>NC_091700.1:73842500-75065000 GCF_041296265.1 Equus caballus
ACAGTTTTGGGTTTTCCAGGAGGTCATATTTTGAATCATACGGTGTGTAGACTTTTCAGATTGGCTTTTGTCACTTCGCAATATGCATTTAACGTTTCTGCACATCCTCTCACAGCCTGCTATTTATTTCTTTATAGGATATCTTGAAGCTGGGTAGTGTTAGTCCTTCGATTTTGTCCTTCAATATCGTGTTGCGTATTCTGGGCCTTTTGCCTCTCCACGTAAGCTGGAGATCTCTTTGTCTATATCTACAAAATAATTTGCTGGAATTTTGATTGGGATTGCACTGAATCTATAGATCAAGCTGGGAAGAACTGACATCTGACAATATTGTTTTCGTACGTAAGAATATGGAATCTGTCTCCATTTATTTAGTTCTTTTATGTCATTAATCAGAGTTTTGTAGTTATCCTCATAAAAATCTTGCACATATTTTGTTAGATTTATACCTGAGTATTGTTAAGAGGGTAGATCTCATGTTATGTGTCTTTTACAACAATAAAAATAAATAATGACAAAACTAGGAACTTATTTCTGAGAAATAAGGAAAGGCCACAGAATTGGGGTGTAGTTTATCTTCGCGTTCAATAGGAAGTCAACTTCTAGGGAAATAACGTGCACATTTAATTTCTTTCTATAAGAAAATATAGACATTTATTTATATAGATAGACCAAAGAAGAACTTTGATTTTCTCCTGTGGCCTGATAACTTACTAATAGCTAATACTTATTGAAAGTTTGCTATTGCCAGACCCTCTTCTAAGGACTTTACATGTATTTTTCACGTGTTTACTACCTACCTTATGAGTTGTAAGTATTATCATCTCCAATTTAACTATATGGAAACTCATGCCATCTCTAGGTTTAAAAGCTTAATCAAGGTCACTTGATCAAGGTAACAGCTGAAGTCTGGTTCTGAAATTGATGCTTTTAATGACTTTACTATTTTTCCTTTTGTAGTTCTCAAAATTTCATATTTTAAAACCATTTATACTAGATTTAAAAAGTCATATCATAGTTTATTTGATCAAAATAGACCATGGGAGGGTACTGTCCCACGTCACAAAAGTTGACGGAAATTAAGTGACATATACAAGTTTTTAAAGCTGGCTCTCTCAAAATACTATACTCGTAGAAACCAATCTGCAATACAACACAAGAAGTGTAAGTCCTGAAATTAGGTTACGTGATGTTAACAAACACTGTTTACTGTTGTAATATTTCCCAGTGATACTTTTTTAGCCTTTTTTCAATATCTTGGATTTTTCTTTCTTCTACAAAAAAAATAACTTTTCAAAAAGTGTTCCTCTTCCAAATGTCCCCTATATTTTTAATCTATTCTGTCTTTCAGCCCCCAAAACCAAAATCTAAATTCACAAATAATTAAAATAAACTCTACTTTTCAAGAAATACTTATTAAATCATTATATTATTGTTAAATTATATGCTCTTCAGTCTAATCTAAGAGTATATCACTTATATCCACCTTGTTTAGGGAAAATGCACAAGTAGAGGTACATGGTATGTGCTGGCCCTTTAAAATTAGATTATTTCCTTCATATTTTGTACTAGGGTCAAGAATTTCTTTTGACACAGAATTTCTCCCCCTCTATTGAGACAAGCTTTTCATCAAAGATATCTACCCAAGGTGAATATCCAAGCAACTTACTATTTGCCACTTTATTTATAAAATAGGTAATTTAAGATTGTCTTTTAAGGCTTGAGGGAAAAGAATCTCATTCATTAGCCCCAAGGAAATTCTGTCCACATTATAGAGAGTAAAATGATTTTCCTCCCTCTGCAAAAGAAGCCTACCCAATGAAAAGAGCAAACATTAACTGAAAGCTTAGAATTTACCAGTGAATGTTGTAAGTAATTAACATGTAGTAACAGAGGAAGGAACTATTATACTAATTTTATTTATTTATTTATTTTGAGGAAGATTAGCCCTGAGCTAACTACTGTCAGTCCTCCTTTTTTTGCTAAGGAAGCCTGGCCCTGAGCTAACATCCATGCCCATCTTCCTCCACTTTATATGTGGGACACCTGCCACAGCATGGCGTGCCAAGCGGTGCCATGTCCACATCCGGATCCGAACGGCGAATCCCCAGCCGCTGAGAAGTGGAACGTGCGAACTTAACCACTGCACCACTGGGCCGGCCCTATTATAGTAATTTTAAAGATGAGGAAATTGAGGCACAAAATGTTTGAGGGAATTGTTCAATGCCATACAGGTGACAAGTGGAAGAACCAGGATTTTAGCCCTGGCTAACTGGTCCAGATTCACATCCATTATATTATCTCACTATTGTCAATTACTTTAAGAGGAAAAGCATGAGCAAATTCCTTATTTCATGCTTCTATCTATGCAAATACATCTGCAATCCAAGAGGCAGATGAAGAGAAATAAATAAAATACATTTAAGAAGAGTCATAAGGGAGATGTTATCATAGATTATTTATACGCACTATTGATTTTAATCCTTAAAATAAGTACAATAACGACATTATAATACCTTGTATTCATGAGGCTCTGACTGTGGTAGACACTCTGAAAAGAAGTGTGTATATACACAAAACTTTATTCAATCCCTACTTTAATCTATGTAAATAATACATAGAGGCACGGACTACCTGGTCTATGCTATTGCATTGCCCAATGCCTCAAGGCCTCTCACTTGCTATGTATACACTGTCTAAATAATTAGAGTTGACAATGAGTTTTACTACTAATAACTATAAGGAAAAGGGTATTAGTAGACTGTAGGAGACCATAATATTGGCATTATGGTTTGTTTGCATGGCCTTTCTTTATGAAATTCCACTTATAATTTGCTATATTAATATTTCCAAAGCCTGAGCAATAAAATAGCAAACAACAACTACATCAATGCATTTATCTCAACTGGTAAACACGCTAGATTTCAATCAATTTAAATTTTTATTGTAGACTCATTTCTAGTTATAGATCTTAGCGTTTATGAGTTTCAAGGTTTTAGAGTCTCTCGCAAACTAATTTAATAATGGTTATATAATTATAATTTTTATTTCTTGCTGTTTCCCATGCTGTACCAAGTAAATTATGTAATGAATGTTTATAATGCCCCAGAGTTATAATACCAATTTGTTGTACTGAAATTTTTTTTATTAAATTGACAAAACTTTTCAACACATAGTGATAATTAAGAAAATTTACATTCAGAACACAAAATATTTTAACATGACATAAAAATACATCTAAAACATATTATCATTAATATATAGCGCTATTTATACTGATTTATTTATATAGTTATATCTTAAATCATGTTTATTATAATTCATATAGTTTTATACAAACATGCAATCACTACAAACGCATACACTTTCCCACACAAAATAAATACATATTTACCCATACAAATATTCTTACATTTCAGAAATGTTGGGGCTGGCCCTGTGGCATGATGGTAAGTTCATGTGATCCACTTTGGCAGCCCAGGGTTCGCCGGTTCAGATCCTGGGTGCAGACTTTCACACTGCTCATCAAGCCATGCTGTGGCGGCATCCCACATAGAACTAGAAGGACTCACAGTTAGGACATACAACTATGTGCTGGGCCTGTGGGGAGAGACAAAAAAAGGAGGAAAATTAGCAACAGATGCTAGCTCAGGGCCAATCTTCCTCACCACAAAAGCATACCTTTAAAAAGACAAAGGAAGAAGAAATGCCCATTATCTGACCGAGAGGGATCAAAAATATACCTTGACCTTTGAGGAAGAAAGTCTCAAACAACACCAGGAAAACTGCCAGTAAAACAGTAATATTTCTCAATTTGATCCTCATGTACTAAGATTATAATAATAAAATTTAAAAATAATAGCCTCATAATTATTGTTAACTGTTTATAGGATTTTTTTTTGTTTTATTGAGAAAAATTGTTCCTAAAGCTATTTTGTTGAGAAGATATGTAACTAGAATTCATGACAAATACTGACTCATGATTAGTTTTTGATAAATATCAGAATGCTAAAGAAGTATTTTTCCTTGAGTTGGAGCCACACATGGGAGTTACGTACTCATGGCAGTTGCTTGGTGGCGATTGTAAATAAATTATTCTTTTATTTACTCAGTTTTATTTCCCTTTCAATAAATTTCCTAAGGCATACAGACATTTTTAATAGCCATCTTTCCAAGCAGTATTGAACTTTAAGCTCAATTAGAGTGTTCAGAGGAAAACTCAAGAAAAAAACATGCATTGAGATTAAGCAGAGCTGACAATTTTACAAACCACAAGAAGGGTTCTTTCCTCATGACAACTGTCTCTTGATTCAATTTGAATTCACATCCATATGATCTTTCTTTCTCTACTTTATACCTTATTCCTTGATAGGCATAAATATGAATCATGAGCCACTTGAATTTATTATTTTAAATTAATCATAACAATCTAGAAAGATTTTCAAAAATTTTGAAACACACAGTATTTTTCCACTTAAAGAAAAATGCAATTACTTTCCTATCTTTATTCTGTATATAATTACCACAGAAATAACTTTTAATGTGAAATATGCTTAATACCCAGTTTTGAAAACATATTTGCTGAGTTAAATCAAACATCATCAAAGGAAATAAAAAGTATATCAGTATACAGATTGCACTTCTGTCTTGCGGGATCTCATCACAACATTTTTACTGATTTCTTTTTCTGTTTTAAGTCTATCTTTTCAAATTAAAGTTTAAGACGACCATTACTCTTCAGATCTCTTATAAAGCATGAATTACTAATTTCACTTTAAGTGGGCAAATATTTTCTAATGTAAAGAATTTGTATGCCTGGTCCTATGTTAATAATCAAAACCCTGAATTTGATCTAATGCTCATACTTTCCCCTAGCCCAGCCACAGCAGATGGTATGGCAATCTGTACCAGGTGAAGCGCACTGTCATGGGCTCCCCTTTCCCTCCCCGGCCCTCTAGAGTTTCTGGAGTTTCCCAGTAGGTGTGGATGGTGGGAGAGGGAGGAAAGTTAAGGGAGTTCTTACTTGCTTGGTATTGTTGTGATATATGTCTGCTTTCAGATTCTGGCTGTGTTTAAAGCTGATTTCACCCTTCGTTGGGACTTTAGTAACTCTGGTGACCTCTTCTCACACATAGACATCATTAGAGAATTCTCACTTACAGTTGCTGTAAGATGGTTAGGTCTAGCCAATGGTGTGCTGGAGCTAGCATTTGCTAGCCCAGGAGAGACAATTATTAGGTTTTCAGGAATTTTGTGAGCAGTTTGCTAAACACTGACATTATTAAAAGTTAGAATATGTAAATATAAGATTTAAAATTATTTTGCAAAGATAAACATAGCAAATACTCATTACTTCCTACTGGTTTTACTATTTTGTAGGCTCTTAAGGTTATTCGTGGCGGCTGCTCCTGTTTGATGGAAACAGCGGTGTGCTACCGCACATCTCTTCACAAGGTGCTTGCTATTCAATGATGTCAACTTGGGAGCTTAAAATCTAACAGGGTAAAAGCATTTACAGGAAACAATATAAATCAGGGTTTTATTTTTAAATTGTCTAGATTTAATATGGTAATGGGTGAAATATTAATGCAGATAAAACTCAAAAGGGTGTCCTATCTATAGCTATTACCTTATGAATAGCTCAAAAACTGAGCAAATATTTTTTCAGTGTTCAAAAAGTATTGTAAGATGCAGCAAATAAGCCATTCATGTGATTGTGGAAGGAGTGAAGTTCATCGTTTCACTTTCATCTTATTTATTAATGTAAATTAAAATATTTACATTGGAACTATTTTATCAGTTACAACCACATTTTGGCTACAGATACAAGAGTTAGGCAAAAACAGTAACAGCATCTTATAAGAATCAATGTACTACATGGAATTTATCAAAACAATATTGTGTATTATTTGTAAAATTGGTGCTACATGTCCTACAGATCAGTATAATCTGTAATAAATTTATATGCATATATACATGCTGACATATTTTTCCCCAGAGAACCAGTGGTTAAACATTACCAGCACATCACTGGATACATTTCTATGCATATTCTGGCTGATGATTTATTCTTTCCAAATCCCCTAAGAATCCAGCTTCTCACTACTAAGCCTTAAGGACTTAAGACAAGGATGCAAGAAATGCCAAGTCTCTGTGAATATGATCAATTATGCGCTCACTGGAAATATACATGGATCCTTTGCACAAAAAAATTCTGAAAATGCAAGTGGATGCTAATATTACAGCAACTTCACGTTTACTATTGCCATTAGAGAGGTTAAACTGCCTGTCTCTTAAGCTTTAGGTTTTTTTTAAGGTAGAAATCAGAAACTAGCCTTTTCTCTCCCCAATAGAAAATGAATCCTATATTAAATATACCAATTAATGCCCAGAAAGTCCCCTCACTAAACTTTAGACCAATACGAAACATCATATTACACATATTCCAAATAATTCAACCTGAACAGTAGTGAGATATATAGTACTTTTTGTCAGCAGAAACCTCCCAGCATCATAACTAGTGATATATCGCTTTATCACTAAGGAAAAATTAAGCCACATAAACCAAGTGTTGTATATAAAGACAAGAATAGCACAGCATTACATTTCTAGGGAATTTTGAGTATTAAAAATTCATTTATAGGTGACATATCCTCAAGTTTCATGATTTTTAATGACACTACAATCTACTGGATATTTACTGTGTCCCACAAACTACACTAAGCAACTTATGTCAACTCTATAAGGTGAGAATAATCATTAATTTATATGCAAATATAGAAACAAATATGTATATGCACAAACATGCACAGACACATGCACAGCGAATCACATAGCAACTAGAAATGGAGCCAGAATTTGACACTGGCTTTGACCAAATTCCAAGATGGCTGAATAAGATAAAAGTTTAAAATTTAAAATACATATAAACATTTGAAAAGGAAACAACAACTTAAATCTTTGGAGTATTTCATGAAAGTAACTCAAATTTCATTTTCATTGGATTTTTTATCCACAGGGGAAGATATGTAGAAACACACACAATAAACTGAACACAGATTTTTGAAAAGCCAAAAATAATATTAGATTTTTTTTTCAATTCAGCTCTCTTGTTTTACAGATTAATAAGTGAAGCACAAAATGTCAGAGTTTGGCCTCAGCTCTAGGTAGTAGAACCAGAAACTCTGGCTCTTAGAACATTTTCTTAAACCTAAATTAGAATATGACATTAAGGGCAGCCCCAGTGGCACAGCAGTTAAGTTAGCACATTCCGCTTTAGCGGCCCGGAGTTTGCCAGTTTGGATCTGCTTGGCATGCCATGCTGTGGTAGACGTCCCATGTATAAAGCGGAGGAAGATGGGCACGGATGTTAGCTCAGGGCCAGTCTTCCTCAGCAAAAAGAGGAGGATTGGCAGCAGATATTAGCTCAGGGCTAATCTTCCTCAAAAAAAAGAAAAAAGAATATGACATTAATGTCATAAATTTTATATCAAGTCAATATAGTTTTCAGTTATGTGCCAGGGGAAAAAGGATACTAATATAATGACCTTGTTTAAACTCTTCTTGTTGAACGATGTTTATATTTATTTCATTTTTAATATGGTATCTGGTCTTGTTCACAAGGAATGTAATGAAATGTGAAATCTATTCTGAAAAACACAATTTTCATAAAGTGTTTAAAACTACTATGAATATGAACTATGATATTTTATTAAAAATTCTTGTTTTTAAATGGTGTTAGAGGACAAATTTACAGATTATAGTAATTCTTTTGTATTAAAACCCAAGTTAATGACTAGAATTTGGATACTAAAAAGTTGAATTACACAATTGAGTTAGAAATGGCCACTAAGGCTTTTAGCCACTCTCCCCAGAGAGCAGGAGAACCAATTTAATCAAACCGTGTGAAGAGAGTGACATATGAAAAGCACATCACTGCCAGTAGGCCTGGCACGACTTGAAAGATGAAATCTGTCACAATGAATTAGAAGCACAATGTGAAAGGGAAGCAGACACAAAGACCTGATTTACATGCCGGCTCCATCAGAGCAAGGATAAAGATGGCAGAAGGCATCTACTGGAAGCACTCTAGCTGTAGAGCAAGCGTGTCAGGACAGCACAGCCCCCAGACAACAAAACGGTAGAAACTGTCTAACTTTCAACCGTTAGCTGAATCACTTAGACTGTAGAATGATTTGTGAAATATTTAACATAAAGGAAAGTTTAGATGCAGCACTTCAAAGTTGTTGAGATTTTGGATTTTCTGGATGACTTTTAAAATTCCATTATAAAATTGTTGAAAATTATATCATTGAAGTGCACAAATTAGAAAAAGTACATGTCCAATTTATATCTTCTTATCTATACTTTGAGTCTTTATAATATTGGTAAAGGCTCACTCATCACTAGACATCTTATTTTTTAATCATTGTATATAAAAAGTCTAAAGAAGAGTGTAAACCGATCTCTCACTTTTCCCATGAAGTCCTTTTTTTTTTTAACTCTGAGGTGTACTTAATATGCAAAAAGTTGCACATATGTATACATTTGAATGAGTCTGGAAAATGCATACACCCATGATACCATCACCACACAAGATAATAGAGGCATCCATCAAAAGGCTTCCACCTTCAAAATATTTCTTGTGTTCTCTTTCTGTGTTTGCATGTGAATGTGCTTGTGTTAATGTTTTGCATGAGACCTATCTTCTTAACAGGTTTTTAAGTACACAATACTTGTTAAGTATAGACCTCTGTTGTCTAGATCTCCAGAACTTATTCATCTTGATAACTCCAGCTTTATACCCATTGAAAACATCTCGCCATCTTCACCTTTCCCTCTTCCCCTGGCAACCATCATTCTATTCTCCGCTTCTATGGGTTTCACTACTGTAAATACTTCAAATAAGTGGAATCATGCAATATTTATCCTTCTAGGACAGACATTTCACTTAGCACAATGTCTTCAGGTCTACCCATGATTTCCCAAATGGTAGGATTTCGCTCTTTTTAAAAGCTGAGTAATATTCCATTGTATGTATATACCACATTTTATTCATCTGTTCACCTGTCGATGGATATTTGAGTTGTTTCCGTACCATGGTTATTGTGAATAATGCGGCAAGGAACATGGAAGTGTAGATATCTCTTCAAAATTCTTTTGAATATATACCCAGGAGTGGGGCTAATGGATCATATGGTAGATCCATGCTTTAATTTTTGAGGAAATCCTAGACTGTTTTCCATAGCAGCTGCACCATTTTATATTCTCACCAATGGTGTATAAGGGTTCAAATTTCTTCACATTTTCACCAGCACTTATCATTTTTTTTAATAACAGTCCTAACTGGTATGAGGTAATATCTCACTGTGGTTTTTCATTTGTATTTTTCTGATGATTAGTGCTTTTGAGCACCTTTTCATATATCTGTTGGCCATTTATATATCTTCTTTGGTTAAATGTCTATTCAAGTCCTTTGCCTTTTCTTAATTAGGTTATTGGCTTTTTTGCTATTGAGCTCCTTATATATTCTGAATTGTAGGAGTTTCTTATCAGATATATGCTTTGCAAATATTTTCTCCCATTCCCAGGTTGTATTTTCATTCTGTTGATTCTTTCCTCTCCTGCAAAATTAAACTCACATTTTTGAACAACCAATGGGTCAAGGAAGAAATCTAAAGAGCAATTCAAAAATATCAGAGATAAATGAAATGGAAAAACAATATACCAAAACTTATGGGATGCAGCAAAATAAGTTCCAAGAGGGAAGTTTATAGCGATAAAAATGCCTACATTAAGAAAGTATAAACATCTCAAACTTCCTAACTTTGTACGTCATGGAGCTAAAACAAAGAATAAGGAACTAAGCCCAAAGGTATCAGAAGAAGGGAAGTAATAAAAACTAAAACAGAAATACATAAAATAGAGACTAGAAAAACAATAGAAAAGATCAACAAAACTGAGTTGTTTTTTGAAAACATGAACAAAATTAATAAACCTTTAGCTAGACTAACCAAGAAAAAAGACAGAGGACTCAAATAAAAGTCAAAATGCAAGATGAGACATTACAATTGACTCAACTGATAAAAAAGTAATACAAAGTCTCATAGAGACTATCATGAACAATTATAAACCCCCCAAAATTGTACTGCCTAAAAGAAATGGATAAATTCCTAGAAACATACAACCTACAAAGACTGAATCATGAAAAGATAGAAAATATGAACAGACTGATTATTAGTCAGGAATTTGAATCAGTGATCAAAAATGTCCCAACAAAAAACCAGAGGACCAGATAACTTCACTGGTGAAATTTACCAAACATTTAGAGAAGAATTAATGTCAATCCTTCTCAAACTATTCCAAAACTTGAAGAGAAAGGAACAGTATTATGAGGTCAGTATTACCCTGATACCAAAGCCAGAGAAGATACCACAAGATAAGAAAATTACACGCTGATATCCTTGATGAACATAGATGCAAAAATCCTCCACAAAATTCTAGAACACCAAATTCAACAGCACATTGAAAGAAACATACACTACAATCAAGTGACATTTATCCCTGGGATTCAAGGATAGTTCAACATATGCACAATAAAAATGATCAATAAATTAGGTAAGGAAAGGATGTACTTCAACATAATAAAGGCCATATATGACAAGCACACAGCTAGCATCATACTCAATAGTGAAAAGCTGAAAGCTCTTCCTTTAATGTCAGGAACAAGAGAAGGATGTCCACCCTCACCATCTCTATTCAACGTATTACTGGACATCTGGCTAGAACAATTAGGCAAGAAAAACAAAGGAAAGGCATCCAAATCAGGAAGGAAGAAGTAAAGGTGTCTCTGTTTACAGACAACATGATCTTATAATAGAAGACCCTAAAGACTCCCCCAAAAATCAACAACTAGTAAATGAATTCAGTAAAGTTAGCAAAGTTGAAGGATAGAAAATCAACATACAAAAAATCAGTTGCATTTCTATCACTAACAAACTATTTGAAAAGGAAATCAAGAAAATAATCCCATTTACAATAGCATCAACAAGATTAAAATATTTAACAGCAAACTTAACCCTGGAGGTGAAAGATTTATACACTCAAAACATTGATGAAGGAAACTAAAGACAAAAATACATGAAAAGGCATCTTATGTTTATGGATTGTGAGACTTAATATTGTTAAAATGTCCATATTACCCAAAGTGATCTACAGATTCCGTGCTATTCCCATCAAAATTCCAATGGAATATTTTGCAGACATAAAAAAAATTCTAAAATTCCTATGGAACAACAAAAGACCCAGAATAACCAAAGTAATTTTGAGAGGGAAGAACAAGCTAGAGGGGTTACATTTTCTGATTTAAAAATATATTACAAAGCTATAGTATCAAAACAGTATGATATTTGCGTAAAGACAGACATATAGACCAATAGAACAGAACAGAAAACCCAGAAATAAACCCAGACATATATAGGTAACTGATCTTTGACAAGAGTCCGAAGAATATACGATGGGGAAAGAATAATCTTTTCCAGAAATGACGTTGGGAAAAGTGGATTTCCAAATGCTAGAGAATGAAATTGAACCCCCTTCATACAGTATATACAAAACTAAACTTAAATGGATTAAAGACTTGAACATAAGACCTGAAACTGTAAAACTCCTAAAGAGAACTCATGGAAAAAGCTTCGTAACATTGGCTTTGGCAATGATTTCATTGACATGACACCAAAGACACTGGCAAAACTAGTCAGGTGCGACTACATCAAACTAGAGGGCTTCTGCACAGTGAAGAAAACAACCCCATAAGGTCTTTGTCAACTCCACCTTTATTTGTGGAGTCTCTATTCTTAGTCTTTTCTTCCACCCGCTAACTCTTGTCTCATTGCCTTTTTCCTACTCTCACAGACTTCACATCCCCACTTCCTTCTAAATTATATAGACTTACAGTTAATCATTTTAATGTGGGGCTTGATTCAGGTCCTGTGTCCTGTCCTCAGAGGACAGAAATGAAGAAGAGAAGATATACCAATTAAGTTTCAGACTACGATGTCTGAAGTAAACTAATTGTCCTCTTGATAATACTGCAGCTGATTAATCTGTCATTAAATTTTCTAATCATTACTTAAAGGCATCTATCCATTTTTTCAGTAATTCTTAAGGTTATTTTCAATGATCCTAATTTAGTTGGGTAAAGAACTTTCCAGGGAGTCCTTGCTCCAGGATGTTGATGGGATGGGTGGCATATGGTGCTCTCTGTTCTGCCAATAATGTGATATTATCTAAGTGTGGAATATCATTTCACATGTGTGTTTTTGGCTCTTTATGAATAATTGCCAATTTACATATTTAAACATACATACACAGATCTTTTGATATTGGGCAAGAAAAGAAGAGAGTATCTTTTGTAAAACCTACATCATGGGTCTGAGTTCTCAACTTTATTTTTGCCACTTTACTGTTATAAGAAGTAAATAAATAAAATATATTAAAGGACAGACACTTGCAAATTAATTTTGATATTATATAAATTATAAAGAGTAATAAACTAACAAGAGTTTCTGGGTTTCCAAAGGACTTCCAGCATTATTAGTTATTTCCTAGGAAGTAACTCGTACAGGGCTGATTTTCCTTAAAGACAGAATGAAGAGTCAGAAGGCAATGAATGCAGACTGAGAACAGGGATTTTATTATCGAGGAGAAAGTTAGTGGGGCCTTTCATTTTCATCCATGGGAAAACCAAAAGGACTCGGAAAAAAACACCAATGGACTAAATGATGAGGGCTGAGACTGAGAGATAAAAAACTCTTTAGGACCCGGTCTTAGAGAGCCCCCACCCACATACAAACCTGCATGAGATTTACCTCCAGGAGCCCCACTAAATTCTCATGGTGCATATTTGAGAAAAATCCCCTCCTCCTCCTGGCAGGCGGAAGGGAAATGAGATCACTTTAAAACAGGCCTATAGCATGCTTCTCCTTAACAAAGGCCTGCTCCTACAGGAAGCCATTTTATTAGAGGCTTATCAACTCGAATTTTACTGGAGCCTAACTCACCTGGGGGCAGTGAAATGTCTAACTCCAGCCCTGGCTAGCTTTCCTTTTTCATGTAGAAGTATGTGTTGCATGGGGAAGTTGAGAAACACTCATGGAGGTCACAGCCCAGGAGCACAGATTCAATCAAAAAACAAAACTTAATCATAGAATTACAGAAAACTTTCTGCCCTGCCCTCCCAACTTTACCATGATATCAATCAGGCTCCTATATAGTTACAGGGATTACAACTGAAAGAACTGAAGGGCTTAGACACTATTTAAGAAGGAGTCACTAGGGAAACACAAAACAACAGAGACAAAAACAAGAACTCTAGAGAAGATTTTAGCCTCTGATACATACATCTAGAGGTAACAGTAAATACAGCTTGACTCCTAGCCTAACTCATTCTATGAGTTCAACATTATCCTAACACCAAAACGAGATGAATATATTATAAGAAAGGAAAATTATAGACCAATAGCTCTCATGAACATAGATGCAAAAATCCTCATCAAAATATTAGAAACACTATACGTCATGCTTATGTGGAATTTATTATTTATTCCAAGTATACAAGGCTAGTTCAACATCATTACTGCATTTTTGATTGCTAGCATTTCCTTTTGATTCTCAGAGTTTCCATCTGTCTGCTTACATTACCCATTTGTTCTTCATCATGTCCACATCTTCCATTAGAGCCTTTAGCAAGTTGCAGTCTAAATTCCCAGTCTTATAATTCTCAAATTTCTTACATATCTGAGTCTGGTTATGATGCATGCTCTATGTCTTCAAACTATTGATTTTGTCTTTTTAGGCCTTGTAATTTTTGTCGACAGCTGGACATGATGTACTGGAAAAACAGAACTGCGGCAAATAGGCCTTTAGTGTGAGATTTTGTTTTTCTGGCTAGAAGTTTGGCTATGTTTACTGTTTGATATAATTGTATGTGTCAGATTCTACATTGTCCTTTGATGTCCTTGATTTGGCTGTCTTATTATCTTTGAGTTTCCCCAGAGATTTCTTTTTAAATATGATCTGACACATGCAGTTCTTTCTATTGTATTCCCCTGTTATGTTTAGGGAGCCCTGTTGATTTGGTAGTGATGTCTAGGGGAAGAGGATATATCCCATAGCCCTATAACTAGATCAAAGTCTCTTGGTGAGCCTAAGACCTAGATTAGGACCTTCACTACTGTGTCTTAGGTGATTGGTTTTTCCTCCCTTCAGTGTAGTAAGAAAGCAAGAGGGGCATGGGGGTAGGTACTTTCTCCCCTTAGATTTGGAAAGCTAAAGGGGGTTAGAGTTAGATTTTTTCCTCTCCCCAGACCAGTTAGGCTACCAAAATCCCACCAAGTTAGGACTTGTTAAAATAGTTTCCCTCGAGGATGGTCTTTTTAAAAAGAACAGAATACTCTGGATGTACTTTAAATGGCTACTTTCCCCTTCCCCCTGCCAGAAGTAGTGGGAGATTTTTCTCCAATCTTCACTCTCATAACCTGGTAGGTCTCCTAGAGGTAAGACTCATGAAAGTGTGGATGCCCTCTAAGACTGGCCCCACTGGGATTTTTGACTCTCAAGCTTGTCCACACTGAGCCTCCAGCAACATGTCCATTACAATTGAAGTTTTCCTACCTGCCTACCTGTCTCTCCCGTTTTTCAGGCAGCTGTTTTTCCTGTGACCTTAATTCTCTAAGGGATCTAAGAAGAACTGTTGATTTTTGGTTTATTCAGCTTCTTTCTTGTTGTGTGGATAGGGAGTGAGGACTTCAAGCTCCTTACACGTCAGACCAGAAATGGAAGTCAGATCAAATCTTTTTTATTTAGAGGCTCCTAAGAAGAGAAAAATGCAAATATGCTAGAATTGTATTTGAATAATTGTTGAGAATTTTCTTGTTAGAAAATAAAATATTTTATTCTGAAATGTTTCTTGGACTGACAATCACAACAAACACACAAACTCCTCATAGATAAAATCCCCTATCCCAAATAAGTGCAATTAAAGAACATCAATGACAATGATAGACAAAAAAATGCAAAAGTCTTTCAAAAATTGAAAAAACCTCTGGGTCCAGCCGGGTGGCGCAGCAGTTAAGTTTGCACATCCCACTTTGGCAGCACAGGGTTCAGATCTCAGGTGTGGACCTACACACTGCTGTTAAGCCATGCTGTGGCAGGTGTCCCACATGTAAAGTAGAGGAAGATGGGCACAGATGTTAGTTCAGGGCCAGTCTTCCTCAGCAAAAAAGAGGAGGATTGCTGGCAGATGTTAGCTCTGGGCTAATCTTCCTCAAAAAGAAAAAAAAAGATAAAAATTGAAAAATTGAAAAAATTCCAATCATTTGCAAAGAAGTGAGAACTATATCAATATCGCATTTTTCAGAAGCAAACAAAGATACATGAAGATAATGGAGTAATAGTGCAAAAGCATTGAAGGAAAATAACTTAGATCACATAATTTTAATACCAGCTAAAATATCATATAAAAGCCAGGAAAAAATAAACATGCCCTCAGGCAACCATAGGTAGTATATCATAAAATAAGTTTCCGGAAATGCTTTCAGAGAAGTACTGCATCAGTATGAGAAATGAACTCACAAAAACTTAAGATATAGAATATCTTTAAGTAAATAACAGTAAATCTCACTCTTGCCCAAATAAATAAGTATCAAAAACAAAATTCAATGTAAAAAACATAGAGTAATACCAAAATGACAAGCAATGATGGAAAAGAGAGAGGCTGATGAGGTCAAGCATATCTCTTCGCTCTTCAAGGTGAAGATATAGATACTGTTAAATGTAAAGTTCCACAGAAAAAATAGGTATAAAAATGAGGATATTTCTTTTTTATGCCTTATAACAAAAGCCTGCAGCCAGAACAGCCTCAGGAATATTATTTCAACTGATCACAAATTCAAGGATCCAAAAATGCTTCTATGTGCTTATCTTGCTGTTTCCACGTCAGCAAAAGGAGTTGTAGCAGATCCAAGTATCTTGTCCTCAAAAAACATTATCCAAAGCCAAAAAGTATTGAGTTACAGCTACTTAAGAAATTTTTCCCTAGCACCATTTCCATCTCTCCATGTCGTCCAAGAGAGCTTAACATGAACATATCTAAAGCAATCACTGGCAAAGAGAATGGAATTACCATGATTGGTAATCAATGTTCAGTCAACATTCACTCCTTAGACTTGGAGTGGGACCCATGAAAACCAAACAACCGAACAAAATAGGAAAGTATGCTAAGAACTTAGTGTGTTTATCTCAACAAATAGACTGAACTATCTGGGTAAATGGTAGACTTGATAGATTAGAAAACTGATAGTTAAGGGTAAGAAGCACCTGCATAGAAATAAGTATGTTTATGGCCAACAATGCTAATGATGAAATGAAAACTGGGAAAATGATTAATTCAAAATAGCTCTTCAATGAAAAAAATATTTATTGGCCCTGCATTATAGTGTTTACACAGTTATAATGATGTAAGTATCTATTTATGAAGTTAAATACAATGATATGACAGTACTGGAGGAAGGATAGATCATAAATAGAGGGTGTTGAATATTTATAATATTTTCATTATTATTGTAGGAATACACTATATATTATTTAAACCAGATAAATCAAGAAATAGGAATATAACTGTACTATTTTAAAATGTAGAGTTAATTACCAGGGTAAAAGCAGCTTAAGGAGTGTGAAGATTATAGTGGAGAGTACTATCTATCCACCAGATCTACTCTTCTCTTTTTCCACAGTATCAGCACACCGCTTCCCTGTTTGAATCCATTTCCCAGCCTCTCTTGAAGTCACGTGAGGACAAGCACTTGCCAATGGAATGTGAGCACCTGTAAAGTGTGTCACTTTTTGCTCTTCATCTTTAAGTCACTGAGTGTCCCTCCTCTAAATATTCCTTTCCCTATCACGCTGGCTAGAGTGTTTTGGTGGATCGTTCCCTGCAGGATAATTGGATAATTTTCCTGGTTTCATGGTTTTCTGGATCTTCCTTGAGTGTTACGTCTGCTTATATTGTTTAGGACTTTGATGTTTTCAATGAAGAAAATTGATCTATTAAATAAAGCTTTCACTCATCTTTTTCTTAAACTACATACATGAGTTACTTTTCTAGACATAAAAAAACAACATATATATCAATGTTAACGTCTGAAACTAGCCCCTCTCCAGGAATCAACACTTCCTTTATTCTAAGATGGCTTGCCTACTCCCTCGTCCCCAACCAACTTCCCGATAAACATACCAAATGCACAGTGGCAGGGAAGGGGACAGTCTCCCCGCTGGAGCACTACCCACCTACCCGATTCAAGTGCACAGCGCTGTCAGACGATGAGGGTACAAAGAACTGCATGCGTTCCTCTGACCCGCTGCCTCTAGACTTCCCCACTAAATCGTCCTAACAACTGCACCATGTGTCATTAGCATTGTCATCCCTGGTTTCTGAACCAGGTCAACAGATTACATATTTCATACCAACACAATGATTACCAACATTATAAGAAACAACAAAATAAGGCTTAACTGTCTTCCATTATGACTCCAAACAATAGGAACCGATAAAGACATTTAAAATAAAATGAATGATCAAAAAAGAAGATGGAAATTCAAGACGTTATTTGTTTACTTCAAATTTACACATTATAAAATTTATTAAACATTGAATTCATTTTTTAGTCATAGGTGCCCAATATTTAATCAAAACTGAAGACTACACGTTATATTCTAAATATGTTGAAGTTAACATTTCTTATCTATAAAATGGGGATATCTAAATACGCCAACTGTAAATACTTTCCCAATAGATGATTAATTTTTTGGACTTAATTAATGGACAGGATGGGTGCTAAATAAATTATTTTCACATGTCTTTTCCAGGTGGAAGCAATAAAGGGAAATGTCAGTCAACATTTTATTTTAGTTTTCTAAAATGTTAATGTAATGCTTAAGAATCTGAAATGTCATAAATTTTATGACAAAAAAAGATTTGACAAAGTCAACAACACAAAAAAATGTATTTACTGCAAAAGGAAAAATAGTCTGTTATTTATACCCAAGCCTTTATACCAGCGGGGAGGCAGTAAGGCAGTGAGATTATAATTATGTATTTCATATTAAAACATAATTATATTTTAATCTGATTTATAACACTTTCCTAACTGTGTAACTCTGGGCATGTTACTTAAAATCTGAGTCTCCAAGAAGTATATAATAAAGGTAATAAAAATATCTAATGTTCTCTGAGTGTATACTACATTCCAAGAAAGACTCTTTCATGTTGGTACAATTATCATCATCCCCATTTTATAGATGAGGATGATGAGACACCAAAGAACTAAAAATTTGTCTAAGATCACACAGCACCTCAATCTGTCAGTTTGTCTCCAGAGTCCATACTCTAAACCACAGCTATGCTGACTTTTAACAAGGCGTGGTATGATTATTGGGAGAATGAAATAAGATAATCCAGTAATTGCTCCATAAATGTTAGCTTGCATATTCTTTTTGTTATTTGCAATTAGAATTCTGAATTATTACTAATATTCACATCATTTTTGTGTTAATGATGTGCACATTTAAATATTATAGGCTTCATATAATATCTCTAAGATAAAATACTTGACATTAACATTGTAAAAGGTGCTTGACAAAATTGTACCTATTGTTAGGGCTTGATTCTGTTCCTTTGCCTGTGTGTTATTGTGGATTCTTTTAGAGAAAGGTGCCAAATAGGCTTTTGCCAAAGTTGAGTTCAGTAAGAGTAGGGAGTAGGGACTGAGAGAAGAGGGCAAAGCTGTGAGCTATTCAAGAAGCAAATGGACAGGGCCAGTGATAGATCGAATAACCAAAGTAAGGGAGACTGAGGAGTCTGGGATGTATAGGATTTCCAGGATAGCATCAGGTTTCTGGCTTGGACAACTGGATTATTGGTGCAAATGGCTGAGAATGGTGAGTTTAGTTTTAGACAACTTGAATGTTTTGTTGCTTTGAGTATATAAATGGAAATAGTTTGGGGCTGCATGATTGAATTTTTGGAAACTCAGGAAGGAAAAGTAATCTTCATGGTAACCAACATATAAGTTACAGGATATTTTAACTGGACCCAAACTAGTACCCCTGTTGGTCTCCAGACCAGACGAAGACTCTTTATCACAGAATACTTAAGGACAAACAAATATCCCAATTTATGTGCTTGGAACCTAGAGAAGGGATGTGGGTTCAATTTTAATCATCTCCAAATGTGGAGTACAGACATATATGGTGGGATTCTGGTGGAGTGATACAATTCAGGTTAGAAAGAGAAACAAACAAACAAAGAAATCAGCATAAGGAAAAAGAATAATAAATGGCATGGACTTAGGCTTATGGCCAGGAGGCAGGCAGAGTAGGATACCAACCTTTAAAAGTAAACATAGAGTAAACTATAGGTCAGTGGCAGGGACTTATAAGGCATTTTTAAAATTCTGGAAATTTTATTACTTTTTCACATAATTATTTTTTTTCATGGACTATCCATTTTCTTTCATAACTCACAGCAAAACTCTTAAAAATAATTGCAGGCATATGTACCGCTTCATTAGAAAAGTAAGGGAGGCATATTTAAGGAGTTTTTCTTCTCCAGATACAATTTTGAGGAGAGAAGGATCTTAAACAATAAAACAAATATTAAAAAAATGGTATTTTAAAAGACAGTTTCTCTGTTTTTATTCCTTTAGACTCTAGAATGAAATAAGGATCCAAAAGCATAAACTGAATGGAGATCCTCTTCTTTCCACAATCTGCTTTCACATCCATTTTTCTTTGGTGGGAGATTATTTTTACTCCTCTAACACAGAACTGATTAGGTGTGAATTCCAGCCTGATAGCTACGTATTCACCCTTCATAAGGGTCTCCATGAGGCAACAGAAAGTATTCATTTTAGCCTAAGGGTTTTCTAAGAGTTATGAAGGCTTAAGAAAATGGGTTTTCCTGCAAACCTGAGGGGTTTATTACTATTATTATTATTGGGTCCCTCAGCCAATTGGTATCCTAACAAAGTTTAAAATGCCACCAGAGGTATTTTGTAAGGTTTCCCTGCCCCCATGGTGACAAAGAGGAGGGAGCGTGGATAAAAAGAAAATTATAGACAGTATCAACGTTTTTTCCCTGTTTTCCAAATACATACATGTAGATTGCAATAAAAAATATATATATATATGCTTGTATGCAGTGAGGAGCTGATTTAATGATTTTATATTGCTGCATAATAAATTACCATATAAATGTAGCTTAAATAACAGTCATTTATAATCTCACATTGTCTATGGGTGAAGTCTGCAGACAGCCTTCCTGATTCCTCTGCTGGCGTCAGCTAGACTCCTCTCTCATGTTGAGGCTGGAAGAATCCTCTTTAAAGCTTATTTAGGTGGTTGGCAGACTTCATTTCTTGATATGATTAAGGGCCCTGGCTTTTTGCCAGATGTTGGCGAGAGGCTGCCCTCAGATCTCGGAAGCCACTCGCAATTTCTAGAGCCTGCCCTCGGTGCCTAGCCAAAGTGGGCTTTTCCAACATGTTGGCTTCAGTCAATGAGGCAGCAAGCAGCTTCTCTCTCTTCAGCTGGAGCCCAGACCCTCTTTTAAGGGCTGATTGAGTCAGGCCCTTGCAGAATCATCTCCTTTTTTGATTAACTCAACTGAGTTGGGATCTTAATTATGTCTGAAATATCCCTTCACTTTTGCCTTCGTTCTTCACCCGCCTGGCTCCAGATAAAGATATGAAGCTGCCTACTGCCCCACAGCTTAAATTATTTATCCATGTTTAATTTGAACTGTAATTTCTTGATGCATATATATATTGAATACATAATGCACATATAATGTATATATATATATGTATGAAATGTGATAGGTTAGAAATAAATTAACCAAGCTGGCTCTTGTACACCTCCATCTGAGAGTCCCATAGGAAACTTGAAATCAACATAAGCCAAACTGACTTTTTTTCTTACTTTGAAACATGATACCCCTATTTGCAATGTTCTACGTTGGTTGGTCGTTCTCACATCCTCCAGGAAATTGAGTTATTCTATATTAAACATACCACTGTGCAGTTATATCTTTAAGTTCCTTCTAAGTAAGTTGTTCTGAAATAATAGCATGTGGAGGCTTGTTAAACAGAAGTTGCTAGGCTTCACTCCCAGAGTTTCTGATTCAGCGGGTTTGGATTGGGGCCTAAGGATTTCCATTTCTATCAAGTTTCCGCATGATGGTGACGATGCTGGCCATGGAGCCAGCACTGCAGCTCCCTCTCTATAGCCTTGAGCCAGGAGAATCCTTCAACTTAAGTTGTGCCACTGATGGGGAATACCTGGTTAAAATGAGGCCAGTTAATGACTTCTCAATGGTCAGGTACAGGACGTTTTCCCAGCAGGATATAGCAGTGAGGAGAACCAACGAAAATCTCTCGCTCATGGAGAATTTAAATGTTAGCAGTAAAGAAAGAGAGTCCCAACTGATAGCAAGAGAAGAGCACAAACTGGCAGTGAGAGAAACAGCAAGGTAAAGAATCCATGAGGCCTCAGTAGTCATCAATAGGAGAATTTCTGAAAAATCATAAGCTGAAGGATACCAGGTATGGGAAATCTAGGTAGTTGGTAATAGCAGCAGTAGGAGAACCAGAGAGAGGGAAGAGCTACCAGAATACTAATTAGTGTTTCAGGAAATCTTTTCCGAGTGTGGCGGGGAATGATGGAGAAAGGTGGATAAAATGAGTTCCTAGAGATGTGAAATCTTCTGTTACGCTCTAGCCTTCAGGAGGCCCAGCTCCGTTGTGATCCTTGTGTTTTCCATAAAGGTTTACCTTAAGTCTTTCTTCCATGTTCCCCTGAGTTCTATCTATTTTATCAAGATTCCTGTCTTGTTACAGTTGTGAGATAAATTTTAGTACACAAGCTCAGTCCTAGAATAAATACATGGATATCTCAATACTTTTTTCTACTACAGCACTTTCTAATTGTCATATTAACATAAATGCCTGGATTAATTTCTGTTCATTGTAACCTGAAGAACCTAACACACTCTCTCAGCCTCACTCATCTGCCCTAATATCAAGTCTTTCTCTGGACTCACTCAGGCACATTCATGTTCCGTAGCAGCCTCCATGGCACTGGCTGGTAATAAAAAGATGGAAGCATAGCAGGGGTGGTGGGATGCACCCTTATACCCATTCTAAGTATCCTACTAGTAATTAGAACAATGTTGGAGCCAGATTTTAAAACAGCGCAAAGTGGTGAAATATTATAACAAAATCTAAAGTCAGGCCAGGATTAAAGTAAAGGTGGAGGAGTTCTCAGGCAGAGGGAACAACCCAGGCAAGTGTCCTAAAGCAGGAATGTGTGAGAGGCTAAGAGAACTAGCACAGCAGAAGGGATGAAGAGTGTAAGGAAGGAGCTAAAGAGGAGATGTGTAATGAAAAAGAGATGGCATGGGAGCTTGTGGGCCATTGTAAGAACTTTTTGGCTTCTACTGTGAATAGCAGGGCAGTGATGGTGATCTTTTTAGTAGAGGAGTTACACAGTCTGCCTTCTTTTTAAAAAGATCATTCAGAATGTAAAGAGGACTGGGATTGCTTATGAAAAGAACACATTTTCTTCCTTTAAAAGTAAGAGAATATTTAATGAGATGGTTGTTAGTAAATGTGTGATCTAGACATGCGGAGTTATTATGAGGATTCATTAGCCAGGATCATTAGCTAATTACAACTAGATACTCTCTTTTCTGTTCCCGGGATTTAGCAGCCCGATAGATTAGAGTTTATGAGTCAGAGCAACCTCAATGCTGAAGGAAATGCAGCGCTACCAAAATTACAGGCGACGTTCAAATGTTTCTCTCTCTAGTTATCCTCTTCTCGATTCCATGCTGTGCACTGTCCACATATTCCAGACCTTGAACTCTAGCTTTCTTCTTATTCTTCAAGTTCTCCCAGTTACAGACCTGCATTGTCATGCCTCTCTTGCCTGTTCTTCAGTCTTCTACTATCATGCTTAACTCCCACCCAACCGGCATAACACGGGGTCAAATAGTCTTTTTCTGAAGTTTTTTGAGAACTACCCTAGTCAGATACAGAGACTCCTTCCTTTGCCCATGTCACATATTTTACATCCCAGTAATATAAGCTTTATGACATTTAACCTTATTTGTTTGACATAACCATGAATTCCTTGGGGGCAGGGGTAATGTCTTACTCAAATTTCAGAAAACTCCAGGGCTACAAGGCATGGAAAATCATATTGTGGCATTTGCATGATACTGAAATAAATATTTGGAACAGCTGAGGAATGAACATCCATTTGTTTTTTCATGCTGATTTATTCAATGACTTGGATTTCATCACCTTGTACTTGTCCAGCCTTGTCTCTTTTTGTCACTGTAAATTACTAAATGCAGGGCTGACCCATGGCTGAATGGTTAAGTTCGTGCACTCAGGTTGGGGGGCCCGAGTTTCCCCAATTTGGATCCTGGGTGTGGACCTAGCACTGCTCATCAAGCCATGCTGTGGCAGCATCCCACATAGAAGAACTAGAAAGACGCACAACTAGGATATACAACTATGTACTGGGGCTTTGGGGAGAAAAAAAAAAGAGGAAGATTGGCAACAGATGTTAGCTCAGAGCCAATCTTCCTTAGCAAAAAGCATACTAAAAAAAAAAAAGAAAGGGCTCTGGGGTCATCCTCAGATCCCAGCCTTGCCGTTAAAAAAACAAAAATTACTAAATGCAGAGGGAGTTCTTGTGAGTTTTCATGCGTCTTCCCAATATTTGCTCTTTGTGCTATAAATGTAGCACAAAGAGTTACTTTGAGTTACTTACATCAAAGAGACTAATGATCTTATTAGAATTTCTACTTCTCTCTGGAAATATTTAGTGCAGTGTTCCATATAATACTTTATAAAATGTAAAACATGATACAAATGCATTATTCTTGATTTTATGATTCAAAAATTATAACTGCTGATTAAAAATAGGGAAGCCATTGATAGAAATCAACACATTAAAAAGTGAAGGCTGACAAAAAAATTAGTGGATGACTGATCAATTCTGACAGTATAGTTCTTGAGACTCAGCAGCAAGCAGAGCTCATGTAACTTCTCTGAATGATGAAGATTTATCAAGAAACCATAAAACTGTATCAAAATACTCTGATTAATAAGGGAGGGCATGGTGGTATATCAGAAAGTATGCCAGCAAAATATAATTTCATTATTTCTGTTATAAAAGTGACATGTCAAAAAAAAGCATGCATGTAGATATTTTACTAATGTTGTATTCTGACTTTGATATTGTGTACTAAAGAATCTAAACAAACTTGCGATAAGCACTGACAATCACTGCTTTGTCGTCTTATAATCCAAAAAATAATAATAAAAATAAAAAAGTGTCTAAACATCAATCATCTATTGCCATAAATAAAAAACTCAGAAAATCCCTCCTTCAGGCATAAGAAATATGTAGCACCTATTGCTGATATAACTGGCTCTTACAGATGTTGTTTACACCTTTGGCATGAAGCATATGCAACATCTAAAAACATGTATTCTTTAAAAATATGGAAATGCATTCATTTATTTTTCTATCTTTTTTTAATCTTTCTTCACCCCACAAATGACTTTGGCTATTTTTTTTCCTAGAGGAGAAAATGTACCTATCATTTTAAATAAGAAAGAAACACTTCCCCATTTCATTATTACACACACAGAAAGGAGTTCAAAAAATGAAAATCTAGTGAAGTAGTCAAGCCTTAATGAGTATTCGTAAATATGTCTGTTTTCTGCTTTTGTAATTTAATGAAGTCGCAGATTAGGGATATTAAGCTGGTTATGCTCTGCTGCAATTGAGACAGAAACATATTTTACCAAAACGCAAAGGCTGAGATATGCGATTTTACAAAACTGCTTCAGAAAACTACATATGTTGTATTTTGATTAATGTACTTTTTGCCTTTGGCATGTTTTCCTTTGTTACTCTATTTTTCTTTTTTATAGAATTGGCCATGCATCTGTTCCCTTTTTAAAACACAGACTACTATAAGCATTTTCCCCATTGTCTGATAACCAGGTACATGTAATGAATTCAACCTAGTACTCACACTACCATTTTCTCTTTACCTTTTTATCCAGTGCACCATAACAATATTGACTCAAGGAAATATCTAAACTCCGTTGGAATACACAATACTGAAAAATGGGAGGAAGAATGGGTCATATAATGAAATTGCCTAGAAGAGAACAGTTTAATTAGGCTCCCAAAGTGAAATGTTATAAACATACTAATAATATATTCGAATATTGACTATCACTCTAAACTTTAGCTTTGCAATTGCTAATAGATTAATCACACCGTAAATAAAGAGTGCTACAGTCTTAAAATTGACTGAAAAATATTTTAATACACAAAATATTTTTGAGAAAGACCAATTTTATAATCTCATAGAACTGCAGTAAAGGAAACAATTCCACAATAGGAAAAAATTAAATGAATAAAAATATCCAACAACTACAATATATTGATGTAATATTGTGTAAAACATGATGGCCATCACTTCCTTTACTTATTTTTCCATAATGGATTACTCCAAAACACAGTGGTTTAAGACAATAATCGTGTTATTATTTTCTCAAATTTGTGGGTCAGGAATTTGGGCAGGGTTTGACTGGGCAATGCTGCTCCATGTAGCGTGGCAAGGAGGCTATCTCAGTTGTAGTCAGTTGTAACTGAGCTGATATGGAGTGTTCAGGAAGCCTTCTCTTGCCTACTTGTTTTTTAGAAGGAGCATCTGCAAGGCTGAGCTCAGCTGAGTCTCCCTCCCTCATCTCAGGGCTTCTCCAAGTGCTCTCTCCAGAAAGGTTGTTAGCTTCCTTACATAAAAGTTCAGAGCTCCAAGATGAAGAAACAAGAAATGCCAATTTTGTTAAAATCTAGGCCAGTGTTTGGAATTGTGTCATATTCACTGTCCTCTGTTAAATGGGAGTCATAGGTCAGCGGACTTCAAGGGAAAAGAACATAGATTCCCTCTCTCAATGGAGAATTAATGGATTTGCAGCCAATGTTAATCTGTCACAAACATAAAGTCTCACGTTGCATCTTGGCTTTTTTGTTTTCTCCCTGTTTTCTCTCTATATTTTTTATTAAAATTAGGAAAACAGCATCAAATTAAATATTTGTGCATGTGGATAGTATATAGTCTGTAAGTACTTCATAATTTCTTTTAGTTTTTTTCTTGAGGTTCTCAATCATTTTGATGAAAACCAGCACCCCAAAACACACATTTTGAAATAAAATTAATTAGAATTTGGATCTTTTATTACTTTTGCATTTCTATGTCCAGATGTGGCTATCAAGAGTAAAAGAGGGGCCACCCAGGTGGGGCAGCAGTTAAGTGCGCACGTTTCACTTCAGTCGCCTGGGTTTGCCGATTCAGATCCCGGGTGCAGCTGTGGCACCGCTTGGCAAGCCATGCTGTGGTAGGCGTCCCACATATAAAGTAGAGGAAGATGGGCACAGATGTCAGCTCAGGGCCAGGATTCCTCAGCAAAAAGGGGAGGATTGGCAGCAGATGCTAGCTCAGGGCTAATCTTCCTCAAACCCCCCCCCCCCCCAAAAAAGAGTAAAAGAAACAAAAATGTAAAAACAGACACAATGGAGCAGAATCAAAAGAAATAACCCCATTTATATGGAGTCAACTAATATTTGACAAGGAAGTCAATAATACTTAATGGAGAAAAGATAGTCTATTTAATATATGGTGCTGGGAAAATTGGACATTCACATGTAAAAGAATGAAACCAGACCGCTATCTTACACCACTCACAAAAATTAACTCAGAATTGATTGAAGACTTAAATATAAGACCAGAAACCATAAAATTCCTAGAAGAAAACATAGGGAAAAAACTCCTTGACATGGGTCTTTGCAATGATTTTTTGCATATGATACCTAAAGCACAATCAACAAAATAAAAAATGAACAGGTGGGATGATATCAAACTAAAAAGCTTCTGCACAGCAAAAGAAATGATCAATAAAATGAAAAGACAACCTACTGTCAAATTAATAAACACAAATCTCATTAAATTGGAATCAGGAGATCAAAAAGGGGAGCTCTCACACCTATGTTTACAGCTGAGCCCAACAGGAAGAAAGATTTTCTCTTCTTGACTGGCAAGAAGTACAGCCAATGAGCGACTGTCACAACGCAGCCAGTATAAAGCCACTACATGCTGAGCTCTCAATTCCTCCAGTGGACTCTGTTTACAAAGCCCTCCCAACTTCTTCCTCCCCTCCATAAAAACGTTTCTCTTCCCTTGCTGCTGGGGTACTTGCATGAGGCTTGCCATGGTTGTAGACCCTGAATTGCAATTCTTTCCTGATTCCTAATAAATGCATTTTTGCTGGAAAAATAACTGGCTGTCTATTTGTTTAAGGTCAACACTACAGAATGGGAAAAAATATATCTGATAAGGAGTTAATATTCAAAGCATATGAAGAACTCATACAGCTCCACAGCAGAAAAACAATCCAAATAAAAAATGGACAAAGGAACTGAGTAGACATTTTTCCAAAGAAGATAAAAGAATAGCCAAAAGGTACATGAAAGTTACTCAACATCACCAATCAGTAGGAAATGCAAATCAAAACCACAATGACGTGTCATCTCACACTTGTTAGAATGGCTATCACCAAAAAGACAAGAAGTAACAAAAGCTCGCTAGGTTGTGGAGAAAAGGAACTTTTGTACACTGTTGGTGAGATTGTACATTGGTGCAGCCACTATGGAAAACAGTATATAGGTTCCTCAACAGATAAAAAATAGAAATACCATATCATGTAGCAATTCCACTTCTGGGAATATACCCAAAGAAAATGGAAATAATATGCCAAAGAGTTAGCTGCACCCCCATGTTGATAGCAGCATTATTTACAACGTCTAAGACTTGGAACAACATAAGTGTCCATTGATGGGTGAATAGATAAAGAAGCAGTGAGATATATATATATGTGTGTGTGTGTGTATCACTACGTATATATAATGGAATATATATAATGGGATGCATATATATAATGGAATATTATTCAGCTATAAAAAAGAATGAAATCTTACTATTTATGACAATATGGATGGACTTTGAGGGCATTATGCTAAGTGAAATAAACCAGACAGAGATAGACAAATAATGCATGGAATCACTTATATGTGGAATCTAAAAAAAAAAGCAAACTCATAAGAAAAGAGGTCAGGGGCTGGCCCCGTGACTGAGCGTTTAAGTTCACGTGCTCCTCTTCGGTGGCCCAGGGTTTCATCCGTTTGGATTCTAGGCACAGACAAGGCACCACTCATTGGGCCATGCTGGGGCAGGGTCCCACATGCCACAACTTGTAGTTGTGAAAGGACCCACAACTAAAAATACACAACTATGTACTGGGAGGCTTTGGGGAGAAAAAGGAAAAATAAAATCTTTAAAAAAAATTAAATAAAAATTTAAAAAAAAGAAAAGATCAGATTTATCTTTATTAGAGGCAAGGGGTAGAGGGTGGAGAAATTGGATGAAGGTTGTCAAAAGGTACAAACATCCAGTTATCAGACAAATAAGTACAGAGAATGTAATGTACAACATGATAACTATCACTAACACTACTGAAACAAACAAACAAACAAAACCCCTGAAAATTAGAAGGGAAAATAAAATTTTAAGAAAGAAATTGTGATAAAAATTCAGAAGTGATGTATGAGACCACGTATGTGTGTATATTTGTATGCTGGGTTATATCTGAATGACACATAAATAGCAGTTCCGAAGAGGAAGAGATGCACAAAAATAAAAGATACAGAGAGGAAAAGGTGCAATGCAAGAAGAAAAATGAACAGAAGCTAGAAATTATGGATTGATGTTTGGGATTTCTCTTTTTTCTCCATGTGGTTGGCTGAATAATTTTCTAGTGGACAAAATACAAGAAATATCCCAAAGTCGTGGTCAATGTTCTGATTGCTCCTCAAAGCAACAATGCCCCACTGAAGCTGAAAGAGTCATTCAAAGAGATCCCCTCACTGAGTGCTGGATGTTACAGACAGTTCACTGGATGCTGAACTTTGTGTTAAGAGCCATGGGCATCTGGCCCCAGTGAGGTAGAAAAAATAAAAGTACAGCGAAATTGGAGATGTAGGCCGTGAACCAATTCTTCCATTAGAGATCAGTTCACGTAAAAGAAAAAAAATATATGTGACAACTTGCCCCTAATTTGGCAGAAAAATGTTAACTTAAAGACCCAAATGAGCAGATCTTAAGAGTTGGCAGCTGTCTGTTTCTGGATCGCTGAGGAAGAAATAGCCAGCATTACTAATTGAGGGTAATACTTTTAAGTATCAGAAAGTAGCATAGATTAATTGCTAAATGAGTGGTGTCTGCAAACCTTTCTCCAGTTCAGAAGAGAAACAAACTAGCAATAACTACTGCATCATGCATGGGTTTCCTGAATGTAATTATTTTGAAGTAGACCTTAAAGAGCAACACTTACATAGAACAATCTGGAAGCCTATTCCAGCTCGGGAGGTTAGAATTACAGAATTTTGCTGGCTCCACCTTAACTTACTATGTAAGTAGTTTTCCATTATCTGTTTGGAAGTCAAAACAGTATCAAATATTTTTTGCATAATATTTAGTCAGTTAGAAATTGCTAATTGCTATTCAATTATTTCATAAATATTGGCAAATGCCAATTCTTTATGAGCCACTGTGATAAATCCTGGATTGCTGGACTGGTAAAAAAAAAAGAGTAAGAAAAATCCCTGCCACCAAGAGGCTTACAGTATAATGGGACCATGAAAAGTGAAACTAAGGGTTGCACTGCCAGTAAAATTGGCTATACAATATAACAAAGGAGTGGAACAAATATTATTTCAGCAGAGGGGATGTTTGTTTTGTTACACATATGGAGAAAGGCGGGGAGCAGAGGTGATATCTGTGGTTTATCGCTAAACTGCAGGATCCTAACAGTTCCAGGCACCTAGCAGGCGCTCACAATGAGAACAATGAATAAATGAATACATGGACAACTGCTAAATAGGAGAGTGGAGGCTGAAAAACATTTGTACTGGTAGAAAAGAGGCATAGGGTGGGGTATGTGAAAGAATACTTCTGCCAAATGAACACATGTAAAGAGGCGTAACAAAGACAGAAAGTTCACGTGTGTGGGGAACAGCATTGGAGCACTATTATGTGGTTAAAGTACTCATTTTTTAATTGAGGAGTAGAGAAAACGTAGCTAAGAGGCAAGAATGCAGAGGGCCTTAGGACCCAGACTTGGATTTTGGATTTTTTTCCCCTGAAAGCAAAGGAGAGCCAGTGAAAGAGTTTGAGTGCTAAAGTGACATGATCCGATTTTCAGTTTAGAAAGATCCCTGTGACAGTAATGAAGATAGTAGATTGGAAGTTTTCAAACCTGGAGGCAGAGAGAAAGGCTCTGCACAGTTATAACAGTGCAGATTAATAATGAAACCCAAATTATCAGTGACAAAGAGCAATTAAAAGAGGGAGGATGAGTTAGAGTTCATCTTGTCATGGGAAATGAGGAAGGATTGTGATGCTTATGTACTTCTGATTCTGGACCCTGGGCGGATGGGTTGCCTTTATTCAAGATATGCAGAAGATAGATATTAGGATTGAAATGTTGGGGTTGGGGGTAGTTTCATTTTGAACGTAATGATTTTTGGGTGCCTGTGGACATCCCAAGTGAAGATGCATGGTAATGCCAAAAAAAGAGGATTTGGAATTCAAGAGACAGACTTTGGTAGAGTTATATAAATCTGTGACTCACCAGTGTACAGCGGAAGTCTTGAGCTGGAATAAAATCTGAGACAGTGTATAAAATGGTAAGAGTTATAAAAACAGAATGCGGCAGAATGGAGTATAAAAATATCAACGTTTCAGGGTAGTTAGAAGACACATTCATGAAAAATTGAGTCAGTTGAGTGTGGTTATGGAATTCAAGAGGAGAGAGAAAACCAATCGAATAAAGGAACAAGCGTTAAATGGCCCAGACGTGTCAAGACATAAGTTCTGAAAGCTGTTGATTCCATTTATGTGGAATTCAAATTACAGTGTGCAGAGAAATTTTTAAAAAATGAAAATGTAAAACAACAAGGTCAGGTAATAAGATAACCAATCTGAGACACTTGTCAAAAAAAAAGAAAGAGAGAAAGAAAGAAAGAAAAGAGAAAAAGAATAGATAAACCAGGATTTTGTTTTATTACTGGGGGAAATAAGTTATAATAATGGTTATATATATAACCATAATATAACTGCGCACAATATTTAAAAATATGGTAAACATATCTGGCATGTTTTCATATTGTGAATTAAAGTTTATGTTCTATCTTATTATTTAAAAATCCAACTAATACATAGGTTAGCTTTTAATAAACAGAAATGTCATCCAACCAAAAGGCCACATTTTCAATGCTTTAGTAACAGAATTCACTATATTTCATTTTAAGGCATTAATTAAATGCATACCATACACAGTAGAAGATTCGTTATAATTAAGCATCTTCATGAAGAACTGTATATTTATCTTAGTATTAATGACTGCCAGGACTGAAACACTGTTGCCAAGACTGACAAAGATACATTGTAAGAGATTCATCTTTGAAGACTTTCCATGATTAGAAAATAAATGCAAATAGACTAGAATAGTTTTCACAAAATGATAATCTTATCAATTCTATATGACGTTTTCTATTTAGATGATTTCTACTACTGGATGATTCATTTGCTTCTCAATGATATCAGGATATAAATATACACAAACATATGTGTAAAGTACTGTACCAAGGGTTTTCCCAAGCTTAGCAAACATGATGTTTTACCATTTTTCTCACACTTGATTAAAGCCTTACATCAAGCTATTAGGACTCAAGAAAGGTGAGCTACAGCTGAAGCATTGTCTTGTGAACATAGCAAACTTAAAGTGCCATCTTATTTTTCAAGAGGAAAATAAAGATTACAATAAGGAAATTCTTCCTTTGAATTTCCAGAATTTTTTAGATATTGGAAAGGACAAAGCCAAGTTATGAGAAATACAGGGGGAAACGAGAAAAGATTAAGTGCAAAACCTAGGAGCTCCAGAAGATAATCATTCTACTTTAAAAACATTTTAAAGAAAAAGAAAAAAAGACACAATAAACTAGTGGGAATACTTTACATTTAGGATTAAGTTTATTAAGGGTGCACATTCTAATGACAGAAATGCTCCCGAGATGAATCCATCACAGCTTCTCTTTCGTATTGGCAGATGTCTTCCTCTCCTGGGACAGTGTCCTTCTAACATGAATTAAATTAAATCAATTAAAAAGTCATCCTTACCTAACCTAATTAATGTGGTGGCACAAGCAAACAGTAAACCATTGCTTTTGATTTTAGTTTTTAAGTGCTTTCAGAGTAAATTTCTTGCATTTTGAATGGAAGGATACATTTAACACAAAACAAAAATCTGACTTCACAGACGAAATATAAAATGTGCTTTCCCAGTCATTAGAATTCTGGTGGAGTAAATCATTTGCCTTTTCCCACTGACAGTATCACCCCTCTGTTCTTAGGCCCTCAGCAAATCCTTTGCAATGTACAGAGTGAAAATTTCTTTTGAAAGAAAAGAATCCACTCTGAAACATTCGTGTCCAGCCCACACAGGCGTGGAGAAAGAAGAAACGCCCCAGACAGACACTTCTGAGTCAGTGCTTGTCACCAAATCCTGGCACTTAGAATTCCTTAGAATTCTGTTCCTTGCTCCCAGTGTATTAAGGTCATAAGATTTACATAGGCCTGGATTATGTTAAAATTTTTCCAAAAACACATTGCCTATCATGGTTTCCAGGCATGTGTTTATCCATCAATTCTTCATATCAAGATATTATTTGGCCCTGAAATTAGGGAAGCCAAAATAACCAAAATGCCTACTCAGTCTTCCTGCCTCCGGAGAGATAAAAATACACAGATAATCAACACAGCTGCATGTACCATCACAATCCATGGTTTTGTTTGTGTAAAAGTTCACAATCCTTGTGTATTGTGTATCAGTGGATCGACCTATTTGGCTCAGTTCATGGGCTCCAGCACTCACTACAGTGCTCCCTCCATAACCCTCAGTTGATTTGTATTGTAAGAAGACAAAATAGGAATACTTTTGGAAAAGATAAAGGTCTACTGGATACCTGAGCTAATGTCTGAAAAAAAGATATGAAAAAGGTACCTTCTCCCCTTGTTAGATTTGCTTTATTAGGAAAAGAGAGGCAAGTGAACAGATGAGACAATGGAAAGCATCAGCCAGACATCTAGGCTGAGATCAGGAGAGCTTTCCAAAGATGGTAACAACCGAGCTAAGATTTGCAGGCTGGTCTGGAGTGCACCAAGGGACTAATGCAGTGAAAGGGCACTCTTGACAGAGACATGTGCAAAGGCATAGACATTTGAACAAGGATGGTGTGAAGAATTCCAAATATAGATCAAAGATCTCTTATCCTAATAATCCTTACCTCAATCCTAATACTCCTAGAACAGAATCTGTTATTGTTCCACTTAAACTTGTTCCTCCCACACTGTTCTCCATATTAGAAAATGAACCTATCATCTACATCTACCCTAAAGCAAAATCTGAGGAATCATCCTTTTTTTTTTTTTTTTTTTTTTTGGTGAGGAAGATTGGACCTGATCTACCATCTGTTGCCAATCTTCCTCTTTTTGCTTGAGGAAGACCGTTGCTCAACTAACATCTGTGCCAATCTTCCTCTGTTGTGGGATGCCACCACAGTGTGGCTTAACGAGCGGTGCTAGGTCTGCACCTGGGATCTGAAACTGTGAACCCTGAGCTGCCAAAGCAGAGTGTGTAAACTTAACCAGTACACAACCGGGCTGACCCCAGGAATCACTTTTAATTCCTCCTTTCTCTTATAGCCAATGCATCACTAAGTCTATTTGTTTCTGCCTCCAAAACATATCTAGTACTTATCCACATTGCTCTCTCTATTATCCATCTAAGCCAGGTCACATTCATTCCTTAATTCAGTAACTGCAATAACCTCTGTGTGGCCCCCATGCATCTACTTTTACTCATCTACGAATTATTTTCCATGAAGCAGCAAGAATAATATTTTCAAAACTTAAATAAGGTCATTCCTCTGTTTAAAACTCTTAAATGGCTGTCCATTCCACTAAAGATAAAATCTAAACTCCACCTCTTTGACTTCTTATCATATCACTCCCTCCCTCATTTATGATTTAACTATACTTGTCCCGAGTGGCTTCCATTAGTCCACGAAGCACTTGCCTGAGAACTTTGCATTTGCAACTCCACCCCGCCTCAAAGTCCCTGCATTGTAGTGACGTCATCCTTCTTTGAGACCTTCAGTTAAAAGTGACCTCTTCAGTTCCACAGCAACTCAACCCAAAATAAACCCTTTCATTCCTGCTCCTCTCCCTTCTCCCCACTGGCTGTTACATTACTGCTTTTGTTTCCTCTACAGCAGTTATCATTATCTTTATATACATAACCACAGATATAACTATGAACAACCACAGAAAATATTTAGGACTAAAGCCCTAGCTAGGAAGAGAAGTGTATATTCAGCTACCATGTCCAGTATCTACATATTTTACCCCCAAGCCTTCTGTAAGTCTTCATGGCCATAGTAAAAATTGTTTCCTGTTTTATATTACTTCCCTTAAAACCCTTATGTGACAATATTTTTATTGATAGAAGGAACAGTGGAAATAAGAATAAAATGTTTAAAAAACTCCTTGATGTCCAGCAAAACACTCAATTTGGAAAATTCTCATGTAGAGAAGACCTTGTTAAGATGATGACTGGAAAAGGAAAGAGTTTGAAAATATTCTGTCATGAAGAAATTGACCTTTAAGTAATGGATAGCACACTTAGTCTAGATAAGAACACATCTTTCACACAAATATGCCTGATATGTCACAGCTGAGTCAATGCTGAAGTGTTACTGAATGTTTTATTGTGAAAAGATGTTATTAGAGGTTAATTTGAAAAGATTTCCCAAGGATGTTTCTTTTCTGTATTGTTTTTTGTTGTTGTTTTGGAGGAGGATGTAAATGATGTGAAGGAAGAAGGAGATGTAGAAAACAGAAATTATTGGAGGGTAGATTTAAATGATAAAATGACAGGGTCCCGCCTGGTAACATAGTGTTTAAGTTCCTGTGCTCTGCTATGGTGGCCCAGGGTTCACAATTTGGGATCCCAGGCATGGACCTAGTGCCCCTTGTCAAGCCATGCTGTGGTGGTGTCCCATATAAAACAGAGGAAGATTGGCACAGATGTTAGCTCAGCAACAATCTTCCTCATACATACAAAAGAAGAAGAAAATGACAGAAAATCTTGGAGAGGTCAGCAAAGAGATTATAAACTGTGATAAGTAAATTAGCTGTGAGGACCACAATATCCATTCATTCAGAACGAACATGCTGTAGTTAGACACTCAAGTCAAAGCCTGCATTAGCTGACCTCTCAAATTTGTGCTCTTAGTTGTAGGGAATTTTACCATTAGACTTACTGCCAGCCTTAGTCAGACACATTGAGTTGTAGTTACGATTTGTATTCAAAGCAGGTTTCAACTGCAGCTCTCATAACAGCAATAAAGGTTGCCAGGTCAGGATGTTTCATCTTAATGAATAATTTATATTACACTAAGTCACATGTCGCGCTGTGGGAAATACTACTGTAGGTGAACATTTTAGAATATTATTCCAGTTTTAAATTTCCACTTTCTTCAGTTGAAGGAAAAAATATGAGTTTAGTTTCCTTTCAAAGGAATCAGGAAGACTTTGAAAAGGATAAAATGACTCCCGTGACAAGTGCAGAGGATTTCATTTTTATAGTATTACATCTAAAAAGAACAAAAATCCTAACGGAAAAACAAAAATTTAAAACATGCATTAAATCTAAGAATTACATAAAATTTCTGCTGAAAGCAGAAGTCTCTTTTAAACTAGCCCAGGCTAATAAAATATAATTTTAGGATAAATTAGAATTTCTGGATTCTCTCTGGTCTTAAACCAGGAAATCACAATCTACTGGAACAAAATTGTTGAACAACCAAGGATCTTGCTACTATTGGGATATTCAACAAGAATGAAAGCTGTCTATTTATCAGTATCTACTTCCCTGACAGAGAAAAGAGCTATATTTTCTCCTTCTGTCCCTAGCTCAGATATTTCAGTCATCTCAAGGTTCCAGAGAAATAAAATGTAACCACATCTGTCAAGAATATTAGGAATATCTGCTGTACGTGGTTTACTTCCACTGCTGGCATAGTAAGTACACAATAAATATTTACCGACATGAATTTATATATTTACACATATACACAATAAATATGACATCTCCCCTAATGCAGAGGTGATTAGAAAAATAATAAATAGCTAACATTTGTGGAGTGCTTAGTAAGTAAGGTACTGTGCTAAATTATTTTATTTCTATAACCTAATATGACCTGGACAACAACATAGCAAGAAGGGTATATGGCCATATGAGAGATTACAGCGCTGTGGTTTACTGATATCAGGCAACTTGCCCAGGACCACATTGTTTGTAAATAGCAGAGCAGCAATTTCTATGATATGTCTGATCAAGAGCCCATGGTCTTAACTACTTATCTCGTTTTGTCAATCCTAAAAAGAGATAGAAGGGCGAAGCAAAGATACGTGATGTCAAAATATCCTCTATTGCTCTCAGCTGTTGACCGATTGGAAGAACCCAGGCCTGCTATCAGATTCTCATGAGACTTGGTTTTATTAGCTTTTATCCATCCCTGGACTTCTTATGGTCCTTGCTTATTTTCATTGAGGATTAGATGAACTTTTTAATCTCCCATGATGTCTTACAGTATGTTAAAGCATTTTTATTAAGATTATAATTAGGAATATAAAATAAAAAATATATTTCACAAACATCAGATGTTTCACAATTTATAACTAGCAACTAGTATGCTTCGTTTTAAAGGAATCCTGCATTGTGTTTTTATTACATTATAACCAGAAGTTAAATGCAAAGCTTCGGATTTCCTTGTCTAATTTTTCTTATTCTGCTCCATATATTTTGTAATGTAAACGGAACCATATGGCACTGATAACTTAGTATTTTTGCTTTATTTTTTTAGAGCAGTTTAAGGTTCACAGCAAAATTGTGAGGAAGGTAGAGATTTTTCCATATGCCCCTGCCCCCACAAATCCATTGCTTTCCCCATTATCAACATCCCCCACCAGAGTAAATGGTACATTTGTTACAACTGATGAACACACACTGATACATCATAATCACCCAAAGTCCATCATTTACGTTAAGTTTTGGTGTTGTAAATCCTGGAGATTTGGACAAATGTATAATGACATGTATCCATCATTAGAATATCATATAGAGTATGTTCACTGCCCTAAAAATCTCATGTGCTCCAACTATTCATCCCTTTCCCCCACCTGTTACCCCAACCCCTGGCAGCCATTGATCTTTTTACTGTCTCCATAGTTTTACCTTTTCCAGAATGTAACATAGTTGGAATCATACGGAATGCAGCCTTTCCAGATTGGCTTCCTTCACTTTTAATGTGCACTTAACATTCCTCTATGCCTTTTCATGGCTTGATAGCTCATTTCTTTTTAGCACTGCACATTTTTATAGCTGAAATTTTAAGAACATTGTTTGCATGTACCAGTTTATTTATCCATTCACCTACTGTAAGACACCTTGGTTGCTTCCAAGTTTTGGCAATCGTGAATAAAGCTGCTATAAACATGCATGTGCAGGTTTTCACATGGATGTAAGTTTTCTACTCCTTCAGGTAAATATGAAGAAGTATGATTGCTGGCTTATATGGTAAGCATATGCTTAGTTTTGTAAGAAACCATGAAACTGTGTTCCAGAGTGGCTGTACCATTTTACATACCCACCAGCAATGAATGAGAATTCTATTACTCCACATCCTTGTCAGCATTTGGTGTGGTCAGTGTTCCAGATTTTGGCCATTCTGATAGGTGTGTAGTACTATCTCATTGTTGATTGAATTTGCATTTCTCTGATGACATATGATGTGGAGCATCTTTTCATATGCTTATTTGCCATCAGTAAAACTTCTTTGGTGAGGTGTCAAGGTTTTTCAGCCCAATTTTGAATATTTGTTTATTTTATTGTTGAGTTTTAAGAATTCTTTCTGTATTTTGGGTGATAGTCCTTTATCAGATATGTCTTTTGCAAATATTTTCTCCCAGTCTGTGACTTGTCTTCTCCTTCTCTTGACATTGCCTTTCACATAAGATTTTAATTTTAATGAAGTCAAGATTATCAATTATTTCTTTCACGGGTCTGAAAAGTTAGCAGCATACCCAAGGTTATATAAGTGTTCTCCTATGTTATCTTCTGTGAGTTTTATAGTTTACTGTTTTATATTTATATATCTGATCTACTTCGAGCTAATTTCTGTGCAAGGTGTAAGATCTGTGTCTATATTCATTTTTGTGCATGGGGATGTCCAGTTGTTCCAGTACCAGTTGTTGAAAACACTATCTTTGCTCCATTGTATTACCTTTGCTCCTTTGTCAAATATTAGTTGGCTATAGCTACGTAGGTCTATTTCTGCACTCTCCATTATGGTCCACTGTTCTATTTGTCTCTTCTTTCACAGATACCACACTATCTTGATTACAGTAGCTTTATAGTAAGTTTTCAAGTTGGGTGGTGTCAGTCCTCCAAATTTGTTCTTCTCCTTCATCTTGTGTTGGCTGTTCTGAGTCATTTGCTGCTCCACATAAACTTTAGAAACAGTTTGTCAATGTCCACAAAATAACTTGCTGGGATTTGGCTGGGATTGCATTGAATCTCTAGGTGAGGTTGAGAAGAACTGTTTGACGATATTGACAATATTGAGGGTTCCTCTCCATAAATATGGAATTTCTCTCCATTTACTTAATTCCTCTTTGATTTCATTCTTCAGGGTTTTGTGGTTATCCTCATATAGATTTTATACATAGTTTGTTAGATTTGTACTTGTGTATTTCATTTTTTGGGTGTTAATATAAATGATATTTAGTTTTAATTTCAAACTTCACTCATTCATTGCTAGTATAGGAAAGCAATTGACTTTTATATATTAACCTTGTATCCAGCAACCTTGCTATAATTACTTATTTGTTCCGGGAGTATTTTTTTTTTTCTTTTTCTGATTCTTTAGAATTTTCTACATAGACAATCAAGTCATCTGTGAAAAAAGACAGTTTTATTTTTTCCTTTCCAATCAGTATATCATTTATTTCCTCTTCTTGTATTATTGCATTAGCTAGAACTTCCAGTAGGATGTTGAAAAGGAGTGATGAGAGGAGACATCCTTGCCTTATACCTGATCTTAGTGGGAAAGATTTGAGTTTCTCACCGTTAATATGATGCTAACTATATGTTTTTTGTAGATATTCTTTATTGAGTTGGAGAAGTTTACTTCTATTCCTAGTTTACTGAGAGTTTTTATCATGAATGGGTGTATGATTTAATTTTTCCAAACAAATACATAGGCAATTAACAACTATTATAGCTTATGTTTCACAATTGTTGGAGTAGTAATCAAGAACCTAAAACAGTAAGTATATATATATATGTATGTATCAATTGTGATGCATGCATGATTCTCAGGGACACAATGTGATGGAGACAAAGATCTACACTCTGGTACCAAACTCATCTGCACTTGAAAACTGGTTTTGCTATTTGTCATCTGGGTGACTTTGCACAATTTATATAGCTTTTTTTAAGCCGCAGTTTCCTAAACTGTTAAATGGTGATAACTTTGGTACCCAATTTGAGTTGTTAGGTGAATAACTGAAATGTCATATGCAAAGGTCTCCATACTGTGCCTCACTCAAAATAAATACTCAAAAGTTGTTAGCCCTGATGAAGAAGACGGTGGATCTCCTTGAAGTCTAATGAGATTAAAGAAGTTATTTTTAAAACAGCCCATTCAATAATGACTGGAAAATGGTATCTGTTTCTTACTCTGTTTCATATTATATCATGTGTCCTGTTTCTCTCTTTTCTTGCAAGACTATTTGTTTAGGTCACTGGTTGAATGCAGCGCATTTTTATAAGCTGAGAAGCCACTTGTTTAATATCTAAATTTATTTTCTATCTGGCTCTTATACCCACAAATTCTCGCCCTAATATTCAGATGAATAGTGCTCACAAATAAATACTTGAAGAATGTTTCAAAATGATAAAGAGCGGAATTGCAAAACACTACAACTTCTATATTGTGCAACTCAGAACTATATAAAAAGAAGCATGGAGTAGAATTATTTTACTCATTATACATAACTTGATGCGAATCACTGGCCTCCAAGATAGTCCCACTAATACCATTATCTTTGGCATTTTAGTGATGCGTAGGTCATTTTGCTCTTGGCTTCCACAACACTAAAGCATAAAATACATGTGGACATCTTGCATAATTCCAGACTCTAGGTTTTCCATAACCATTTTGAAATAGTAGCTGAGCTACTGTCTCGGGACATTGCGACATTGTGGTCAATTACATGACAGGCCAAATTTCTTAAGTGCATACATTATCAAGTGAGGCAGGTGGGGGAGGGGGATCTTGATTATCAATAGAATGTGAAAATGTTATTGTAGGAAGCTCCTTTTCTCAGAGTCACATATAATTTGCCAGTGACCAGTATGTTGGGCAAAACAGTGCTGTTGTTTGAAGTAGAGCCCAAACAGTGTCAGAGTGAATAACACCCCGACAGACTAGGGCTAGGAACGTGAGGAAGGGTAACTCGGGAAACAGCTGAAGTTTGTTTGTTTGTTTGTTTGTTTACTCTGTCAGTTTCACAGCAGCAGGCTACGTAAATGGGAATGGCTTCCACATGTTTTCATGGGATCACAGGCTCTTCCTCTGGGAAATATTAGGAGAGAGAAAACACAGGTTACCATGATTTCATTGATGTTGTCCCGTTTGACTGACTCTACATGGAAGGAAAGAAAACAAATATTGAGGGAGGATTTTTCACACTCTAAATCTCCCTGCTTACAAAGAGAAGGATGGATTAAAAAAACTTTTAAAATGGCATTGTAGGATTCTAACTCTTTATTTGCATAAACCTGACAACCTGCAGATCATAGCAATTAATTTCTGCTTAGTTTTAGCCTTATTTAATAAATGCAAAAATTATCAAAAGAAACTTAGTTGGAAGAAACATAAAGTCCCTATCCACCTAGAATATTAAGAATGACATTAATTGTTATGTTTTACTTTTTAGTTTGACAACAGCAAAATTGATTTTTAAATCAATTCAAAATATGGATCAAAGTAATCCCATGATACACATACACACACACACACACATTTTGTTGAACTAATTAGAATGTTTCAGTAAAATGGACATTCATTTATGGGCAGAATGCTCTCTCATATAAAAAATGAGATCTGAATGCATTGTTTTATGATAAATGTTTAGGGGAATTGAGGAGGCAATTCTGAAATGTTACATTGGCTAAATGAGACTGTACCATAATGTTCCTAATCCCTGGGTCCTAATAAACTTGAAATGGTGTTATTTTGTATGAAAGCAAAAGAGAAAATATACAAGCAAATGTTTTACTTGGTGGTTAGCAGGCATAAAATGACAAAATTGCCAAAGTGAAATGCACAAAAATAGTGCATAGGGAGTCACAGAAGTATATGTTTCACCTGGATTGTGGTTTGAGTTATTGTGACCTGTAAACTACATAAGCCTGCACTGCTTGGTATAGTTCCCTATAAATACCTTACCTTTCCAAAGATCTGTAAATTTCTTGGCAAAAAACATTTCTTATCCTTGTTTTATATTCTACTCAACGTGAAATTAGGCCCTCCAAATAATTTTTAAGTATATGTTTAATGGTGAACAACCACTAGTATGGTAAATAAAAGAGTCCACTCTGATACAGAATTTAAATTAAATATGCAAAATATTTGTGGAGTTTTTATCTACCGTATGCAATACATCTAATATTTCTAAATAAATGAATTCCCCATATTATTGAGATGCAGCATCAAATAACCAACTACATTTTTCTCTGTGCATTTGGATGAATTTATAGAGTACATTTTCAGCCATTTTCTTTCTCTAAAATGGCAAGCATCACATCCGAGGTAATTGAATGAAATTGTTAAGTATTTCCCTCAACGATTGCTTTCAAGTACAGCAACAAATTGCAAAATGTGATGCACTGGGGCTTCTTTTAAACTATGTTTCGTGTGTTTGAAATATTTTTTTCTGTCATCTGAAAAGAAAGATTCGTACAGCTTCAAACTGATTCAGCAAATTTAGGAATATCCTGCAGGGAAATAAAAAATCCTCAAAGTAGCACAGAAAATCCCAATAGGGCCACTTAAGTAAAATGTGTCAATGGCTTAGTTGTTCACAAGTTATAGAAACATCCTGCTTCAGAATACACAAAATCTATTTTTTCCTAATTCACACAAGTAATTTAAAATCTAAATGTGTGTAACACACTATTAGATATTCTCATTACGATTGACACATTTTTACTGAAAGAAAATAAAATTGATAATCTCATCCCTATTCTTTTTTCCCTTGAATTGTTCATTAATCTACTATTGAATATTTTATTAATGAATGTTCCATTTAGTGTACTAATAAGAGTTTCCTTCAAGCTATGTTAAAGACACAGAAAAGACGAGGCATATTTCATCTGCCCCACTTTTTGAAGCTTTCCAACATCCCTGCTAGTTTTCCCTCCTCTTTACTTCCAACCTCTGACATAGTAACTTCACTATTTGTTTCGTTCAATTTTTCAATTGCTTGGCCTTCTTCTTGTTTCCCACCAGCCCATTAGTTACTCTTGTTTCCCCGATGTTTCTCCATTCAACCATACCCTCAGACACTGACTACTATGCAATACCATCACTTGGTTATCAGCAGTTAATGCAGATATCAACTTTGTCTTGTGATTATATTACAGAAAATGTTTCCTATAGTACTTTTAAACTAGTAGAGCAGTTATGCACTGTATCGTTCTTTAAGTGTGAAAGATAATGATTCTTTTAAACCCTAGTTCAATGAAGTGACTGACTTTGGAACTCTGAGCCACATCCAAGAAATAGAAATTCCTTGAAGAAATTTCCTCAAACCATCTTAAGTCATAGAAAGGAAGAAAGTCTTCTTCAGAGACTAGGCATAAAGTATTAAAACACTCCTGGGAAATGGAATGGAAAATACAATAGTGACTCATAAGAGATCACCATTTCTTCCTATTAGTCATCTTCAGTACTAATTCAAGAGAGGAAAAATGCCTTTGGCAAAGTATGCTGTATTATTCACCCTTTTATCACTCAATCACTGACTCATTCCTCCATTTAATACTTATTGAGCACCTTTTCTGTGCCAGATATTATTTGTATGTTTTGGGTATACAGCAATGAATAAAACAAAGTTGGCTATCATGTCAGGGGAGGGGTACATACAATAAGTGTCTAGTATAAGATGTGGTAAGTGGGATTGATGTGGGGTCGGTGAGCCGAGGAGTCGAAAGAAAGATTTCTTGGGCTCTCAAGGTCTGGCAGTAGTGCTCTTTTATTTAGAGAATAGTGTGGAATAGCATGGGGACAGGACCCAGGGGCAGACAGAGCTGCTGCATGGGGACAGGACCCATGGACAGGAGGAGGTGGTGCTGACTGGCCGCTGCCACTGCAAACATGGGTGGAGAGTAAGGCTAAATTTAAGGGATAGATCTGGGAGTTATCTCTTTACAAGACAAAGGAAAGAATACGTAAAAAAGCTAAAATGGTATCAGTGCCATCAGTGCCGGTAGGGTCCGGCCATTGGGCCGTCCCACACTTTTAGATAAGAATCAAACCAGATTGAGTAAATGGCAGAAGTCACTGCTTAAATATTATCTTCAGCTAAAGACAAAAAGGATTTGGGGGGTGGGGGGGGGTAGTCAGTTACATGAGGTTGCCAGACAGTAAACAACTTAAGTCCTTGCCTTCCCCATTAAGAGTTTCCAGAGATAAGGCCATCTGCCTTCTTCCTGGCACAGAGAGGGAGGCATCTTTACAGATGGAAGTTTCCCTTACAAATGTAAATGTTTCCCAACAAAGGGCAAGCAAACTCCAGTCCTAGGAGCCTGCTTCTCATCTGCAGTTTTAAAATTAAACAGCCTAAAATCCTCATCAGGATGAAGCAAAGTTAAGCAAGGGGAAGGTGATTGTATGGAAGAGTGGAAAATATTGGTATAGAGTGGATGGCTTCCCCAATAGGATGACATTGAGGGGGAAGCCTGAATTAATTGAAGGAATAAGCCAAATACTCATCATGTGAGGTGAGAATGCTGGCTAAGACCCAGGAAAGAGCATGCCTGATATATTTCAGAAAGAATACAAGGTTATAGCGGCTATAGTCAAGTGAGCTGATCAGAAAATCCTCTCTACAAAAAGCAATTATAAAGCTGGATAAAATTGACAAAAACAAACATTTCAGCTCTCTGGAAATGGCTCAAAGGCATATAATAATCACAGAAGCATTTATTTTTGAAAAAATGCCGAACTTGGTGGAAAAGCACAGGGAATCTGTGGTCTTTCTCTCCTTAGGCTTGCTCCCGTTAACCCCTGCCCTGCCATGCCCCAGGGGGCTCAGTCCTTGAGGATTGGCTTCTCTCCGCCGTGGTCTATGGAAGCTCACTCAGCTTCCAGCATTGGTTGATGCATCAGTATTGTCCTTGGAAGTGATGTTTTCACAGATGAGTGAGTAGGAAGGGCCACCAGCTCTACTGAAGTTTCTGTCTTGTTTGGGGCAAATATATGCTTGGCTGAGGTTGTGCACCCCCATGGGGGGACCAGAGAGGCTCAAATTAACCCAGCAATCCTGGCCAACTCTGAAGCTGCGCTTGTGCTCACTGAGGAGAGGCAAAGAGGTCCCTGTGAAAAGGACAAGCCAGGGAGGCCATGAAAACCCTGAGGGCACTTCCTTACCTGCCCAGAGCCTCACCAGATAAAGGCTGCATTACTGGATCAAGGCATTTGAAAACAATTAAACAATTGCTGTCCAAATACCGGCTGACCATTAACACAAACACAGAGGTACACTCTGGGAGACAGGCTTAAAAATAACATCAAGGAAACACACAAACAAAAAACTAAGGAGAAATATCAGCTGCCAAACATTGCAGGGGAAACTGATTTCACAGATCCAGCCTGGGGAACAAGTTACTAAACAAAGAAACATTCAGCAACAACAGCAATCTTCACAGGATGAAAAAAATCAATGTTAAAAACTTTGCGCTTGAGAAGATACTGTGAAGAATCGTAGTTATCTTTAGTTTCTCTGCCTAGACCAAGTAGTGGCTCCCCATAAGCTTACAGGAGTCTTCGGCATTCCTTAATGCTGCCACTTCTTGTGTACGAGTGACCTATGAGGAACCGTGCAGAGTACGTCTTACCAGTGGCATAAAGTCTCATCTGAGTCTTGGGCTAGAATTGTTGACGTCTGTTCTCTCCTTTGGCCTGGATACGTTTGGGATTGCTAAATGTCTTTTTTCACCTGTGCATTTTCTATGACGTTTATTCAAATATTATCTGAAAGTTAGACAACGGAGCACCAAAGTAGGCAGGAGAGTCTTCCAATATGGGTGCAGGCACTAAATGGGAAGATTGCCTACAAAGAATTTAAAAGCAACAATAAAACTGACCAAAAGTTAGTTTGTTTTGTGATCACCATTATCCTCCGGCAATTCTAAGCAATGACAGTGATAAAATACTCAATAAAAAAATATATTGGTTTAAATTCTGAACAGTTGCCAGTGGTAGAACTTGCGCTTTTGGACTCTGGGGATTTCCAGGGAGAATGACCGGACTCCTAGAGCCTTCAGTCACCGTCCAGGGGATATTTTTTTCACCACAAAGGATAATTTCTGAGCCATCCCTGCTGTGACTCAGCTATGACATTGGACCACAAAAGCCAGACAGAAAAAGATAAAGTCATCAGACTCCTGCTCACCAGAGAGGGTAGCTTCCACCAGAATTCACCTCTTCTCTCAGCACAGACTCCACAGAGATGACCACTGGGTCAGGCAGCAGCCCCCGCCTGGCCCCTGATGAGAACGCATTTCCCTTTGCCCTCTACCCCGTTTGCCAGGACCCATCAGAACCCAGGGCCCTCTGCTGCACCACTTGTCCCTCCGAGAAGATGAGGAATGGTGAGGATCAGAGCTGCCCCAAATGCAGAGAAGATGACTCCCAATCTATAAGCCCAGAAAGCCTTCTGTCTTAGTAGAAGTTACGTTGACAAAGCCAGGAAAGGGTATTTGTCCATTTTCTCTATTTGTCAAAGGTGGAGGCCAAGGAAACAGCTGCCTGTACAGCCCCTGGTAGGCACTTCCCTCCTTGTCTTGAGCAGGGACTGAATTTGGTTTATACGCGGTGAAGAGACTGATGGTCAAAGTGGTGATGCAACTTATCTAAAGCCAGCTGGCTGATCTGTGACAGATTCAGGGTAAGAACAACAGTCTAAATTAGGCATGTGCAAAGTACAGCCCATGGGCCAAATCTGGTTTGCCATCTGTTTTTATATAGCCCAGGAGCCAACAATATTTTTTATGTTTTCAAATGGTTTTAAAAAATCAAAAGAGGCAACAAAAGCAAAGATAAACAAGTGGGACTACATCAGACTAAAAAGCTTTGGCACAGCAAAGGAAACCATCAACAAAACGAAAAAGCAGCCCACAGAGTGGAAGAAAATATTTGCAAGTCATATATCTGATAAAGGCTTAATATCCAAAATATATAAAGAAGCTCATATATCTCAATAGCAAAAACAAAACAGCCCCATTGAAAAATGAGCAGAAGATCCAAACAGACATTTTCCAAAGAAAACATACAAAAGACCAATAGGGTATATGAAAAGATGCTCAACATCACTAAACATGAGGGAAATGCAAATCAAAACCACAATGAGGTATCACATTACACTTGTTAGAATGGCTATTATCAAAAAGTCAAGAAATAGCAAGTGATGGTGAGGATGTGGAGAAAAGAGAACCCTTGTGCACTGTTGGTGGTAATGTAAATTTGTGTAGCCAAATATGGAAAAGACTATGGAAGTTCCTCCAAAAATTAGAACTGGAAATACCATATAATCCAGCAATTCCACTTCTAGGTGTTTATCCAAAGAGAACGAAAACACTAACTCCAAAAGATACAGGCACCCTCATGTTCACTGAAGCATTATTTATGATAGCCAAGATACGGAAACAACCTAAGTATCCATTGATGGAATATTATTCAGCCATAAAAAAAATAAAATCTTGTCATTTGTGACAACATGGATGGACCATGAGGGCATTATGCCAAGTGAAATAAGTCAGACAAAGACAATTACCATATCATCTCTCTTGTATGTGGAATCTAAAAAGAACAGAAAGAAACTAAAAAATAACCTCTTAGATATAGAGAACACATTGGTAGTTGCCAGAGGCTGGGGTAGGAGGTAGGATAAATGGGTGAAGGGGGTCAAAAGTACAAACTTCCAGTTATGAAATACACAGGTCATGGAAATGTAAGGTACATCATAGTGACTACAGTTAATAACACTATGTTGCATATTTTAAAAGTTGCTAAGAGAGTAGATATTAATAGTTCTCATCACAAGAAAAAAAATTCTGTCGCTACATAAGGTGACAGACGCTAACTGGGCTTATTGTGGCGATCATTTTGCAATGTATACAAATATTGAATCACTATTGTACACTTGAAACTAATATAATGTTATATGTGAATTATACCTTAATTAAAAAATAAAATCAAAAGAAGAGTGATATTCTTCATTACTAAGTTTTTATAATATAATATGTAAAAATCAAATCAACACACTTTATCACTTATCTTTAAATATCATTTTATTCTGCACATTAATTTTGAGAACTTCTGTTTACGTAGTCACTCTTCAAAGAGGTAGACAGCCACATGCATTTCTTTTGAGAATCACTTTGTATCCCTCAGAATCATTTGAGCTCGCTTGGAGTGTACAGTTCTTGAGACTTTTTTCTGTGTATACATATTATTGCATTTCTTTTTCCTTTTATTTTTAAATGAAATTGTATATATTTAAAGTGCACTACATGATGGTTAGACATAGGTATACAAAATGAAATGATTGTTACTGTCAAGCTAATTGACATATTCATGTCCTCATATATTATTGCATTTAAACAGTAGCTTTGAAATAAACAATGACTGCACACTGATTTTAAAGACCAAGAAACAGAGCTTCAGTTACTTCAATCCTGTCATTCAATGTAGCTACTTATTATTTTTTAAATTGTTGTGTTAGGCAGAATAATGACTTCTAAAGATATGGACCTTGAGGGTATTATGCTAAGTGAAATAAACCAGACAAAGATGAACATGGTATGATTTCACTCATACATGGAAGATGAACAAACACATGGATAAAGAGAACAGATTAGTGGTTACCAGAGGGGAAGGGGGGTGGGAGGAGGGCAAAAGCAGTAAAGGAACGTGTATGCATGGTGACAGATAAAAACTAGACTATTGGTCTATATAGAAACTGACAAATAATAATGCACATCTGAAATTTATACATTTTATAAGCCAATATGATCTCAATAAAATAATTTAAAAAAATAAAGCAATCCACACTCTAATTTCTGGAACCTGTGAAAATGTTACCTTATGTGCCAAAAGGACTTTGCAGATATGATTAAGTGAAGGACCTTGAGATGAGAGATTATCCTAGATTATTCAAGTGGAGGGAATCTAATCACTTGTGTCCTCAAAGGAAGGAGATCTTTTCCTTGCTGAGATTAAAGGAAAAAGTGAATGGTCAGAGGGCTGCAGCATTGCTGACTTCGAAGGTGAAGGAAAGGCACTACTAGCAAAGGCACGTGGTGGCCTTTAGAAACCAAGGAAACCAATTCTCTCCTGGAGCCTCCACACAGAAACATAACCTTGTTGACACCTTGATCTTAGCCCAGATTGACCCATTTGGACTACTAATCTCCAGAACTGTATGTAAGATAATAAATGTGTGTAATGTAAGCACCTAAGTTTGCTGTAACTTGTTACAGCAGCCATAGAAAACTAATATAGCTACGAACATATTTGAAAGCCACACAAAATGGTACCTAACAAACAAAAACTTGGTGTTTTCATTTTTGAAATGCATTGTGAAATGACATTTTTATGAATCTTCGCTAAATTTATCCTTTCATTACTGTATTTTCCTATTGCCAAGATTTTATTAATTTTAATTTCCAAAAGGTCTTGTGTTTAAAAGAGCAAAAATGACTCTTCACTTCATTGAGAGTAAATATAAATTGACAGATCTGGATATACTATCTCTTGAAAACAAATTTGTTAAGAAGGTCAATGCTAAGTCATTGGTATATTTGCAAATGTAAAAAGTCAAAAACAGAAACTGTTATCTTATTATCTATTACCAATATAGGTCTAGGATCTATCCATTTCTTTCCAAAGAAAATACATTGAGGTAATTAACACGTATTAGTTGAACGGCTTTTCCTTTTTTTACCATACTACTAAATTTTACTTATTTTTAATTTTTACTGTTTTGATTATACATATACAGAAGTCAATATGAAAAGATTTCTCTTCCTGCATTTTTTCTGGCTATACATATTATTTGTTTCATTACATAATTATTACTTAAAATAATTTTGTCATCTACAGGAGAGGATGTTAAAAATTATCTACTCTGTGTGTCAAACATGCCATATGCACCACTGAGATTTGGCCAACCACATGCACACACACACGCAAAAGTTTCTTTCCAAGTATTGTACATTTTGTAAATGACTCTTTGTTTATTGTGTGACTCTTCCTGTTTAACACTCCCTGTAGTCACACCTTTATCTAGTAATATGGTAAAATAACAAATCAAGGAATGAGAATAAATACGACCTTGGATGAGATGCTATAGTAATAAAAATTAGGTCAGAAGAGTGTATTTGAATCTATAAAAGTCATTCAGGATTGCTACTTTTCTAGGAATGCTTTATAATTAACACAGAGATAAAAATGGTATTCCTTAAAAAATGTATTAAAGACTATACAAAAGCAGAGTTTTTTCGATGGAGACTGATATTTTACTTTATATCCATGCTTAAAATGTCATTCCAATTTCAATTAGGAAAGTTTGCCATATAAACTAAATGATGATTGTGGATAACAGTGAAATGAACGTGGGAGCGCAGATATCTCTTTGAGATCCTGATTTCAATTGCTTTGGATACACACACTCAGAAGTGAGAATGCTGGATCATATGGTAGTTCCATTTTTAATTTTTTGATGAATTTCCATACTGTTTCCCACAGTGGCTGCCCCAATTTACGAAAAATATAATATCATTCAGCCTTAAAAGAGAAGTAAATCCTGCCATTCAGGACAACATGGATGTACCTGGAGCACATTATGCTAAGTTAAATAAGCCAGGAATTGAAGAACAAATATTACATGATCTCACTTATATGAGGAATCTAAAACAGTCAAACTCTTAGAAGCAGAGAGTAGAATGGTGATCACAGCAGCTGGAGGGCAGGGAAAATAGGGAGGTGTTGGTCAAAGGGTACAAAATTTCAGGTATACAAGATGAATAAATCATAGAGACCTACTGTACAGCACAGTGCCTATAGTTAACAACACTGCATTGTACACTTAACAATTTCTAAGAGAGTAGATCTTAGGTTGTCTTCCTATCACAATAAACAAATAAATCATGTGGGGAGAAACTTTTGGAGGTGATGGATATGTTTATGGCATTGATCGTGGTGATGGTTTCACAGATGTACACATCTCTAAATTCATCACGTTGTATACATTAAATATGTACAGCTTTTTACATGTCAGTAGTAGCTCAATAAAGTGTTTTTTTTAAAAAGTCACATATTTCATTAAAAAGCAAATTGTGAGTCAGCCCCTTGGCCAAGTGGTTAAAGTTCTGTGTACTCCGCTTCAGAGGTCTGGATTTGCAGGTTTAGATCCAGGGCACAGACCTACTCCACTCATCAGCCATGCTGTGGAGGCATCCCACATACAAAGTGGAGGAACATTGGCACAGATGTTAGCTCAGGGCTAATCCTCCTCAAGCCCCCCCCCCCCCAAAAAAAAGGGAGATCGGCAACAGATGTTATCTCAGGGCAAATCTTCCTCATCAAAAAAAAAAAAATAATATTAATGATGATCTCTAGCCTGTATTAGTGCATTGAGTCTTCATAATAGAGAACTAAAGTGCTTTCTGCCATGCCAGGCATCGTGCTGATTGGATGCAGTGCCTTCTTTTGACTTGTAACTGCAGTCTCTCATCCATCTTCAGCCTTATCGTGTTTTCATGGATAGTGTTTTGATAGTGATAGAACTGGATACTGTTTTCCTCAAGAGTAGAAAATCTTTTAACCCTCCATTTCTAGCAAACGTTGATTCTTGAAGTTTGTTGGATGTTGAATAATCTTAAAAGCATTTTGAAAATGTCTCCTAATTGACAAATTCAAAATTTACGTAGAAAACATTTAACAAATATTTATTATGTGCCTACCAGGTGTAAGTCAGGTGGGTAATTCTCGAAATAAAAATCACTGACTTCAAGGAGATGACAATAACATTAAGGATGTATATCTACAATAATAATAAGTAAACAAGGGAAACTTTAAAAAACCTAACAAAACTAAACTAATGGTGAAGCAAAAGTTGTGAAAGAAATGCACACAGGGAATGCAAAGTAGAGAAACTCCCCAAATTGTGAGAAGGGAGGTCGTCAAGGATGACTCCTGAGACGGTTTGCTTAATCAATCCTGGAAGGGTGAATATGAGCAGAACAGGTGAATAGCTTAGGGGACACGTGTTCCTGAGGAAGAAAGCAGTATATTTCAAGTCACTGAGTTGAAATGACTGAACAACTACAGTTCCATTAAACTGGCTAGAGCCTTGAGGATAAATGAGGAAACTTCAGAAGTGAGGCAGGCGAAACTAGCAAAAGTGAAATAATCTGAATTAACTCAAGGATTCTTCTGTGAAGAATGATTTCAACCACTTCATTTGAGCCTTTTGCTACTTTTGTACTTTTAAAAAATATGTAGTCTAATGTTTCATGTGACTGACTATCTTCTGGAAAACATTTAAGACTATTTTTCCTTTTTAATTTATATGACTCCCTCACCATGATATGAAATAAATGTTGTTGATAGATTTTTACCAGGGAATTTTTAAAAAGATCTTTGTCTTTCAAGTAATCCATCTACTTCACAATTTGAGAAACATTGAGAATTATTTTTTTGTGATGATTAATCCGAGACTATAGTGAATTCTTCCTGTTACTTTATAGTTAATTTATTAAAAGTTTTCCCAAATTTCAACATTAATCTGTTTAGAGTCTCCTAAAATAAAGCTCATTTTAAAATTGATGGCTCATGATGAATGTTTTAATATACTCTAACAATAATAACTGTTATTTATTGAATGTTTACTGTGCTCCTAGTAATATATTGTAGGTGCTTTAAAAGCATTACTTCGAATAATTCTGAAGCTAACTCTATGAGATGGAGTATAATTTCCTTTTTACAAATAACAAAACAGAAGTATAGAGAGGTTCAGTAACATATTAGGAGTATCCAGAACAAACGGAAGAGTACAATTGTTTCTTGGACACTTAAGCTTATATTTTTGTTTTTAACATTGTGCTGCACTGTGATATTTGTAGTTCCATAATTTGAATAACTAATTCAGTTAGTATTCTTAATTTTGAAAATGTGGTTGGTTATTTATAACAGGGGACTAAGCTGGAGCTATAGATCTAGTCCTCTCTCGGGGTACCTGGATGTTTGTGCGCACACGTGTATGTCTTGTTGACATTTTATGACTATATAGTTATATATAATGCAGCACTTAATTACTTGCTATAGCCATCATATTTTAAGAGTTGGCACAGTACCTTAGGTGCATTTAGCAATAACCAAGCACATGAGACTGGATGTGTAAAGTCAAAAGGGCAATGTATTAATTTGCAAGAAACAATAGAATTGATGCCTGGAGTGGAATACATGTATTGGCACGATACTATTTATAAAGTTACTTACAATGTCAAATCAAATCAGTTGCTGGATTTACTCATTTTCGATAAGAAATATTTTAACAAGGGTTAGCGTACGTTAGTACACATGGACAGCCCATTCTATCTTGATAAACAAGCTTAAACATGGGAAGATAAATGACCATGCAAGTATTGTTTATTGCCACGGTTTAAAGGAAGAGCAGTCAAGTGGCTCACATAAGTGATGGTGTCATGCTAGGATAGTTTGATGAATTTATCTCATAGTGAGAGCTCAATTCTAGAAATGTGATTAGAATACAGCAAGTTGATAAGCTACAACTTAGTATACCGTTTCCACAGTATCTAAACACTTGGAGTCTATTGTCTAAACTAGCAGTGTCTAATAGAATTCCCTGTGATGATAGAAATGTTCTCTATGCTGTCCAGTATTGTAACCTGCAGTCACTTGTGGCTGTTGAGTACTTGGAATGTAAGTAGTATAACTAATTGAGTTTTCATTTAATTTATATAACTTAAAATTAAATTTCAATTGCTATGGATGGTTAGTTGCTACGGTTTTGGACGACGATCTTCTTAGACTTTCTTTCTTGGACAGGGCTTCTACATAACTTGAAAGAATTTAGATATCCTATGCTTCAGTGGTACTACTGTTCTTTATGGATGAATGATTTGTTTAGACGTATTACATATAGACTTGCTAAAGATATAGTCAAAGGTTACCAACTTAGAAGTCCGACTAAGTTCATTTTGTGTATCTCTGCAGTGATCAATTACATGTTTTGTTTGTGGTTTAATTCTCAGAGGTAACCTTTTTTTGTATTCCCAGACCTTGGTGAGCAGAACATTATTGAATTCTCAACTATTGACAACTCTGATATTTGTTTTGCCACAATGTAACACTGCTATCAGACGTCTCATCTTCTGCATTACTTTTCTTCACTTCCACACATTTTCTTTCTTCATTAGAAAAATAAAACCAGAGAGAGTGGTTGAGATAAATACACAGGTTTGAGATAAAGTAAATGAACAAACGGAAGTATTGCATTTTAATTTTTTGCACTGTTGAACAACAGTATTTATGAAACTAAATCTGATATCCTATACAGACCTATAGCATTGATTACTGCTCTGCATTCTCTGAACACATAATAGAAGAGTCAATTGGAAAGTTAGGGTACAATATGAAGCAGATATACATCATATCCCTGTCTTATGACTTCAGGAGCAACTTAACACTTTTAAAGAAAATTGATAATATTCATAACTTATGAATTGTATTTATGGAATTTGACTTAGAAACACTGTCATATATGTACGAAGAAGCATTATAGCACAAAGCATATTGCAATAGCAAAAATTTTGAAAACAATCTAAATCTTTGACTTCATTACAATAGATACATATATTTATTTTGGCTTTACACAGGTTAAAGTCCTATACAGCTTTAAGGCCCTATGCAGATATCATTACATATCTTATATAATGCCACAAGCAATTTCAGGATACAATATAAGTTAAAAATACTAAATTCAGTTTTGTGGTTATCTTCAGGATCTGATGACTGGCGATCTCTAGAAGGCCTCATATTTTACAAGACTCTTTGGCATCAGAAACCTTCTGGCAACAAAATCAACAGAAGCGTGTCGAAATCACATAATGAAGCAAAAATGTTTGACATTTGTGTATAACAAGAGAAAGTAAAGTTAATACGTAAAATATTTTCTACCCAAATTTTGATAAAATCTTGAGAAAAAATCCCTAAAATACATACATTGAAATTCATTCTTATTTTGTTTAAGATGAAATTTCAATTTCCAACAAGCAAAAATAATCTCACCCTTTTACTGGGTTTTCTATGTTCATGACTCCAGTCTAATTCTTTAGCCACAGTCTCAGGTCACAGAGTTACCCTCTGACCTCTGTTAATCATTCAAATGCTCTGTGGAGACTATTAACTCAATATTGAGCCCATATCGATACATTCCTTTACAAATGACAATGGGGGGTGTGTGTGTACATCTATAAAAACACACACGTATAAATGCCCTTGTATTCTCATATATGTTTTCCTCTCTCTTAAAGTCCAGGTAGCATCATAGCATCATTTATATGCTGCCAGTCATTGAAGCCTGAAACTCTGGAATTGTATCTCACTCCTTCCTCACTATACCTCGCAAGTTCAATCAGGTGAATTTTGTCTCCAAGTGTATATTACCTCGGTTTCCTATTCTCAATTTGCCATGACACAACCCTAGATCTGACCTTCATTATTCCTCACCAGAATACTGTCATCACTCCTTACTTAGATGTAGCATGGCTTCTACTGAATGGAAGGTTTCTGTTTCACAGGGTCCCTGGAATTGTTCCTGGTTTAGACCATCCACAAATAAGTCTATGTTTCTCACCTCTGCAGAATTAATAACTATTTTTTCTGTTGTTGTTATCATTAATTTTGTGATAAGGATCCTGTTGCTTCTCCATTCATGCAGACTACATTTTGAAAAGTCAAATTGAAACTTTAATATTTTTATTCATTTTCCTATACACACTTCTTCACATCATATTCTCCCTATATGTGTGCATGAAATGCATGAGATGGCCACCATCTCCAGTGATCATGGCTTTATGTATTTTTAAGTCCAGTTTATTACATTATCTAAGTTTCTAATATCAGTGATTTCCATGGGCATAGCCATTGGTCAAAATAATCTGTCTCTTCTAAGCTACCATATTTTTCTAATATATTTTCTCTATAATGCATTGTGTGTGTGTACACACACATGCAAATATATCTTATCTTGAACTTCCAGAATACTGATCCTCAGTACAGAGGCAGAATTTTATTCATTAGTTTTCCTCTTGTCTGATAGAGGTCTCTACCCATGTTAATTGAGTCAAGTTCATTCAAAAAATAATGATCCTATTGTTCAGTCTCTGTAAGTGACTAGAGTCTGAATGTGCAATCAGATAAGCATGAATAAGCATGAGTCTATACAGTATAGATCCAGCTGATAATTCTGCAAGTCAGATGTGAAAGTTTGCTTTTACTGTGAAAGTAGATGTACACATTTCATTATTGCATTAGCTTTGGTTTCAAAATTTCTATATGTCTAGTTTTAACTACATTAAAAGAAAAGTGAAGGTGAAAACTTACATTATATTTATATACAAAGCGCATTAAGAAAATGTCTTCATGGACACAGAGAATGCCAAAAGCTTGCACTTTATTCCCAGAGCTCAGACGTCAGCACTGCCAAACAATTGCTGTGAGTTGGAAAACATTCTGGATATTGATATTCAATATTTTTAACCTTTTGTCAGTAGGTGATGAATTAACTCAGCTCCCAAGGCTGTTGCCAGTGAGAGCTGGTTTAACTCATTTCTCACTGCAGGGAGAAGAGTCAGATCCAGGGAGAACAGCCAATAGAAAAAAGAAAACACATTAAAAATAAAATTAGTGTACTAGTACTCTAGCACTGTTAGGCATTCCAGAATCTCAGGGATAATTAACATTCTTAATATAAAATATTGATGTTATGCAGTATTAATGCAGTATCACAGTAAGAATTGACAGCGTTTAATGTTTCATAGCAGCCTCCTAGCTGAGTATAGAAGTTTTCACAAGCAAAAGGAATTTGATTTTACACTAAAAAATATTAAAACCCTCTGGGATGGAATGCAATTAACTCTTTCTTGCTTTCTATCTTTACTATCTTACCTTACTCCTATGCAATGAGACTGCTTCATTTTATTTATTTTTTATTGAAGTATAATTGATATACAATATCCTATTAGTTTCAGGTGTACATCACAGTGATTCAATATTTATATACATCATGAAAGGATCACCACAATAAGTCTAGTTACCATTTGTCACCATACAACATTCTTACAATATTATTGACTATGTTCTAGTTACCATTTGTCACCATACAACATTCTTACAATATTATTGACTATGTTCTCTATGCTATACATTATATCCCCGTGACTTATTTATTTTATAACTGGAAGCTTCTACCTCTTAATCTCCTTCATCTGTTTCACCAGCCCACCCAACCCCTTTCCACTCTAGTAACCAACAACTTGTTTCATGTATCTGAGTTTGCTTCTGTTTTGTTTGTTCATTTGTGTTGTTTTTTAAATTCCACACGTAAGTGAAATCATGTTGTATTCATCTTTCTCTGTCTGACTCATTTCACTTAGCATAATACCCTCTAGGTCCATCTATATTGTTGTAAATGACAATACTTCATCTTTTTTATGGCTGAGAAATATTCCATTGTATATATACCACACCTTCTTTATCCATTCATCCATCAGTGCATACTTAGGTTGTTTCCATATCTTGGCTATTGTAAATAATACTGCAGTGAACATAGGGTTGCGTGTATCTTTTCAAATTAGTGTTTTGTTTTCTTCAGATATATACCTAGAAGCAGAATTTCTGGATCATATGGTAGTTCTAATTTTTAATTTTGTGTGGAACCTCCATACTGTTTTCCACAGTGGCTGCACAAAATTCCATTCCCACCAACAGTGTAAGAGTGTTTTGTTTTCTCTGCAACCTCATCAACATTTGTTGTTTTGTTTTTTATTTTATTATTATTTTTTTGGCTGAGGAAGATTTGCCCTCAGCTAACATCTATGCCAATCTATTTTGTATGTGGGTTGCTGCCACAGCATGGCCATCGATGAGGGGTGTAGGTCCACATCTTGGAGCCAAACTCAGGTTGCCAAAGCTGAGCACATGAAACTTAACCCCTAAACCACGAGAATGTCCCCAATTTTTTTCTGTTTGATACCAGCAATTCTCATGAATGAGATTGTCTCATTTTAAATTACTTTTTGCCAGTAGTTTGTAAACTTGGATAAGCTTCTTGACCTTGGTGCTTCCTCATTTGGAGCAAAAGTAATATAAATCACGCCATTGCCTAAATCATTTATCTCATGAAGAATTGCAAAATAGTGGCTTTCTAGTTCTTTAAATCATTCTTCATTTACTAGTTGAAATTACTCTGTATTGTAAAACTCCCCTCACATCTAGTAGGATTTTAATAACCCTGAAATGTAATCCATACAGAAAGTAAAGAAAAAATTCTTCATTTTTCTCATTATATCAATTTTCATCATGATAGGTGGGTGCCTTGGCAAACTCCAGTGTTCTCTAAGCATTGTTTTATTTCTCTATGATTTCATATATCTCTATCCCTATCTATCTATCTATTTATCAACTCTTGGATTTTATATACTTAATGTTCTCAATATTTTAGCAATCATTCCTTTCAAACACAAATGATTTAAACTTAAGGCAGTAAGAGTACCTTCAAGCTGGCTCCTGTGCCTTTTGAATGGACTCCATAATCCTGTTGCAGCTTCCCTTCTTTGTACCCAACATGTTCCAAACTTATCTCATTTCCTTCCTGCCCAGCACCAAAAAGAGCTTTTTCTCTAAGGAGGCTAATGACTTCTTATGTTGAAAGGCTTTTAATGAATGAACAAAATCTGGCTGCTAGAGGCGTTTACAGCTACTAGGTCACTATTGCCCTTAAATCTTTTCAATGGACTGTGTTAAAACATGCAATAAAAACTAAAAACATAAAAACAAATTGCACTGCTTTATTAGTTTCAAATATAATATTTATACTATTTTATCTCATGCTGAAAAGTAAATTCCTACACAATATTAACATAATTGCTTATTTTCTTTATCTTACTATATCCCAAATTATACACGAATTATGTTCAAGGTAATAATAATACAACAGAATAAAATTTAATATGACTTTGCCTTTATTTTTGTCCTTAGACTGTTTTGAGAATGTATAAACAGCTGGACTATTTTGTTCTCTATCAGTTTACATCCCTAAGTTATGTACAATTAGCTTCATCTGTTTCAATTGATTTTAATTGAGATTTTTCTGTATGATTTCATTTTGATTTTTGATTATATAAAACACTTGCATGATTCAAATTTCAAAATTATATTATAGTTATATTTATGGGAGCTCTCTTCATTCCTGTTCCTTTCATTCTGTTCCCCCCTCTTCTTGTAAGTAATAACTACATTTAGTAATTTTTGCTTGGTGTTCGTTAGTTTTTTGCAAATATAATCATGGTGTGTGTATGCTCACTTTTTCCACTTTCTTACTCAAAAGGCAGCATAATACATATTCTGATTTGTCTCTTGCTTTTTTCTCATTTAACAATATATTGTGGAGATCGCTCCACATTAGTGTGTAGAGCTCTTGCTCGCATGGTTTGATAATGGCCTAGTACTCTATTTTGTGACTGTATAATTTTTTTTTTACCCAGTCTTTCTGGATTGGCATTTTGATTGTTTCTAACATTGCTATTACAAATAATACCAGCGCAAACAATTTTGTTCATAAGCCATGTTGCAAGTGTATCTTTAGGATAGATTTTTAGAAATGGGATTGCTGTACTAAAATATAGATGCACAGGTAATTTCCATAGATGTCACCAAGCTCCTCTCCATAGTAGCTGTGGCATTTTGCATGTTCATCAGTGATGTATTAAACATATTGTCAAACGAAATATTTTGCTGCTCTGACATGAGAAATCATACTTTTATTTTGACTTTCTCTTGTTACATGCAAAATTAAGTGTCTTTTTATATTTTAAAGAGCCAGTTTATTTCTCTGTGATGACTGTTTGTATTTTACCTATTTATGTTTTATAGTCTTTATATTCTAAATTTTTAGAAACTTCTTATAAATTAAGTATATTAGCCTTTGTTTGTGAGATCTGCTGGAGATATATTTTCACTGTTTGTCAACTATGTTTTGACTTTGCTTATGAGTGTGGATTTTTGCCATTAATTTATTATTTATAATATAGTACAACCATAACTACCTTATTAACCACCCCTTGTTTATTTGTTCACTTCATGCATACCATTGTAAAGCTCTATACCAGGAGACTCTATACGATGACTCTTGGTTAGAAGACACAGACCTTGAAGAGGTCTTTTAAATACAGTGAAAATTCTCTATTTGGAGATGTATAGGGAATACATAAATACATAAGGGCTTATCTGATATCTTATGGGATGTATTATATCATAATTTATCTTATACTCTAAAAAGCAACGCTTCCATTGCTTCCATTTTTTGTAACAAATAAATGTGTAATGGGTCTCTGCAGGAGTCAGCTTGCTTTTATTGAACTACTATTTAGATTAAATAGATTAAATAATTGTAAAATTATTCATCCAAGGTTTTCACATCTAGATATGATGCAGGAGTAGGTACTCTATTTAGCCTTTTGCCAAAAACAACTAGAAAACCAGGAAAAAAATACATCAAACAATGATTTTCAAAAGGGGAAACATAGCACTGTGGGCTGGGACTGCTGAATAATCACTAACAAGGTGAATTTTAGGATGTCCCAATTTTCTGCCTACAAAGAGTATCCAGGCTTTAGTTCAGAGCTTCACTGAGAAGGGGAGACAGATTTCAGGGTTTGGGGTGGCCAAGGCAACTAGAATTTACATAGCAAAACTGAGGAGAGAGCTATAATGAGAGAGGGAGCCATGGAGATCTGCAAAGGGATCCCCTGAGATTTTATTGAGTACTAACTTTTACACGATTGTGGGAGAATTACCCAAGACCAAGAAAGAACATCTAGAAACAAGCTGGGAGAAAAATCTCTGAGATATGTAGGACCAAGGATCATTTGTGCTCTGGTCAGCCAGAATAGAAAGGCTTGTTAACAATTAGATTCCTCAGAAAAGTTTTGCCTCCATGGTGGGAACAAACTAGCCCTAGATTAACTGTTGCTCCGAAATACCCAACAAAGTATAAAAGCAAGCCTCAAAAAAATATGAGTCCAAATAACTTACCAGCATCCTAGAGCAAATGCCAACCATATTTAAGGGAATGAAATAAAATTTAACAATCAGCAACATGAAGTGTCAAGGCCTACCGTCCAACAGAAAAATTACTAGACACGCAACAAAGCAATAAAAAAAAGATCCATACCACAAGGAAAAAAAGTATCTATTTAACCAGGCCCAGAAATAACACAGATTATAGCATGCAAGACAGGTGGACGAAGACAGGAACACATCTGAAGACATGAAAAGACTGGGATCAAATATCTGGAGATGAAAAATATCCTGAAAGGATGTTATCATAAACCACCACCACATTGAATTCCAGTAACAACAAAAAGAAATATCACTTCATGAGTTACAATGTTATACAAAATTTGTTTTATTATGCACTTACTTTGACTAAAGCTCAAGATTTTTTTTCCATAGATTTATTTTTTAAATTGCGTTTTCCCTTTAGTGATAATCAGATCCTTTCCCTATTTAAGTCGTAACATATTTCCTACAAATTAGATAATTTTCAGTACAAACCAAAACCATTCTTACAATCAGCTGTTACATTAAGACACTCATCCTATTTAATTTTTATGCAAAGTAGTTTTGTTTTCCCATTTGGTTACTTCATTATTCCTTTAAGTCTGAATAATATACAGGGATGTCATGGAAATTTACACATATCATCAAGTTTCCAAGAATTTTTTCCTTTCCATTTTTAGAACACAATAAAAAAATCCAACAAACACACAATCTGCATGGATGTATGGACCTTAATTATTAACAGTTCAGTTTATTTATTTATTTGTGTGTGTGTGTGTGTGTGTGTGTGTGTGTGTGTGTATGTGGAAGATTGTCCCTGAGCTAACATCTATGTCAGTCTTCCTCTATTTTGTATATGGGGTGCTGGCACAGCATGGCTTGATGAGCAATGTGTAGGTCTGAGCCCGGGATCTGAACCCACAAACCCTGAGGTGTCCTCAGTTTATTTTTATATGGGAAAATCTGTATTGTCTTTGGGTTGATAATTTTAATAATTAGCACAGGAATTTCCTGTTGTCAATGTCATTTCTATTTCTAAAACTTAAAAACTTCTTGTGAGAGAAAAGGATGAGAAATCAAGAAAGAGGAAAATACTAAAAATACCAAACAAGGAATTTTAGGCTCCCAAAATGCTGCTGTTTCCTCTTTCTCTCCCTAATGTTTATTTCCGATCTTATTGTAAATTTCATTCCTGCCTTTAACTCTCACTTCTTTAATGTCATATTTCTTTCTTAACTTTTGGAAGGTTTTGAAACTTTAAGAAAGCACCATAACAGAATTGTGTAAGTCTTTGCTTGCTCAGATGGCCCTGTAACAGTAAGCAGAACACTTCCCACCTTCAAAAGTACTTTCATTATTCACACAAATGCAGTGCAATTTATCAGTTGAAAATGTCCTTATATTCAGACACAACATACAAGTTCAAACCCAGTGCTGTGAAATTTCACCCAAGGCACTCCAGTCTTACTGGAAGGGAGATTCTTATTCACAAAAGCCTATGACACACTTTCTTCCATGAGAGTGTTGCTTCTTGTACAAGAATGAAATCGGAGTAAATTTCTAAGCTTAAGCAGTTGAAAGCAGGTAGCAAAAGAGAAATATCACAAATCCATATTTCCAGCCCAAGCCTTCCTCTTTCTCCTTTCAAATTCAACGTATTTCTATATTTGTAATTCTCAGCCCTAGACTGATTTGATCGTGTTGTCTATTGTTCTGTCAAAGGTTTAATATTCTACCTACCTGTCTATACGTATTTCAGTATTTACTTATGGTAAACATGCTACAATTGTGCAGACTGAGAAACATGTATGCATTTGGAAATCATTACTCTGCTGACCTTCATTTGGGAGCCAGAGAGTTCAGACATTACTAAACTAATTTTTCTGCTATAAAGAGATACCATGTTTAATCATCTGTGAATTAGCGTCACCTCAAGATGACAGATAATTGCTGAAACATCTTTCTAATTCTTTGCGTCATATTCTCCTATTTGTTTCTCTTCTAATAAATATCTATTGCCTTAAAATCTGGTCCCTACCCTACCAAGCAAATGTCTGCTTCTGACCTTAGACTATGATGAGAAGAGTTGCAAGGTCATGATAATAATTGTTTTAATTCTTTTTTCTTCTCACCCACTGCTATTATCACTGGCATCGTTTTCAAGTGTCTTATATACATTTTTCCAATCATCCTCAAATGTCCTTCTGCCTTAACCTCTGCTATAGCTTAAGGCTGTTTTTCCCATGAAATATAGAAGATTTCCTCAGGTTGTATGTATCCAAAAAGTAATAATTAGTGTATATAAGCAAAGTTGGTTCCTTCTATGTGAAAATAAAACTAGAAAAAGGTAGTATAAAAGGAAGCATTTTTTCCTTCAGTTTCCTTTTTGAAATGGAAAAAAGACAAGTTAGCTTCAGTCAAAGGAAAACAGATTCAAGTTAATGAGACTGAACCTATTTTATAGAAGGGAACCTGTTTTGAGCAGTGCCCACAGCACTGAAAGGGAAAGCTGATGAAAGCATCAGTGAGGAGATGGAAGAAAAGAACCATCTGTGCAGTTACACTGGAAAAAGAAGCTGGCACCTAAAATCCTCAAATTTTTGGAGAGGTCATCTAAACTGTCCTTTTACTTGACCCACTCCTGTTTTTAGTCCATAATTACTGTCCCTGATCTTCACCTCTTCAACATATTAATGCCACCATTCTCAGGATTGAGGGTAAGAGAATTAAGGAAAGATCAGAACTGCAATCAAGATGGCATTTCTCAAACAAGAACCAAATCCATCAGTAGGACTAGGAGCATGAATATCGAGGCCGATTAGCTCAAACACTTTATGCTATGAGCACCCTCTTGGAGAAATCTGTCTAGACCACCACTCTCCAAGTCAGTAGCCACTAGCAACATGTGGTTATTTAAATTTAAATTGATATTAATTAAAATTAAATAAAATTTTCAATTTAGCTTCTCAGATGCACTAATTACATTTTAACTGACCAATAGCTACATATGGCTAGTAACCACCATATTGAAGAATACAGATTATAGAACTATTTGTAACATTGCAGTAAGTTCTATGGGACAGTACAGATCTATACCCCACAATTTTTAAAGTGGAAATAACAAAAGTGGGTTCTTCAATGACAAGAGTTATTGTCTTTCAGGTTTCTCAAATGATAACTCTAAACAAATTTATCCTAAAGCAATCCTAATAAAAGGTAATACAGCACGATTATGTAAAGTGTTAGCACAGAGCATTACTTAGGAATAAATCAGACTTTCACTATTTACTGACTGAATGTGTTTCGCCAAGTTACTTTATCATACTATATCTCAGTTCTCTCACTGAAAAATAGAAATACTAATAAAGCCACATCATAAGGTTGTTTGAGTTTAGTGCAGGTAAAATACTTCCTGGAACATAGAAATTCCTAAAAAACTATTAGCTAGTTATTTTTATTATTCTGTAATAGTTACCGTATACGTTAAATAAGAATCATGACAATAATTCCCATTATTAAACCAAGGGCTTCTCTCATACAAACTACCAACCTAAGGCCTGAATATACCACTATTCCTTGCCGGGAGCCGCCTACCAGTCAGCTAAGCCTCTACCCAAGGACAACGGTCGGGGAGAGAGATGAGGGAACGCACGGCGGACCCTCAGAAGATGGCGGTCGGCCGCTCCTGATCCTACTCACGCTACTAATCTTAGCAATCTTGCTCTTGCTGTTCTTTTTCTGTACATGGGGTTATTTTGGGCAAAATCTCTCCAAGCAGGGGGAAAAAACTAATGTAACCTGGCCTTCTAGGGAAGGTTCAGGGAACAACAGCCTGAAGGGAGAAAACGTTCTGACCCCCTCCTGGAAAGTCGGCAAAGGGATCTTGGACAGCCCTCAAGGAGGAAGCCTTCTAATAATCAGCCTCAACAGAGAACATTCCCTCCTCAAGTATTTCTAGGAGGCAGATATTATCCTAGGCCTGTTAGGACAGGAGGTAAATGGTGGTACCCACCCTGGAGCAGAGGCATGCAAAAACTACCCCTTCCTAAGGCAACTCATGATCCTGATAAAGTTGCAAAGAAATATCATAATATATTGACACAGAGGAACTGGGATTATGATGAGGGTTGGGAACCCTATAAAATAGTTAATGGTAAAAGAGAAACCCCAAGCACTGTGCATGTGTGGCTTTCGATCAGATGGAGCTGGGGGCCTGTGTGTACTTGGTCCCCTTATACTTTGCAATACTTCTGCTTTCATTATTACAGGAATAGAGATAGAGGCTTAGGGCCATTCGACCCATGGGGAACTGAGTCTAGACGTTGCACCCCATTTTGCAATCAGTCTTAGGCATCTAGATGCCTAGTAGACATATAGAAAAGGTCAATATCTATATTTAATAAAGGTTGCTTGCTTCTCATAGACATACTGTGCTAATATTATAACAAGATATGCTTATGTACGCATTTTGTTTGCCAAAATTATGTACTGAGACAATTCCATGAAATCATAAACGCGTGACCTGGACCCTATATAAGTGCTTGAATGCTTCGAATAAAGCAGACTTGGAAACCTCACTTCCAGTCTCACTGCCTCTCATTCGCCGACACTGTCCATCCCTCAGGAAACCTGGACTCTGCTGGAGCTGGACCCCGGCAATTCCTAAGCAAAAAATGAAAAAGAAGAGAAAATTTTACGAATTAGTTTTATGGAACACTGGATATTAGACAAATGCTTCTACATAGAAATTTGAAAAATTACAATATGTTTGAAAATTATAAACTATAAATACTATGGACTATTTATCTTATTCATTGGTGTATAAATTGTGCCAAAGAGAAAGGTTAGGGAAGTCTTCAAGCCTCTGTTCCACCTGCAGTATATTCATCTAGCAAGTCACTGAGAGAAGGGAGTACGATGGTGCTCACTCTCCAGTATTCTCAATGGTTTATTTTTACAATAAATATTTCAGTTAAAATTGCTTTGATTTGATTTTCAACTGCAAAGAAAAAAATAGTCAAAACCTTTATTTCAAGGACTTATTACAAAAATTAATCCTCTTAGTCTTTAAAGTATTTCAGACACCCATTGAAAGTCTAGATCTGAAGCATCAAGAGTTATTTTCATGTCTCTTAGCTGCTCATTAGTTTGATGTATTTCTTACAGACACCATTAATGCCAGGCTGCTGATCGATTCCAGCACACAACTTGACCTCATTACTAGATGGCTGCAATTATTTTGCGTAGTTATTGAGAATTTTATTTCCAGAAAGCAAATGTTAGAAAGGATTTTACCTCTAAATTGTATTTTAAACCAGTAAGATTATATCCATGCTAATGAGATTAGCAACTGCTTGAAGTAATAGCTGAAAATTTGTTTGATATAAACACGTTTCTACAAAGTGTCCTGAAGATTATCCCTAAAGAAGGAAAATAATGTTCTTGTCAAAATTGTCGCTTAATTTTATTAATAAAAAGAACAGTAACATTGATTTCACTGTGTTCAAAATAAGAAATTCATAATTCTAGTTAATGAACAAAAAGGACCAAAATGAATGTAGTTAAAAACAAATGACAAATAATTCTGTCATTTTTCTGTAAAATGCCTATTTTCCACACACTCATGGCATTCGCTCATGTCAACATTATTCTTAACAAAGAAAAGGTAATATTTCCATTTTCTCTTGGTCCCAGAGAGAAATAATCTTTAAAAAAATCCATGCTTAAATATTACTATTTCCATATGGCATAGTGAATGAATGGGTGCTCTAGAAAGACACACTATGGTCGTGTCAAAGCTCTTGTTTTCCCATTCTAAAAGCCACACTTGTACCATGAAGTTACATCATTTTCTAGAGTTCATTATGCTAGTAAATACTATTTAGCATATTGTCTTAGACTAATGCTACCCTGGATGTAATGTATGTGACAAAGTGAGCTAACCAATTGGAAAAAAGCATTGCCAATGTGACATACATATGAATACTCCTCTTATTAATGAACAAAGCAATTTTTTTGAAAATTACAGCTTTTTACAAATTATTAATTCTGAAAATATTCCGTCAGAGTAAGTTTTTTAAATATGACGATGTGTTTTCCATGAAGTCTGGAAAGCAGGTTCATTTTGTCCTTTGGCCATACAATTAAAACTTTTTGGGGAATAGATGCTCCACTGCAAAAATAAGGCTATTCATTTGGTTCAATTCCCCAGGATAGTCTAAATAATGTATCTACATCCTTGGAGTAAGGCAGAGAAAGTCTTAGAAAGATCCTGAGCTTGCCCCTTTGCCAGTGTTCTATAGGCTATGAGGGGAACCATTAACTCTTTGAAGCAGAGTGATGCCCAATAAATTGTACTATAGTGCTTTTCATTTATCAGACTCATTTTATAGATGTGAAAATGCAACAACAAAAGTTAACTGGCTCAATTTCTCACTCACAGTTCATAAGTGCAGAGACTGTATTCCTAATCACTACAGTATAATGACTTTTTAGGGAACATGGATATTTAAGGGGAAACAAAAATAACTAAGACCCAAGTTTATGGGAGTAAGTGATGCTAAAAGAGAAAAAAAAGAAAAGGAGGAACCAAATTTAAGAAAGTGGCTAGCAACAAGTTACAAGTATGCCAGAAAATACATTTAAAGTACATTAAAAAATGTACTAGAAGAGACTTCTGGATTTAACAATTAAAGACATTGCAAAGCTTCCTCACAGACAAACAGAGCAGAAAATATGCTTCCAGTGGAGAGTCGGATTCTGAGAGAGAGGCGAGAGGAAGAGTTTCAATGATCATGCCCACTTGATCTTTCTTTACTCATCCTGGTGAGAAATTAGTGAGAGTGTGAGAAGAGAACAGGAATGCAGCGCTAACATACATCCCTCCCACACTGAAAAAAATCATCAGGGGTGGGGAACGAGGCTTTTCCCTCTCATACATGTTACCTTGGGCTTCAATTTCCTTGCCGAGTAAACCAGATGACTAAACTAGAGATTCACTTTCTTCTTTTACAACTTGAAATTTCTGTGTCGTAGAGATCTTCCTCTAGTACTTATACAGTGTTGAACAGAGTTAGCATATATGTTTCTCTTCATGGAATACTCTTGTCAATTCTGAAACTTAAATTGATTTCTTTGTGACATTTATACCTGCCACCCACTTACTGTTGGTATGTTGTTAAAAGACAAAATGTATTTGGGCATTTGCTAAAACACATCACACGTTTTCTTTCTGTGTCTCACAAAAATATTCTCTAAAGAGATCTTTACATTTGTCATGATCAGGGTTTAAGTAGTCATAATACACAGAGGAATAAGTTCTTGGTCTTTTAATAACCAAGCCCATAATCTTTCAATATAGATTGTTCGTAGTCACTTAAACTTCCCCTCTATTATGAATCTGTCTTCCACCTTAACTCTTGATACACATGATAATATCTTAGAATTCGATATAATGATAGCTAATACCCTTTCATAATCCAAATTTCAAATATCCTCATCTCTACCATTTTCTATTTTCCTATGTCAACACCACAACTGACTTCCAATAACTTCTCAGTTCCTCTAGGAATGCCACCCATTCCCAGCTTTTCTCAGCCCTGTTCCTTTGTGTTTTCATTTCCTCTTTACACTTCCTAGATTCTGTTGTCCATCATTACAATCACTTTCTTGCATATGCCCTCAGCTCATTTTCTTTTTTCTCTGAAAATAAAGACAAAAAAATACAAAGTTCCACATATTCTCAGCCTCTGCTTAAGTACTCAAATGCAACTAGAGGAAAACAAAACCATACTAAATCAGTTCACTTTAGATTAATGAACTTTAATCTCAAATGGAACACCAAAACTATCTGGAATCATACCGTATTTTCCTAGTGAATTTTCCTGTTCTCCTTGAAGATTATTTCACGCCTTCTCGTCTCTCCTGAACATACTCTCCTCTTCATTCTCACTTAATGACTTTGTTTATACTTTGTAGAGAATGTAAAAGTAAGGAGAAAAATGTTCTGAGTGTTCTCACTACCTCGTATCAACATAGCTTCCTCTGTGCCTGTATTGTCATCTCTCCTGTAATTAAAGATTTGTGTTTACGCTTATAGCTAATCCCATCTCTTTGCATTCACTAGAACCAATAGTTGCTTACTTATTCCAATATAATGAGCCAGATCTTGTCTCCTCTTCTGTTCAGATCAGTCTACCCTCTCTGCTGCATCATTACCACTAGCACAAAGAAGTCAGTAATATCTCATTATTAATAAAAAACAAGCAAAATCTTCCCTTTAATGTGCCTTTTTCCCATTTCCTTTCTAATAAACACATAAAAGAATTGTTGATAATGCTTTCCTCAATTTATTTTCTACAGCACTTACACAGATCATTATTCCTTCATTTTTGAGAAACATTTTCACCTGATACATAGGACCACACTCTATTCTCTTGCTACCTCCCTGATCAATCCTTCTCCATTTCATTTACTTCTTCTTTACTATTTCTCCAATTCCTATAATTTACAGTGCCCAGGGGATTATTCTTCGGAGTTTTCTATTCTTTATCTGAACTCATATTTTAGATGACCAGATCAAGTCTTAGAAATTTCAATCGGTATTTCTAAAACCTTTTTTTTTCCCATTAATATCTCCCCAAAGAGAAAAAATAAATTGAATTTATATTCTCCCTAATGAAAGAAATTAAATATTAAATATAAAAATTTGTCAGATAGGTTTAAGCTGTGGAGGAACACAGATCACCGTAATATCAAAGATTTTTCCACCCTCCAAGAACCAATTTTCACTTCCTTGAGGGAGATAACACCCCTAGTGAGGATGCAAGCTTTAAATTTTATTTATATTCTGATGAATCTCAAACTTATATCTCCAAGAAGAATTGCTTATCTGAACTCTCAACTCATAACCAAATGCCTAAATGACATCTTCTGTTAATGCCTAGTAACTATCACAAATTGAAAATGTCCCAAATCAAAATCTTGATGCATCTTTACTCTTCTAAAGCCTCTTTTTCTTCCCTGAAATCTTCACCTTCTCAAAAAGTGGTAAGGTAATTGTTGCATTAGTTCAGACCCAAATCTTTGAAAGCATCTTTGATTCCTTTTTATCGTCATTCCATCCATATATCCTGTTTGATCTAACTTCACAATTTATCCAGAATCTGACCACTTCTCATCATTTCTATTACTAATTCACTTGTAAAATCCACTGTTATCCCTCAACTGGATGACTGTGATACCTCACCTTCTCTCTCTGATTTCTCCTTTGCTGTTCACTCATCTGAGTCTATTTCTCAAACGATAATTTTTATGAAACATCTAAGTCACAGAAAAATTCTAAATCTTCTAATAGCATCCCATCTCAGTCATAGTAAAATTGTATAAACAAGCCTACAAGAATTTACATGATTTGCACTTGCATTATCTTTCTGATCTCAAGTTTGACCATTCATCCTATCGCTCTGGTCTAGCCACACTATCCTCTTTGATGGTCTTTAAACACACAAAACATTTCTCCACTCAAGGGCAACTGAAAGTATTCTTCCTTCTACTTGAACTTTCTCATGTATTTCTAAATATCACTTCCTCAATCATTCTAATTCTGTCCCCTCCCAAAAAAATCATTTTGTCAGCTCTTCACTGATCACCCCATTTAAATTAGAATTCCACCCACGCCGACATTCCCTATTCTCTTACATTGTTTTTATTTTTCTTTATAATATTTACCACCATCTGACATACTCTATTTACCTGGTTATTTGATAAATATTTATGTCTTCTTTCATGAATTTAACTTTTGTGTACTCAGAGATATTATTTTGTTCACTATATCTCTAGTGTGATGCAGACAGCCTTACAAACAGGATCCTCTAAAAATATATGTTGGATTAACTACCATTCACGTAAAGCAGATGATGTACACATAAACAATTAAAATATATAGAAATAGATGGAAAGAAAAACAAATAAAGAAGGAAAGAGGGATAGAGGAATATAAGGAGAAAGGAGTAGAGACAGAAAGAGACATAATGAGAGACAGAAAGAGAGAGAGAGAAAAAAAAATCTATACAGAAGTTTCTTCATAGAAGAAGAAATTCTATGGTATATAAATGTAAGCATATACCATGATAGCCTTTTCAGAAATTTAAAATTTTTTTTTCAAAATAATAGCAACAATAGCTCCAGTCCAATCATGAAAAAACTTCAAATAAACCCAAACTGAGGGACAAAATACCTGACCAGTAATCCTCAAAGCTGTCAAGATCATGAAAAATAAGGAAAGACTAAGGGCCCTTCACAGACCACAGGAGACACAGGAGACACGACAACTATGTGCAGTTTGGTGCCCTAGTCTGGCTCCTGGAGCACAAAAAGGACACTCACGGAAAAACTGGTGAAATTTGAATAGCTGCCGATTTTGCTAACAGTCACGTACCAACCTTAGTTTCTTAGTTTTGACAGATGTACCACTGTGATACAGGCTAGCAGCATCAGGGAAAACTGCAGCTGGGGGATGGACACACAGGCGCTCGCTGTACTACCTGTGCAACTTTTCTGCAGGGCTAAAATTAATTCAAAATAAAAAAAGTTTATTCAAACAAAGATGAAGCAGGATGATTACAATAGATTGTAATATGGTAGAAAATATTATTTTCGAAAGAGTATCAAGAAATGTGTCTGGTGTCATTTGACCAGAGCCCAAACTAGTGAAGAGAGGGATAGAGCCATTCAGATATCCGGGGGAAGAAGACTCAGAAAGACCAGAAAGTGCAAAGATCCTGAGTTGGGCTCACAAATCATCTTCAGTTTCCATGAAAAATATGTACAATGCTACTAGAAACACAGCAGGAACTGAAGAAAGCGTTCTCTGCTTTTGTTTGTGAATATATATCACTCAGTCTTTTCTGTCTGGCTCACCCCAGAAATTCAACTATTATGTATTTAAATAGAAAACACAGACTTATTTACAATAGGCATTTCTATGCCCAGCTAATTATTAGATTCTGTTATACTTTGATTATTTCCTTTTGTTTCTGATTCATGTAACGGATAATGAGAAAGTGGTTCTTATTTTTTTTTTCGGCAACATAAAATGCTAAAATGAAAAATCATCCTTTCCAAAATGTATGTGTCATATACACTTATATCACTTTAGCTTCTGTATTATCATTTCCTTAGAATTAAAACTATACTTATAAATTTTTTAAGCAAATTCCCTTAAAATATATACAGAGATTGAATACATCAACAAAACTATAAGATCCTTTGTAAATGATAAATAAAATTTTCAGAGCAGCTTGAGTAGTCACAGACAGAATTTAAGCCCTTTTTCTGGATCTATGGGCATGGGTTACTGCCTGTGAACTCTGAAAACATAAACACCATCTCCAGTGTGGCCTTCTTTAAAACCTGAGGCATTTTAGCTACTCAGAAAGGTCTGTCATTTAGTGTGAACTTGCAAGATTCATATATAATACTGTCATTTATCAGCTAGGTTCCAATTTGTTTATATAAAACAAAAGTAATATTCACAGAGTCCAACAAAATCCCATGGATTTTGGATAAGCAAGCATGAAAAACCTTTACAGAGAAGAAAGAGTATTTGCTTAAATTGTATAACAAACTGCAAAATCTTGCTAAAATATAATTTGAAGAGCCAAATCATTTAATGTAATATCAATACTGGGTTAAATCATTTATTTACATATTTTCTGGAGCAACAACAAGGTGGGTGAGAATATAATGAATTGTATCACTTTTGTTATATTTTAAAAATCTTCAAAAGTTAATTTTAAAAATAGAGAATAAAAATAGAATTAATTAAGAATCTCTGACACTCATGGTTAGATTAATTTACAAAAAGATTTGAATTGTCTCAGGTTATTTAGCAGCTTTTAACTATCACAGATCAAACTAATCACAGATTTTTAAAAATATGTAGCTATCGCTTTTCTTTCTCATAAAAGAAGACTATACAAATAAGACATTTAAAAATGAGACCAAATGAAAGCTAGTGAAACAATCAGCACACAAAGATATTATGAGAATTAATAGGCAAGCGAATGTGTATAATTCCCTGAGGGACTGATTATCTTTTGTGAAGTAAAGATCCATAAAATCCTATGTAGCAAAAGAAAGGGAAAGAAGACCTTGTCTTTTTTCCTAACTTTATTAATATAATTGTTATATTGTTTCTCTCAGTAAAAGTCACTGCACACAAAGGAATGCCAAGAAAGTTTCTATCGTTATTAACACAGGGCATCACAGGTCACTATTCAGTAAACACCGTTAATGTTGGAATTTTTTTTTAATTGAGGTAACATTGGTTTATAACATTATAATTTTTTTCAGAGTATAAAATTAACATTAACTGACTTCATCTACAAAATGATCACTGCACTCTATGGTCCCTATAAAATAAATAATTTTTAAAATTGCTGGCTTATTTTGTTTCAGGATGAAACAAATTTATAAACCCATGTTCTTGCCATAAGTATGGACTTCTGATGGTGGGCAGATTTTTAAGGCTCTATTAGACTTAGAAATTATCTATGTTAAGCTTTTTATTTCACAGAGAAAGGCATTAAGAATCTGAGAGTTCAACGGCTTGCTCAGGGTCACGTGCTACTTCCTTGAGGAGATAGACAAACTTCTAACATAAGATTGTACCATCCTACACTATTCTCTGGGACTTAATGCATGTGGGACCTTTATCTGTGTCTTTATCTTGTTGTGTGTTGGAGGAGTTACGAATATTTGTAAAACTTTTTCACTTTCCATTCACAACACAGATGGGTACTTCTATCTTGTTTAGTTTATTCACATTCCTCATCCTCAAAATGAAATAGTATACCTAGTCACCAAAAGTTAGGCTTACTGAGATTATTAAAACATGACATATTTCATGCCTAAATTAAGTTGCTTAAACATGATTCAAAAGCTTCCTCATGAATCAAATATCATGTTTTTCCAGCAATGATTCTATGTGCATATAAATATTTCGTTCTTAGAAAATATATAAAACATGTACAATTATTGGACAATTTTCCTTGAAGACAAGGTTATGTTTGAATTGCTGTAATGAAAATGAAGGCCTGTGGAGTGTTAACAGATTACTTTCAGAGATAATTGCCTATTAACTTTTTCCAAATATGGGAACTTTTGACATATAACTTGTGGACAATAAAAAGGTCTGAGTAAAAGGGTGTGCGTAGCATATCTGATGCTTGGTCTGACAACACATTATTGTAGCAGAAAAACAGGTCTTCAACAAACTACTTCTTTGACATATTATATTTTCCAATTTAATCATGTATGTTCTAATAATGAGACCAGCAAATCTGTTGTGAGAATTTTTAATAATTTGATCATCATCCCATGCACTGTGGACAATGGAGAGTATGACTGTGAGAGTGAGCAGAGAGAGTCTGATTAGTGATATAGCCATTATACCAAAGCCTTTAACTCGGATTTTCCACCATTGGTAATATGTCCATAGAGGGTTTTTTATTTGTTTTGTTTTTTTAGATTTCTCTTCAATTATCTCTTCTTTTCACATAATATCCCCAATATAAACCACCCCTCTACTTAAAACATAACCCATCACTATAGCTCTAGGTCCCCAAATGATCCGTTACAACTTCACTTTGTCTCATTGTGTAGTCTGTCATTTTCTTCAAGAAGATAGATAGTTCATGATCTATGAAAATTCTTCTTTCTCACATTTCTACTGGATAGTTGACATTACTTTGAAACAGTGGCAGTTTATTCCTCTTATCCTTTCAGTTTTTCCTCTTTCTTTTTTTTTGAAGATTAGCCCTGAGCTAACATCTGCTGCCAATCCTCCTCTTTTAGCTGAGGAAGACTGGCCCTGAGCTAACATCCGTGCCCATCTTCCACCACTTTATATGTGGGACGCCTGCCACAGCATGTGGCTTGCCCAGTGGTGCCATGTCCGCACCCAGGATCTGAAACAGCGAACCCCAGGACGCCGAAGCAGAACCTGAGCACTTAACCGCTGCGCTGCCGGCCCCAATTTCTCCTCTTTCTGAAGTCCACTTTGATCTGGGGAAATACGTGTGTGTGTGTGTGTGTGTATAATTTGCACATTCCACTCCACCATGACACACTAACTCAAACACGTATTAGTCCTTTTTTTTTCCCCCCCAAAGATTGGCACCTGGGCTAACAACTGATGCCAATCTTTTTTTTTATTTTTTTGCTTTATCTCCCCAAACTCCCCCTGTACACAGTTGTATATCTTAGTTGCAGGTCCTTCTCGTTGTGGGATGTGGGACGCCGCCTCAACGTAGCCTGATGATCGGTGCTTTGTCCGCTCCCAGGATCCGAACCCTGGGCCGCCGCAGGGGAGCGCGCGAACTTAACCACTCGGCCACGGAGCCGGCCCCTGTGTTAGTCCTTCTTAAGAGTGAATTCAAAATTACATATAAATATATGTGATTACAGGGGATTTTGTTATATCTGGCCTTTGCTTTTCCTTGTCATAAAATAAGGCTATACAAAGAAGACTTTAAAAATGAGACCAAATAAAAGCTACTAAAACAATCAGAGCACAAAGATGTTGGGATAATTAATAGGCAAGTGAATTGCCTAAAAGAAAAAAAAAGACACAGATTATTAAAGTGCAATAATAATGCTTCTGCCACTGAATTTAACAAACATGTAGCCTAAATTCTGACAGACAGGTTTTTTCTTTTGTAATTTTTCATTTAGTAATAAAAAGACTTTAAAGCTAAACACAGCCTTACCATATATTCTAGACATTTAATTTCTTTTGGTATTTACCCAAATGAATTAAAAGCTAATGTCCACATAAAAACCTGCAAGTAAATATTTGTTATTAGCTTTATTCATAATCGCCAAAACTTGGAAACAATCAAGATCTTCCTCAATAGATGAAAGCACATACAAACAGTGATACATCCATACAATGGAATATTATTTAGCAATGAAAAGAAGTGAGCTACCAAGCCACAAAACAAAATGGAGGAACCCTAAATGATTATTGCTAACTGAAAGAAGCCAATCTGAAAAGGCTATCTACTGTATGATTCCAACTATACGACATTCTGGAAAGGGTAAAACTGTATAGTGAAAAGTGGTAGCTAGGGGATGGGGGAGGTGGGCAGTAGGAAGAACAGAAAGATGAATGGGTGGAGAACAGAGGATATTTAGGGCAGTGAAACTATTCTGTATCACGTTGTAATGGTGGATACACGATATCATGCATTTGTCAAAACCCGCATAACTGTACAACACAAAGAGTGACCCCAATGCAAACTCCGGACTTTAGTTAACAATAGTGTATTCATATTAGTTCATCAATTGTAACAAATGTACCACACTAATCAAGATTTTTAAATCAGAGAGACTGTGCAGTAGGATGAGGGGCGTACAGTAATCCTCTATACTTTCTGCACAATTTTTGTGCAAATACTTCTCTAAAAAGTAAAGTCTATTAATAAATAAAAAGGCTTTTAATGCCCTATAATCTTTCGCCATTAACCTTTGGCATGAGAGAATTGTTTGACTGCATTGACTGTCTTTTTGCAGTGAAGAGCTCAAGATGTTATGCTGTAGGTGGATGATTTAGTGATAAACCATTCTTCTCTTTTTTAGCCTTTCAAGAATAGCTTCCTAGTATTATATTATTGAAGTATATAGATTTATTGTGAAATGTAACGTGAATAAAATATTGTAGTAAGTCCGTAGCAATTATAAATAAAACAAGCTAGAATCTCCATTCTACATATGATAAAGTGAGAAATGATAAAGTGAGAAAACACCCTAGACAAAAAGGTACTTTTTCTATAAATGTTTAAAAATGAAAACACATGGAGATGTACAGCAAAATGCTCAGATGAATTATAACTCAGCTCAACACACACACGCTTAAATCATTAAAATAATGAGTATTATTTATATAAAATAACACTTTTTATAGTCCTGACTTCTATGAAGCAAATTCAGTAATCTTGCTGCATCATTAATCTGTGATTGCCCATTTCTAAAATTTGTTCTCTTCCCCATAACAAATATCTGACTGTTATTCTGTACAATGTTGGAAATGACAATATATTTACATACACTAACACATACATATCTTCACATTGTATAGCTCTACGTGATGTCCTTCCTTCACTTTTATAAGCGTATGTGTAACCAGTCAATTTCCAAAGTGAGAAGAAAATACTTTAAGCTGCTTCTCTTCAAGTAGCTAATAGTTTTTACAATTAAAGAAAAAGGCTCTGGCTTATTTATTACTAAAAGCACAGTGTTATTATTTCAATGTTGATTAAGTCCACATTATAAAAGTTCAGGATAACTTATCTTGGTCCCTAATTGTGTTCCACAATGGGATTGAAGGAAAATCTAAGAATTCTACTTCAATTATCACTTGCAATTTGAATATCCCGGCCATGAAAGGCAGTGACTAGCGTGTACTGCCAGCTAGATTTGCCTCTGCCTCATAGTCTGGAATGTCTTTTAAAGAGTTTGGAATATGGTCAACTGAGTTCTTTTTTGATAATTAGATTTATCAAGTAACAGAATCTATGCTTCTTGAGTCTCTTAAAGAGACACTGGAAATATGCCATCTCAGAGATAGCATAATTGTCCTCCTGAACTTCTCAAAGATGTCTGTTGTTCCTATTCAGATTCATGCATCATTTCCAGCCTCTCTTTCACTATATCTTCATATAATTATATAAACAACATAATTTTCTTCCTTCACCCCCTCTTTCCTATCTTCCTTTCTTTTCTCATTCTATTCACCATGGTAATACTTAACAAAGTACCAGGTTAAATGCTGCAGAACAATAAAGAGAAACCAAGCACTTATCCTCCACTCAAAGAGTTTAGGTTTTGGACTTAAGACACAATGTAATAATATACAGAGTAAAATGTGACACATGTAATAAAAGAATTGCATGTATTATAGTGGGAGTTCTAAAGAAAGGATTTCCCTTGCTTTCAATCAATTTCAAATGTTTGTGCTTCATTCAGGATTCATTTCAGAATTCATCTTGCAGTCTTCTAAGTTTGAAATATTTTCCTGAAAAAAATTACTAACCTGTCTTCCTTCTCTTTCAGTGAGTTTCCGAAATCCCACTTTTCGTGGAATTTTCAAAAAGTAAAATAAAGTAAATGAATTATTAGGAAATAAATTGTCAGATCCAAAATCATGGTAACAAATATAACAGAAAACCAGAACCTAGTCTAACACATTCCATAGTGAAAAATCATATTAAAAAAAGAAAAGTAAGCATTCTTACTTACGTGTGTATATGTGCTTGATTTTAAAGCTAGAAATCAGAACTATATTTTAATTTATACGTATAAAATGCATTTATTATCCACTTTCCCTTCTATTTTAAGTATCCTTTCTCTTCTTCCACTTTGATTCACTTTCTTGATGCAGGGAGATCATTAATTCTGTGTTATATTTCTGAACTGCTTTAGACTTTTTCTTGTGTGCAGCTCCAGCATTTAACAAGGTTTTCTTAGCTTTTCAGGTTCAATGAATTTGTGAAAGTTGCAGTTGTGTGCATTTCCAATCTTTTCCTTTGAAAACCAAGGGGAATTGAGGTGGTTAGGGGCTGCAGGGCAGCAGTCAACTATTACAGTTGAAAAAAAATAATAATATAGTGTTTGCTCTGCTAAGGAAAGCAACAAGGGAATACGAAACGAGGTTTGCCTTTGAGCAGAGAAATATCCACTCCACAAAAGTAAATAGAAGACACAAAATACAGAACATTTCACAGCGCAATATTTAGAGATTAGGTCAGCCTTCGAGTCATTTACTACACGCCAACTAAATTAACCAAAGACTAATGCTACAGGGAAGAACTCCAAGATTTTATCCTGTAGATGGACGGTGTAGCGATAAACTGTGCTTTTCTTGGTCTTTTTGAGGATAGCTTCACAGTATCAGTTCATCTTATTGGAAATATATAGATTTATTAAGAAATATTACATTAATGAAAGTTTATTGGTTATAAGCTCTTAGTAATCTTAAAATAAGCTTGACTCTTCCTTCTGTATTTAACGTTAAATGTGTACAAACTGAGAAAACACTATGGATTAACATAGGATGCTTTTTCTATAAATTTAAAAAATATGGAGAATTACAATAGAAGGCTTAAATGAGTTATAATTCAATTTGATATATTCCTTACACTTAAGCCATTAAAATTATAACTATTATTTACTGAGAATTCATACCAAAATGCAGTTTTCACAAAATAAGAAGGCATAATATGCTGAATGAATCTCTTTTTTATAAAAATCTACTTTTAAAAATATTCTGGCTTTTGGGGCTGGCCCAGTGGCTCAGCGGTTAAGTTTCAGTGGCCCGGGGCTCGCCTGTTTTTATCCTGGGTGCAGTCCTATGCACATGCTGCGGCAGGCGTCCCACATAAAATAGAGGAAAATGGACACGGATGTTAGCTTAGCTCAGGGCCAGTCTTCCTCAGCAAAAAGAGGAGGATTGGCAATAAATGTTAGCTCAGGGTTAATCTTTCTGAAAAAAAAATTTAAAAAAATTCTGACTTTTATGAGGCTAATGTAGCTATGTTACTGTTCCATTAATCTAAACTTATCTGTAATTTTAATTTTTTTTGGTCATTAAAAAATATTAGAGAGAAATGGAAATAATAAAGCAGATCCAACTTGAAAAATGAGACGGGGAATAGTAGGAAATAGAAAGTGAGTGCTGAATTAAAGTGAGTTTCAGTATTTGGGGCAGGCCACTGTTTCAACAGAGGGAAAGAAGTCTTTTAGGCTGGCCCTGTTGTGAGCATATTACTATGCTGCCTGTTGCCTGAAACATAATAAATATCCAATGAAAATTTATTCATCATTGAGAAGAAGTCATGGCTTACAATACTAGCTCTGCTACTCCTTAGAGTGTGGACTTGAGCAATTTGTTTTTCCCTTATGGGCCTCAGTTTCTTTGCTACTGAAAAAAAGAACTGATTAATGTTCTTTCCAAGCACTAAAATTTTATGTTTACATAAAGAGGGAAGTTTTATACAAAAATGTATTGTTCCTTAATTGTATTTTAAATTGCTAAGAATTCATTTCTTTTGCTATTCTGAATAGAAATAGTCTGCTTTCTCAAATACTGCATATTGGATATCCATTAAACAGTTCTGGAAGACTCAGATCCTAATCACGAACATTAATTAGTTGACTTTACTGCCTCTCCCCCTGCTCTTGGCTGTTTGTTTTGCTCTCAGTTTTAAGGGATAACCATTTTAACATAAGTGAGGCTTGAGTAAGTTTTTAGGCCAAGGGGGAGGATGAAAGCAAAGCGGGCTCTTTTCAATATCAAAAGAAGTAGATTGGTATTCTGAGCACAAGTGGAAGGAATAGCTTCTGAAAAGAGAAGTTTGGGTTTTTTTTAAAGGGGTTTCAAATTGCTATGACTTCAGAATTCAGGGAGGTAACTTAGAAGTGGGAAGCAGCCATGCTTAAGACAATATGGGGTGATGGGGACGGTGGGAAGTCCTATCGAGGGTGACCTAAGTGCTTTCTGGTTCAAACCTTTTGGATAAATCAAACCTACTGATCTGTGTAACTTGCTTGGTATTTTTTTTTTATAATTCTATTAAGTATTACCAACAGGATTTTGTGCTCTTAAATCTCTGACTATTGTAAATAAATATGGAATTTATGTATTAATGACGCCTTACCTATCTGGAAAATGTAACGTAATCTGTAAAATTAATAACATATGAGATAGAGATAATAACTGGAATGGCTTTCTCCGCATGAGTAATGTTTCCTCCTGCACTGTCTAAGCATCCTGCATGTTAACCCAGAATCAAAACTTGTCCTAAAGTGAGAGATAAAAAGACATATATTTTTTTCTTAGTCAGAAGCTGCATCTGTAGGTCTCAGACTTCTCCAGGAAAAGAATGTGCATAGTGGTTGCCGGCACTTAGAATTATTAGTACATTTTGATTGGGGGTAAGTTATGTGATTCTCATGAGTAAATTCAAAAATTTGGCATGTGTGTTCTGACAGGTACCAATCTGGTCAGACAAATAAAGGGCAGCTCCTCTCTGGGACAGGGTTGTTGTTGTATGTGTGTGTGTCTGTGTGAATATGTTTGTATGTGATGACAGAGACAGACTGACAGAGACAGAGAAGAGAGAGTGAGAGAAAGAAAGGAGGAAAATAAACTCACGATATGAAAAACTGAAGAGATCTTATAAATCAGAGATGCTAACCTTTGGCATGGAAGATCACTGGATTATACTAACAGTATAATCTTTCTTGACCTTTGCATTCACTCATGTTTTCACCTAAGTCAACAGGAAATTATTGTAGAAGTGACAGGAAATAGTTAAACTGTTTTGTAACATTGAAACAGGCATAGGTATTTTCCAGGCTTTTCCAGTCATTTCAAGTTGACTAGATAAAAATAATATATAAAACTACTGTTCAGTTATCAGTATATTTACTGAAACCTTCCTTGAATATCTTCACTTTCCAGTAAATACTAAAGTTACACTTAATCGTAAAATGTATCTACAAAATGCTCCTGACATTAACAAAAAATTTTCAATGATGTTTAGGCAATTATTTATTCATTTATTGTGCATTCTAAATAACTATTAATCAAATTTTACCTTTGTAATATGATAAATCTGGACCTAATAGAAGGTTGGATTGAAAAAACAGAGAAGGAAGAATTAAGAGGCTATAATGACGGTTCAGATAGAAATTTTAGGTAAAATACAAAGATGAGAAGGGCAGAACTGCATTAGACTACTGGGCCCTATTTCAATATGCACAAAACATGCGAGTGGAAAGACCCACAAGAGGAAAGGTGGGAGTTAGGAAGACAAATGTATCCACTCAAAAATGCTGCTCACACAGAAGGATAAAGGAATTACAGACTGTTTAATCTAAAACACAATTCATTCAAAACTCAAAATGCTTCCCTGAGTGTTGAGATTGCAAGCATTATTTTGCTTGCCTTTCGTTGTTTTTTCTATTTTCCTGAAGAGAAAGTGAAAGAAATATAATAAATGATATTTAGAAAGTGTGACTATAAGCACTGTCACAAAAACTGCTTCGAAAGGATGCTGTAAAAATCTCATTTTAGGGGCTTTTGGAGAGGAAGACAGACCCCCAACCTTGCCTCACCCCTCAATCCTGCCATAGAGACATTTTATAAAGTCTGCACTCCAAGTACTGAGTCGTATTTGGTAATTGACAGAATACTTTTAAATGGTGTCATTCAGTACATTCCAACCCCTTAATGGATTGCAACTCAAGGTAAAACTGGTTTTTGACTGGAATTTTCTATAAACAAAGCTTTAAAATGAGCAGCTTTTTATTGAGACTGAAGAAAGAAATGTATTTGCTTTCAAATTTTATCCAAGAGAAACACATACTACTTAAACTGCTATATTTTATCCTCTGTCTTCCATCACTAGAAAATCCATGAAGTAAGAGATATGGATGGTTCATTTGCCACCATATCCCAGCTGCTGCAACAGTATAGTCCCAGCCCGCATAACGATGTTCCAGTCACCTACCGACAGCACACGCAACAGTGCTCCTGTAGATTAGTGCCATATAGCCTCAGTGTATAGTAGGCTATACCATCTAGGTTTGTGTAAATAGTGTAGAGGAAGAAGAAATTTTCTTCTACCCTTCTAGGTTCTTCTGGCTAGTCTAAGAATTAAATTGACATGAGATCGATTAACAGAAGAAAAACAAAAGTTTTATACAACTATGCATGGGAGAAACACAGGAGGATCTAGGAACTTGTCAAAATGGCCAGAGCCCTCACCTTATATACCACCCTCAGCTAAAGACAAAAGAAGGTGTTGGGGGTGGGGAGAGTCAGAGACTTCAAAGGGAGGGAAGGGAATTCACAGGTGGGTGAAAAGGAATGAAAGTTTGGGAAAAAGATTGTGTGCTTGGCCACATAGAAACAGAAGAACACAGAGGGGATCCCAACAAACAGGCTTTTCTAGGTTCCTCCCTGTCTCCCACCCAGATCACGTTAGGCTGAGGTGATAGCTGGTTTCCCGAGACAGGCTTTTTAATCTGACTTCTTTTAGACAGTTAAAGGGAAGGTAACAAGAAACACTTGGAGTCTTTTGTTTCTTAAAAATAATCAACCTAAAATAATCCTATTAAAGAAATACATTACAGGGTAGCAGATTTGGTTCCCCTTCAGGACACTTTATGATGTTCACACAATGATGAAATCACCCAAGGACATCATTCTCAGAACATATCCCTCTTGTTAAGTGACTCCTGACTGTACCTGGAAAACAGTAGATTGAGTTTTGTTGAATGAATTCATGTATGAATCATAAGGACCATTACTGGGGAATATTGATAGGCTTGAAAACCTTGACTTGTGAGGGGTGAGGTGAAGGGAAAAGTTTCCGAAGTTTTCAAGTCTGGTCAGTTGAGATGTCACTGGTGTCATTAAGAAGAAAAGAGAGAGAGAAAAAAATAGAAAATAAAATAAATAGAAAAAGAATTTTAAAGGAAATAAGTTCTGAAGTAGCTATATTGTTGTCATCAAAACAGCCAAGTATAAAGGTGAAATTGTCCACCGGTCCGTGGGAAAATCTATAGGAAGTTCACAGCTGGTGATAGAGATTTTGGAGTTATTTTCCTAGATTGAGTACTGCACTCCTGAAAACACATGAACTTGAAGGGCAGAGAGTATAAAGAGAGTGGGTTGCTGCTTAGGAAAAACCTATATAGAGAGATGGAGAAGAAGGAGGAAAAATTTAGAAGAGTGGGAAGGAGTAAAAGGAATTAAAAAAAAAAAAAGAAAAAAACGGTGCCATGCAAGCCATGAAAATAGAGAATTTTCACCAGGAGAAGGTGGCAAGCCCATCAAAGGAAATGGAATCGTCATCTAAGGTTGAAAGTGTCATCTGTAGCCTCCTCTCACCCCTTGTCTGAATCAGGAGCAGACTGATCTAATTGAATTGACCCCTTGGGTTCAGATTTGCTGCGGTAGCTCTGTGAGAACTATTTTACTTTGAGGAAATTTAACTGTGTAAGTGTGCTTTCTCTACTGTACCTAATCATTTTCACTTGCTTACAAATTTTAAATTCCCCTTATACTACCTTGAAACCCAGGTCTTCCTTAGCAGAGCTTGGCAATGAAGACATCAAAATCTTCCATATGTACACAAAAGAATGCCAGGTATGTTCATATGTATATTTCTTAAGTGTGCATTTTATTGAAATTTGATCCCAAGTTTATTATATAAATGCAGCAAACCCTCAAGAAATATGTGGTATCATTTTTCCCTCTATTGCTAGAAGAAAGATTGGGTTGTTTTAAACAAATCCAACCTTTCCCCCTCCTACACCGACCAGAGTCTGCTAGAGATGGTTTTTCCCATTGCCTTTTGTGTGATTGACTGCCAGTCTTTCCTGTCATCATACAGCTGCTGCTCTTTGATTACTTTGTGATGAGCTTTCTCCTTTCTGTCCTGTTAGCTTGTTGCTTTCCTTCTTCACCACATCTCAACGTTTTCGCCTTTCATTATCCGTTTGCTATCAGTCTTCTTTGGCTTCTTTCTTCATTCTCAATTCCCATAACTGTAATCCTCTCTATTTTTGGTCTGCTGATTTTGGATCCTTTTTCTCCCTTTGTTTTTTTTGTTTTACTGTTCTGCTTTATGTAGCTACAGCGCATTTTTTTTTTTTTTTTTTGGTATCATGCTACTTTGTAAATATTGCATCAGGTCTGAAGTTTTACACCACAGAATATTATATTAGTGCTTCCCCTCATTGCATTTTACTGCTGAACTTATTCCCCTTACATCATATCACCCTCCTTTCCCTGACATTTTACAGCTGTGAGTCCTCTGTCTTTGTGCAGCGCCAATGAATCAACATCCTTTATTGTACGAAAGCAATTTACAGTGGGCACTAGTGAATTACTCTTTTTGGCTACTCCAGGGGAAGACTGTCTCTTTTTTTTATTATTATTATTTCTTGTTTTCACTAAAGAAAAATCACTCCATGTAAAAAGTAATACAAAATAAAGCCCAGACTTGTTACAAGTCAGTAATAGTGATTTTCCCTTTTTTGTTTTTATGTCATTTAATTGGAAGAAACAAAAATTCAGAAAAACAACTACAACCTCTAATTTTTATTAATTATTGTGCAACTGAGGCTGTGTCGTCATGACATGAAGGCATGAAAAAATTAAGTTCAATTACCTATTTGTTGAGATCTTTGGTAAATATCAACAGTCATAATTAAATCCAATTTTTATTACAGAATTGAAGCAAATCTTCATGTGTCAGCGAAAAAAATTAAAAACACAGGGATTTCTTACACATTTTAATCCTAATTATAGCCTGTTTCAAAATAAATTATTAGTTAAGAAGGGTTATCTAATTAAGACAACTTATGATCAGTGTGTTTTCCATTTCCCCCAGATCACCATCCATCACTTTCCTAATCTATGAAACAAAGATTTGAACAAGAAGTTTTCTATAGTAATTTTCTTCTAAATTCCTATTTCTAATTTTGCATAATAGTTCTAGTTTTGTTCTCCAAAATAACAACAAAGAGATAAATGAAAAATTTATCTTCTGAACTTCTCTCTTGTCAGAAGAATTTGTAATCCTAGAAATTAATTTCAGTGAATTCTATAGGGAGCTCATCAAAGAAAATTTTCTATAAAAAGTACTTAATCTGAAAGGTCAGGACCTAAATTTGTTGAGACAAATTTTTCTTTATTTCAAAAACCATAACTCTTTATGCAAAGCAGCAATAAGTTCATAATTGCCGAATCTGACTAACACTTTCTAAATTTACCACGCTTGAGCCCGTTGTTGTGGCTTCACAACACATCTTCTCTAACACTTCTCTATTCTTGACATCTTTATGCTCTGGTTCTCCTTTTTCTGTGATGGTTCCTTTTCAATATCACCATCTGTCTTCACCAGCTTTTTATCTATGCAGTCATATGCTGTCGATGTGTTAGTGATTCTTAAACTTGTATCTCCACCCTACATTTTTCATCTTGCTTTCAAGACATACATATATCTCATGACAAGCCATATCTGTATTTTTCGCAAGATACTGAAAGTTGAACCTGACCTTACCGGATATCAATCACTATTCCCCCTCACCTTAAATCTGTTCCACATCCTACCTCTATCTTCATCAATGGTACTATCATCCATCCAGTCACTAACCCAGATCTAGGACTTCTCCACCTGCCTCAGGACCCACAACTGCTCACTCTAATATACCTCAGGATCACCATTTCAATAGACTCCCAAACTACAATTCCTGTCTTAGTGGTTACCTTTGCGCACCACAGTCTCTGATGCTTTCAGTGACATCCTTCTACAAATCAGTTTGATCATATCCTTCTACTAATCTCCTAAGTTTCTTCCCGTGGCCTTGAGGATGCAGAACAAACACCATTGGATGGTAAACAAGATCTTACATGATCTGACCTTCACTAGCTTTCCAAGTATCTACTACTGATTCTGTTTCCTGTCACACTCTTTTGGCAAAGGCCAATAATTTCTGTTCTTTCTTGGCCTTTAGTCTTTGTTCATATTTTCAATCCATCTCTAGTGTCACTCCAAAAAAAATCTTATATCTGATAAAATTCTATATATTCTCCTTATTCCCCTATAAATGCTAAGGTAGTTAATTTACCTTTCTTTTCAATACCTTGTATTCTTATCTAAAAAAGAGTATTTTGATAAAATGTGATTTTAAACACCCGATAAGGGAAAGCTCTGTGTTAAATGTGCCTTGACTTTTACTTTATGCTCTTTTCTTCTATAAGACATACATACTTGTTTACAATTCTTCATCAACTTTATGGAGAGAACCCTTTTGTTATATTTGTAAATTCTAGAAGATTATAATGGGAATCTTCACTTTTCCCTGGGTTTTACATGTAGAAATTGTTAAGTTTGATTTTATATATCTATTGATACTAGCTATCCTTGAGTATGTAAATTTATCATTTTAAGCCAAAATTTGCTAACACTTGTTCCACAAACCAATGATTCACAAGTACTTTCCAAACTCAAATAAGTTTTGAAATGCTGTGTTAAAAGTCAATAGATGTTTTTACTGTAAGAAATCTTAGAACCATTATTGTATTGATGTATACTTTGAATTTTCAGAAGGGAAGTATATAATAATACAGTATTTCACAAACTTTTCATAAAGAGTATTTTTTAAATGACAACTATCATCTTATATCAAATGAATGTCTAACAACTATTACCGTATATCAAATCAATACCAGTTTTGAAAATGCTGATCTAATTTTCATTCTTTCTAAACTGTCAGAAGATATTGCCTAGACTAATTCAATTAGTGAATACTATATGTTATAAGGAGCTAAGCTTCCACAAGAAAATCATTAGCAAACATTGCCAAAAATCAATTATCTTCATGTTGTGGAAATGGTTAGAAGATTTTTCCTCCTGCCATTCTTTTTTTTTGTTTTTTGAGAAAGATTAGCCCTGAGCTAACATCTGCTGCCAATCCTCCTCTTTTTGCTGAGGAAGACTGACCCTGAGCTAACATCCATGCCCATCTTCCTCCACTTTATATGTGGGACGCCTACCACAGCATGGCTTGCCAAGCGTTGCCATGTCCGCACCCGAGATCCCAACAGGCAAACCCCAGGCCGCCGAAGTGGAACGTGTGCACTTAAATGCTGCGCCACTGAGGCCCTCCTTCCATTCTTGATAATCTACTATTTATTAAGGGTTATGGGTTTTATAGAGAGGGAAGGATCTGAAAAATGAGGCCATCTGGTTAATAAGATGAAAGTTGTAATTTATCAAAGCCTTGTCGCTTCGGTATTTCTAGGTAAGGTTGTTCTGTCAGTGGTGGCAATATCTGGTGGTGATCAGGTGCCTAATGGGAGATTCTGGTTTTCAGCAAGTGATGGAAATGATGTCTGTCAGACTAGGTGACAAAATATGGTAGTATATAATTGAAGCGACAATACCCAACAAAAGTGCAAGGGAGTGCTCCAGGTTAACATAGAGGGTATCTTTGAGCATCTGTGACACTTTGGGGACTCTATAAATAACTTAGAATATGAGAAAATAGAAAAGTCCCTAAGTAAATAGGTGGCAACAATAGTGAGCAGACTCTGGGTTACTACTGTTTGATATATGGTGCCAAAGGCCCTCAGATGTACCACCCACTTTCTCAGCAATAGCAATACGATAATGGCTAAAACATAGTTGCCAACCTTAATAGCTCTGAGTTTGGAACCCAATTTGTACCGTAAGTAGGGGATCGCAGAAAGATTGAGTTATATGGATAAATAGGTAATTTTGGGGAAATTGTCAATCAAGTTTAATGTGTCATCTAAAATCTTTCACAACACTATTTTCAAACTGGACACCTTCAAGAAAAAACCGTAAGATCAACTGAAGCAGGTATTAAAGACACCGACCTTAACTAGAAAAAGAGCCAAATCTTGGATAAGTTCGTCTTCAAATAGGACAACTTCTGCTATAATCTTTCACTGGAAGATTAGCTACCTGACGCGGGGTATCTTTTTGCACCTATTGGTCATGATTCTGTCCTCAGTAGTAACTAACAGATCTAGTCACATTGTTCTACAAATGCTTTAGCCCTCGTTACTGAACCCCAAAGCCTGGGTTCTCTGCCATCTTAGCATCTGCTCTCTTCTCTGAGAAAATGGCATTTTCAAGCCAACACAGAAGACAAACACTCTAAAGGAACTGTAAATAAATGTTCCTAATACTGTGGTGAAAAAACGTATAACGTAATTATTGTATTTATTTTAGACTTAATTACCTAGATTATGTGTCTTCTTTGAGTAAATTGTCTTATTTCTACTCTAGTTTCCACAAATGTAGTATTTCTCTCATAATACAGTGTTCTTTCCCATCAACACTTTAGATTACTTATCACTGGGCTTCATATCCATTCCATATTCTCTCAAGTAATCTCTGTGGATTGAAGTAAGACAACTACAATAGAGGGGACTTTATTTTTCCAACATATAAAATCAAGAAGATTTTGGTAAGAGAGATTTTTGGGGTTGTTTTCATTTTTTTTTAACTCCAAATTAATGTTACAGTTATTAACTTTAAAAAATGCATGTATTTCCTTATCAATAAAACTTACAAGTAAATTAACATATTCATGAAACTTATTAGAGGAGCTACGTTTTAAATTTATTTTAGGTAAACATCAAATGAGATTCTTAATCCATACTGGTTAAGGGACAAAGAAAATAAAATTGACTGAGGCAGTCTACGTGATATTGTAACTTTTGACAGTTTATAAGAACCCATGAACTTCAATTTAAAATTACTTGAAATTTTAAAGAACTGGTTTTTCCAGAAACTGTCAGTATACACATTCATACACTTTGAAAAAAAGCAGGTTCAGCTGAAGATAGATACCCACAAAGGAAATAGAAATCTTGAAAAAATATATATTTGTTTAAGTTGCTTTATATATTTGGCTATGGTTTTTAAATGGCAATCACTTATTACCTAAATACACTATATTCTTATTTTCATACTTCAGAGACTTCAATAAAAAAGGTGTGTGTGGATCTGCATAGGGAGATAAATGTCCTGAAATACACAAGTTATTGTTATAGGCAATCTTGAAATCCATGACATGAACTCTAAAATAAAATTGTATACTAAAGCTTGAGTATGGATCCATATGTAATCACCTTCCTTATTAATAATATGCTACATCATAATACATTTTAATTTGCAAAGCACTTTCTTTTGTACCTACTAGCCCCACAACTCTATCTCAAAAGAAAATTTATTCTTGTAAATAGATTGTTATGCATTAATTATTCAATACAATTTTATTTAAATGACATACTGTCATATTTAAATGAATAACACTGTTTTTTGCCTATAGCTAGGAGCATGGCTTGAGTTTTAATGCAATTAAGCAAAACAATATTATAATAGCAAAAGGACTTAAATATATTGTTTTCTTTAATTCATGTGTTTTTCATTCTTTTGAGTTTGTGTTCTTGGCCCTGCATGATATAGTTACAACCCTGTGGCTATTAATGTAATATTCATATTGTACAGGGAATAAGGCAAAAAATGTTTGAAATGGTGAGTGTGTTTAAGAGCCTCATAGGGACATTTATATCTATTTTCTCAGAAATGAAAGTTTATTTTATTTTTCGTTGGCTCTAGTTTGTGGCAATTCAGCACTCTGTGAAGACTGCTCTAGGTGGACAAGTAACCTTGATATCTCATACAATGCTGTCATTTTTCATAGAGTGCATTGTCACAGGCCTCATTATAAACAGCAATGCAGTGATTTGATTTAATTGAAATAAGGTGTAACTTCCTTTGTAGTATTGAGTTTATTTTTTCAGTCCTTGAATCTGATATATCAGTGAAGTATGTGAGTATAAAAATTTTACTTGAGAGCCAGCCATGATGGCCTAGTGGTTAAAGTTCGGTGCCCTCACCACTTCAGCGGCCCAGGTTCAGTTCCCAGTCATGGAACCACACCCCTTGTCTGTCAGTAGCCATGCTGTGACGATGGCTCACATAGAAGAACTAGAAGGACTTACAACTGTGATATACAGCTATATACTGGGGCTTTGGGGAGGAAAAAGAAAAAAAGAGGAAGATTGGCAACAGAGTCTATCACAGGGCAAATTTTTCCCAGCACAAAAGAAAAAGCAATTTACTTGATATTCCTACAGATTTTCCCTTATATGAGAGTAGCATAAAGCAAAAAAGTCTCAGGGTCTCAAGTTCCAGAGAGAATGTAGTAAGAGGAAGATGATGATGGTTAAATGGACCCCCTCACATTTACTCAGACATTTTGGATACTGTCTGACACATACTCGATTTTTTTTTTATGAGGAAGATTTGCCTTGAGCTAATATCTACTGCCAATCTTACTCTTTCTTTTTGCTTGAGGAAAATTTGCCTTGAGCTGTCATCTATGCCAACCTTCCTGTATTTTGCATGTGGGTCGCTGCCACAGCATAGCTGACGATTGGTGTAGGTCCACGCCCAGGATCTGAACCCACAAACCTGGGCCACCAAAGCAGAGCATGCCAAACTTAACACCAGGCCATGGGGCTGGCCCCCTTGTTTTTCTTCTTTCTCAACCTCAAGATTTAACTCTAACAGGAAATTTATTTTCTTGCCATCGTCATCTTTTGATTTTATATTTTATTCCTCTCACTGTCAGAATCTTTGCGTGTTCTTGATGATATCATCCTTTTTGTATTGCCAGGCATTTTTAGTTAACTTTCTGGCTCTAACATCTCTTCCTTCTAAATGATAATTAATGGAAAATAATTGCTATTAAAATGCTATTTAATTAAATAAATTTCAAAGCATATTGAATAGCAAATAATACTTTAAAAAAATTCTTAAATTGGAGGCCAGCTGTATGGCCAAGTGGTTAAGTTCATGTGCTCCACTTCCATGGCCCAGAGTTCCCCAGTTCAGATGCTGAGTGGGGACCTATGCACTGCTCATCAAGCCATGATGTGGGGCAACCCCCATAGAGGAACTAGAATGACCTACAACTAGGATATACAACTATGTACTGGGGCTTTGGGGAGAAAAAACAATGAGGAAGATTGGCAACAGATGTTAGCTCAGGGCCAATTTTCCTCACCAAAATAAAAATCCTTAAATCAAATAAAATTCCTTATCTTCTATAAATATATGTAATACTCCTGCGCTTCTCCTAGGTCCTTAATAAGTACTGAGTAGTCCAAAAATGGGAGAGAAGATATGGATCTGCAACAGTACAATACAATAACATATTGTTACTAATTATACCTATTTTAGAAATGAAAAATAAAAATATTTTAGAAAATAAAACTATGGAAATGCCAAAAATTATAAAATAGACCTAACAGGAGCAACCTGAGAATATAGCACAAATATCTTTCCCTACCATCTTGGAATTTATGGTAGATATGACAACTATCTGCCAATATCTAGTTCTCCTCTATTTCTGGGCATACTGGAACATTGCAGTTACCTTGATAAGGTGCCGCCAAGTGGCATGCTCTGGCCAATGAAGCCTGAGTAGGAGTGATATGTGATACTGCAGGAAGAAACATTTAAGAGGCAGTTCCAAAGACAGACATCTATAAAGTGTAGGAAAGAAAGCTTGGTGTTTCTAAGATATTGATATTTTGGAGTTATTGCAGCCTATACTGACTGATATAGTACACTGAAGTCTGCTTTCAGCTCCCAGGTAAGAGAAAATATATTTTTCATTACTTCATCTATTTGTTTTGAACCTGGAATCTGTGTATAAAATATAAAGGTGATGACATTAAATCCATCAAATAATTAACCTTAGAGAGAGGAAACTGTGTAGAATTTCCACAGAGTCTCCAATTCCTGAAATGATAATATCTGACTTAGAAGCTGTGTTGTAAACAATCTCAATCAGTCCCACAAAAAAGCCTGAGTTGACCAAAACATTTTGCAACTGATATCATATATCATCATTTTACTTTTATTTACTTACTCATTTATTACATGAGAAAAAACTTGTTAAATTGTGAAAAATCATAAAATAGCATGACACATTTTAGACATCCTCTATTAGCCAGCAAGGTAAATGATAAATCTCATCCAGCACGTGAGTCTTAGACTGATTCAAATATGTTGTGAGCCTTTTCATCAATAAGGGTTGAATCAGAAACTCCAGTAATTCATTCCTCATACACTTAGTTTAATTGAAGTTTTATTATAGATAAAACTATAAGCATAAAATAAGCTATAAAAATTTCAGAGAAAGTAAATAAGAAGAAGAGGTAAAAATATGCTATATGTTGGTTGACATTTAAATACCAAAATTATTGATTTATTTTATATAAATCAATCAGGAAAATATTTCTAAAAATATATATGGTTGCGTAGAGCTATATTACCTTATCTGTCAGGTGAAAATTATGCATATATACTACACACACACACACATTTAACAGAAAGATCTGTGTATTTCTAGCCCAATAATCCAAAGGGAAAGAAAGTTAGTAATATGCTGAAAACCTTTAAGTCATTTAGTTTTAACACGAAAAAAGTGGAACAGCTACAAATAAACTAATATCTGTTAATAAGTAACAAAGTTAAGAGTTGATTTCTACATAGTTTCCTTAAGACACAGGCATATTTAGGCAATAGTTTAGTCTCGGGGCTTGAAGACAGTATATCCGGAGCTAAGTGCCTGGTTAAGATGGCCCAGTACTATGCACCATTGTGTGAGCTTGGGGAGTATATTTCATATCCCCACTTTATGGTTTCCCCATATGTTAAATAGGGATAATTACAGCACCTATTCCATATGGCTATTTTGAGGATTAAATGAACAAGACAAAGTGTAATCCCTAAAACAGAGTAATTGCTTAATATATATTAACTATTGATATTGGTATTTTCTGAACAGGAAAAGAATTCTAATGAGTGATGTTTAAAGTAGATAAATTATGGATGTTTAATTGTTATCCTTTTATATCATAGTATAATGCTCTTCAAGACAATATAGGTTTTATAATATAATATTCTCATAGAACTCATGGTCAGCTGCAGCATCCTATACTTTTGATCAAAATTATTCAATACTGGATTATCATTGGTGTTTTTTTTTTAATTTCTTAAAAAAGGAATAAAACAGAAAATCTGGGCATTGGAATTAAAATCACCCAAAGAGATATCCATAGAACCAACTGAATTTTTTCTACCTTCCCTCTTTTTCTTCAGGTTCTATTTAAATGGGGCTTCAAATATTCTTTTTTCCCCCTTCAATTTTCTGATAACCATTTTCTAAACTAATGCAATCATTTATTTTCTGAGTACACAGGCTGAGGAAAGCACTTTCTTTTTTTCTGGAAACACAAAGGTAAATTGGGAAAATGTTTTTGCCTTCAAGGAGCTTAGATACAAGGAAAAGCATGTAAACACATAATTCCAATGCTGTGAGGGAATCGTTAAAAAAGAGGTGTTTACAGAGGCTGTATAGTCATATTTCATGGGCAGGTCAAGGAAGGCCAGCAAAGGAGAAGATGCTTAAGCTGTATCTTGATTGAAGAAGAGGAACTTCACAGGGTGAAGGGCAGACATGGAGGCCAGGGAGTTGAGAGGAGTGCTGGCTTCCAGGTATGTGAAGCAGGTGATGCAACTCCCTCCGTCTAAGAATCAGCAAGTGTGGGTTACAAGGAGCACAACTGGGAGAAAACAGTGGGTGCAGCCCATGAGGGGCCTTGTAGCACCATTTAAAACTATGTAGTGTTTATTCAATAAATTATGAAGGGCCATTGAATGTTTTACAGAGGGTAAAGATATAATCATATTACAGAGAGATGGAAGCAATAATATTGGCCTACGTTAGTAATTGATTGGATATGGAGGGCAAGTGAGGAAGAGGAGTCTTCAAAGGCTTGTTGGTTTCTGGCTTACACTAAGTAGTGACTAAATTAGACTCATTATAAAAATAGTATAGTAAAAACAAACAGTAGGTTTGCATTTAATGGGAAAAAACAGTAAAAACTGTTAGACTGTGTAATTTGGATTTGTTACAGGGACTGCTATATCGTCATTCAGGAAAAAAATATTTGGTTCTGAAAGTTTACCTGATTAGCTGTATATATACAAAGAAGTTTATTTAAAACAAAACAGTGCAGTACTCAAAGCACTTTACCAAATGCAAGAAGAAAAAGCACCAGTGTCGACATCAAATTATTCAGTACTCATTAGATCCTTAATACGTGCTATATGATAATTATCGCTGGAATTAAAGATCTGCTTTCAACTCTTAATTTTCTAAACAGCTCAAGTCTGACTTTTTGAGGTTATGAGATCAAACACCATCACAAAATGTAATGTAGAATTACCATTCCATTTCCAGGGTCAAGTTGAATGAACTTATAATAGGCCTGGTCTAGGAGTTACTCATAAAAGGCTAGGCATCAGATTTTACAGTTGAAGGAGCTCATGTAAATTATGGTGCAACATGCCAAAGTTATTCTCAGTATAAAGCTATGCAGAGAGATGCAGAAACTATCTCAGGTTGATAAAATTCCATTTAGCACAATATAACATACAAAGCAACTTTATAATATAAGGGAATTATGACCAGCTCTAACACACTACCACAGAGAAACTTAATTAAGAGTCTGCTGTTTATTTTCTGAGTATAAACTATGTGTTCCTTCTTTCTCTTTCCCTTTCATTCTTGCAATTTTCTGTAAGGTTGAAAGTGTTTCAAAATTTAAAATAAATGAACTATTAGTTTTGAAAAAAATAGAACAAATTTGCCACGTTTAATTTTTATTTTGTCTGCAATTAAAAGAAACAGGAGAAGAAAAATGTGGGAGTTAGTTAATTTTAAATTCTTTCTACTTTTGTATCTGTTTGAAATTTTTATCACATAACTTTTTAAGATGCAGGAACATATTTTATGTTTTCTTAAAATTTTTTTCTACATGACCTAAATAATCAAAGTTTCAAACTTAGAATACAGAAAATACAGCAACCCAGAATGACTATTTTCCAAAATCATTGAAATGCCTTAAATTTATGTATCCATAAGATTGTTTAAACACATTCGTATCCACAAACAACATGTTCAATAACATTTCAAGAATAATACATGGAACTTCCATAAACACATCACCCAGAGACTTCCAGCTGTTCCAACAAAGTTTTGTTTTGTTTTAGAGCAAAAGGATCCAAACCAGGATCACCATTTGCACTCACTGGGTATGTCTTTCTAATTTCCTCCAAACTAGAATATTTCCTCAGCTTCTCTTGGATTTAATGACCCCAACATTTTTAGTATAAAGCAATAACTGTAGAATATCTCTCCACGTGCATTTAAGGAGTGTTCCTCATGCTTAGATTCAGGATATGCATTGTTGACCAAATTATTGCAAGAACAATACTGCATTCTTCTCATTTCATTCTATGAGGTTACTGTGGACCCATCATTGGTGATGTTAACTTGGATTACTTGATTAAGATGGTGTCTGCCAGATTTCTCCATTAAAGTGACTTGTTCCCCCACCCCACTCTCATCATAATTAATACATGCTTTGTGGCAAGATATTTTGAGACTACATAAAATCTCATTTTTCATCTCACTTTCAGCCACTAGTTTTAGCATCCATTGATACTTCTCATATTACTTAACTATTAATATGATGGTTGCCAAGTGAGATTTTTCTGATTTAATCTTTTATTCAACACTTACTGTTGGTGTTCTATGGCAAAGACGAGAGATTTACTTCCCTCTGTTTATTTATTCTTTTGTTTATTATGTCAGTATTGACCCATATATCTATTTTATTTAATAGGTAATAATCCCTTATTAGTAGTAGTTTTATGCTCCAAGTGACCTAGATTCAATAGGTGGAAGCCCTATGAAACCAGCTTCTATGTTCTTTTAATATGTCCCCATCATTTTATAAGTAATTCTTTACTTTTCTTAAAAATTATTTCAGGTGCAAATTATTCTTTCCTTGCCTTGGTCCTAGAAACGACCATTTTCTCAAGGTACTTAGAAACCAAGGTCTGAGTTCCAGTCTTGCTGATTGTTGCCCCCAGGTGCACTCAGAAGACAGAAGAATGGAAGGAGGGGAAGGGAGCCAGTATTCAAAAGAGGGAAGAAGAGAGGCTCTCCTTTTTTTGAATGTATATTAAAGTGTATGGTCCATATCATGCGATTTCATCCTTATATATATATTGCAGAACGTATTTCTAGAAAACATGAACATAGGAATGTTTTCATAATAAAAATAATGGCATTTTATTTACAAAATTTATATATATAAACATACACGTTTCATATAATACCTGGTATATAATAAAATATCATCGATTGACTCAAAAATGTGTTTTTGAAGCTGGTGTATTCAGATCAGTCTCTATTAAAATGTCTAAGTTTTACATTGCGTTGTATTTCTTAAGTCTCTTTTGAATTCGAAGTTCTTCTCCATTTTTTTTTTATTTCACTGACTCCAAATAATCAGCATTCGTTGTCCTTGACTGAAAAGGTCTTAACCTTTCTCTCAGCTTACCTAAACTTTAGACACTTTTCTTCCTGAGTCTATAGGCCTTTGACCTCCCTTTTCTTAGAACATTTACTTTAGAAAAACTACAATTGTAAATTATTTCTCTGCCTCTTTGAGATATAAATCTCCCAGCCTCTTGCCAGTTTTACAACCTAGTAATGTCTTGCTAAGGACCTGGGAGTCATTCCTTTGAAATGTCATTACCAAGGAATATAGTGCTTCTATCTCGGGTCTCAGTGGGAGAGTGGGAGCCAATTACACCAATTAGCAGACGTTTACGGCCTAATCACATTGACCAACTTCTCTCTGTGAGATTCTGCAGTAATTTTTCACTAGTTCACCCTAGTGCTGAAAACCGTCCTGCCTTTTGTTTCAGCAGAATTGAGTTCAATCTCTCCCCTGTTGCAATAGTCTTGAATAAAGTCTTCCTTCCCTGCTTAACTTGTACAGTGCATTTTTTCTTTCCCATTAGGTAGCTGAACTTTCCTCTGGAATCATCTGTTTGATTCTTTGTCATATAGTTTATATTTATTCCCTGTTGGTATGGACTTAACATTTATGTTACCTCAAAATTTATATATTGAAACCCTAACCCCTAATGTGATGGTATTTGGAGGCAGAGCCCTTGAGAAGTAATTAGGTTTAGATGAGGTTACGAGGGTGGAGCCCACATGATTGAATTAGTGTCCTTATAAGAAGAGGAACAGAGCATAGTGTCCTCTCTCTCCGCCAAGTGAGGACATAGCAAGATGGTGGATGTTTGCAAACCAAGATGTAGGTCCTCCACGGAACCCGATTGTGCTGTCACTCTAATCTCAGATTTACAGCCTCCCAAATTGTGAGAAATAAGTTTCTATTGTTTAAGCCACCCAGTCATTTGTTACAGCAGCCCGAATTCACTAAGACACCTATGTTTTCAGTACACTGGAAATTAGCCATAAATCCTTGATTAAATTTAGGTTCAGTTTATTAGAAAGTATATTTCATATATGTTATCATATGCTTATCAATATAGGGGGAACACATTATGGACCGAATTTTTGTCCCCCCCAAAATTCACATGTTGAAGTCATAATCCCCAATGTGACTGTATTTGGAGACAGGGTCTTTAAAGAGATAAAGTTAAATGATGTCATAAGGGTAAGGCCACAATCTGATAAGATTGGCATCCTTATGAGAGGAAGAGACACCAGAAATGCACACGCAGAGAGAATGGGCCACATGAGAACACAGCAAGGCAGTAGCTGTCTGCAAGCAAGGAGCAGGGTCTCAGGAGAAACCAAACCTGCTGACAACTTCATTTTGGACTTCCAGCCTCCAGAACTGCGAAAAAATAAATTTCTGTTATTTAAGCCGCATAATCTGTGGTGTTTTGTTAAGAGAGGTCTAGCTGACTAATACAGCACATAACGGCATGTTAGTAATGACACATTTTGATGTGGATTAAGGCTGCCCCAGGTAGGGAAGCCCAAGGTGACCTGGCCTATATGCCGATCGATATGACCAGATTCGTATCCAAAGTTATACGACCGCACAATAACCAGACCCCATCTGCACTGAAATCATTTAATGACTTTTTACATCATCTTTTCTTTTTCCAGTAAAAGTCAGTCATGTACCCATGCCTTATAAATTATCCCTAACCCTCAACTCAGAGCAGCAGCAGCAGCTCTGACTACCCATGGGTCCTGTCCCCATGCTATTCCACACTATTCTCTAAATAAAAGAGCACTACTGCCAGATCTTGAGAGTCCAAGAAATCTTTCTTTCGACTCTTTGGATCGCCGTCCCCACATCACGTTTGATTACCATATTCATATAGTGACAGCCTGACGCTTCCATTCTTGAGGAAAAAATCATTGAATGCCGTCATTCTCAATTAGAATCACCCAGAGAGGTTTTCAATCACCTGGTGCCCAAGTGGCAGCCAGGACAAATTTAGTCAGAAACTCTGGGTTTAGCATCTAGGCATAAGCATTTTTCCCCAACTTAATTGATTTATAAATCTCATACCAAAATATTCATAGATTTAAAGTGCATTGTTTGATGCATACAAACAGGGACCTAGTTAAGATATAGACCATTTCCATCACCCAAGGGAGTTTCATCTTGCCCCTGTGCAGGATGGGTCCTGGTGATCTGGACAACTGCTAAAAATTTTGTATAAATATAGCACCTTGAAGATCCTAAGAGAGTTACGAAGAGCTAAAGTGTTGTAATATAAAGCTACAAGAGTACACTAACAGCCCCAGAGACTGTGGACAGGTGGAATAGGGTTTCTCACCAGCATACCAATGTGAAATAGACATGCATATTATGTTAAGTATTTTGTTTCCTTCTTCCTTCCTTCCCTCTCTCGCACCCTCCTGACTTCCTTAGTTTTTTTTCTGAGCTCGCTCAGTCAGGATACCAGCTATTTCATTTTATTACTATTTTCACTTATGTTTATCCTAATTTTTTTCTGTCAGTTTACTGATTTTAATAGACATTTTAGCTGGAAAACAAACTAGAAGCTAATAAGATACTTTTGAAAGCCAAATATCTATCCTACGAATAAATTCCATGATACATAGTGTGCGACATTACGATATAGTTTTTGCCTGCCTAAATACAGTGTTCTGTGTGGGGAATACCCTATTTTGCTAAGTTTTGTATAATTGTAGAATTACTCCGTATTATAATCAGGGCTTTTAGAATCCTGACACTCTGACCAATCCTGCATTTCTCTCTGCTGTCAGGAACCCTACATCTGTTAGCAGCGAACTCTGCTCTGTCATTAACCTCTTCTCTGAATGTTCTCCTAGTTTCTGGCTTCTATTAACAGCTGCTGCTGAGGACATCACCTGGTTGTAGTTGTTTTTACTCTTCAAGAGGAGGCTGTTTTTACTGTTATTTCATCTCAGGGCCAGAAGGAGGAGAGTTGGTGCTGTGGACCAGATGTTTTCTCTGTGGCTCAGCAGTGCTTCCAAACGCTCTCTCTGCTCTGCTATAACGCATAGACCTCTGAGCCACTCCCTCTGCGACATCTCATTCTCCTCACTTCAACTTAGGGTCCACATGCCCTAATTCGTTTAGTAATACCTGTGATATCACAGATTATTATTTATGAATGTCCTGGACCACAACCTTCCATCCTTCCTTCTCACTACTGAAAAATCATCTGCCACCATCTATACCATTTAAATACCCATTGCACTGACCTCTCTACATATTCTCTCCTTCCCAGATTTGATTCTATGTTTTGTTTATTATAATTAAACTATTTCAGATCTCATCAAATGACTAGCCCCTGTCTTTTACCACCATACTTACGTGGTGAACCCCAATCACAGTTGAAGTCAACTAGCCCCTAAAAAAAGAAAATCACACAGTCTCACTGGTTTAACTTTAAAGAAATGATAACATACCTCAAATAATTAATCAATACTGCCTGCTGATCTTACTCTGCGCCCTTAAGAAGGTCACTTTCTTACTATGTGTAACATTATTTTATCCTTTCTCCTTTATGTTCATCACAACTCTACCCCGACCCTCAACTGATGCCTTTGCATTCTACCTGATTGAAAAACTAACAGCTCCTAACATGCAGGCTAGGATAATAGGAGCAAATTAGGACTGTCCCAAGCAAACCTGGATACACTTGACTTTTCTGAGGTGTTCTCTAAAAAACTAATTAATATGAGAGTTTTTTTTTTGCTGTACTGGGACTTCATTAAAAATAAAATTGTTTTACAAATTTTTTTCTAAGTTTTACAAATTTTTTTCTAATAGATAGTATCCTATATTAGTGAGACTGGATTCTCACCAATGGCTTGAGATAGGTAGGTGGTTTGATAATGTGGCAGAGAGAATAGAAAGGGCCTTAGCTCGGGAGTCAAGAAGTGTTATATACTCAGATCTGCTAGTAACTTACTAATAGGCATTCATTATATATAAAAATCCCAAAGATCTCAAAGCGGAAGGAAAGCATGAGTAATAACATATGTAAAGCCTGTAATATAATTACGGTTTTAGAGAACTTTGTATATTTATCCTCAGCTAAAAATTTTGTAATCCATAATTTAAGATAAAAAGGGCATTATTATGTAAAAAGATAGAAATTTTGTCACTCTGTACAGTATCAGAGATAAGTGTTCTTCAATAAATTTAGTTTCAATAAAATTGTTTCATTGTGTTCTTAATTATGGTATACTCATAATTAACTTTTACAATAACCCTAGGGAGTGTTGCTCATAATCTGAGTGTGCTAGAACTTTTCTTAAAAATTTCGGGGATGTTTTATATTAGACAAAACATCCCTTTAGAGTATCATAAATTTAGAAACATAGCCCTTTACCCAAATGCTGTAAATCCACACATTTTCTTTGGAGTTTTTGAGCTTTGTAAATCAAATCTAATCCCCAATGCATAATATATGCTGTCAGCTACTACTCGCTATTAATAATAACATGTGGCTTTCCTCTTAAAACAAGTCTAAGACATTATATTACATTTGAACACAGCATTTACAGGTCTCTGAAGCTAAATGGGGATGGTGATAGTAAATGAGTTAAAAGAAACTTAAAATCCAGAAAAAGACAACAATTAGAAACATACTAGAAAGTAGACTTATTTCTGAGATAGTGCTAATCAAAGTCATTAACACTGTAACCACATTTAGCTGAAAATTGTCCCTGAGTGGCTGAAGCAGTGACTAAAAACCTATATACCTACTCAGGTGAGGTTATGAGACCCAATCTTTTATTATGCATCAAAGGTATTATTTTGAATTATCCAACAAACGTAATATCCACCCTTCAAAGTTTACTGTCTCAGAAAAACTAAAATCAAATATGAATCATTAATCTTCATGATTTACTATTGTGCTTTGTGGCATACACTTGATAGTATACTTTAAGAACTTTTGTCAAAATTGTTACATCTATACAAAGTTTACTTTGATTATGGTATTTTTTGTGCAATTCAAACTTCATCACTCAGATTACACTACACGCATATACACACACTCACATAAACAAATATATATCTTGTAAATAATCATAAATTTATAAATCTCTGTATCTCTATTGCTTCATTTAACGTTTATTTGCTTTTCCCTCTGTATTAATTTCTCATTTCTGCCTTAACAAATTGCCTTACATTTGGTGCTTTGAAAACACAAAAATATATTATCTTACAGTTTTGGAGGTCAGAATTCTGGAATGAATCTCATTGGGCTAAAATCAAAGTATTGGAAGGACTGAATTCCTTCTGAAGGTTTGGGGAGAGAAAATGTTTCCTTGTCTTTTCCTCCTTCTAGAGATTGCTCACATTCCTTGGCTTATGGTCACATTCCATCTTGAAAACCAGCAATGGCTGAGAGAGTCTTTCTCACATTATACCACTTGGACACTGTCTCTTCTGCCTCCCTCTTCCATATTTTAATGAGCTTTATGATTACATTTGACCCATCTGGATAATCCTGGATAATCTCCTTATCTTAAATCCACTTCTTAAATTAGCCACCTTAGCTCTATCCACAATCTTAATTCCTCCTTACCTGGTGATGTACTCACAGGTTCCATGGATTAAGATGTGGAAATCCTTACAAAGCCATTATTCTACCTACCACATCCTTCCACCTCTAAAACATGCATTTTGGAAAAATTGTTTTTAAAATATTAAGTGATTTTTTTTTTTTTTTTTTTTTTTGCTCAAGGAAGATTTGCCCTGAGCTAACATCTGCTGCCAATCTTCCTCTTTTTTTTGTATGTCAGCTTCCACCATAACATGGCCACTGACAGACGAATGGTGTAGGTCCATGCCCAGGAACTGAACCTGGGTTGATGAAGCAAAGCACACTGAACTTAATCACTAGGCCACCAGGTCTGGCCCTTAACTGATTTTTTAATGAAGCCACTTCACTACTGCAGCAGGCAAACTCCAAGATGGCCCCCAATGAAATCACTACCTGGAATTCATACTCTTGTGAAATTCCCTCCCTTTGAGTGTGGGCTAGCCTAGAGAATTGATTCTAACAATAGGATACGGCAAAAGTGATGGAATGTCACTTCATGATTTTGCTGTTGTTAATGCTGTTGAGTCAGTTCTGACCCATAGTGACCCTGTGTGCAGCAGAGCAGAACCCTGTCCCACCTTTTCACGTCATCCTCTCCCCCTCCAGCACTCTATCAGACAATGCTCCACTGATATTCATAGGGTTTTCAAGGCCAAGTTTTTGCAAGTAGGTGGCCAGGTCCTTCCTAGTCTTCTTAGTTTGGAAGCTCTGCTGAAACTTGTCTACCATGGATGACCTTGCCGGTATTTGAAATGTCAGTGGCATAGCTTTCTGCATCACAGCAACAGGAAGCCACCACAGTATGACAATGGACAAAAGGGGGTGTGGTTCCCTGACCTGGAAACGAACCTGGGCCATGACAGTGAGAGCACTGAATTTTAACCACTAGACCACCAGGGCTGGCTCACTTCATGATTTGGCTACATAAATTGTGACTTTCATCTTGCTAGAAATTCTTTCTTGCTGGCTATGATAAAAACAGTGGCCATGTTGGGAAGGCCCATGTGTCAATAGCCAGCAAAGGAATGAGGCTTTCAAACTGTTCTTGGGGGACTAAATTGCTGTCAACATCCATACAAGTGACTTTGGAAGTGGATCATTCCCCAGTCAAATGTTTGGCTGACTCTAATCCTGGCCAATGACTTGATTATAATATTATGAGAGACACTAAAGCAAAAGATCCACTGACCTGGATTCTTGACCCATAGTTAATCTGAAATAATAAAGGTAGGTTATTGTAAGGCTCTAAATTTTGTAGCAATTTGTTACACAGTAATATGTATCTAGTTCAACCTCCCTTTTCATTCTCCCTAATCATGTAACAACTAGATCTTACCATTGTGGGGGATCAGAATTGGCTAACCCAAAATACATCTGTTTGGCTTGATCATTTTTAAGGACAAAAAATGCTGACTTTGACTTTCCCTCTAACTGTTTAAAAGAATTTAAGATAGAAGTCCTTAGCCAGGATAGGTCATCACCATAGATAACTTGGGGTATGATAGACTGGGAAGATTCTTGCTAAGCCCATTCTTATCAAAGTTCTCTCTCTTGGGCCACATTATCTATAGATGGTCAAGCAAACATTTGTTTATCAAACATGTCCTTTTCTATCTCCATGCAAATAGCCTTTCTCCCCAAACAACTAGCCCTAACATCCTCCTTTGTCTTTAGCTAAAGATATTTAAGGTGGTGGCTTTGTCGTTTTGGCGAGTTACTCAGTTTTCCTGGGTTTCTCCCATGTACCCATGTTATTAAACTTTGTTTGATTTTTCTCTCTTATTCTGTCTTGTGTCAATTTAATTCTTAAACCAGCCAAGAGGACCCAGAAGGTAGAGGAATAGTTCTTTCTCCCCCACAGTTTGATGACTAATATGAGATAAAATTTCACTGGCTGGATGCTACCGACTTCTGGACTACTGCAGCTGAGAGATCCTGGACCCCTTACAAGAGATGAGAGGAAATAAGCGTTCTTACTATGCCAGCCTCCTGGATCTCTGCCTGTAGGGTCCAGTGGAAGCAAGAGTGGTGACTTGTTTTTCCTTGCTTAAATTTAGATTAGCAGGAGAAAAGATTGGTGAAGCTAGCTTTTTGGACTCGGTGGCTCTGGGAAATCTGGTTTGGGTACTCATTGGTTTATTGATCCTTTTTCTCCAGAGAGAGTCACTATTTTTCCTGTCTCTATCTTTTGTGCCATTTGTCATAAAAAGAAAAAAACAGAGTAAGAGCAGACATCTCTATAAGCCTGTTGTCTGTGTGGGTCCTCAGTAAACTCTGATGTGTGGCTTCATATGTGCATGAGGTGAAAGCTGTGGCTAAGGGTAATCTTGGAAGCCAAAAAGGCAGCAAAAGTTGGTGCATACAGGTCAAGCAGTTAAGAGCCATTAGGCACTCGTCACCTCAAGAAGACTCCCATGATAAGTTAAGTTGGTCACAGAACAGGGTAAAATGACACAGGTCCCTGCCAACTTCATGAAAATGTCCATGTAAGGAGGTACTCTGTAAAACACACACAATCTCCAAACCCATGGCACCTCCCTCTTAAGAATTACTTTGGATCCTAGAGACCCAAACCTTAGCTAAAACTGTTAATGTGCATATAAGATGAGGTTTTTCTTTTGTCTTGATCTATGTTTTGAGAGCTTGGTTTTGTGATCTCTTTGGTCTCTGCCATCTGGAGGATGCACATACTGGTGTGCATCTTCGTGGTCAGTTGAAAAGATGCACTTTCTCTGTCAAGCTGCGTCAGCTTTCAGGGAAGTTTGTCATAAGGGGATGCAGTTGCTTTCATAAGGGGCCTTTGTCGCGTCAACCTTCATTGTTTCTTAATGCTGGCACTAAACCATTCTTACTGCCTGTGCAAAGAAGGCCTTTGCTTTCTTAGACTATTTTTGGGAGCGAACTTTCTGGATCACGTGAGTGCTGCCTCTTTTGTATTCTCTTTTGGGGATGGCTCTTGTGTCCATGGTTAAGCCATCAAAGGCTTATTGATTTGAGTCGCTATTAAGATCCTATTCATCAATGGCCAAACAATGGATCGTTTAAATTGGGAAAACCTCTAAATTGAAAAAGTTTTCAGAAATTTCTCATCATGATTGTTTCATTTGTAATTTGGTCTTTTCATAGGTACTATGAAAAGACCAAATTACAAAGAAAATACAAAGAAATAATGACTAGTTTTAAAATATTAATCAAATTTGGGGTCTCAGCTTCCTCTCATGGTCTTATAGATGGTAATGAAAGCATTAAGTTAATTAACAAAAAACTAAGAAGTCCAGGGCAAAGTCAAGGAACTCTTCTGCACAAGGTGAAAATTTTAAAAAGCTTTTTTTTTTTTTTTAAATAAGGTAAATAAGACAAATATTAAAACGGGGGAAATAAAGAGTAATCAAAAAGGGAGGAGTCATGAGACTCATCCCAGCAGGATGAAAATCTTAAGATGGTTATAAAAAGAAAACGGAATAAACAAAGCAGACATTAATGGGGTTAAAGCAAAGGTTTTGATACAGCACCGCCTAAGGTTGGCTGGGCCAAAGGGACCTCCTACTGGTCCTTCCAACATTAAAGGCTCCCAAACAAGTCTGCTCTATTTACGCTAGTTTGAAAAATTTAAAAAGCCAGAAGGCAAAGATCACACACAGAAAACCCCTGCTCTTGGGGCAACAGGCCACCTAATCAAGTTAAAGATTGACAAAAGTGCTAGGGTCCCTTGGCTTGATCCTGGAGACTCAAGCCTTTTGAACAGAATGGCTAAGATAACCAGGAGACAAAGAGAATCTTCCAAGACTCCTTGACGCAGGAACCCCACAAGCTGTGGTACTAAAACCCTATAGGTAGGATGCTGACTCAGGCTACAATTAGATTGGAAAAAAAAAACAAAAGAAAAGCATAAAGGTTAATAGGATTATAAAGGTTGGAATGTTTGAGCTCATATTATATAAAGAGGTTATATCAACTTTGCTTGACTGTTTTATTGCTTTTTTTTGTTCTTTTGAAAATGGATATTATATCTCGCTGGGAATACTTCCCCTAGCCACTATTATGAGACAGAGATTTGTTGATGAAGTCCTAATAGAAGCTACGATTAGAGGTACGAGTTGATGGAAATTGGATGAAATTTTGTAGGAAAGTTGATATATTTATGGGCTTTTTGTGAGGTGATTGCATCTCTTTCTGCCTGACTGTATTATAGATTGTATTGTGGGGATAGACATTGTGTCTCACTGGAGAATGTTTTCCCTGTCTGATTGTAAGATAGCGTATAAATCTGCCCTTCAGACAATGTCAATTAAACATACTAAAGGGAAATCCATAGGACTGCTAAAGTCCACACAGTATGAGACAAAAACTAGGAGCTGACATCAGGTGCTAATAAAAACGATAATGAAAGCTTCCACCTCAAGGTAAATTGGTCTAGGGCTAAATTTTACACTTAGAAAGAGGGCCTTTGTTAAACACTTTGTGCAGACTTTTAAAGATGTGGTACCTTGTCCTAAAGTTTTAAAACAATAGCTGTGGAGTCTTTGTGTATGTATGTCTTTATGTATGTTACTTATATGTGATATTTTACCTCTGGATGGTATAATTTCTAAAAAACCCTCTATTTAAATGGCTTAAGGTAAGCGCTTATATAAAGTATTCCTAAATGTAGTAGAAATTAACCCAAATGTTTTGCAAGTTAGCACCATATAAAATAATCTTTGGTAAACAAAAGCTTTTTTAAGGTTATTGGTTTGAATAAAATAGACCTGTCCTCAAAGTTATCAACACTGGATATGATGAGGACATGCAGCCTCAGTTTACTAGTCAAATAAGCTCATGTTATATCTGTTACAAATTTGCCAGCAAAATAATAATTTAAAATGATAAACTAATTTTGTCTATTGCCTCAAGACATTTTTGTCAGTAATGTAAACATTATTGTTGGGATCAAATGATTTAGATGAAAGTGAGATGAGTTTATAGATAAACTTTTAGCAATAATGATATTTTATGGCATATGTATTTAAACTAACTTCCAAAATCTCCTTGGTAACTTGAAACTTTGAAGTTTTACTTGGTTAAATTAAATAACAAAAAATTCATTGAGTATCTAGATCATTTCCAAACAAGACAAAATATTAGATATTAATTACTAAATATAGATTTATCAACTTTTAGCCTTTTATTACAGAGAAACTAAAAGATGTTTGGGCTTATTAGTAAACAGGTCTTCTGTTTTATTAAAAAGATTGTACTATGAAGTAGGATATTTCTAGATATTATAAAATTTATAAATTTGCCAAACCACAGAATGCTAATGTAAAAGTTCATAATTGCTTCCTTCTTAGTTTGTACTTAAAAAGTAAGACCTCCAAGGGTTAAAAATTAATATATGTGATTAAACCTACTAAAAATTAATAAGGAAAACACCTTAATATTCAAGAAAATTAAGATCTATGTTTTCAGTAAAAGAACAAAGGTATAAAACACAGAAATATTTTTGGTTGTTAAAAAGGTTATAAAAGGTTTCATTGATCCTTTCTACCACCTTTTTTGTTTCAATAGCATTTATTTCAGCTCTGATTTTCAGTATTACTCTCATTCTGCTGACTTTGGACTTTGTTTCTACTTTTTATAATTCAGTTAGTTGTAGTTTGAGATTGCTTATTTGGGATTTTTCTTGTTTGTTAAGGTGAGCCTGTATTGTGATGAATTTCCCTCTTAATACAACTTTTTCTGCATCTCATGTGAGTTGGTAGTGTGTTTTCATTTTCATCTCCAGATATTTTTTGATTTCTCTTTTAATTTCTTCAATGATCCATTGCTTGTTCAATAGAATGTTGTTTAGTCTCCACATCTTTGTCCCTTTCTCAGCTTTTCTCTTGTAATTAATTTCTAGCTTTATAGCATTGTGATTGGAAAAGATGCTTGTTATTATTTCAATCTTCTTAAATTTATTGAGGCCTGCCTTGTTTCCCAATGTATGGTCTATCCTTGACAATGTTCCATATGCAATTGAGAAGAATGTGTATTCTACTGTTGTGGGATGGAGTATTCTATATACGCCTATCAAGTCCAACTGGTCTAGCTTTTCATTTAATTCTACTGTTTCCTTGTTGATTTTCTGTCTGGATTATCTATCCATTGATGTGAGTGGAGTGTTGAGGTTCCCTACTATTATTATGTTATTATTAATATCTTCTTTTAGGTTTGTTAATAGTTGCTTTATGTACTTTGGTGTGCTGGGTGCATAGGCATTTATAAGTGTTATTTCTTCTTAATGGAATGTCCCTTTGATCATTATATCTTTGTCTCTCTTTACTTGCCTTATCTTGAGGTCTACTTTGTCTAAGTATTGCAACACCTGCTTTCCTTTGTTTGCCATTAGCTTGGTGTATCATCTTCCATCCTTTCACTCTGAGCCTGCGTTTGTCATTGGAACTGAGATGTGTTTCCTGGAGGCAGCATACTGTTGGGTCTTGTTCTTTAATCCATCTTGCCACTCTGTGTCTTTTTATTGGAGAATTCAAGCCATTTATGCTTAGGATGATTATTGATATAGGCAGGCTTAATGCTGCCATTCCAGTTCTCCTGCATTTCCTTTGTTTCTCATCCTGTGTATTTGGTATACCAGTTGCATTTTGTAGTTTTTGATGATGTGTTTCCTTGTTTTCTCCTTATTTATCATTTGTGCCTCTGTTTGGCTTTTTTGTTTAGTGGTTACCATGAGGTTTATATTCAAAATCTCATGGATAAGATAGTCCACTTTCTGATGTTCTCTTATTTCCTTAGACTAAACAGATTCAGTCCCTTTCCTCTTCCTCTCCTAAGTTGTTTTTCTCACATCTTATTCCATCTCGTGTTGTGAGTTTGTGGTTAAAATGACAAGATTATCTTTGATTTTGGTGTTTTCCTTCCCTTTATCTTTAATGCTAGACTTGAATATTTGCTAACCTCTTCTGATTCTGTCTACCCATTTATCTCCTTACTCTGTGCTTTGTAACCCCTTTCTCCCTTTTTTTCTCTCAGGTATGAGGGTGTTCTTGAGGATTACTTATAGGGTGGTGTCTCATTGCTATGAACTCTCTTACCTTTTGTTTTGGAAAGTTTTTATTCCTCCATCCTAGCTGAAGGATATTTTTGCTGGATAGAATATTCTTGGCTGAAAGGTTTTGTCCTTCAAAGATTTGAATATGTCATTCCAGTCTCTCCTAGATATAAAGTTTCTGCAGAGAAATCCACTGAAAGCTCAATAGGGTTCCTTTGTAGGTTATTTTCTTCTGCCCTGCTGCTCTTAGTATTCTTTCTTTGTCATTCACTTTTGCCAGTTTCACTACTATATGCCTTGCCGAAGTTCTTTTTACACTGACAAATTTAGGAAATCTGATAGCCTCTTCCACATGGATTTTGATATCCATCCCTAGGCTTGGGAAGTTCTCTACTATTATTTCTTTGAACAAGCTTTCTGCTCCATTCTTCTCTTCTCCTTCTTGAATACCTATAATTCTTATGTTGCATTTCCTAATTGAGTTGGATATTTCTTGGAGACTTTCTTCATTTCTTTTTAGTGTTAGTTCTCTCTCCTTCTCTATCTGGAGCATCTCAACAAGTCTATCTTTGATTATGCTGTTACACTCCTCTATGATATCCACTCAAGCATTTAGGGAATCCATGTTTTATTTTATTTCTTCCATTATGCCTTTCAGCCCTAATATTTCTGATTGATTATTCTTTATAGTTTCAATCTCTTTTGTGACGTAGCTCCTGAACTCATTGAATTGTTTCTCCACATTCTCTTTTAACTCTGACTTAAAACCTAGGTATTTTGAATTCTTTGTCATTTAGATTACATATTTCTGTATCCTCAAGAGTGATTTCTGGGTACTTGTCATTTTCTCTCTGGTCTGCAGGTTTAATATAATGTTTGATATTGCTAGAGAGTGTGACTCTGTTTTCACGCATCCTGGTATTATTTGGTCATAGTTACCACCTAACACCACTGGCTGGGGGTCAAGAGCCACGTATTCTGTGCCCTCTGCTTCCAGCAAGATCCCAGGCACTGGAACCGGTTCTGGGTGGGTGGGGAGGGGCATTTTCTCCTGTATGCTTTCAGGGTTTTCTCACTCTTCTCTCACTATCAGCTCTCCTGGGGTGTTGGCTTGATGAGGTCACCCCCATGAAAGCTTTCACCCTGGTAGAGGGCTTCCCTCTTGGCTAAGGGCCCTCAGAGATGCTTGCTGTTCCTGTGAATGAACATCCCTTCCCACGTCCCTTCCCTCTTGGAGCCCTCCAGCAGTCCCAAATTGCAGTCTTTAGGGGAGGGAGCAAAGTTTTCTTTTACCCTGTTCCACCTCCTCCAAGGGGGGCTCCAACCTCTGCACCTTCTGTCATATGGCTGCATGGGTCTCTCAGACATTTTTGTGTTGTATTTGGATGTCCTCTGTTGGAATATGTCTTTTTCATTGTATGGTGGAGGGGAGAGATTACTGGGAAAGCTCACTCCACCATGATGCTGATATCCGTAAAGGTTTGTAAAAGAAAAACCTTTGAGTTATGTGCATGGTCAAGTTGTCTAAGATTAAAAGGAATTTAACTAAGTAAATGAGCTTGAATATCAAAAGTAAGCTGGTGCAAAATTAGAATTTGGTTTTTCCCCCTCTCTTAAAAAGATAATTTTCTTAAACTTCCAGTCTGCTCTTGATAAAGAGACTATGAAAGGTTTTTACTTTGAGTAGTCAACCATAAGGGCAGAGGTTTTATGCTTTATCAAAATAAATTTCCTATATTGTTTTTATCAGGTCTTTAATCACAAATGCTAAGGTTTTTCTTACAGCTACTTAATTTTCTACATTCACCTGAAAATCTTTGTCATTTTGATTAAATGGATAACTAAGCATTGTTTCATAGAAACCTATGATACTTTGTGGGAAAATGTTGTTAATATAAATGTTTTAAAAATTATATAACATTCTTAAAATTCTTATCTATTCTGGTTGTCAGTTATAATTCTAGTTATTATCGTAAAGTGTTCCATGTCACATAAATAGCCAAGTTTCTTCATCAATTGCCATTTTTAAGTCTTTTGTCATTTACAGATAGTTATTGTTTTACTCATATTTTGCAAATGTTTCATCTTCAGAGAGATTCATGGAAAGGTCTCTGACACTTAGTGTAGAATACCCTGTTCTGATAACTTTCAGATCATAAAAGTGAACTGGGTAAGAAATTATAGAACTCTAATAGAAAAGCTGATGACTTCATGAAATTGCTAACAGCAGATCAAGATAAAGATCAAGAGTTGATTACATGGGAGTAAATGAATTGATGTAGATGACTATAATTTTTATGACTTTTGTTTGAAATATTGCTGATTTTTGTGATGTTTTAGTTTTTTCAGATTTAAGAAAACCTTTTCTCTTTTCTCTTAAGCTAACTATGACTTATAGCAATTTGGTAAATTACACCATTGTGAGTAGAATTGAAATATTTATTTTCTTTTCTCCCTATCTTATCCCTCCAGAATTTGGAAACTCTTAGTGAGTGAATAGTCTTATTTTCACAGCAAGATAGTTATGCGCATAAGCTCAATAAGAATCTATTCTCCTTATAACAGGACACAATTGGAAATACTGGTTATATTACCAAGGCTTCGACTGGAATGTCATATTTGAGACAGATGTGAAGACTCAGACATGACCAGACAACTAAGAAACAAAAATTGACTTTACGAAATAAAGCCACTTGGAAATTTTGGCCTGGTATCTTACTTACAGGGTTCCCATAAACCTTACTAGGTGAGTAAATAAGGTCACTTCCCTGGCAAGTGCAAAGAACCTCACAATATTTTGGGGACCTTGAGAAGAGAAGAATTCACCCAACTCTAGGTATTACAGGCAGAGTCTAATGACAAGTTCTTGGCTTTCCTGGCCTCAGAGACCTTTAAAGTTGAATCTGAGATTCCTTATAAAAAATTCAGCAAAGCAGATTTGATTTTTAATGATTGGCACCTGAGCTAACAACTGTTGTTAATCTTTTTTTTCTACTTTTTCTCCCCACTCCCCCCAGTAAATAGTTATATATTTTAGTTGTGGGTCCTTCTAGTTGTGGCATGTGGGACACTGCCTCAATGTGGCCTGATGAGCAGTGCCATGTCCCCACACAGGATCTGAACCAGCAAAACCCTGGGCTGCCAAAGCAGAGTCTGAGAACTTCACCACTCAACCAGGGGGCTGGCCCCAGAAAAGTAGATTTAAAAGAGTCTACATAATCAATTGCTGTCCTTCCTGTATTTATGTAAATAATTGGGCCAAGTTTATCGAAACTGGATATTTTACAAATGAATTAGTCTTAATTTGGCTATCATTGGTAAAAATGAGGGTGATTTTAGAGAGGAAAATTATGTTTCAGTAGAAACTATAATACACACTTGTGGATATCATATTCTAATTCTGTTAATTGTCCTTGAGGTTTTTGTTTTCTCCTATAAACTGGACTGAGTCTTGAAGTCTTCCTCTCCTGAAATATCTGCCTACAAATCCCTAAACTAACGTTTTCAATTTTTTCCCTCCTTTACATTTGGAATCATTGAGAACTGAAAGCATCTTTTTTCCTGAAGCCCTGCAAAGTGAAGCTGGACTACTTTATATAAACTTAAGAAAGATCACAATAGCATGCCTGTTGCTATCTAAGTCACTCAAAAGACACCTTAACACCCAATGACATCATCAGAGACATTTCAAACTGCAAAAGATGCTTTGACCCTGACATCTAGAAACCTTGACTGGCTGTCCCCTGGGCTCAGAAACTGGTGTATAATTTCCTCCAACCATTAACCTTGTTTTTTTCTTTTGTTTCTATACAAATGCTTCTTATTAAATACTTCATTCCTTGATTACACAATATAGGCCTAGCTTTGGGAGGCCACCTTCCTCAGAGCCTCCTGAAATAAATTTAACTGGACTGACCTATTGTCATGACTAAGAGATGTGTTCAGTGAGATGGAACAATTTTCCGCCTCAGCTTCTGGACTGCGAAACTTCTAAAAGTTTCAAAGGTGATACTCTGGGGGATCAGAATTGGCCACCCCCAAATGTGTCTCTTTGGCTTGATTATTTTTAAGGACATAAGACTCTGAAAGAAACTTTGACCTTCCTTCTAACTGCCTAAAAGAATTTAAGATAGATGGCCTGTCCCCAGGACAGGCCATCAGTATAGATAACTCTGGGTATAATAATCTGGGAGGATCCTTGCTAAGCCAATTCTTGTCAAAGTTCTCTCTCTCAACACTCTGTCTATAGATGACCCAGAAAACATTTGTTTATCAAACATTTGCTTTTACATCTGTGTGAAGGCCCAAACCACTACCCCCAACATGCTCCTTTGTCTTTAGCTAAAGATGGTATTTAAGGTAATGGCTATGGCATTTTGGAGAGTTACTCAGTTTTCATGGGTTTCTCCTATGTACACATGTTATTAAACTTTGCTTGGTTTTCTCCTCTTTTTCTGTCTCATGTCAATTTAATTCTTAAACCAGCCAGAAGGACCCAGAGGGTAGAGGAATAGTTTTTCCTCCTCTACACCATGTTGCATGATTCAGGGAAAGAATGCAATGCCATAAAGCAGAGGTAAAAAACAGTTTCATCTTGACTTGAATTTTAAAAGCTTTGGTCACCAAGGAGTCAAAAATGACTCGTCAAAATATTTGGGAGAAAGGTGATTTAGCAAAAGGTTTCCACCCACCAAATTAGTACTGGAAACTCTAGCTTGAACAAAGAAGAAACTTACCAAGAAATGGATAAGGAAATAGATTTGGTTGTCTCCCAGACAGAGGATCCTTATTCCTTCTTCTTGGACCAAGACCTTGGGAAGAGGCAACTCACAATGGTATTTGAGTGCAGAGGAGATCCATGCTGAGGTCAGGAAGGAATGTGATTTATAAGAGACTATAACTAAATGTTGGAACCAGATAGAACATTAATAATATTTCATTGTTTGCATATTCCACAAGTGGTTTATCCTCTCTACTGATGGATACTTGGCTTGTTTTCACCTTTTGGCTATTGTGAATAGTACTGCTATGATGGGCTGGGTCAGAAAGGAAGAGTAATGCCCTGAGGCTGCTCTTCAGGTGAAAAACCAGAGGAACAGGGAGTTGTGGTCTCCTGTGATTAGTTTCAGACACCTTACAACTGCCAGAAGGAACAACTGGCCCCAAAGGTAATGGAATGGCCTGTTTGAGCTGCTTTGGCCTTGGACCTCAGCGTAGGTCTGATTCAGGAGAAAGATTCTGTGCCAGAAGCCTGCTTTACTGCCCAGCACTTCACTTCCTGAAAGGCTTGGGATTTGCTGTCCATGCATGTGCAGTTCATGCCCCTTTGCTGGCCTCAGGCAGTCCCTCCACCACACAGCCATTGAGACAGAGCCATTCCCCATACCGGATGTCTGGGGCATGGCTTCACTGCACTGTGACTCTGGGGTGAGGAAATGGGGCCATGAGTTGTGCAAGAGCATTGCGGTTTGCATGATAGGTGATGTGAGCCAGATTCCTTACAGATGAATCTGGGATGAGAGGCATCAGGGTCACAGAAGTGTCTCTCTTCCCAAGACTTCCCTGCCAACCCCAAGAGCTCCCAAAATCCTGTGACATCAGGCTTCCTCTGGAAACAGTGGTCAGGGCTGTTGTGTCTCTGCCCTGATTCCAACATTCTCTGACCATCCCTGATGCTCAATGTATTCAGGTTCATCCTCTCTGGGTCCTCCATCACGATCTGCACTTACTGCCCCTCACACTCCCAAAGGCACATATTGCACACTCTGGGCTCCAGCTATCCTTCATTTGCCTTCCTGGGAAACCCTACACTCCACCCACCTGGACCAATCCTCAGCCAGAACCCACAGGTGCTGACCATGGTGTCCAAAAATAATTTTTTTTGATTTGTTTGAGTACCTGTTTTCAATTCTTTGGGTATATACCTCAGAGTGGAATTGCTGAGTCATATGAAAATTTTGTTTAACTTTTTGAAGAACCACCAAATTGTTTTCCACAGCAGCAGTGCCATTTTAAATTCCCATCAGCCATTTCTCCATATCCAGTTTCTCCACATCCACATTGATATTTTACATTTTTTTGATTAAATTTTTCCTAGTGGATGTGAAATGGTATCTCACTATGGCTTTGATTTGTGTTTTCTTAATGACCAATGATATTGAGCACCTTTTCATGTGCTTATTGGACCTTTGTATATCTTCTTGGAAAAATGTCTAAGTCTTTTGCTCAGTTTTTAGTTGGGTTGTTTGTCTGTATTGCCGAGTTCTCAGATTTCTTTACATATCATGGAATCCAGACCTTTTCCAGATAAATGATTTGCACATATTTTCTCCTGTAGGTTGTCTTTCACTTTCTTAATAATGGCCTTTAATCCATAAAAGTTTTTAATTTTGATGAAGTTCAATTTATCTATGTTTTTCTTTTGTTGCTTGTGGTTTTGGTGACATATCTAAGACTCCATTGCTAAATCCAAAGTCAAGAAGATTCAGCCCTATGTTTACTTCTAAGAGTTTTATCATTTTAGGTCTTACATTTAGGTCATTGATCCATTTTGGGTTGATCTTTGTATACGGTTTGAGATGGGGGTCAAAGTTCATTCTTTTGCATGTGGATATCCAGTTGTCCCAATGCCATTGTTGAAGAAACTTTTCTTTCCCATTTAATGATATGATGCACATGTCAAAATCAATTGGTCATAGATATGTGAGTTTATTTCTAGACTCTCAGTTCTATTCCATTAGTTTATATGCCCATACTTATGCCAATATTACACTATTTTGATTACTGCAGCTTTCTAGTAAATTTTGACACTGGGAAGTGTGCATCCTCCAACTTTTGTCTCCTTTTTCAATGTTGTTTTGGCTCTTCAAGGCCCCTTGTGATTAAAAATGAATTTGAGGATCAGCTTTTCCATTTCTGCAATAAAGGACCATCCAGTTTTGATAAGGATAGCAATTAATCTGTAGATTGCATTGGGTAGTATTGCCATCTTAGCAATAGTAAGTCTTGCAATACACTAACATGGGATGTCTTTCCATTTATTTATGTCTTCTATAATTTTTTTCATTGATGTTTGTAGTTTTCAGTGTAAAGTCTTTTACCTCGTTGGTTATATTTACTCCTAGGTATTTTATTCTTCTTGATGCTATTGTAAATAGAATTGCTTTCTTAATTTCTTTCTCGGGTTGCTCATTGTTGGTGTATAGAAACAACTGATTTTTGTGTACTGACCTTGTACCCTGAAACTTTGATGAATTTATTTATTAGCTCTAGTGGATTATCAACTCTTGGTGAATTGTTCAGGATTTTCTATGTATAGCATCATGTGATCTGCAAAGATAGTTTTACTTCCTTCTTTCCAATTCGGATCCCTTTTATTTCTTTTTGTCACCTAGTTGCTCTAGCTAGAACTTCTGATATTATAGTGAATAGCAGTGGTGAAAGTGAGCATGCTTATACTTTTCCTAATCGTAGGGGTAAGAGTTCAGTCTTTCACCATTGAGTATATTGTTACCTGTGGGTTTTTCATAAATGCTATTTATCAAGTTAAGGAAATTCAGTTCCTTTCCTATTTTATGAGTGCTTTGTTCACTTCTTTGTTTTTGTTTGTTTATTTTTATCATGGAGAGTGTTGAGTTTTGTCAAATACTTTTTCCATGCCAACTGAGATAATCGTGTTTTGTTTTTTCTCTTCATTCTTTTATATGGTATATTACATTGATTGATTATCTTATGTTGAACCACCCTTGCGTTATTGGGATAAATCCCACTAGATCATGGTGTATAATCCTTTTAATATGCTGTTGGATTCAGTTTGTTAGGAATTTTTGCATCCATATTCATAGGGGTATTGATCTGTGTTTTTCTTTCTTGTAGTGTATTTGTCTAACTTCGGTATCAGGGTAATAATATTGGCCTCATAGAATTACTTAGGCTGTGTTCCCTCCTTTTCCATTTTTTGGAAGAGTTTGAGAAGATTTTTGTTAATTCTTTAATGTTTGAAGCCTGGTCCTGGACTATTTATTTTACTGGGGGTTGTCATTACTGATTCAATCTCTTGCTGTAGGTCTTCTTAGATTCTTTTCTTTTTCAGTCAAATTTGGTCGTTTATATGCTTTTTGGAATTTTCTATTTAATCTAGGTTATTTAATTTGTTGCCTTATAATTTTTAATAGCATTCTCTTATATTCTTTTTTATTTCTATAAGGTTGGTAGTAACATCCCCACTTTCTTTTTTCCTATTTTAGTCATCTGCCTCTTCTCTCTTTTTAGTTTGTCAGTATACCTAAAGGTTTATCAATTTTGTTCAACTTTTCAAAGAAACAAATTTTGTTTTTTTTCATTCTCTCAATTGTTTTCCCATTATTGATTTCACTTTTCATCACGCTAATATTTACTATTTTCTTTCTTCTTCTAGCTTTAGTTTTCTCTTATTTTTCTATATCCTTAATGTACAAGGCTAGGTTATTGATTTGAGATCTTTCTACTGTTTTAATATAGGCATTTACTAGTATAAAATTTTGTTTAAACATTGCCTTTGCTGCCTCTCATTTTTTTATGTTGTGTTTTCATTTTCATTCATTTCTAAATATTTTGTACTTCCCTTTGTGATTTCTTCTTGACACATTGACTATTTAAGAATTTGTTGTTTAGTTTATGCATATTTATGAATTTTCTAGTTTTCATATTGTTACTGATTTCTAGCTTCATTTAATTGTGTTTACAGAGTATTCTTATTATGATTTCAACCTTGAAAAATTTATTGAGACTTATCTTTTTGCCTAGTACATGGTCTATTCTGGAGAATATTCCATACAGGAATCCTCTTATCCATGTGGTGGTACATTTGATGGTGCTCCACAGGTCTCTCAGACTATCTTCATTTTTCTTCATTCTTTTTCCTTTCTGCTTTTCAGACTGGATAATTCCAATTGCCTTCTCTTCAAGTTTTCTGATTCTTTTTCGTATGTTCAAATCTGCTGTTTAACTGCACTAGTAAATTTTTCATTTCAGTTGTACAATTTAGCTCCAGTCTTTCTGCTTGGTTCCTTTTTAAAATTTCTCTCTTTATTGATATTCTCTATTTGTTCATACATCACTCTCTTATTTTCCTTTATCTCAGTGTCTATGGTTTCCTTCAGTTCTTTGAGTATATTCAAGACAGTTTATTTAAAATCTCTGTCTAGTAATGATTTCTGTGCTTCCTCAGGAACAGTTTTGTTAATTTATTATTTGAATGGGCCATATTTTGTTGTCTCTTTGCATATTTCACATTTTCTCTTCAAAACTTGGCATACCGAATATTTTAATGTGGTTCTGAAAATCAGATTCTTGCCTTTCTTCAGGTTTTTTTTCCCCCTTGCTTGTTGAGGCCTATAGCTCTTTGTTTGCTCATGTACTTTTCTAAACTATTTTTGGAATATCTGTATTCTTTGCATGATCTCTGAAGTCTCTGTTCCTTCTCTTACATTCAGCTAATGTTTTGACAGAGATTTCCTTGAATGTCAGGAGAGAGTGAGAAAATAATGAAAAAGTATAAAGAAAAAAGAATAATAAAATTTCTCCCAGATTTTACATATTGGCACTGTGCTAGGGCACTCCTTCAACACTCTAGCCAGGACATTTACAACTCTGCCTTATCCTTCCCATTGTGCTTCTCTAAGCCTAGAGATCAGGCAGAAGTAAAAGTTTAGAATCTTCTCAGGTCTTCTCTGAGCATGCATCTTGCCCTGGGCATGTGTGTGGCTTTCTAAATTCCCCAGAATTCACAGGGTCTTTTCAATGTCCCAATTTCCCAAAGAAACTCTCCCGAGTTTTTCCTTCAAGGCTTTAGGAGCTCCCTTGTATACCTCAAACATAATCTTTGACTCAGGTGACTGAGGGTTGTTTGTTTTCCTTACAAGTTTTTCTAAGAATGCTTTTCTACCCTGAGCGAATTCCAAGTTAGATGTAATACAGTGAAATGCTTTGTGTCAGTCCCTTAGGTAGCCCCCAGGCACATTAGAAGATACAAACACAATTCTAAGGCTATAAATTCTGCTCTGTTTCCTCTGGAACCAGGCTCTAGCTTCAAGACCATCATCAAGCTGTGGAGGAATAAGGGCAAGGGCAAATAAAAATGTCACATAGCTTACTGATCACTTTTAAGTTTCTTTTTCCTTGACTAAGCATTTGCTTGGTAGCTGGAATCCTTTGTTTTCCGGAATTCTGGCAAAGTTTGTTCTAATAGTTTTTGCTTGATTTTTTGATAATTCTGTGGAGGGATGGGCCATTGGATCTGCCTTCTCTGCATTTTCCCTGATGTCCTCTAAACCACTCAGTTTTATAAGAAGTTGTTACTCAGCCAAAGATAACTAATACAATGATTCGAACTAAAATTAAGCTTCATAACTTAGGCATATCTTACTTGTGTCTCTTCGATTCTCTCAGCACTGCCATTTTCCTTGCCTGCTTCACTTCCCTCTCCACTCCCAAGTCTGTTGTTTTCAGCTGTTGCTATGAGAATCCCTGAGTCCTGGACCATTCAGCCACTATTTCATGGACAGTTGTAGCAACTATCAAGTGACCATTTTTACGTGCCTTCTGTGAGCCCCTGTGCACCAGAGTGCAAGACCTGCAGATTTGGAGCCACCCACCAGACTGATAAATTAGACCTCAGTGTCACTAGCTCTTCCCAGCACTTCTAGACTTAGAGAAAATCCAGACCTTGGACTAAAGGAACTAGCTCAATGACACAACTTGGAAGACATAGTCTAATTACCATTAAAGTAAACTCCAGCTGAGGAAAAACAGCAGACTAGCATAACAAGAACCAAGAAAATGAATTTATTTTTCTTCCCCTCACCCAAGGACTATTCAACAAAGTAGTTGTTCATAAAGCCTCTATGAAGATGTCATTGAAGGCCAAGCAATGAGTAGTGCTTGTTAAGAAGAACAGCCAGTTCCTTATGTCTCTTCTCTGATTAGCCTCGATTCTTTCTCACCACATTTCCATTTTTCCCCTACTTCTTCTTTCCTGGGATTGTGTTCCTCCACAAAATAATAGCAAATAGGTGTTTATTTTAGGCACTGTTTTCTACAAAACACTGAGCAAGGCGTTAAAATATAGAAATATTAGTTTTAAAAAATGAGTGCCCTACCCACCCAAGTGTGTGAGCCAAGATCCAGAACGACTATATCACTAGCTATCCCAATTCTCCCAGTGTGAATCATTAGCAATATATCTTTAGGACTTAATTAGTTCAGTTATTATCACCAGAATATAGCTAGGTGAATGTAAAGTTATTAAATTAATCTACTGAACAAATATTTATTAAATGGTAGTGATGTTCTGGGTATTATGCAAGATATCACTACATATGAATAAACCAAAAAGCCATGACTGGTGTCCTTGAGGGGTTAAAAATTACATGCATGTTACTGGCGTACATTTTGGTTTCTAACAATGTTACATTTTACACTACCTCAGGTCCAATCAGAGAGAGATCTGCCTAGTTTCTGTCACTGCTTTAGTCATAAACAATGCAAAATCTTTATACCGGTGATTTCATAATTAGGCAAGTTCATTTTGGTGAAAGTACATGCCTATGCTGAGGAACAGAGTGACTGCAGTATGACACATACAAAGCACAGAAAGAGAATATGTGTGGGTGAGATACACACGAACAGAAGATGAAACAGTCTTGTGATATTACAGCATGTTTTAGTCATTTTGAACAACCTACTTTTCCCTGTTTACTTCTTCAGGTAGAGTCTTATTCAAGTTCTGTCTCCGGCGTGCATCTCCTCTATAGATACTTCGGTCTGATTTGAAACAGATAACTTCACTGCATATGCCATAATTTCATATTGATCTGTTTATATCTGAGATATAAATATATCTCTTTCTATATTTCTGTGTATACATAGATGGATAGATAGAAAAGGAAGGCAGCTGTGTTGGGAATTGTTTTTATATAAATTTTTTATATTAAAATTAAACTTAATTTTGTTAAAATTTCTTAATTCTTCAAGATAAATAGGAAATAGGATGAGAGCACTGGACAAGAGTTGGAGAGAGGAGTCCTCAGGCTCATGGGAGTCAGCCTCAGGAGGAGGTTCTGTGTTACCTGTGCTTGGGCTGCAGGTTGTAGAGAGCCCAAGTGAATGACAAAAATGGCAGTGTTTCTGGGAAGAACAGAAATCAGAGAGAGACAACAAACTACAGTATTTAGCCTGGAGACTTGAACCAGATTTCTGTGATCTTCTGCAAGTTACTCAACTCTCTGTGCTTTTGTTTCCTCACCTGAAAAATATGGATAATAGTAGTACTACAATCATAAAGTTGTTGTGAAGATTGTGTTATAACAAGGCTTAGAACATTGTCCATGCCCTGTAAACCTTAGCTCTTGTCGCAGTCGTCCAACCTAAACTGGTAATGCATTAAGAGCGAGATCCGAAGTATGTGAAAATAGGATAGAAAAGAAAAGACAGCAATCTTTTTAAAGGAGAGAGAGAGGGTAGATCCTTTTGTATTGTAGTGTGTAGTGGCAGCAGAATTAAAAAGGAATATGCAGCCTTAGGAAAATCAATGGATTTTCTTTGCCCATGAGAAAGACTTGTGCCCTTCATATGAACTGTCCAAACCTCTTAGCTTACAGGCATTTTTATATAATATCAGACATCCAAAGGAAACCTTTAAAAAAGTCCTTGTTTTAGACAATTATTTGCAAAATATGCAAGAGAGCCAGATAGTGGCTATTTGGTAAATCAACTTAAATAATTTGTTCATTAATTTACCAAGTACAATCTATTCAATTATTTCTGTTGATGAGATCCTCATTTTGTTCCATGACAATGACCAATGTCAAGATATAAAAAAATTCACATTTTGAAGGTTTTAAGAATGAGAAAAAAACGCAAGTTTTCAACTAGAAGTAATTAAATTGTCTCGTCTCTTAGAAAAAGTTTTGTCTTAGAGGAAAAGCTGAAATTGGCTTTATGCACTCTTTTAAAAATTAACTCAAATACTGACATTTCCACAATTAGATTGGAAGGATTAAGAGACAGAAATATGATAAATCGGCTTATCTTACAAGGCTTTCGGTGGTAACCTGACAGAGTAAACAATGGAAATATTTGCTTTGCTGTAAATACAATGTTGAAGAAATCACTACCTTTTGCATATTCCTGTTAATATTAAATCTCTTCATAGTCTGAGGGAAAAAGACTTTCATCTGCATTCATCTTTTTCTTGCTCTAAATATAAACTGTTTTTAATTAGTGTAAAAACTGAGAACTGTGCTAATTAATCAGATAAAGGAGATTACATTTGGACTATCAATCAGTTTAAATGAGGCTTCCATGAAATCATAACTCCGGCAGAGAATTTGTGGACATACTCAATAAAACCTTTTCATAGGTGTCTTCACCTTAGGAAATAAGTGTTTTGAAATAATTTTAATGCTTGTTCTTGAGGCTGACCTTAAATATTAGTTGCTGTTCGTTCAATAGGATTTGAAAGACCTGTATCTCTCTTTATCTCTTCATTTAGGAGTCTTCCCAGCCCTCTGAAAAAAAATGGAAGATTTTTATTATATATTATGTTGCAAATTGAGACAAAGGTGTTATAAAATCAGGAAAAAGAAGGCTAATTTGGATTGAGATTAGCAGAGAAAGAGGCAGTTATTTTTCTTTGCTCTGCTTTACTCTCGCTTTAGCTAGACCACAAATTTGGGTCTGTTCTGTTTAGTAAAGAATGCAAAGAGGGGAATATAATCAATGATAGAATTTACTCTGGTCATAAAATGAAAACAAACGTTTTATCAGACTCCTTCTTTATAAGTCAGTAAAGTTATACTTAATAATGCCATAAATTCTTTAAACTTGGGGAAAAAACATTGAATAAATATGGCTATGAATCAAAATGTGAAAACTTTGGGTTTAATAATCCATTAACTTAAATTTAAATTCAAGTTTGAATTCACACTGTAGGAAAATAACTTGTCCTTTTTCTTTTCTTTTTTCAACCAGGTTCCCAAATATTCCATTATGTTCTACATATATTCCACAAGGGAAGACGGTTTTCAGCCCCTAACACGTACTGGCCAGGTTCACTAGTAGATGTGGTCCTAGAATGCTCAGTATGGGTACACGGTATTCAGGTCTGCCTTAGTGAGGCTTACCTAGTTCAGCAATAGGTATCAAAGTTAAAGAAATTTTTTTTCCCCAAACTTGTTATCTCTGACTTCGGCGATTGTGTTTTGGTTTGGTCTTTCAAGTTGCAGTGATAAGATCTATCCTTGAGTCAGGGGAGGGTAAAGAGATTAAGGCTAGACTTTATTTCTCAATGTACTGGCCATTTTTCCGCAGGCTGAGAAAATGTTTACATGGGAGACCAACATTTTTGGATCAAACAATTGAACCAATTGAGACTCCTACACTGCAAATGCGGCTGGTGGATTAGTAAGAGTCTTTGGTCTCAGAAAGATCCAGATCTTATTTGCCAATTTTGAGTTAGGGGACAGTCTTACTCTGACCCCTATCCTTTATTCCTATCAAGTTTTGAAACGAATCTAAGGCAAACATGGGATTGATTGATTCTCACATGTATTACCTGTCAATAATTAACAGATAGGCCTTTTGATAGATGTGTATTTCAGCAACTAAGGCTGTGATTTCAACTGAAGCTAAGGGCTATATTTTATCACTGAACACTTTCCAAGGTCATGGAGATACACGCTCATTTAGTTTTGTAAATAATGTGAATTGCTTTATTAAAAAGAGATGGGGGGAGGAGGAAAGGGAGAAGAAAGGAGGAAGAGAAGAGGAAGCGAGGAAAAGAAAGGAAGAAAAGGAAAAATGATCTGTTGTCTCTCACCTACTCTTCACTCTGCTGGGTAGTGAGCAAGACCTAACTTTATTTAATCATTAAGATCCAATAATTTAAACCAATTTTTTAAGCACTGGAGACTCTGCTTGGATACCTCAGGCTAGTACTAATATTTTAGCTTTTTTCTTCTCCATGGCTTCTCTCCTAAATGGCAACAGAGTGTATAGAGGACAGATGTAAACCTTATCACAAGGGAAAAAGAAGGAACCACAGATTTATAGAGTCTTCTGTATCGTTTCTTTTCTGTGGAGTGGCTGTTCTGGTCTACTTCAGGATCCGGATAAATGAGGTAAATCTGGTCAAGTCTGGGCTTTGGAGTACAGAGAAAAGCCAAAATCCCCACAGTAATGTATAGCCCATATAAGATCTGCTCCTCTTTACATCTCTGTCCTCATCTCCTTCTACTGTCTCCTTTGTTCTCTCCATTCCAGCCCCGTTGGCTTCTTGATGGGCCTCTAATGTGCTGAACATGCTCCACTTCAGGGTATTTCCATGTGCCCTTCTTTCTACCTGGAATGTTCATTCTCCAAATAGCTCATGGTCTTTAGTTCTTTGCTTTTAAACTAGCTTTCAATTGAAGCAATTCCGTTCCTCAACCCAATATTCCTCAAACCCTTGTGTTCATTCATAGTATTTATCAACCTATAGCATATGACTATTCATGCATTTTTGTTCATTTCTTCCATACTAGAAGATGCACTGTTTGTAAAAAAAAATTATATGTGTTCATAAGATTCTGTATCCCTAATACCTAGAGAAATGGCTGCCATTTCAGAGCTTTTAACTTAAAAAAATGTTAAATGGATGAAAAATATCTGAATAACAAAATAAAAATTACCTTGCCACGCTGTTTTAAGTGGTCCATATAAATGTGTTCTATAGGCTGACAGCCTAACTCTCATATACCAGGGATCAAATGCCATCAGCTTCCTCAACAGTCCTGAGCTCTTCAAAAGGCTTGCAGTGGCAATGTCTAAACCAAGCTAGAAAATAGACTTCTTTTCTTCTTATACCTCAATGTATTACATTCTCCTATATCATCTATGATCTCCTTTGTGATTTTTCAAATACATATACGCTCTCCCACTTTATAGTTATCAAATGCTTCCATCCCAAATCCGTATTAGTTGGGTAAAGATGGGATTTCCATCTTATACACGTATACATTCAAATAACTACTCTTGTAAAACAGACATGATTAGAAGTAATTGCATGAATACTGTGACATCTTGCATGGATATCGTCTGAGTTTTAACACTTTTAACTAAGGCATTTATAACTTAGGAAATCGTACAATGAATAAACAGCAGGGCATTTAATTTTCTAATTTAAAAAGTGATACATAGTTTTGGGTGTTATAAATTATTTATGTTATTTTTGTATTATTATTATTATTCTAAACTTGCTCTTACTCTCCAGTGCCAAACAAAAATTGCCTCAACTCTTCTCAAAATGCTATTGCAGTGTAGCTGGGGATTTTTAATAAAGTACTGCTGTCTTTTAGAATATAAATAAATAAGTAGTCAATACTGGCTATCTGACCTAGTAAAGACCCTCTAATAGCAAGAGAATTCTACTTCTAACTTGTGCTGTGAGAAATTTACTGTGTGCAGCATTGTCCATCCAGAATCTGGGTCCACACAGAGCAGCTTATTAGTGGACTCGAGATGAATTCAAGACCTAAAGTAGAAAATTAAAACTAAATATAATAGTTATGGTGTAGAAGAAAATCTTTATAAAGTTCACTGTATCATTAAAAACTGACAAATTTAATTAAAAATAAAGGAGTTATATTAAAAGAAAAATGCCTGGAGCAAAGATAACAAAGATGACCTATTGGGTGAAAACATGCAAAATATCTAATAACGTCGAAGGACTGAAACTAAGAAAACTCAAGGAATTCCCTCAAACTAACAGCTCATTAGAAAAGAAAACTAAAGAGACAAGAAGGTGACTTGAGAAGAACCGCACCCCTCGTCACTAACTCAGGATGAAGAGGTGCTCAGTAATTAGAAATACATATTTCAAGACAGCAATGAATTTAACATAGAATAAAAATCTGGATAATAGTAAGTGTTAGAGATATGGGCCCGATGTACTACTTGTGCTGGTATGGATTGCTCTGGCCATTCTGGAGAGCAAAGCTTATTCAGATTGATAATGTTCAAACCCTAGGAATGAATGAACCCACTCTTGCATATGGGTCACAGAAAACTTTTCTTTTTTCTTTTTTTTAAAGATTGGCACCTGAGCGGGCATCAATTGACAGTCTTCCTTTTTTCCTTCTTCTTCTTCCCGAAACCCCCCAGTACATAGTTGTATATTCTAGTTGTGAGTACCTCTGGTTGTGAACAGAAAATTTGCATAGCCATCCATAAGGATACATGTTTATGAACATCTATCACAGAGGGGTTTGAATGCATGTGAATGTGTGTGTATGTGTGTGTGTGCGTGTGCATGTAATTGCAGGGAGTTGTAGACAATAACCAGGTCCAAAACTGAGCAATGTGAATTCAAGTGTGAAGGATGCTCATGCAGGGAATGTAATGAAATAAATATACTCATAGCAACATGGATATATTGTAAAAAAATACCTGTGTTTAGAAACATTTAAAATATGTGCACATAAAACTGCACTACATATTTTACGAAGCTAAGCTACGTAAAAGACTACACATCGAACACATTTTATGTGGTTGCCTATAACAGGAGGAGAGAACTTGGAGTGGGAAATGGGAGTGAAATAAAAGATGACAGGAAGCTGTGATGTCATGGTATCTGGCTATAACATAAGCATATGACTACTTGCATGTAAGGACCAAAAAATAAATGTGCTTAAGATAAACTATAAAAGATATGAGATGATGACTTATACAGATGGAAAGCTCTCAGTAGGGATTGTTGACCCACTTAAAATGAACAGTTATGGCAGTCATATGCCAAAACTGTGAAACTGCTGGGAATTTGAATGTTAAAGGTGCACCTTAGCCAGAGCATATCAACTTGTTTCTAGGGTTATGCTAATCAGAAAATCCTTAATTGCAAAAATATTTTCTTCTCTTTTTGAAAGAAATAAGAAAAAAAGGAAAGCTGATTATGGAATTCAGAACTGCAAAACTTATTTATGCTTTTAGTTCTTTGCTTACTGTGTTATTGGACTTGCTATAAAAATCCTTTCTTTAGGAGAAGGTAAAAGCTGTTTGGATCCAGTGACATTTTAATGCTAAGCAGTGAAAGCTCTTCTAAAGCAGCACATTAAAAAGCTGCAACTGGGGAAAGTCAGCTTCTAATTAATGAGCTTTAAGATAGAGGGAAAAAAATCAGCTACATAAAGACATACTTAAGCTCACAGTCCTCAGAGAGAAAACAATCCTCATTAGTGACTAAATCATTGGGGTTTGGAGTCAAAAGAGCTTAGCAACCTAAGATAATTTCAATGTGAAAACACATTGCTTTGATTGCAATTGCTACCTAGGTTTCAATAATTAATCTCTAAGAAATATGCTTTGTGTACTTGCATATGTGGGAGAAAAGAAGCAAGGAGAAATGTCAATGTTTTAGGGCACAAAAATATTTAAGCTTTTATTCCTGACCTAATTGTAACAAACACATGTGAAATTTCAGTCTGAGGTTCCGGTCTTGCGCCAGGAGGTGGAGCCCTTCAGCTGTCCCTTGGTGCTCCTGTAAACCTAGGCTAGGTGAACGCACAGCATCTTGCAAATTATAATAAAATGGTTTAATATTTGAAAATGACAATGATGGCTTTTAATATATAAAGGCAAGATCAGGAGAAGTAGGGATTTTTACAAACAATAATACAAATGGCACTTCTCTTTTGTTTCTTTGTCAAATATTAACGTGTATTTTATTAATTCTAATTAGAAAATTTTTAAGTGATATATAAAGAACTATAGAACTGCTGGTGCTGATTTCTTATGAAGATGATTGCATTTAAAACATACACGAGTGAAGAATTTGATTGAATTTCAGGAGATCAATATTTACTGTCTATAAAGGACAGATTTCCTATAAGGATTTCCAGCATTCCATAGCTTATCCACTGGTTTTACATATTGGAAGTCAGAATACAAGCTGTTCTTCATTCTGTGCATGGCCTGCCAATAAGGAACCTATTAGGAGTCAAGATGAGCATTGTCATTCAAGAATATCACTGCTGCAATTGCTTTTTCAATTCACATTGAAAGGTGCCAAAAGTTTAAAACACGACACTCATTTGTTAACACCTAAGTCTAGGTTTTAATTTTTTAGCCAGAGCAGCAAGTCTTTATATTATTATTGCTAGAGCTCTCTGTTTTTGCATTTCATTTATTTTTACAGACTTTGTTTTTTGGAGCAGCTTTTGGTTCACGGCAAAATTGAGTGGAAAGCACAGAATTCTCACATAGCCCTCTCCTCACGCTTGCGTAGCCCCCCCATAGCACCAGATTGGTACATTAGTTACGATTGATGAAACAACATTGATACATCATTGTTACTCAAAGTTCATAGTTTAAGTTAGGGTTTGCTCATGGTGTTGTGCATTCTATGAGTTCTGACAAATATATAATGAGATGCATAGCATCTTACAGAATGATTTAACTGCCCTAAAATTCGCCTGTGCTCCACTTTTTCATCCCCCACCTCTCCAAATCTCTGGCAACCACTGATCCTTTTACTGTCACCATAGTTTTGCCTTTTCCAGAATGCCACACAGTTGGAATCATACTGTATAAACTTTTTCAGAGCTGATGGGGCACATACATTGACGAAATTACCGTGGATATATTACAGTCCCCAAATTTTGCTGTTTGGACCAAATAATAAATCAGCAGATACAGAAAGAATTTCTGAAGGGAAAGGAATGACTTCTGGCAGTTTATTTGGGTCTTTAATAGTACATAGAATCCTTGAGATAGTATGAGTTAGAAAAAAAAGTGCAATGATTATAGCATAAAAAAGAGGCTTATGAAATGTCAAGAGAGAAATTCTGTAAAATATTGAGAAAATCACTGGCATAAAATATTTTTTTAAATCACTGGAGGGATCACAAGTAATAGTATGTGCAACTGATCCCAAGAAAGTGTGTTGAAATTGCCTCCTTTGCCATGCTGTCGCTTCATATTAAGAGTAGATGCACTGAAAAATCATGGTCAATTTGCAAAGCAGTGAAACTTCAACATATATCTTCTCTTTTGACTTTTTTAATAGGTTGTTTGGACACAGAAATGAAAATATTAGATTCAATTTTTCAATTCTGCATTGAGAAAAATGTATGCTCAAGTTTTGACAAACTCCAGTTTAATGTCTTGTCAACACACACTCATAAAGAAATACATGTTTGGGCTTTTAACATATTATTTTAAATAAATTCATATTTTTAAGCACTGATCAAAAATGTGAGCTTTATTTGAAAATTTCATTACAGAAAATGTTACAAATAGATGTATTTCTCTTTTCACTGTTTAAACCAATTTCCATATAAAGTGCTTTCATACATTTTTATGAATTGTTAACATTGTAGAGAGTTAAAGTGGACTATTATCAAGGAAGATATGTTTGTTTCTCAGAGTTGGTCTAATAGGTTGTAGTGGTTTGGTGGGATTCCCTTTTCCAGTGTAAATATTCAATTTTATGCAACAGCTGAATCATTAAGCTAAGAATCAAGCAATATGCTTCATTAAAAAAAGAACTTATGAATAAAGTGTTAGCACTGAGTAAGCTGATTAATGCAACATCAATAGGAGATAGAGAACATGGGATTCAAAATCAGATCGATCTTCACTACTGTGTATACTGTTTCCCAGTCAGCACTTATCTATACTTTACAACATGGATTCCTGCTAATTAATGTAAATGAGATTGATATAGATATCACAATGTAATTGACAAAATTTAAAAAGAGAGACATTTCTTTCCACAGCCTGAACAACTACTTTCATCTATCCAAGAACCACTTCCTTTAGAACATAATAGGAAGGCGTACAGAGAAAACGGCAACTTAATATTACTGTTTACTCATGCTATATTATATGTATATATAAACGTATTCATGTGACATTCAGTATATTAAAAATATATGACATCATGTATAAAAAAATTCCTGGTTTATCCTTGCATTCCAAAACCTCATGACCTACCAAATATGCAGTTTTCAGCTTTCAGTGATCCAGCCCCAGCCTTTGACATATTTCCAAATCCAAGAGAAATCACATATACAGTGGTATATCGTGTGATAGACAGTCTATAAAGACAGCCTTTATTCGTTTTTTCCCCACCTCTATGTACATCCCAGTTCTCCCAGGAGGTTAATCTATTTCCTCTCCCTTGAAAGTGGTTGTTGCTGTGACAAAATCCTAATCCACGTGGTACTGGCTCTGGAATCAAGAAGTAAGTAAAGTCCAGAAAGATACACAAGAAGACTATTAGTAGAAACAGGACACTCAGTGAAAACACTAATATCAGAGACTGAAGAAAAGCAGGAACATTATGTTTTAGTGGAAAAAGTGACAAGACTATTGCCTGCAGCACATATATGATAGAAGATATACCTAATGAATTTGAGAACTAACTAAACACATTTTAATACATAATGTTCAAGCGCCAGTTGGTTTACACAAGCTAGCTATGATAAGATATTGTAAAAGAGAGATGAACAAAAGAAGAGGATATTTAATTTTCAAGCAGAATTTGGGGGAAACATTTCAAACTGAAGATTGCTAAGCTAGGAAATATTGCTTTTTCTTATCCCCTACTACTCATGACAGAAAAATTTTCTCAAAGTGAGAAATAGCATTAAAATAAATATCAATCTATAACATTCACAGTAAAATGTGGCTTCTGGGTAAAGATAAAACTACAGGTTAAGGTTAAAAGTGTCTTATTACAGTCTTTGAAAGGGTTAAAGAGATGCCTTACAATCCCTTGACATTAGACAAAATGGATTCCAAGAATCTGAAAGGGTATTGTCCAATAGGAGCCTTACCTGTCTAAAGTAGGGGGATTTCTATCTCAGAAGAAGTTGTGGATGAGTCATTAGGGGATTTGAGTGAATCCCAATGTTATTCATTGAAACCATTAATGTCTTTAAGAGAATCATATTGGTGAAAAAATCAACAGCCTGGAATAAAAGGAGTGAGGCAGCTTAAAAGAAAAGAGAAATATGAGCTTCCTCTCATTTAAGGGCAGTGAGTAGCTGAGAAAGTTGCAAACACAGGCTATTTTTCAACAAAACATTATAAGGGTAAACTGGAAAAGCAGAGATAAGCTCCCAGAGGGTAGTGCTAGACTCTGTGGAAAACACTCTCAGGAAGAAAAACTAGGCCTTAACTGAAGAACATGCCCTATTCCAGAAGTAGGATTCTCTAACAACATATGTACCATTGGATTTCAAAACTGCTGTGGACCAAAGACTGCTATGTATTTGTATTCCCTACCTTTTTTGGAGATTTTATAGTTTCTTTTTTGTTCCTGCCTTATCATTATGTTTTGGGTTGTAGGGTAAGGGGGGAAGATAATTTTTATTTTTGTACACAAATAGTTAGATTTAGAGAAACCTCAAGTAACTTGCCTTTTTAGTTCTGGAACAAGAAGAGCTAAACTGAGAATCTGCAGCTGAGAAACTGCCCCAACAGGAGCCCTTCTCATTTGCATGTAATTCACATGATGCAATCCTGTAGTTCATGCTAATGCTGGTTTTGGAAAGATTTGGCATAAGTGGTGCAGGTATCTTGCATATTTCTAGTCCAGTTCATTCCAGTCACTAGTTGAAGACAGCTAAGAGAATAACTGCTCTTACCACGTGGAACAGAACTGCCCAGCTCAGCATTACCGAATTCTGTACCACAAAATCATGAGAAAAAATAAATCCTTGTTGTTCTAAACTCCAAAGCATTAAAGCTATTCTTATGCAGGAATGGATAACTGAAACAAAACAAGATATGATTGATCTCTTGTAGCAAAGGTTATTATGCAGATAACTATGAACAGTTCTGTAATGGTTAGGTATTATAGATATATTCTAATCACTTTCACAAATACGAGGATTTAAAAATAGCATGCTATGCATTATACATAAGTTGGTAAAATTTACTTTTTGCTTCAAATTTTGGATCAAATTAGAATAATCTGTTGCATTTAATTAGTCTGGGTGGTGAACATAATGTATTCTACACAGAAATTGGAATATAATGATGTATACCTGAAATTTATATAATGTTATAAACTGATGTTACCTCAATAAAAAGCAAAAGAATAACGTATTGAATCTAAAGAATAATTTTGCATGGCACATTTTTTATCTTTTTATTTTCATAAAGATACGTGTATCTCTCAGATTATCTGGTGTTCTGGTTGCAGACAAGTATCATGGCCATGAAATAATGACATGGAATGGATAAGGCAGAGAAAAGGCAGAATTCCATTGTTAATTTTACAATTGGATTATTTTAATCTTATGCTTATTTAATCACATTTTATTAGCAGGTCTCATAATGCTGTTCATCTAGTTATTGTCCTCTTTCCTTTGTTGAATTGTATACAATACATGAAAATTACTTGTCATATGGAGAGGCCCTTAATGGTTGCTATGCGTCTATAATAAACATCTCGCCAGTTCATTAAGAAAGTAATGCTGCTATAAAACTCACAATTTAATTTATGAGGACTGAGATAAATGCATTTTCACATCTCTCCCTATATATTATTCAGTTTTATTATTTATCCAAGAAATAATTAGAAGAAGCAAAAATGTTTATTTTATGTGACTCAGAAGGAGGGGTAGAATCAGATTCTACGTGGGCGGCAATTCTTGGACCCAAGCACCTCCTCATTTGTATGAATAATTGCTGAAATCATAGGAATATAAATGATAACCCTATATTTTTTATTTTATAGTGTTATTTAAATCACTGTTTAAAAAATCACTTATTGAAAGTCACTTATTTAAATCACATTGACAATCATTACATTAATATTTTTAAACGAATATAAAACAGATTTTAAGAGAACAGTGATAAAATAAAGTACAACAAAAGTAAGAGTACTTAGAATGTTCTTTACCATATCATTGGTCTGTTTCTGTTGAAGGTTATAGAATTGATTTATGCCAAAAAAGAACTGATTGCAAAGCAGTTAAAAAAAATCTTTGTGGTAACTTTGAATTCAGACATGGCTTCAAATTCTGTCCTCAAGACAATTTCTCGCTACGTCTTGGTTCTGCCTTCTATGTTGCCGTCACACTCAGTTTCTCCATGACGGCAAGATACTGAGAGTAAATCTGCCCCATGAAGCAGCAAGTGTGCCCGGAACGCTTATTAGACTCATTTAAGGAGCTCTGGAAAGCGGCCCTTACTTAAACCCACCTCCTCAGATTCAATCTTAATTGGTCTGCTGGGGGACCTACACATCCATATTTTTAAAAGCTTCTCAAGTGTGTGTAACAAAGAGAGCTCTTCTCTTCCCTCAACAGAGGAACAAAAGTCTTGGGTGCAGATCTCGTTGACCCCTGTTGAATCAGAACGCATCTTTGAACCAATCCCTTTAGGTCCCTGAGGACTGAAGGCCAATCAGAGCCTACCAATTAGCTAACTATTGGGGCAACTCCATCTAAACAACGTGTGGAGAGGCACTTATGGAGCACGGAACTTAAAAGTTAGGGTAATATTTTGCCAGAAAGATGACAGAATTCCTGATAGCAAAAGCGGCAGATATCCATCATGGGTCAAAAATTTAATAGTATTTCGGTGAGTTATTTTTCTAATTGTTGGTTAGTCATAATGCAAGGAATTGAAGTGCAAAAATACTTTTCTTGTTATACCAGTGTGTTCTGACACAACTGGGGCATTATTTATAAATGCAGAATCACTTCCATGCCTTTTGACAGGTACGAGTATGGTATGAACATGAAATAAAAAATAAGGAAAAGCAAGAAATTAGGAACTTGTGAAATGTAGATGTAAAAATAATGTGAACAGTCTTAGAATTCATGACATTTCAAAAGAAAAATAAGTTTTGATAAAGATTGGAAGTCTTAAATCATCAACAAAAAACTTTGGAGTCATGCTTATCGAGAGACAAAAAAAAAGTATTTAATGTGAAGGTATTTGGGGATACTTGGGAATGTGATCAGTGAATAGGTAAAAGAAACGTTGGGCTTAAAAATCACAGAGAATAAGAAGATGTGTTGCCCAAGGCTGATCTTTATTTGAGAAGAGATAACTTCTACTGATTTTTAATAATTTGAAGATTGCTATCATTTCTGAAAGCCATAGTAAATATATGAAAAACTTTACTCAAGACGAAGCATCTCCAAGATAGATAGTTCAGAACGCAAGCCACAGTCTGCCTACATAAGAGACAATTCGTGTATGTAATTAAATATCTACATTACATCTGAACACACACACAAACATACACATACACACATACACACATGAGACTATATATTGTATGTAAACTTGTGAGTATCCATGTAAGTATATTAATATGTTTGCATATCCATACTTGTGTGTATATACGTATACGTATACAGTATGTAAAATACGTATATGTATGTGTATATCTTTTGAATTACATAATTATAAGAAAAAAATGGGTGATAGTTTGGGAGAGAAACTTGTTTTTCTACATGTTCCTTTTGGAACGTAGAGAAATTTGTCCTGTCTATCTATTTATCTATCTCTATCTATCATCTTTCATCTATCTATATTATCTGTATCTAAAATATTAAATTTTATCCCAAATGCACATATTTTCCTGTCCCCACAAGATAAAGTGTTTAAAGGTCCCCATTTTAAGTCTTAGTTTCAATGACATAAAATACTACCTGAAATCTATTTTATCCTTGTCATTAACTACCAACTTTTAGAATTATTTGGATTAATTTATTAAAAATAGCGATATTATTCTAGTTTTGTGATTTAAACTGACATATATAAATGTAGATACTTGCATCAACACATATTTACATTATAAATACTGTTCATTCTTCATATTTGCACATAATCATATAATTGATGTAGATTTTTGGATATTCTTATAAACAATGCACTTACATTTTTTTATGAGCTCGTATATTATTTAAATTGTTTCAACAATTAATTCACCAGTACATCACATTTTTTCAGATTATAAAAAAATACTTTTGCGTGAATGAACTGATACAGGTATATTTTCTTATATCCTTTTCTTCATTATATGAAGAGTAGCATAATACAGGTACACTTTTGTACTTTGTTTTTTCCTTTTTCCACTTGAAATATATTCTGGAAATCACTCCATATAATTTCAAAGATATCTTTCTCACACTCTTTTTGTTTAATTTACTTAAGCTTTCTCTTATATATAGACACTGAGATTGCTTCCAGTATTTTATAATCACATACAATACTACATTAAATGACTTTATACATATACATTTTCATATTGTTCAAGTATATCTTCAGGATAGATTTCTTGAAACAGATGTGCTGGGTCAAAAGCTGAGTGCTAGTTTTTTCCACGTATAAACCGTTGTACATACCATTGTTAATGTGTAATTGATGAATAGATACCAAAAGAAATGTTAAGGGCTGGCCCAGTGGCGTAATGGTTAAGTTCTCACTGTCCGCTTCAGCAGCCCGGGTTTGTCATGGGTTTGGATCTTGGGCGTGGGCATACACACTGCTGGTCAAGCCATGCTGTGATGGCAACCCACATACAAAATAGAGGAGGATTGGCACAGATGTTAGCTCAGGGTGAATCTTCCTCAACCGAAAAATAAATAAATGTAGATGTGTATGCATGTGTGTATTAGTATACATACATATATTTCTTATCTCTCTCCATTGTGTTGCTAGAAAGCAAGAAAGTTAAAAAAAATGATGGAGACATGTCACATGGATAAAAGAAACAACTTTAAAAAGTTCCCAATGGCCAAAACTGAAACAATTTGAGCAAAATAATGAAAATGTTAGATTTTCACCCATGTAATAAAATAAATACTAAGTGAACACTGATATAAATAAATGAATGAAAAATATATCATTCCTTAAAATAGAATTCTAATTAATAAACATAGAAGGAATGATGGAGGTAGAAAATTACCATTTGCCAAACAACATACTATTCATCATTGCAAGTAAGAACTACTGATGGATGCTAAAATTAGCAAGACAAAGTATGATGAGATATGAAGATGGGATCATAGTCTTGAAATCTCTCTCTAAAAGAAAATTATTAATTACAAAGGGAAAAGTAAGGACTTTAGAATCTAGAAATCTGGCAGACATGACTTTAACAAAGTGATCAGTGTTAACAGCACCAGTAATAAGACAAATTGGCATCATGTATCTCCTGACAGTATGTACTGTGAAGGATGAGATACCGTATCTATGTTATATTCTTGCACCCAATGCATAATGTCAGCATAATCATGAGAAACCATTAGGCAAACCCAAATTAAGGAAAACTCACCAATAGAACAGACCAGGGTTGATGAAAAATATGAAGGTTATAAAAGACAAGAAAGACTGAGGAATAGTCTTTAACAGATATTCAGTCTATAACAGATTAGCAGAGACTAAGGAAACAGACAAATAAAGTCAATGTAGGATTCTTGATTGGATCCTGGTTCAGAAAAAAGTATATGAGTTGGGAACCTGGTGAAATTTGTGTAAGGTCTACAGCTTAGTTAACAGTATTACCTGGTTTGATATTTGTACCATAGTTACATAAGATGTTAACAGCAAGGTAAGCTAGGTGAAGGGTATATGAGGAAACTGTATGCTACTTTTATACTTTTTTGTAAGTCTCAATGTATTTCCAAATAAAAAGGCTAAAAATAAAAGCTTGCTTTTTTCTTCATATACATTTCTTTTCTATATTTTATTCAGCTAAGGAGTAATTGCCTACACTGTTATAAAGTATTCTAACAGAGTGGACAATAAAAAATCAAATTCAAGTAAAATGTTGAGTGTACATGTGGATTAGAAAGACTCTTTTAGTTGATGTATTAATTTCGTAAATGTTTCATATTATTGTACTTTTGGTTGTCCATATCTTTAGTACTAATATTTAGGAGATTTTGGTAAAGTCATTTTTTCAGTGATATTAAAGCAAAAACTACCAATGTTGTTCACCTATATAAACAAAGAAAACATTGTATGTGATTAAGAAGTTATTTTTTTTCTGTTTTATAGCTGGTTCTGTGTACAATATTTAATTTCTAAACAGTGGATTTAAATAAGCAGTATTTTGTTGTTGAACACTAAATCATAATGTCAGTCCACTATTCAAGTTCAGCAATAAATAATTCCTGTTAGTAAAAGTCTCATTCTTATAGATTTTCTAGGCTATATACATATTTCTTAGGCCCACCTTATATTCCTAGCATTAGACTAGGTTCCAAAATGGAAAAAATACATGAACCCACCTTTAAAATAGCACACTTATTTTGGAAAGAGTTTACTCTGCATTCAGACTATTAAAGAATGAAAAGATTGCATAACATAAAGCATGAAATTAAATTAAATCCATTTCCTGAACTATATGCTACTCAAATGCTATGGTGATCAGGAACAACTGAAATCAGTGTTGGATACTATTTTCTTGGAAGGTATACCAGAAGCATAGAGAAATAGATTAGTCTAAAAGGGAAATAGAATTTAGACATTATGAAAAAGAGATTTAGCAAACTCTGTGCCCTAAGATTTAGTGGAAGGCAGGGACAAGGAGGGCAATAAACAGAAAATCATGTTTCTCATCAAGAATTTGTCTCTAATTACCTGGCTGCCCTTGGGCAAATCATCTAGCATCCTGTAATTAGTTCCTTTCCTCTAAATGTGAGCACTGGCTTACAAAAATTTTAAGCTCTATCATATTATTCTCCTTTTTCTAAAAAATAGACTTTATTTTTATAGTAATTTTAAGTTCACAGCAAGACTGAGTGAAAAGTATAGAGATTTCCCCTGTATTCCCTGACACCACACAACCGTAGCCTCCCTCACTGTCAATATACAGCACCTGTGTGGTACATTTGTTAAAATCAATGAACCTACATTGATACATCATTATCTCAAATCCGTAGTCTACGTTAGGCGTCAGTGTTGGTGTTCTACATTTTATGGGTTTGGACAAATGTATAATAACATGTAGTCACAATTTTACCATAATATAGAACAGTTTCACTCCCTTAAAATACTCTGAGCTCCACCTATTCATTCCTTCCTTTCCACTGACTCCTGGCAACCACTCATCTTTTTACTGTCTCCATCACTTTGCTTTTTTCAGTATGTCAGATAGTTGGAATTATACAGCATATAACCTTTTCAGATCGGCTTATTTTACTTAGGAATATGCATTTAAAGTTCCTCCATCTTTTTTCATGGCTTGATAGCTCATTTCTTCTTAGCTCTGAATAACATTCCTTTATCTGGATCACCGCAGTTTATCCATTCACTTGCTGAAGGACACTTGGTTGCTTCTAATTTTTAGCTATTTTGAATAAAGCTGCTATGAATATCCATGTGCAGGTTTTCGTGTTTCTAAAAAATCATCTCCATTCTCAAGGTCATCTGGATTTTCTCCTACATTATCTTCCAGTTTTATAGTTTTGCATTTTACAGATAGGTCTGTGATCCATTTTGAGTTAATTTTTGTGGAAGCTGTAGGGTCTGTGTCTGGATTTATTTATTTTGCTTGTGGATGTCTAGTTTTTCCAGCACCATTTGTTGAAAAGACTGTCTTTCTCTATTGTATTGCCTTCGCTCCTTTGTCAAAGATCAGTGGACTATATTTTTGTGGGTTGCTTCTTTTTTTGAAATTAGTATTTATCTATTTTACGTAAATGTGAAAATACCTGAAAAAATATAATCCTTATCTTCAAGATGAAAAGTCATTTTCTTCTAGGATTTTGAAAGCATGGCAGTGAACAAATAGAAAATCCTTGTGTTCATTGAACTTAAATCTACATTTTAATTTTCTAAAAACTTTATTTCAGCATATCTAGACACCCTCCTGGAGGTGAAGAATATACAGGAATATCAGAATTTTAACTTCCCAGAGGTGGGGGGAACAATCAGTTTCTTTTCCATTTTTGGATTCCTATTATGATATCATTATCAATAACAGACAAGCTATTATGTCACCATACTATTAAAGAAGAAAAGCATTTAATCACTTCATTGAGATTCTTATACCCGCTTAATCACTATGCTATTCTATCACAGTGTAAGCATGAATTAGCATATATTAAGAGCAAGACAGCAAAATCAGGCATTCACAATATGTCAAACATTTTGCAAAGAAAGTGAAAAGCAAGACACTCATTTACTTCTTTAGAAATGCTAGTTAATCGTGAAAGGTGCTACAGAAGGAGTTATCTAAGAGCAAACCTACTCACAGCAATGGCTTTGTGGGCTAGGAAAATGGCCTTGTTCCAAAAAATCTTTTCATTGAGCATTAAAGAAAAAACATGGCAAACTTCAATCTTAATTGGAAATATCGAAAAGAAACTTTGAAACCCAGAGGATGAAAACAAAGCAAGAGACTGGAAAATGATCAAAAAGAAACACAGACACTTCAAAAATAAATTCCCTTAGGAAAAAGGTCAAATTTACAGTGTTACTTCACAGAAAAACCTCAATGGACAGTTTCTAATTTACATCTGAAAATGCTATTTCTGATTACAGATATCTAAAAATTTTAACAATAACTTCAAACTTCAAAACCACGACTATAAAAGCAAAAAGGCTTAGGCTGGTGAGCAAATATTGACTGGTGCTGATTTGTTTTCAGATTTACAAGCCAAACTATGGCCAAGCAATCTTTAATTATTTTTGCATGAAAGAATTAAATGGCTAACTAAATTTTGGAAGAATGAAATAGACATATGTGTTATTTAGGAGTACACACTCAAATTTGGAACTATTTAGAACCCTATTGTTATATTTAAAAATTTTTAATATTTGGGAGATATACAATTTCTAAGCAGCCACTTCTGTATATTTAAATATGCTGTTATTTAAAAGAATGCTATGTCTGTCATTGAAGTATAGATAAATATAGATAAACAAGCCACTAATATTTATTGAACAAGCAATAATTATTGATGAATTTGAAAATCATGGGAACCTTTCATCCCAGTTCAGCTCTCTCAATTTATCTATGAGGAAGCTGAAAATTAGAAATGAATTGCTTTGCCTAAGTTTGTTTTACAAAACTAGTGAAGACAACTTTGCCTCAAATATATTACAAATAATTCTATTTTAAGATGTAATTTTTGTTCCAAATATTACTTTATGAGATTCTTGTCAAAAACAAAAACACCTGCCTCTCTCCTGGAAGCACTGTTGGCCATGGCAATATGTTCTATGATGAGCATACCCAAAGCTTATATGAGCTCTAATATGCTTGCTCAAGGCTCATGCAGGGAAGGAAGACATTTTCCTCTACCCTTCTAGGTTCTTCTGGCTGTTCTAAGAATTAAATTGACATGAGACAGATTAATAGGAGAAAATCAAATTTAATTCCACACATACAGGAACCCTACATACATGAGAGAGTTAAAGACCCCACATAGAATAAGAGGTTCAGAGACAGAGGTAAAATGAGGTCTATCTGCCATTTTGAACTAAGGAATGCGATAGGGAGTTGAGTCTTCAGAGGGGAGGAGGGTAATTCACAGGCCAATAAGAAGAGCAGATGTTCGGTAATTAGAGGTTTGCCCTGCCACACAGATAGGTCATAAAAATGTATTTCTGGTAATAACTCATTATGGACAAGGCCCCAGTTTAAATTCTTTAAGAGAGAAATAAAAATTTCTCTTGAACCCACAGAGTCTCAATGGCCTTTACCTCAAAACATTCCACATGCCAAAGAGGCGCATTTTGGGGAGGCCTGTTTTGAACCCCTTCACTGACTTCTTGGTTCTTAAGGTGGAAGTGCCTTCGTTACAGACAAGAAAAGAAATATATTTTCCCTTTTTATTTTCTTAGGATTTACGTTACATATTCAGATTAGCAGGGCTCCTTTATTTTGTATATATCCTCTTACGCACAACCTTAGAGGATTATGCCTTTCTTTCTCCCCTTTTGGCCATGCTCCCTCTCATATTTTTATTTCCCTCTCTCTAGGCTGTCAGGGACTTCACGCTGTTTCTTTAAGCCTTTGTTTATAATTATTTTTCTATCAATTATGTTGAGAATGACGTTTAAAGAAAGCCAGCTAAGCTCACTTAGAAATAAACTAATTCTCTGTCCCCACATTATCCCAACATCCTGTTATAGGATATGTGTTAAATTAAAATATGAGTGTAATCCCAAAAGAGCTCCTTCTATATACTGTGATAAAAATGTATCACAAATAGAAAGATTCTGGCTTTTTAAATTGCAGAATTATTTTCAATGGACAGGTTTATCATAAATCACCTATAAAATATTGGCCATTTCTTTACTTCCATATTGTTTGGTTTAGCATCCTAACTTCAGGTCCTCATTAAGATGAACAACACACGGGTCGGAATTCAAGGCTTCTTTATTGTGCTGGGGTGGTGGTTTCTTTGCAGGCGAGCTGGACTGCCCCAATAAGACTCTTTAAATGTAGTAAATGAACTGGTCTATTCGCTTGAAGCCAAACACTGTTTCCAGCTGATAACTTTGATTGCTCTCTTTTAGTCAATGCAAAAGCCCTAAAGGGGAATTGCTGTAGTCTCGGTTTTATACCCTAAACCTGCTCCTCAAAGCTCTGAGAAGACTAAACAAATTAAAAGACTTGTGGAGTGATTTTAAATTGAAGGAAAGATGGTTTAGGAGAACACAAATAATACATTATGCAACCAAAAAAAAAGAAAGAAGGACTCAATCAATCTCTATGAAAAAGATAAAAATGACCCTGCAGAAGCAATCAACTTGAGTTAAATATATGAAAAAATAGACAACAATTGTTGCAGCTCATTTCAATTGTTTTACCGCTCTAACTATAATTTTGTAATGACATTCTTATTTTTCATAAACAAAACTGAAAAGATGCTACCTATTTTGCTCAATTGAAATGAATAGTCCTTTCAAATTTGTAATAGAGAATTTGCTGAGTCTGTACCAGAAATGATGTTACTGCCACATGGCCTTCCAAGCCATCTGCAAGTGTGTGAATTATCTCAGTGGCATTTAATATAGGAACAGCTAATTGTAAGACTGATGAATAATAAGTAAATAGTAGTTTCCTCATTATTTTAAATTACGAGTTTTTAAATATTCAGAGCTATGTTTATCAAAGAATAAAGAAGAGAAATCAAGGTTATATCAACACTTAAAACTCACCTAAACAGACTATGAGCTTTTACATATAAAACGATTTCAATTTCTATAGTTATCTCTAAGAAGATATCTAAATATTTACCACAAAATATAATTTTTCAAACAGTATTTACTATGCTGTTAATTTTTAGAAATCTGAGGCAAGCATGGCAGTAATATTAGTCTATTTCTCCACATATTATATAAAAGGCTTCCAATTTGGGGATTCCCTATCCCCTCCAAGGCATTATAGCATATAAAAGAAATGTTTTTGTCTCCACAAAATTAACTGAGTGGTATGAGAATACACTCTACAAAGAGATGGAATTTGAAACATGGGGGAGACCTGATCTGAGTTCTTGGTGGGAACAGAGAAAGAAGATGGAAAGAGAAACGAACTAGTGTTGACTTCCTAGGGTAATTGATGGGAGAAGGAAACAGAATGAAACAGAGAGAGAATAAAACTAAATCATTCTTTATCTCTGGATGAAGGAGAGGGTAATGAATGAAATCAAAAGCACAAACAACTGCTGAAAAACTGTCTAAGACTAAAGTATATTGGACCTTAAGTATCAAAAAGGATGCAATAAGACAAGGTCTTTTATTTAAGTAATTCCTTCCATGGGAAGCAACTACCTTTACAAGAATGTCGCATCTTGAGTGGGAGCTAGAGTCATTCCCATGTCCTGTATCACATTCGTTGTTGTTATCTTTGTCAAATAAACTTATTAATATAAAAGTGTTTTATTAGGCATAACATTTTAAAAATAACTAATATCCTTTTATGTTTTGCCTTTTTAAGCATAGAATGTATACACAAATCTGCTAAAGATATTTGTATGAAGGTAGGGAAATTAGAGTTGGCCACAAAAGGAAATAAAAGGTAAGTTTAAAACAATAACACTTTTCTGGTATGTAAAATGGGATTATGGAGCTAGACAGGAGCATTTAGAACCAGGTATTTAGCAGAGAGAGCATTTTTCCCGATCATTCGTTTCCTCCATTTAAGTAAATCAAGGTTCAGAACAGGAAGGCTCAGTTCATAGTGTTCTTTTGAAATGTAAAGAAAAATCTTTTTCATCCATGACATTTCTATGCAGGTTATAGCAAAGATGTATAAGAAATAGGGGAACTGAAAGGAAAACTCACCTATTTAGGGGGTGGGGGGGTGCATAGATGTTTATGAGAAGGAGAATAAAGCAATCAATTGAAGAGGAAGAATTTTCCCCTCTGAGCTTTGACCCATTGATAAAGCAGCGCGTTAGTAAGTGAGGTTTCCGTTGAGGGCAGAGTAGGGCTCTGACACTTGTATTAGAGACTGTGAAGAGGCTGTTTTACAGGTCCTTCCGTACTAACTTGAGGTTGGGCCATATCAAAGTATATCTGGTGGTACTACAACGCTCATTTAGGGAAAAGTTCCAGAGGTTTTACTTCTGCCTTTGCTTCTCATGTACTGATGGCCAGATCCAGATATTGCTGGGAATCTGCATAGGGAGTTTGCCTTAGGAAAGCTGGTTCTGTAATGTGCCTGCAGAGCAGACTGCCAGAGCTGTGCCAAAAGGACCCACAGAGGTACATAGCATTGCTAAGAGCAAGGCATGGCCACTCAGCCAGGGAAGAAAGAGCACCATATGCTAATGTTCTAGGTAGGAGGGGTTAGGAGAACAAGTAGCTTTCAGGTTGCTAAACACAGCATCCCAGAGGACAGAGGCCATGATGCCCAAAAACATTCCACATCATTTCTTTTAAACATGTAGGCACATCCTTGAATGAAGAATCAGGAGTGGTGAAAAGCTGAGAGATCGATCAATTTTATGCAAGAGGACCAGAAATTCATGTTTGAAGTATTGGATAAGACTGAATTGTAAACCAGATCATGTGTGTATGTTGGAATGAATCTGTTGTTCTTGAGAAAGCTCTAGGTCGCCCAGCAGCAGTTATAATTTTCTCTCTATATAAGGTGCAGTATGAGTTAAAATTTGTGACTCTGCAATATGTCCATATGGATTTCAAGATGTGTGTGGAGAGAGTATTAATTGGGTGAGTAAGATGGATATTTCCAGCTCTAACACATAGTAAAGAAATAATTTCTAGATCTTTAAGTCAGCCATGGGAAGGAGGGCCTTTACAATCTAAAAAAGGATACGGAAATATTAAGTGATATATGTTATAATACCATAAACTCTCTTGGGCTGCATAAAATAATATGTCTTTTAGCATTTTTTCCAGATTTTGTGTTACTTTACTTTCAAATACATTTTTTCTTCTGTTATATTTCTTTTACTCCCATGATCTGAAATTCTTTTGTCTATTACTAAACTATATTTAATATCTGTTTTGCAATATATGCCATGTCATGAGGTGTTTTGCATGGCTTTTCAGCTATTGGCTGTATTTCCCAAAATGTCTTGATAAAAAAGTAGATTCCTTACTGAACCCCAGATGTAATGAATTATACTCAATAGGGGAAGGGGCTAAATATCTGTTTTATTATTTTGTATTAGTTATTATTATAAATAAGCACCCCTTGTGATCTTTGTCATTAGGGAAATTTGGGAAGTTATGAACTAAAAAGAAAAATGCAGGGCCGGCCCAGTGGCATACCAGTTAAGTTCGTGCTCTCCACTTCAGCAGCCCGAGGTTTGGGGGTTCAGACCCCAGCCACGGACCTATGCACCACTTGTCAAACCATGCTGTGGCAGGCGTCCCACATATAAAGTAGAGGAAGATGGGCATGGATGTTAGCTCAGGGCTAATCTTCCTCCAAAAAAATGCAAGAGAAATACATCAGTTAATTTCTCCTTAATCATCCCTCATGTGCTGATCAGTGTCTGCATTTTTATCATGAAAGCTTTTGAAACAACTCTTGGGGCTGGCCCAGTGACCTAGTGGTTAAGTTTCATGCATTCTGCTTTGGTGGCCCAGCTTCGGTTCCCAGGCATGGACCTACACCACTCATTGGCCACCATGTTGTGGTGGTGACCCACATACAAAGTAGAGGAAGATTGGCACAGATGTTAGCTTGGGCGAATCTTCCTCAGCAAAAACAAAAACAACAATAACAACAAAACAAAACAAAAAAGACAATTCTTAATTTCTCTGGATAAAGAGAGAAGTCACTTTAGCTGCTCAAGTTCCTTAAGTGCCTCCCCTGGAGTACATGTGGCTGGTGATACTTGCTGTGGTAGTTACTGGTTTTGCACAAAGCTTGATGGCTTTGGAGCCTAACCATTGTCAGTTGAGAAACATTCCAAAGTGACTTGAAAAGAATCCGGTATCCTCCTAACAGAGCCAAGTCGGTATTAATCTTCTGGTCCTTTGTCCTTTCTCGAGAAATGTGTGTGAGGGTCTGTAAGTGCTGATCCATCCTGCTTTAGGGCTTATCCGTTGATCTTATAAACATCCTAAATAAGCATAGGGAGCTGGCAGTGTATTTCAGAGCATTACTATACAACATATAAATCCACCCTGAACTTGTTTATATAATGTCTTGCGGAATACAGGCACCAAGATGTGGAGGTGAGGTCATCTTACACAAGGACCTCGTTGCATCTGTAACTAGATTGCTTTAGATTAGATTCAATGATTTGTATGTTCTGAAATTCACTTTAAGGAAAATTAGTCATTACCAGGCCTCCAGTAAATTTTTCAACACTTTTTAATTTTACTAAATAATCTTTTTATTTTTAGCCGCTATGCCATTTAAGTTAATAATGACTGGAAAAACAATTAATACTTTGACCCTAGCTTATACAGACTGAATTTTCTTCTGATTATGCTCACTCCTGGAAGGATGGAGAAGCCACAGCAGTGGTACAGGAATAGAGTGCGAAGCTCCATGCTGCTTATACGCTGGTCCTCTATCTACGGGAGTCTGTAAATTGCTTTCCTATATGCAAGCTTTTATAAAATGTAAAAATACACTCTACTACTTAAGAAGTTTCAACTTGTAGAAAAACTTTAGAAGCCAGAATATCCTGTTAATGGAACTTCTATTTAGATGGGGAGTTTAGCGAGAAATGTTCTAAATCATATGATAGAATTGTTTTGTAAATATTTTGCAATGATGATGTTTACTACTTAGTTTATATGATGCTATAAACAAGATAATACTTAACCATTCGTAAAATAACTAACACTTAATATAATACTTACTATGTCCAGAAAGCACAAAAAAACTTGTGTTATTATCATTGTCTTAAAATGTCTGTGATGTCTATGCCATCACCAAAAACATCAAACTACAAACTGGGAAATCTATTGGATTGCCATTGTCATCTTCACTGCACCATCTAAAGATGTGTGGAGCCCAAAATCTAAAAATCTTCATGACTTGGCTGCCTTTTGGACTCAGAAACTGGATTTATCATTTTCTCCAATAAGTAATCTTTGTTGTTCTTTTTATTTTCATAGAAATCTCCCTCATTAAATGCCTGTTTATTTACAATATCTAGAAAATATCTTCTGCTATCAAGATTCATCAAGTGACTCAAGTGGTCCTCAACAACAGAAATTTGCAGAAAAACCTACATAAATAAGCTTTCCTAAGTTATCTAATGGGAAACTTGGTTTCCTTTGAACAGAAGAGAGGACTGACCAAGATAGCAATTTTTCATTGCCAGGTCTAAGACAAGTAAAGCCCTCCCATAAGCCAAACAGCCACATCTATCTGTTCATGGATCACACAATGATCTTAATGCTGGCAATGCTTTGAGTAACAAGGTACATCAAGCATTTGTTTTCAAGACATATTTTTGGACCGTAATATGTATTCACTGTTTTAGAAGAGTAATAAAAATTAAATACAATTTTTATATGGTTTATAAAAATAGAATTATCTTTCCAATATTCATGATAACAGTGCTTCTTGTTTTAAGTTAAAAAAAAATCAAAGTGAATCTCATATATAGTATTATCTCTTGGGTAAAGAAAAATATTTAATATTATCTACCAAGTTCAGATAATTGTACAATTATTAAATTAGATATTAAAAGCAAAAAATACCTTTCAACTGTTATTTTGATGTAAATGTCTCAGAAACTGATTCATCACACAAAATAATTATTGCATGAGCATGTTTTGGGGAAGGTGCACCTGGGTTTACTTCTTTAAAACTACTTAATACCTTAACGGTATTTATTCAGATGTGAAGCCATACCTCTCTAACTAATGATGCCCCAAAGTGTCCTATGGGCTGACTTGTAGAAAAACATACCTCTCAACTGTTACTCTTTTCCCTTGCCCTATTCTGCACATGATCATCTTAATTCCTACCCTTGTCCCTCCTAGCAATTAAATATAATCTTACTTTTTTCTCACCAAATTGTATATTATTCTTTACATGATCTTCAAAAGAATTGTGTACCTGTACAGTCACATAGACTTACCATAGTTTGAAGTTTCTGATCTGGGGGAATATTTTTATTCATCTCAGGAGAGTTTTGAGTTGATACACAAAATATCTATGTTCTGTGAATGTGGTTAACTGATGAACTTCTGTAAAAGGAGTGATTATATCAGAACACCTGAGTCCTAGCTCAAGCCTTTTCCTGATCAAATAATGCAGCTTCTTTGTACCTCCAATAATCTAGCTACAAATGCAATCCAATATAGGACTATATTTTCCAATTGTAAGAAAAATATGTTAAGTAATTACAGTTCAGTAACTTCTGGATATATGTGTTGATGTTTGAAAATCATTTCTAGGCTGATACTTAATAATTGCTTAGATCCTGTGATGGTAAATCTTTCCATAGGAGAGTGACAAAGGATGGAGGGAGCAGGTGTGAGCTTCTTTCAATTGGGATTTGATTGCTACTGAAGCTACTTAAGAATCAAGAAACTGAATTTTATATCTGTGTATCCTCTGTATATAATGAAGTTAATTATTCTAAAAATAATTGAGCTGACATTTCTGTGGCAATACCATCAAACCTGATTGTCATAATCTTTGGAAAGAGAAGGTTGAAGTTTAAATGATTTTTTCTTATTTATAGTACAATAATGCGGCAGAGACTGGAAATTACTTTGTAGGATTAGAATAGATGTTAATAAAATCCAAATAAGATGTGAGAAAACAATTGGAGTTTAGGGTGGGTTTAATTAAGGGGTGCTTAAGAACCTTCATAACCCATTTATTTTACAGAAAATACACATAATAACCTTTAAGGAATTTTTGATGGCAAATGTCTGACATTCAGAAAACCTTGTGGGTATTCCAGACATGCTCAACAATCACCTAACAAAAACAAAGGCATTACATTTCTTTCTTTCCAGAGGTGGAACTTAATTGGAGATAGTGTAAATCTGATGGTAATTACACAAGCTAAATATGTACAAAAGCATAGACTTTCTGAAAGCAGTTTTTCTCAAAATATTGTCAGTTGATAACATAATTACGAATAATATCTGGTGCTTATTTAAATGGCAGATCTATGAGTCTCATCAGAATACTAATAAGTGGGATCCGGGATCTGGATCTTATTTTTCGAGAACCCCAGAAGATTCCTATGAACGCTAAAATTTGATACTCACAGATGAAAGAGGTAGCAAAAAATTGAAGTTATTTCTCTATGAGTCCAAGTTATATCTGTTATGTAGTAGGTATAAAATTTTGGTCAATGTTTTTATTCATAAGTAAAATGGAGAACTAAACAATACGTACTCTTATCTACCTCACAGGGATTTTGGAGACAAAGAGAAAATTTATTTTAAATTGTTACCTGACATACTATATTATTTGTTGTTTGAACTTTTTTTTTAAGATCGCAAATATAATATGGTAAAAAATAGCTAAACAAGCAAAAGAAAATATTTGTGTTATGCATAACTTCGTCAAGAATCTAGCCTTTGGTGTCATCACTATTATAAGCTTGGATATTTTTCTTAGTAAAACATTTTTAAACATCTTTATAGAATCTTTCAACTAGAAATTATAAATAATTATCCCCATGTGTGTCCCCTTCAATAATAAATTATTTATTGATTTGATCATTTCATCAGCCTTTTCCTTGATATTCAAGTACTAGGCCAGAACATTTTAACACTTAGAGTAAGAAATTATGCATTCTCTGGAGCAGTTTTTTCAAAATTCCACGCGTATGATTTCTTAAAGCAAATGCAGATATTACAGTAGCAATAACTGAAAGGCAAGCACCACATAGGTACATTTGATTAAGTATTATTTAGCACATGCAGATATATTATTATAGGACAATTCAAGGAGCAAAATTGCACTGAAATCCTACATAATAGTTTAAGTAGACAAATTCATATTTTAGTTATTACTGGAGCAAAGCATTAAAGAATAATAAATATAAGGCATTCCAAAACTTTTCTTAAACGTTTAATAAAAGCAAATATTTGACTGATGTTAGTAAACATCAAGCAATAGAAAAAGCATGAAATAATTCCAATAGAGATCACATCAAGATGGCGGCATAGGCAGACTCTGAACTCACCTCCTTCCACAGATACAACCAGGTTACAACTATTCTTGGAAAAATTACCCTGGAGAGAAAACCGACAAGTGGATAAAAAGAACCCCCACAACAAGGGACAGTCCAGACTGAGGCAGAAGAGGCAGAAACTCTTTCTGGAGAGAAAGAAAGCCACCTTCCTGAGCAGCACAACTTCACAGCCGGCCAGGTGGGAGCCACCCTAAGGTACACAGTCTTCCCTAGAGAAGTGGGGATCTTAGTGGAGGTACATTAGCACTATAAGCATCCTTTAGACTCAGCACAATTGAGACAAGTGTCCTACTATCTGGCATCACTAGCTATTAATTGCAGCGGGGGATATCCCGAGAAAAGCTATTGGATGAAAGCCGAAAAAACTAGCTCTTAAAGAACACATGCACAAATTCACCTGTCATGGAGAGCAACCTAAAATCATCAAACATAATGTGCAGCTTTCTGCACAGTCCTTTGATGAAAACAGACTCACTTGCTATGCTCCAGGTGCATCTCGGTGAGACGTGAGATCTCTCCAGAGACTGAGACATTGGTGGTGGCCATTCTTGTGACCTAGTACAGGCATGCTGACACAGACCCCGGCAGATGCCATTGAAGTTCCTCCCCAGGCCTGTTAGCCAGGGGTCTGCCACACCCACTACAGCAGAAATTTAATCCAGTTCAACCAGGGCAGGCAACCTGCCCTAGGGACCAGCCCCACCCAACAGCAAGCCCTCAGGCTACTTTTTCCGCTTGCCTTGACTAGGTGCCTTGGTCCTCTACAGGCAGGAGAGTGTGTACACCTCTGTGAGGCAGGGCGAGTGTGAGGACTAGGTGAACTGTCGGGGATATTGGTAGAGAGGTGGGGGCCTCTGAAGTGGGGCAACTGCATATGCTCCAGGGGTCAGAAAGTGTGCACAGACCAGGGCTGTGTTGATGGTGTATATGGACCTGTGGTGGGGGTGCTTATCAGTGGCAGAAAAACTGTGCTCCACAAACAGCCACAAAGAGGATCAGCCCCACCTTCCAAAGCCTGAAATAATTGGCTACTCTTGTATCTGGGGTTAGCCCCGCTCAGCTGCAATCCTAAGAGAGCTGACAACAGCCCTGCAGGCCTGAGGCCTGCAGCAACTGTAAGCCCCTGAGCTTAGCAACCAGCTACACTGGGTACCTACTCAATTAACAGGAAAACTACAACAGGATTGTGCTATTAGACTGTGTAGCCAATGGTGCTGGGGCTCCCCAAACCTGATTTACAAAGAACCAACCAGGGAAGGAAAGACTGGACTCCCTGGGTGCCTACAGTAAAAGCAACCTGCCACAGCAGAAAGACACAAGTAGCCCACAAAGGTGTCACTCCTGGATCATTTGGACTGGTGATGAGAGGGAAGCACATTGCTGGGCCTCAAAAGGCATTTCTTACATAAGGCCACTTTTCCATGATGAAGAGACTCACCTAGTACGTTGATATAAGTATAGAGAAAGAGGCATAATAAGGAGGCAAAGGAACACATTCCAAGCAGGGGAACAGGACAAAACCTTAGAAAAAGAACTAAATGAAACAGAAATAAGCAATCTACCTGACAAAGAGTTCAAACCAAAACTCACATGGAGGATCGCCGGTATTGAGAGAAGACTGGATAAACACAGCAAGCTCATCAACAAAAAATTGGAAAATATAGAAAGAACCAATCAGCAATGAAGAATACAATAATGGAAATGAAAAAGTCACTAGAGGGATTCGATAGCAGAGTAGATGATACAGAAGAATGGATCAGTGAGCTGGAAGAAAGACTAGAGGAAATCACCCAAGTTGAACAGATAAAAGAAAAAAAGAATTATAAAGAATGAGAACAGTCTAAGGGAACTCTGGGACAATATCAAGTGCACTAACATTCATATTATGGGTGTCCTAGAAGGAGAAGAGAGAGACAAAGGGGCAATCTATTTGAAGAGATATTAGCTGAAAACTTTCCTAACTTAAGGAAGGAAACAGACATCCAAGTACAAGGAGCACAGACAGCACCAAACACCATAAACTCAAAGAGGCCCACACCAGTCACATTATAATTAAAATGTCCAAAATTAAAGAAAAAGAATCCTAAAAGCGGCAAGAGAAAGGCAACAAGTGACATACTAAGGAAAGCCCATAGGCTATTGGCAGACTTCTCAAATGAAACCCTACGGGCTAGAAGAGAGTGGCATGACATATTTAAAGTGCTGAAAGGAACAAACCCACAACCAAGAATACTCTATCCAGCAAGGTTATCATTGAGAATGGAAGATGAGATAAAGAACTTCCCAGAGAAGCAAAAATTAAAAGAGTTTATCACCAAGAAACCAGTTCTACAAGAAATGCTGAAGGGACTTATTTAAGTGGGAAAGAAAAGACCATAAATAGGGATAAGAAAATTATCAAAAACAGATCCACAACAAACCAGGCAATAAAATCACTGGTAAAGGCAAAAATATAGTAAAGGTAGCAGATCAACCACCTATGAAGAAAACATGAAGATTAAAAGACAAAAGTACTAAAATTACCTATTTCAATGACAAGAGGGTAATGAATGGACACACACAAAACAAGAGATTAGCTATGATTTCAGAAACATAAAGTGTGAGAGGAGAGGAGTAAAAGAGTAGAGCTTTTAGAAAGAGGTCAAGCTAAAGAGACTATCAACTCAATATAGATTGCTATATATGTAAAATATTATTTAGGAACCTCATGGTAATCACAAATCAGAAACCTAGGATAAATAAACAAAAATGTAAGAGGAAAGAAATCAAACATATTACTAAAGAAAGCCATCAAATCACAAAGGAAGAGAGCAAAAGAAGAAAGGAACAGAGAAAAACTACTAAAATACTCAGAAAAAAGTAACAAAATGACAATAAATACATATTTATCAATAGCTACTTTAAACATCAATAGACTAAATTCTCCTATCAAAAGGCATAGGGTGGCCAACTAGATAAAATAACAAGACCCATATATATGCTGCATACGGGAGACACACTTCAGACCTAAAGACACAAACTGAAAGTGAAAGGATGGGAAAAAATACTCCAAGCAAATGGCAAGGAAAAGAAAGCTGAGTAGGAATACTTCTATTGGACAAAATAGACTTTAAAAAGAAGGGCACCACATAATGATACAGGGAACAATCCAGCAAGAGGATATAACTCTGGTAAATATCTATGCACCCAACATAGGAGCACGTAAATATATAAAGCGATTATTAACAGACATCAAAAGAGAAATAGACAGTAACATGATAATAGTAGGAGATTTTAACACTCCATTTACACCAATAGATAAATCATCCAAACAGAAGATCAATAAGGAAACATTGGCCTTAAAAGACACATTAGACCAGATGGAATTAGTAGATATATATAGAACATTTCATCCAAAAACTACAGAATACGCATTCTTTTCAAATGCACATGGAACATTCTCCAGGACTGATCATGTATTAGGCCACAAAACAAGTCTCAAAAATTTAAGAAAATTGAAATAATACCAAGCATCTTTTATGACCACAAAGGTATGAACCTAGAAATCAACTACAGGAAGAAAATCAGAATAGCCACAAAAAGGTGGAGATTAAACAAAATGCTGCTGAACAACGATTGGGTCAATGAAGAAATCAAAGGAGAAATAAAAAAATACCTGGAGATAAATGAAAATGAAAATATGACATACCAAAATCTATGGGATACAGGAAAAGCAGTTCTAAGAGGAAAGTTTATAGTAATTCAGGCCTACCTCAGCAAACAAGAAAAGTCCAAAATAAACAATCAAACAGTACACCTCAAGGAACAGGAAAAAGAACAAAGAAGTTCAAAATCAGCAGAAGGAAGGAAATAATAAAAATCAGAGCAGAAATAAGCAGAATAGAGACTAAAAAAGTAGAAACTAAAAGGTTTTAGGAACTAAAAGCTGGTTCTTTGAAAAGATAAACAAAATTGACAAACCTTTAGCTAGACTCACCAAGAAGAAAAGAAAGAATACTCAAATAAATAAAATCAGAAATGAAAGAGGAGAAATTACTATGGACACCTCAGAAATACAAAAGATTATAAGAGAATACTATGAAAAGCTATACGCCAACAAATTGGATAATCCAGAAGAAATGGATAAATTCTTAGAGTCATACAACCTTCCAAAACTGGATCAAGAAGAAGTAGAGAATTTGAATAGACCAATCACCAGTAAGGAGATCGAAACAGTAATAAAAAATCTCCCAAAAAATAAAAGTGCAGGACGAGATGGCTTCCCTGGTGAATTCTACCAAACACTCAAAGAAGACTTAATAACTATCCTGCTTAAACTATCCCCAAAAATTGAAGAGGCGAGGAGGCTTCCTAACTCATTCTAAGAAGCCAGCATTATCTTGATACCAAAACCTGACAAAGACAACAGAACAAAAGGAAATTATAAGCCAATATCACTGATGACAGTCGATGCAGAAATCCTCAACAAAATACTGGCTAATTGAATACAACAATACATTAAAAAGATCATACATCATGATCAAGTGGGTTTCATTCCTGGGGATGCAGGGATGGTTCAACATCTGCAAATCAATCAACATGATGCACCACATTAACAAAATGAAGAGCAAAAATCACATGATCGTCTCAATAGATGCAGAGAAAGTATTTGACAAGATACAGCACCTATTTATGATAAAAACTCTAAATAAATTGGGTATAGACAGAAAATACCTTAGCATAATAAAGCCTATGTATGACAAACCCACAGCTAATATCATTCTCAATGGAGTAAACCTCAAAGCTATCCCTCTAAGAACAGGAACCAGACAAGGATGCCCACTTTCACCACTCTTATTTAACATAGTATTGGAAGTCCTAGCCAGAACAATCAGGTAAGAAAAAGAAATAAAAAGGATACAAATTGGAAAGGAATAAGTGAAACTTTCATTATTTGCAGATGACATTATTTTATATATAGAAAACCCTAAAGAATACACTACAAATCTTTTAGAAATAATAAATGAATACAGTCAAGTCGCAAGATACAATATCAACATACAAAAATCAGTTGCGTTTCTATACACTAACAACAAAGTAGCAGAAAGAGAAATTAAGAATACAATCCCATTTAAAATTGCAACAAAAAGAATAAAATACCCAGGAATAAACTTACTCAAAGAGGTGAAAGATCTGTACACCGAAAACTGTAAAATATTGTTGAAAGAAATTGAAGAAGACACAAAGAAATGGAAAGATATTCTCTGATCTTGGATTGGAAGAGTTAACATAGTTAAAATGTCCATACTTCCTAAAGCAATCTATAGATTCAATGCAATCTCTATCAAAGTTCCAGCAACATTTTTCAAGAATTAGAACAAAGAATCCTAAAATTTATATGGAACAACAAAAGACTCTGAATAGCCAATGGAATCCTGAGGAAAAAGAACAGAGCTGGAGGTATCACACTAGCTGATTTCAAAGTAAACTACAAAGCTATAGCAACCAAAAGAGCATGGTACTGACACAAAAACAGACACACTGATCAATGAAACAGAATTGAGAGCCCAGAAATAAACCCACACATCTATGGACAGCTAATTTTCAACAAAGGAGCCAAGAGCATACAATGGAGAAAGGAGAGTCTCTTCAATAAATGGTGTTGGGGAAACTGGACGCCCACATGCAAAAGAATGAAATTAGACCATTATCTTACACCATGCACAAAAATCAACTCAAAATGGATTAAGGACTTGAATGTAAGACCTGAAACCATGAAACTTTTAGAAGAAAACATAGGCAGTATGCTCTTTAGCATTGGTCTTAGCAGCATATTTTCAAGTACCGTGTCTGACCGGGCAAGGGAAACAAAAGAAAAAAATAAACAAATGGGACCATATCTAATTAAAAAGCTTCTGCACAGCAAAGGAACCCATCAATAAAACAAAAAGACAATCTAACAATTGGGAGAAGATATTTGCAAACCATGTATCAGGTAAGGGGTTAATATCCAAAATGTACAAAGAACTCATACATCTCAACAAAAAAACCAAAACCCAGTTAAAAAGTGGGCAAAAGATCTGAACAGAGATTTCTCCAAAGAAGATATACAGATGGCCAACAGGTGCATGAAAAGATGTTTAACATCATTAACTATTGGAGAAATGCAAATCAAAAGAACAACGAGATATCACCTCATTCTGGTCAGAATGGCTATAATGAAGATGACAGGAAGCAACAGGTGTTGCAGAGGATGTGGAGAGAAGGGAACCCTCCTACACTGCTGGTGAGAGTGCAAACTGGTGCAGCCAATATGGAAAAGAGTGTGGAGTTTCCTCAGAAAATTAAGAATAGATCTACCATAGGATCCAGCTATTCCACTGCTGGCTATTTATCCAAAGAACTTGAAAACACAAATACATAATGATATATGCACCCCTACGTTCATCGCAGCATTATTCACAATAGCCAAGACTTGGAAGCAACCTAGGTGTGCCTCAAGGGATGAAGGGATAAAGAAAATGTGGTATATATATTCACACTGGAATACTACTCAACAATAGGAAATGATGAAATCCGGCAATTTGTGACAACATGGATGGACCTTGAGGGTATTATGCTAAGTGAAATAAGTCAGAGGGAGAAAGTCAAATACCATATGATCTCACTCCTAAGTAAAAGATAAAAGCAACGACAAACACATAGCAAGAGAGATTGGTTTGGTAGTTACCATAGGGGAAGGGGGAAGGCGGAAGGTAAAAGGGGTAACTAGGCACACATGTGTGGTGATGGTTTATAATTAGTCTTTGGTTGGTGAACACGATGTAATCTACACAGAATTCCCACTATATTACGATATACACCTGAAAGTTATATAATGTTATAATCCAATGTTACTGCACTAAAAAATTAAAAAATAAATAATTCTAATAGAAATTAGCATTTACCTATTGTTACAACAATGCTTCCTCTACTTTGAAATTGTTGGTTGTGATAGTTGTACAAGTGCATTTATTTATTCATTCGATAAACACATCTTTCCAGTCACTTTCCAAGTGCTTTAAAAATATTAACTCATTTGGTCTTCATTAAAGTACTTAAATAAAGAGAATAATCCCAACTCCTCCTCTGATTGGTGGTGTAACCTGTGATTTGTTATTTCAGTTAAGGAAACTACCCAGTAGATGTGAAACTTGTCTCCTTGATAAAATAAACAGTGGTATTAATTTCTTTCCTTTAGGAATAATGTTACCACTCTTGCTTACCACTCGTTTATTCATCCATTACTAAAGTGAGTATATTGATTTCATCAGAGATGCAAGGTAATTTTGGATAATTATTATTATTTTTTGCAGTGAGGGGGTTGATGAGTCTCCCATGACAACATAAAGGTACTAACAATTAGATTCTTACTTTAATCCAGATACACACACAGAGACACACATATACAGTCTCATTGATATCTTAAAACAAACCAAGGGTCTCTGTACTTTTTTATATTATAGACAAGAAACTAAGGCTTAGAAATATTAACTAACATCTCTAAAGTCACATGTATTAAGAGACAGAACTGTTCTTCTAAGAATTGTTGATTTAAATGCTATTTTTCATCCATTATAACACATTTGAAATTCCAATATATTGAAATAAGATTAGAATTTTATTTTAATTAGTAACACATAAAGAAGCAGACAAAATGACTAAACTCAAATATTTGAAAAAAAACACAGCTCTAAATAAGGCATAACCAAAGAATAAAACTCAAGGGAATTTTTTTTTTATTAAGGTTATGATAGTTAAAAACCTTGTGAAATTACAGTTGTACATCATTATTAGTCATGTTGTAGGTACACCACTTCACCCCTAGTGCCCTCCCCCCACCCCCCTTTCCCCTGGTGACCACTGATCAGTTCTCTTTGTCCATATGTTAACTACCACCTATGAGTGGAATCATACAGAGTTCGTCTTTCTCTGTCTGGCTTATTTCACTCAACATAATACCCTCAAGCTCTATCCATGTTGTTGTGAATGGGAAGACTTTGTCCTTTTTTATGGCTGAGTAGTATTCCATTGTATATATATACACTATATCTTCTTTATCCAATCATCAGTTGCTGGGCACTTAGGTTGCTCCATGACTTGGATATTGTGAATAATGCTGCGATGAACATAGGGGTGCATGGGACTTTTGGAATTGCTGATTTCAGGTTCTTAGGATAGATACCCAGTAGTGGGATGGCTGGGTCATAAGGTATTTCTATTCTTAACTTTTTGAGGAATCTCCATACTGTTTTCCATAGTGGCTGCACCAGTTTGCATTCCCACCATTCCCATTTTAAAAAATTCTAAGACCTTGAGGGTCTGATGTTAAGCAAAATAAGCCAGACAGAGAAAGACAAACACTGCATGATCTCACTCATATGTGGAAGATAAACAAACACATGGAAAAAGAGAACAGATTAGTGATTACCAGAAGGGAAGGGGGTTGGGAGGTGGGCAAAAGGGGTAAAGGGGCACCTATGTATAATGATTGATAAAAATAGACTATTGGTGGTGAGCATGATATAGCCTATACGGAAACTGATAAATAATAATTTATGCCTGAAATTACACAATGTTATAAACCATTATGATCTCAATAAAATAATTGAAAAAATTTCAAACTGTTCGTTTACAAGAATACAACTGCTGGAAAATATAATTAAAAACAAAATTTCCTTCCAATCCAGAAAACCTCTCCACAAAAGTAGAAAAGAAAGAAAAGTTATAATATTGAATAAACATTAATCCAAAATGTGATGGTTGTCATAGGCAGTCCACTAAAGACACTGTAAAGACATAAAATAATCTCACCCTTAAATAGCCAAACATAGACCATCCATTGCATACATAATCTCAAGATAAACAACAACCCATCCACAAGTGAGAAGGCTTGGCAGCATCACTTGTCACACATAGTTCATTCTAGATTCACCTAATAATTGACGTGATCATCTGTGTTAGTTAATTGGCTTTAAAGGAAAAATAAGCCTCTTATCTTTATGACAGAAAATACTTCTGCCACTTGGAGCAAGGTATCAACAAAAGTTAGGCTCCTATATTGCCACAGAAAGTGAGAGATTGAGGCGCTATCTTCTTTAAGGACCTGTATCACTTATTTCTCCTCTTGTCTGTTATCATATCACTTATATTCATATATGTACATATATATGGGGCAATACATGTGTATTTATATGTAAATGTGGCAATAAGCATTATGGCAATAAATTCAACAATTTATCTTAAATGAACAAATGTTGTAAAAAATACAACTTATCAGAACTGACCCAAATGCAATATAAACAGGTTTTTAGTCCTGTATCTGTCAAAAGATTGAATTCATTTTCGATGGCGTCACCTTAAACAAATCCCAGAACACCAATTCTCCACAATTTTCAAAAGGAGAGGAAGAAGAAATACTTTCCAACTGACTTTATAAAGAAGAAAAACGTAGTCAGTTTACTAGATGCTGGAGGACCATTTGAAAAAAAGTCAACTACCAAAACTCTGAGCAAATTAGGGATAGAGAAGAGCTTCCTCAGGAAGAGATAAGTACATCAAACCTATATGTAAACTCTGTGCCCCCAACCGTCTGCCCTGCAGGTACGAGACGGAATCTTATCAAGCTTTTTCACCAACTCCCTCACTGAGCCTTGATCTGCGCCCTGCCCTGTGCGAGGATCTTGTCCGTTATTCTCAACGGCCACATCTGAGTCGGAGCTGCACAGCTTTAACGGTCTCCATCCTGGAAGATGAGACAAAACAGTCCTCTCTGTTTTCCGCCTGAGTGGGCCTGAGAATGTTTAAATTTGGAAAATTCCACCAAAATTGCCACTGAGCAGAGAGGGAACTGAAGGAGATTCCTTAAGGCATATTTACATTATATAAGTGGTGGGACAATTTAACTATCTCACAGGCAAATATTTCTCTGGAAACCAAGTTTCTACATAAAGATCTACCAAGATTGTTTTGTCTATCCACTGTCAAAAAGCATTTCATTCTGTTACGTAAAGCATATATGTTTCTCCTACGTTTTAGGTACAAAATGAATATAACTTTGTATGAACTTTTCAACTACATTTGGAAGTTCAATGTCTCTCTATTTAAATTAATTTTATGCACATAATGTGGGTTAAATATCTTGAGAAATGACATATAAATTGGTAGTATTAAAATATCTAATAGGAGAAAACTTCAGATTCATTGTATTAGTACTTGTCTCTGAGAGACTGAACAAATAAATAGACAACAGCCAGGGCATATATGAAAATAGAACTCTGACCTACAAAACTCTGTCCCACAATCTATAGCCCAGGAAGCCAAACTTCTGGAGCACTGTAACAATTGGCCCCAAATGGTCAGGACTTAATTATTAACTGCCAACTTTTCTAAGTTCTGTCCCTTCTTACTTCAGTTTCCAACTTAGGGCCAACCACAGAAAGACAAATATCCTCTAACTAATCCCATGGGATGCCTCACTTCTAGCTAGGTGGCCTCCAGCTTCCCCAGGCCAACAGTCTCCAAAGGGCACACCTAAAGCCCTTCCTTTTTCCCACTATAAAGCCTTCCCACTGCTCTGTCTGCCTGTGAGTCGCTGGCAAACACAGGTGAAGGTGGATGGCTCCTTATCTCTCATGGCAAGCTCTGCGTGAATAGCATTTGTTTGTTCTCGTTTGGGTAGTCCTCACTTATTTCAACATCTCTCAATTTAAGGAAAATATTCAACCCCATTCTAACCTGGTAAGTATACGTTTCAATGAATCATTTAATTATTTTCTATTAAAATCAAACATATTAAAAATGATGGCAGCAAAAACAATATAATCAAATCAGTCAATTGGATGTGTTTATGAGGTTAGTGCAGTATGACTGGAATTCTTTATGATGGTTTGCAGATTTACTCAAATTGGCAGAAAATTTATTTCAATATTAATTAAGTATTCAATTACCTCAACGTTAATTTATTCAGATTGGCAAGAACTTCATTTCAACATTTATTTCAGTCATATTGACTAAAATGTATGAAAATTTTAAAATTAGTTTCCAGAAATAAGTTTTCAATAGTATGATAAAGTTTCAAATCTATATCTTATTACAAATGAAGAATCATTTGACTTTTTTCTTCTTGTAAGGCACCCTCCATTCCAAAATATTTTTAATTCGATAGCTGTCTTGGTTTCTTTTCTATCTTATTTAATATTCACATCAGTCGTGTTGCCCTTGGGGGCCTGAGACTTAGCAACTGGATAGAAACATCACTTGGGGGAGTTGATGAACCACAAATCAGAAATCCCATGATGGAGAAACTGTCATCTAAAAGGAAAGCGTAGGGAGGAGACTAAGGGAGGGGTAAATTAAGTCCAACAGTTGTGGAGAAGTGATTCAAATTCAGGACAAGGGTGCTATTCCATTGGCAAGAGAAGATAAATTACAAAACAAAGCCGGACTGAGATATTTCTGGGTCATCTCTGGCTTACAATAAAATGTAATATTGAAGACACAAGTCAACTCTTGTACACACCGTTGCCAAGTCAAGGTTTTTGAGCATCCAGATCCATATAAAATTAATTCCACCTTCAGTTTCCAAAGTGATTTTGAGAAGTTTCTGCAACTTTATGATTTTTTAATCTGAATGGTATCTCTATGCCCCTCTTCCAATTTTATGAGTTGATTTGAGATGTCTGATTCTGGAATTGTATCATATCCCAAGTTTTCCAAGCCACCATTTTAACTTTTAAATTATTATTGTCCTGTGATTGTTTAAAATATTTTTCCTCATGTATTTGAAATGGTATTCTTTATGGTTAGTACAGGCTAATGTAGAATCTTTAAATTAACATGAAATGACTCCTAGAAAGTTACTCTTGCTTCACTTATTTGAAAGTAAAAAAATTCCTTTTCCTAAAGCTTTGCCTTCAGTGTTAATTTATGTCATTTTAAATAAACAGCTACTTTTCCAAACTTTAGCTTTTCTGAAGGATAGTCAAAATAAGGTGATTAAGAAACTTCAGGGGATTCAGTCTTCATGACTTAGTTCATTAAACAGCCAAAGGCTTTTGCAGAAAACAATCATAGTAAGCAAAAAACATGTCTCATAATGTGAGTCTGGCTTATCCTGAGGAGTGCAGATTTTCCCAAGAGCTCGTTTCGAATTAGAGTAAGTTGGCTAAATGAAAGCCAAGCTTAGGAACAAAAGCAACAGTGAGAGTTTTTATAATGAATTATATATAGCTCATTGATTTCCTCTGAATTGTGGTCAGTATGATTTGATTGACATCTATTTGTATGTAAAGGTATTTTTGTTGCCATACCAGGGTGATCAGCATAACAATCGATAGGATATTCACAGGGTTGCACCCATGCTGCCGCCTCCTCCTGTTTGGAAAATCATGTTCTAATCAATTTCTTGCTTATTGCTCTAGGAATGTCCTAGGCCTTCCCCAAGTGGTCTGAAATTCTCTTCATATTCTGTAGCAGTGTTTTCTGTTGTTGTAACTACTCAGGCTTACTTGGGTAAATTATTATGTTGTCAGTGGAAATATTAGGAGCTTTGCAGACAAATCCTATTGCAGGAGCACATGGTTCTGCTGACGCCTGCCTTGAAGATATGTTTCTATGGAGAGCCAAGCCATTGGTCTACTTTTTGTAGAATCTGCTGGGTATTGGTGCTGTTGATGTTGATGGTGGAGTCTCTTTTAGTTTGCACTTTGCTGAAAAATGCCAGCTTGGGCATTTCTATCTGCTCTGTTCCTAAAACACTTAAATTTTTAAATTGGATTTCTGTCATTTTTGTACTGATTTGTAGGAATTCATGCTGTATTCTGAATAGAAGCATTTCATCAATTATATTCACGGCAAATAGCTTCTTCTCTCTTTGTCTTCCTTTTTCATTCATTTCTGTCTATTAATGAAAAGAAATTCTTATTTTAATGTGGTCAATTATCAATTTTTTCGTAATGTTTACTACTTTCTAAGTGTTGGTTAAGAAATGTTTCCTCTAAGTTTATGAAGATATTCTCTGATCTGAAATATTTATTGGCTTATCTTTCACATTTAAGCATACAAGAACAAAATAGTAACAACTTATATGAATATTTTGAGGTAGGTGCAAAATTTCATCTCTTATATATGACTATCTAATTGGCCCAGTACCATTGAAAGTAAAGTTTTCTTTCCTCAGCACTGCAATATTACCTTTGTATTAAATGATATGGGTCTCTTTCTGAACTTGCTATCCTGATCCATGGGTCTCCTTGCTTATCCTCCTGGAAATAAAACAGTACTTTACTAGCACCATTTTATAACAACTCATTATATCTAGTACAATTAGTATACCTCTTTGTTCATCTTTAAATCTCTTAAGCATCCTTGGTCCTTTGAATTTTCATACACATTTTAGAATCAACTTGTCAATTTACTCAAAAAAGAAAAATAAAAACTTCTGTAGTTTTGGCTGGGTTTACATTGAATTTACAGATCAATTTAAGAGAATATGTATTTTAGCCATTTGAAGAGCTCCAATTCAAGAATATATTTATATCTCTCCATTTGCTAATATCCTCTTCAATTTTATTCAACTTTATAGATTTCTTACACATATTTTTAGATTGACTCCTAGATATTGGACATCTTTTAATTTTATTCTGTTTTATTTCTTTTTATAGTGGTTTGTTACCATTTTATATAAATGCAATTGATTTTGCATATTACAATTGCATATCAATTTTAGTATAGTGATCTTCCATCTAAGTATATTGTGAAATTTACTTATTAATTCTCATTGTTTATTTCCAGACTTTTTTGACATGGCACATACACAATTATGTCATTTGTGAATAATTAAAGCTGTATTTCTTTATTTTCAATTCTTATACTATTAATATTTTGTCTTGCTTTTTAGGTAAGTCCTTCAATATAGTATTAACTGAAAGTAGTGAAAATCAATAATCGTTTCGCATTTCTGACTCAGAAAAAATGAGTTTGGCATTTCAGATTAGGTATAATGTTTACTGTAAATTTTCTATACATACTTTTTATTTGGATTCAGAACTTCTACACTAAAATTTCTAAGTATTTTAATCCCAAATGAATGTTGAATTATCAAAAACCTTATCTGTCTTGCTTAAGATAAAATATGTGTGTTGCTTAGTTGTTATGATTTTCTTCTCTCTCCTTATTTTCTTAATCTGATATATTTACCAATTATTCCGAGGTCTTTTATTGAAGTGTACAAATCCTAGATCTACAACTCAATGAAATATTCATACATTTAACAACTCAAAGTAACCAGGATGCAAATTAAGAAATGCATTAAGCCCCAATACCCTCTGATGCTTCCTCCTAGTGACTGACCAAACTATGCTAACTTCTAACTTCATGTATTAATTTTGTCTGTTTTTAAATCTTACATAAATTGAATTATACATATGTACTCTTTTGTGTCTGCCTTTTTCATTCAAAATTATTTTCTGAGATTCATTTCTTTTGGTTCATGTGATTGCAACTTGTACCATCAATTTCGGGTGTATTATATGTATGAATATAACATAATTTACTATCTTTTCTACTATTATGATCGTTTGAGCAGTTTCCAGTGTGGGGGTTATTATAAATAGTACTACTACTATTTACAGTTTTGGGTGGCATGACTGGTTGGCCTCATCTTGCTGCTTATAATCCTGTTGATGGGAGTCTTGTTGAATGGTAGCCCATGTCTTTCAGATTAATTAGATAGATGATGGACTGGAATATTCATGGAAAAATTTTCCAGGAGACATGATGGTGTAGAAGTGAGGGGTATGTATTGTCTGTGGATAATTCTCTATGGTATTTCTATATATCTTGGGGCAGATTTTGATTCAGTCTATAGTTTTCAAGGAAGTTTACCTAGCAAACAACATTGAAAGATAGAAATAGTGTCCTCCCCTAGGGTAGAAGGAAAATTTGTTTCTTTGCCAGGATAATAAAGATGATATCTCCTTCTAGAGCAAAGGTTAGGCAGGTTTGTTTGCAACTTCCTTATAAGAGTAGAGGTTTTCTAAGCCAGAGGTTTCTTAGCTGTGAAACAAATCCAGCATCTACCTGAGTGCACCTCAGCACCATCACCACGGAATTTTGGGGGTTTGGAGAGTATATTGGATATATACACAAAGCTCATGCTGCCTGCTGTTCTCTCCAATAAAGTTCATTGCTTCTGACTGAAGAATCTTGTGTTTCCTGACAGCGTCTATGAAATTTAGGCAGATTAATTTCTTAACTTGAAAGCAGGGGGTAATCTCAAACCTTTCACGATTTTTAACATGTAACTCTGTTTCATTCTGGTTATTTATTTTTTTGGCTTACCTTCTAGTTGAATAATCCTCTTTTCATCAGTATCTAATATGATCTTAAATATATTTACTCAGTTCTTAATTTCATTTATTATAACTCTTAGTTCTAAATACCTTTATTTTTTTATTATAGACTTTGTTTTTCTCCCGTTTTCTCTCTCTCTCTTTTTTTCCTTTGGTCTTTTAGCTTCCTAAGCATACTAATCATCATTTTAAACTCTGTGACTGATAACTCCATTATCTATATCCTCTATGGGTCAGTGCCTTTGGCCAGTTGTTTCTTTTGCTTTTCACTCACAGTTTGATCCTTACATGCCTAGTTAATTTTGATTGAGTGTTTTATTATATTATACCTTATTAAGATAATTTGGGGTTCTGGATTATATAATTTTCACCCAGAGAGAATTTTCCTTTGCTTCTGGCAATGTTGTGAAATTGAGATGATTTGAAACTGACTTTAGTTTTAGTGAGGCCATGTCTCTTTTCAGTTCACTTTTATTCCTATATGGCAGCTGTTTGAGGGCCCATTCCAAATTCTGTGGATTTTTTCCAGGTACCATTGAACTCCAAGCTTGTCCATCTTGGCCCATGAGTCTGTGGAAAACTTTGCTCAGCTTCCTCACCTCACAGCTTCTGCTTCCAAGTCATTGCAGTTAAATGTCTGAAAGAGAAAAGGTCCTAAATGGTCATTTTACCCATTTAGTCTTCTCTCCTCTCCAAGACCCTGATTTCACAATTACTCACTGACTTTTTCTTCTCTGTTGCATTTTTACTTGGTTCAGTAAGTATTCATTCTCAGTGAAGAGTTATTCCAAACCATCTAGTCCACCATTACTGGGAACAGAAATCCCTCAAACTTTTTAAAACCCAACTTATTTAACTTATCTTACCTTTCCCTAAAGATGAAATATTTCCCAGTAGACTTTCAGTATGTAAATCACCTAAGTTTCTTTTGGTTCTGCCCCATTTGTCCTAAAGTTATATTTATTCATGTCTGAATCCTAGCATGTACAGTATTTATTTTCAAGCAGGAAATGCTGCTTTATATTAATTATTAAATGTTATATGTCTATATATTGCATATATAAATGTCATAAAGATATAGATATGGTATATATTTGAGAGAAGACCTTAAAATAACAACAGAAAAACTATACCATGAATCTTTTCCCAAAACTGCAAAATTATCATTTTTTTTTTACCAAGAAAACTAAGCACTGGGAAAGAGAAAAAAACTAATATATGTCAAGGATCAGAAAAGAATGCTTCTGTGCTAACATTTCCTAGGGATCCAGAATATCACAATAGTCAAATGTTTAGAACATAGTCTTATAGAAGGAAAAGTATAATTGGAATTTGACCTCAAGCTAATGCACATTCAACTCATTGAAATTTTGAAGCCATCTAATTTAAATATTAGCAAATTTTAGGTGTAAAATTATAAAAAGATATCATGAAGAATTGTCATAATGACCTTATCATTGCATTGATTCCCCGTTCTGAGGAGTAAAGGATTTTATGGTAAGTTAAGTGTGAATCCCTGGAACTCCCTCTCACCACCAAAACAGTTTATCAACAATAATTATACACCCTTGTCTGAATGATAGGACTTTAGAGGCTTTTAATATGTGAGGATGGTGATTGCTATTAAAAGTCAACATACATCATTTTGGTCTGAACTGAAATCTAGGAAGTCTTGGAGAACCATAGTATATTAACTTACAAGTGTAGCTTCTTTTCTTTTCTTTTTTTTTTTTTTAAAGATTGGCACCTGAGCTAACAACTGTTGCCAATCTTTCTTTTTAATTGCTTTTTCTCCCCAAATCCCCCCAGCACATAGTCGTATATTTTAGTTATGGGTTCTTCTAGTTGTGGCACGTGGGATGCCGCCTCAAACATGGCCTGATGAGTGGTGCCATGTCCACACCCAAGATCCGAACCAGCGAAACCCTGGGCTGCCAAAGCGGAGTGTGTGAACTTAACCACTCAGCCACGAGGCCAGCCCCTGTAGCTTCTTTTCTAGAGAAGATCTTTCTGGAGCAAATCAATTCATTCCCTATCAACTTATATCCCATTGTTGATATGGCAATGTTCCCTTTATCCTCATAAACATAGAATATCACAATCAGTTTGCTTTAAACTAGTAGGTATACCAATATACCTTAACATATTTTCCCAGGGCTAGGTCATTTCTCAAACTTGGCACCACTTCTTAGTCTTCAGGAATCTTTAGTGTGTCTTTATTCCAAAGGACATCAACACATGAAACTACTATGTTGATAACATCATGCTGATAGAACTGCAAAGTTCAAATTAATGAATGATTTAAATGACATGGTGATATATTTGTCATAAAGGGGAAAATGTACTTCACAAAATATGTAGGACTTTCATTTCAGGGGAGGTTATACGATCCCTCTACATCATAGAATAAAATGCTGTACCTTCTTGTCACTGTCATCAAAAGCAGACACAAGAGGTTTGACTCAAAGTGTTTACTTTGTGATCTGAAAGATAACCAAACTTCAAAGAGACTCACAGCAAGATGAGCGTCTCTAGTTAGACCTTTACAGTAGCTAAGTGAGTCTGTCACATAGCTCTTTGACCCAGCAAACTTAATATCAGCCAAGCATTTGTGACATTTCAGAATGTTCTACAGAGGCTGTAACAAACCACAATTGGAAACCACAGTGGAAACTTTCTAGTTTCAAAGCAGGATCATGCCATCTTTCCCATATAACCATTATCATTTTCAGAAATAGCTTTTGGTTTGGTAATAGGCCATGAAAGACTGTAGAACCTGAAACCTTGAATGGTTATCACGTTACCATATGATCCTAAATGTTCTTTTTGAATTGTTTGTATTGAATTGACATAATTTTGTGTGTATATTATCCTAAAATAGAACTTGAGATATATATGTAATTCTCTATTATGCACAAATAAGTTGCGTGATCAGACCAGGTCATTAACCTTCCCACCATGATTATTCCCACCAGGTAACTGGCTCTCCCTCAATTCATCCTTTGCTCATAAGGCATTTTCTTTGATAATCTGAAAAGGAGGTGGGAAATAACATTTTATTGTCAACTTTGCCATATATGCCAGCAAAACAACAAGAAATGGACTGTGGTAACAGTATAGCCTTCTCAGGAGTGGTTCCGAAAGCCATCAGGACAAGGAATGGCTTGCCAGGAAATATTCCTTAGTGTGGTGCATCGTCTGATCCTTTGTTTGGAAAGAGATATGGAATAAGATAAGGATATCCCACAATTCACAGCAAAGGTGGTTAATTTTGTCAGATAGTCCAGGAAATGAAAGAAGCAAGTTTGAGCAATTAGGAAACATGAGGAAGATTCTTGCAGAGACATCTTGTATAACGGACCAGAGTGTGAAAACATTTGTGTCACATGTGAATTCTTATCAAAAGACCATCATGGCAGGGGAGATTTTAATAATCAACTGAACAATATTACTTAAGGTAAATATGGAAGGGATTCTCCTTCACTCGCCACTGCAATGCTTTAATAAAGACCTCTCAAAGAGGTTAGTTTGCAAATAGGAGACTATGCACAAAATCAATGGCATGGACTTCCTGTAACTAGGCTATTTTAGTTATTGCTGCCTTTGAGTACTCAAAGTTGTCAGTAGAATTAAGCAGCCTCAAGCCCCTAATACTGTGTTATATGCTTAAGGTAGCCTTGAAAGATGTCACTTTTATTTACCTCTTTCGCCTTGGAGAGAGCAGCAGTGTGTCTTCACTCATATTGATACTCATTAGTGTTTTGAAAATTCTTTGTCTGCCTTCATGCCTCTGCCAGTACCATTATCCATGCACTGAGTAAATGATGACAAACTACATTAGTATTTTATAGAGCATTGCTTCTGACTGAGGGATTCTTTATGCAGCAAAATAAGGAAAGCAGTGGGCCAATGTCCATGGGGGTCATTAGTTTTCCCAGTCAGTCAGGTATTAGTTGTAAACAGCATCATGCAAGGTGCAGAATATATTTTGCACAGGCCTGAAAGCCAATAAATAGAAGGAGGGGATGATACCCCCCCAAAGTTACCCTTAGGTAACCATTCACAAAATATTTGCTTACTATTTCTGTGGCAGTCATCTTGTGCAATTTAGAGATTTTAGTACGTCAAGAAGACAGGCTTCCATTAGTGGACTCGTGATTCCATTGAATTGGAAGATGTGACAGCAACTTGTCTTTTTGCTCTTCTGATAACAATTGGGGAAAAGTAGGAATTTTCATATTGGTTTAGGTGGCTTCCACAGATTGGAAGCAGGAGAGAGTTTGAATGGAGCCCACATTTTGTCTGGAAATACTTCATTGCACTTTTTTCATGTTTTTACTTCTTCTCCCCAAAGTCCCCTGGTATGTAGTTGTACATTATAGTTGTGAATGACTCTGGTTGTGCTATATTTGAGACATCACCTCAACATGACCTGATGAGCAGTGCTACATCTGTGCCTAAGATCTGAATCGGCAAAGCCCTGGGCTACCGAAGCAGAGTGCGCGAACTTAGCCATTCGGCCACAGGGCCGGCCCCCTCATTGTACTTTTATATGTAATGGTGACTGCTAATGAAAGACTATAGTAACAGCATAAAAATGGTACCACCATGGGCTCAGATCTTTCAGAAGTAAAGGTTTGGTTTATGTTACAAACAAAGCTTTAGAACCTAACCAGTTGAGTTCCAGATTAAAGTTAAAAGGAACATGATAGAGGCCAGCCGGGTGGTTCAGCGGTTAATTTCACACATTTTGCTTCAGTGGCCCAGAGTTCACCAGTTGAGATCCCAGATGCGGACCTACACACCACTTGTCAAGTCATGCTGTGGCATGAGTCCCACATATAAAGTAAAGGAAGATGGGCTCAGGGCCAGTCTTCCTCAGCAAAAAGAGGACAATTGTCAGCAGATGGGAGCTCAGGGCTAATCTTCCTAAAAAAAAAAAAAAAGGGAATATAGTATAGTTAATGGAGGAGAAAGATTATGAATTCCATCTATGGTTCAGCAATAGGTTGCAGAATTTATCCTTTCCTAAAATTAGTTGCTTTCCTTTTCATATATATATGTTATTACTTCCTTCCCCAAAACTATATATAGAGTATATTGCTTGTGGTTAACTATGCAACTTAATCTGCATGTGAGCTAATATTTAGACAGTACCAGATCAGAACTAGAGGATAAGAAGACAATACCAAGATCAGATCCTATGTATGCCTTGGCATTGTATATAATAAAGTTGGGTTTGCCTCCCTTTGGGTCACATGGTCACATATGCATGAATTTTACATTGATAAGGGAAGAGTTGCGTTATGTTTCTTGGGGACAGTTTTTTGGTTTGGAAGTTTATTATGCAAGAAGAAGTGTTTATGTGGATGTTGAGTCACCAAGTTTTTGATTATTATCGTCATTAGTTTTATTTGTATTACTCAACATGTTAACACACTACCTGTCTTAAGTTAGTCTACTACTATGTTGTTCTGAATTCTTCCACTTATAGTATGGAGGAAGAAGGGCTCACTATTTTCTCTTTTTACCTCCTGGAGAGTTGGAAATAAGCATGTGACCTACAATCATCCATTTAAATGTTCTTACCTGGAGCTTTGAATACTGAGGGAATGGCTTAAAAATAAATGGCCAATCACAGTCGTGGTGTGGAGATTAGAGTAGAGGTGACCCTGGGAGGCAATGAGGTGGGACCATTGGGCATGCCTGAGTCTGTGTCTGTGATATAATATTTGTCGAATTTCACATTTCCTAGCTTTCCTTTCCCTCAACAATTTTCTAAACCTTGTTCTCTAGTCTTTTTGTTGATTCTTTGAACAACTAGATATCCTTCCAATAAATTTGTTTCCTGCTTAAGTTAGATACAGTTAATTTCTGTTATTTCCAAAGCAGAACTCAAACTGACAGAGAGGAAAAAGCATATGAGTTACCTAGAAACTAAAGTAAATGGCGATATGTGAGCATCAAAAACTGAATTTATCCCATACTATGCAGCATATGTGAACAAAAAATAATTCCATAAGATTAGTTGCATGTTATGTATCAGGAAAATAAAAACATTGGGAAAGGAGTACAGTTCGAGGAACAAGAGTTTATATGAAGGACACAGAAGATGCAGGCTTTGGAGTAGATTGAGGAACAGACTAATCAAAAGACACAAATCCTCTTGATTACTAATTAGGTATAGAAGGTAAAATGGAAGCAAGAGAGATTTGACTTTAAATTTATATAGAGACTGAACCAATGTTTCACAAAGTTGCCTGAGTATAAGAATTACTTGGCGCCTTATTAAAAGTAGGGATACAAGACTCTCCACTGTAGATTCTGGTGTAGTCTTGAGATGGATCCGGGGATATCCACACTTTTATTTAAGTCCTTAGATAATCTCACAATCCAAAATGCTTGGGACAGTTCTGGACTAAAAACAATTTTCTATGAAAGAGTACTAATTATCAACAGATGTTTGAAACTCAGATAATTATGATTTAAGGGATATTTTTGCATATAATAAGAATACAATCATGCGTTTGAAAAAGTTTCAAAAATGAGATTTGAAAAAGTCACACAGTTTCAGAATGTCGTCTCCAGCTCAACAAACTGGAGACATGTGAGTTATTTTATTATGTTGCTTGTAGGTAGCTTGGACTTAAAAAGTGCAGAAAGGGAAAGCAGATTGTCTCTGGCTCCCTGAAACAGTCATACATTGCTTTCAAATTCAGTTGGCAAGGATTCAGTCAGAAACAGCTGCAGGAATTTAGCACTGAGCCATGTATTCACTGATCTCTCTACCTGTTACTCTAATTACTACACTATAAAATTTTTATTTTTATTCCAGCTACCTCTGATGCTGCTAGAAGATCATAGAGTAAACACAGCAGGGAATAGTAGTCTAAGATGAGAAAGCAATGGAAGAGAAGAAGGCAAGAAAACAGAGAAAATGAACTTGGAAGCTATGGGTCATCATGTACGGACTAACAAACAGACCCTCCACCTCTTATGGTTTCTGCTTCCAATCTAGCCTCAAAAGTAATGGAAATTGCATTGAAGCTGGCTAATATATTTAGCAGACAGTACGGTATCAAGTAACAAATTGAGTAATTGAGTCAATATACATATATTAAAAGAGAGGGAGACAAATTTATTATAAGGCTACCCTTTCACACATTTCCTTCATTTCCTGATCATAGGTTTTTTAACCTACATTGCAAGCAGAAGATAGTCTGAGATCTCCCCAAATTATATTCAGCTTTTCCTAAATTTGAATATTTTTAGATCAGCCTTGGTCATATCTCCTTTTGTGATATAACTAGCACTGTCAAAGAGGTATGACATTTTATACACATATGATTTTGAGGGTCTATACTATAATCCTTTGGAAGAAGAGACTGACAAAAGGAAAAAGAGAGGAAGGATAGTTGTAAGAGAGGCCAAGACCCCAAATGGTAATTAAGTTCGTGATCTTATAAGTTTCTCTCTTAGATTCCACATTGTTTTTGGAATCTCACATTTTCAATTATTTTTTAAATACAAGTGAAAAGAAAACTCAACATAAACTTCCTTAAGACAAATGGAACTTAGAAGTTATGCTGCTCAAAATGCAGAGTTTTGTGAAACTGGACCCAAGTGCTCCAACGTGTCCCTAGTGTCCTCTCTTTGGTTTTAAGGCTGGTATCTTGGTCAAAGAAGGTAGCACCATGCAGTGTCAGCATGCAATGACACCATAGTGGTTCCTGACAATGTACTCCAGACTAGAAGCTCACTTGAAAAATAGAGTCTGCCTCTCTATGTACAGAAACCAAGGAAAGTACAGAGATGGTGTCTCACATCCTCTGACCGAGTTATATGACCGATCTTGTGGTCAGTTATTCTGAGTAGACATTACTGGGTCATATTCCTGTCCCTGGATCCACAGGTGAAACTGACATTGCCTGAAAGACATGAAAAGAGAATTGGAAATAAATAGTAACTTAAAAGAAATTTGGAGTTCCATTATCAGAAAAATAAGCAAAGTTTGTTGGGCTTGCTGGAAAACTCACAGAACCTATTAGTATGTTTACAAATTTATTCTAGGAGTTAGTTAGATAGCTGGTTAATGTTTTCATGCCTAAAATGAAACATCATATCAATTAGAGGATGCTAAAGTACCCTAAAAATGCCCAAAAAAACTTAATTACAGGTTTTTGAAAGTACTCATGCCATACTCTATTATGGGCAATAATTAACAGCTGGGTCTACCTCTTTCACTTCATCATCATTAAAAAAAAAGAATAGAAAGAACTTCCATGGTTGAACAGTTCATTTACTTTCCAAATGCTTCCAGAATAAATATTTATTTCCAGACATTGCCAAAATCTTGCAACTAATGATTTAAATGTTTATCGTAGGGATGATTGCCAGTGGTAAAATGTTAATGACAGGGTTTTACACCAAATATTTAGGCATAGCTTCTTTAAAACATCCAAATTGAAGGAAAAAGTAAAATGTTTTCATACAATTAAGCTATGTTAATTTTTCAAATAATTCTGTAGCCCAATAATGGTCTAGTGTTGATTGTTCTTTCTTTTTGTTAATCAATTCCCAAAGATTTGTCTTTATTTATTATGAATATTAATATTTTTAAAATTTAAAGAGACATTTATGCTTCAAGTACAAATTTACTACTTTGATAAGAAGAAATGCTTCTCGAAATTAAAGGCCACTTACTATTAAAACAAAGGGAAATGAAGGTTGTTGAAACTTTAAATATATTAGTACTCCTGGTTGCCAATGATCGAAATCCTTCTTACAGTAGCTTAAGGAATAGGGGAAATATACTAAATCCCAGACTCCGAGAAACATTTTAGAACCTTCTGAGAAGCCATGACTTGTATGCTACCATGACTTTTTCCTAAAGATTCTTTTCTGTTTAGATCCTTTTCCTCTTTTATTGTGTTAAGGTTTGCATTATATACATGTCAAAAGAGATATCAAAACTCAAGTTTCATGTTTAGTTTCTCTTTTCAGTGAAAAATATTCTTTTCCATATCAACCTACTTCCAAGTGCTGAATCTAATGGCGTCAATGCCACCCTTGGTCCCATCAATTTTGCTGAGAAGGCAGTTCCCTTATTAGGCCTGTGGAGGGACGAGGAGCAGCTCAAGAAAAGGTGCTCAGTGCTGAATGTTCCAGGTCTTACATTAATAATTTAAGGTGACACAAAACTCATTTTTCCCACTTCCTAAATTATTCTTAGTTATAAATAATATACATGAGAAAGGGGGATAAACTCTTTCAGGCTACCATGGTTCTACTGAGCTGTTTCCTTAAAACATGCTTCTATAGGTTAACAGCATTGCATTGGAATCCAGATTTCAATCACTCCAATTAAACTTTAATAAAACTAAACAAGATTAAACCCAATAGCATTTTATTTAACTTAAATTTCCTACATTATTGCCTCAATTTTTCTTTTATGTTTGTCTACCTTGAATGTGTAAATTAAACAGCTGAATTCTTTTTTTTTTTTTTTTTTGGCAAAGAAATCTTCTAGGCAAAAATCTGAGATGGGTAAAGGGAAATATTTAAAGTAGTCAACACTTAATTGGGCATACTGGTAGTTTTCCCATGCAAAGTTATAAACCAAATGCTTTCTGTTTAGCACTGAAAATCACACCTCCTATGGTTCACATTTACGTTTTGTCTAAGAACAGGTGGAAGAAGTCTGTATGCCAAGAAGCCTCCCATGGTATTCACAGTTTGAGAGCTTGGATTCAAAGGGGATCATCTGACTTGTAAACAGTTTTGCTTTTCATATAATTGACATGAAACTGGCAATACATCACACAAGTATGTTGTAGAATATTACCCTTCACACAATACAACGTTCTAACACTTGCTAGCAAAAATAGCTAAAAATGAAAGAACACATCATTAATGGTGAAGCAAAAAATATGTATTTTTCTCAATCAGTAAATACTTCACATCTCACTATAATCGTAGCTCCAAACTAATGACATAATTAATGAATGAATGGTTTCTTTTACACTATCTTAATGGTTTTTGATACTAAATTTGCACCATGATTTACATTACATTATGATAAAGGCTTAAATGGAATTATCACTTGAAGAAACTACTTCCAAGCCCATTGTTAAGTGTTCCCATATAACCGTGTAGATGCAGGTAGTCTCCTTGTAAACAGTAGAATCAGAATAAAGTTTTTTTTTTTTTAAAGATTTTATTTCTTTTCCTTTTTCTCCCCAAAGCCCCCCAGTACCTAGTTGTATATTCTTCGTTGTGGGTCCTTCTAGTTGTGGCATGTGGGACGCTGCCTCAGCGTGGTTTGATGAGCAGTGCCATGTCCACGCCCAGGATTCGAACCAAGGAAACACTGGGCCGCCGGCAGCAGAGCACACGAACTTAACCACTCGGCCACAGGGCCAGCCCCAGCCCAGAATAAAGTTTTATATCCTTTTCTAGAACCCAGACTTGAGCTCCTTATGGAGGGTAAGGATGTTATTTCTAGCCACAGAGATATTGTAACTGGAGTTATGATTGGTAGAGGAAAATAAAATGATAGTCACATGCTTTTAATAATTTATTTCACTCAACAAAATATTAGCTAATTGAATCCAACAATATATAAAAAGAATTACACACCACAACCAAATAGGATTTATCTCAGGTATGCAGGCTGGTTCAACATTTGGAAATCATTTAATATAATCCATCATATCAATAAGCTAAAAAGAAAGTCACGTGACCATATCCATAGATACAGAAAAAGCATTTGACAAAATCTAAAACCCATCCATGATAAAAATTCTCAATAAACTAGGAAAAGAGGGGAACTTAAGTTGATAAAGAATATTTAAAAACCCTACAGCTAAAATCATACTTAATGATGAGAAACTTGAAACTTTTCCACTGAGATCAGTCACAAGACAAGGAGTTACCTCTCACATTCATTTTCAACATTGTACTAAAAGTTCTAGCTAATGCAAAAGACAGGAAAATTTAGTAAAAGATATACAGATTGGGAAGGGAGAAATAAAACTGTCTTTGTTCTCAGATGACATGATAACCTATGTAGAAGATCGAAAAGAATCAACAAAAAATCTCTTGGAACTAATAAGTGATTGCAGCCAGGTTGTACGACACAAGGTTAACACACAAAAATCAATCGCTTTCCTATATATCAGCAATGAACAAGTGGAATTTGAAATTAAAAAGATAATATCATTTACATTAGCAGCCCAAAATGAAATATTTAGGTATAAATCTAACAAAATATGTACAAAATTTATATAAGGAAAACTATAAAACTCTGATGAATGACATCAAGAGAGAATAAACAAACAGAGAGATATAGTATGTTCATAGATAGGAAAACTCAATCTTTTCAAAATTTCAGTGTTTTCCAAGTTGATCTATAGGTTGAATGCAATCCCACTCAAGATCCCAGCAAGTTATTTTGTGGATAACAACAAATTGATTATATGGAGAGGCAAAAGACCCAGAATAGTCAAGACAAATATTGAAGGAGAAGAACAAAGTTGGAGGATTGACACTACCCAACTTCAAGTCATAACTATAAACCTACAATAGTCAAGAGAGTGTGATATTGCAAAAGAACAGACAAAATAGAAAGGCCAGAAATAGATCCACATAAATACAATGAACTAATCTTTGAGAAAAGAGCAAAGGCAACACAGTGGAGCAAAGATAAATCTTTTTGACAAATGGTGCTAGAACAATTGGCCATTCACATGCAGAAAACTGAATCTAGGTACAACCTTATACTCATCACAAAAATGACTCACAGACCTAAACGTAAAATGCAAAACTATAAAACTCCTAAAAGATAACATAGAAGAAATCCTAGATGATCTTGGTATGTCTGTGACTTTTTAGATACAACACTGATGGCATGATCCATGAAAGGAATAATTGATAAGCTGGACTTTACTAAACTTAAAGGCTTCTGTTCTGTGAAAGACAATATCAGGAGAATGAGAATACAAGACATAGACTGGGAGAAAATATTTGCAAAAGACACGTCTGATAAAGGCCTGGTATCCAAAATATACAAAGAACCCTTACAACTCAACAATAAGGAAGCAAATAACCTGATTAAAAAATGGACCAAACTTTAACAGACACTTCATCATAAAAGATATGCATATGACAAGTAAAAGTGTATAAAGATACTCTACATCATATGTTATAAGGGAAATGTGAATTCAAACAACAGTGAGATACTACTATACACCTATTAGAATGGCCAAGATCAGACACACAACACCAAAGGCTGGCAAGGATGTGGAGCAATAGGAACTCTCATACATTGGTGGTTTCTTACGAAACTAAAAATATTCATACCAGAAGATTCAACATTCACACTCCTTGGTATTTACCCAAAGAAGTTGAAAACTATGTCCACACACAATCCTGCATCTGAATGTTTATATCAGCACATCATATATAATTGATGTCATATCAAGTATTTATAATTGTCAAAAGTTGTAAGCAACCAAGAAGTCCTTCAGTCGGTGAACGGATAAATATACTGTAGTACATCGAGTATTTAGTGCTAAAAAGAAATGAGCTATCAAGTCTTGAAAAGACATAGCAGAAACTTAAATGCATATTACTAAGTGAAAGAAGGCGATATGGAGAGACTACATACAGTATGATTACAACATTCTGAAAAAGACAAAACTATGGAGACGATAAAAAGATCAATAGTTGCCAGGGGTTGGATGAAGGGGAGAGTTGAATAGGCAGAGCGCAGAGGATATTTAGGGTAGTGAAAATATTCTGTAAGAAACCGTAATGATGGATATGTGTCATTATACATTTCTCCAAACCCATAGGATGTACAATACCATGAGTGAAGCATAATTTAAACTATGGACTTGGAGTGACTGTGATGTGTCAATGTAGGTTCATCAATTGTAACAAATCTACCATTCCAGGGGAATATTGATAAAGCGGGAGAGTATGCATGTGTGGAGGCAGGGAGTATATGAAATTTCTCTACCTCCCTCTCAATTTTGTTGTGAAACTTAAATTGCTCTAAAATGTCTAATTTAAAAAAAATTATTAAAATTCCCACAATGTGCCCTTTAAGCAACTTAGGACTCATGAATGGCAAAAAATATCAGACACCTCTTTATTTACGGTTATACCACTCTGCTGTTATTTTTTGATATGCCCATTCCCAGTTTCCTTTCAAATACACTCCTCATCATTAGAATTTGCCTAGGGCAATAATTTTTGGATTGAAAGATTAGATTAAGGTAATTTAGATGATCATCTCTTTTTTTTTCTGTATTCTTTTAATGTTCTGTAACCAAAAATATATGTTGCAGTTGTAAGTAACAGGTAAAGTCATTTATAACAAACTAAAAAAAAATAATAATCTGTACCAATAGTTCTCAATCCTAACCATAAAATAATATCTCATAGGGAGCTTATTAAAAAAATGCCAATGCACAAGCCACAGCAAGAAATATTGTTAGAATTTGCATTAGGGCCAAGACACTGGTGTTTAATAAGCTTCTCTGCTGTTTCTAATCTTCAGATAAGTATGAGAAACGTTGTGTTGCTCTATATTTATATTTGGTTCCAAGACACTGTTACATTCTCTTAGGTGTTGCTAGCACCTGACAAAGACTCTTTCCTTGACCAAACTTTAGACAGGCTCCTTGAGCTCTCTTTTTGACCAGCCTCATTCTTGAGCCTTGTCTTCAGGTCCACCTAGTCCAGTTGTAGCAAGAATCCTAAGTCAGTTTAAGGAAAATCTCTGACCCTTGATATCTGATCACCCTCTATATCTGATCAAATTCCTCATACCCTACCCTTAATCTGATCACCTTGACTTCCTTTAGGAAGAATCTTGCTAAGGCACTTTACCAAGAATCTTCCTGATGTTTCCTCTTACTAAATTTCTCTCCACTGACTCCTCACCTGGCTCCTTGGCTATAAATCTCCACTTGTCCTTGCTTTCCTCAGAATTCAGCTCAGTTCTATACTGAATTCTCTTTTCCCCTGTGACAAAAGTTTCTGAGTAAAAGCTATCGTTGCCACTTTAGCTAGTGTCTGGCTTTGGTTCTCGTTGACACACCCCAAGATTACTCAAAATTCCTTCCTAGTACTAGTAGTTTCATAGGTCTAGCTAAAAACAGAAAATACATCATAAAGTGGCTTTCTTTGAATCAGAGAATCTAAAACTGGCATCTCATATAATATTTAATCCAGTAATCTCATGTTATATCAAAGAAAAACAAGGCCCCATAGGAATACTGACTTTCCCAAAGTCAGATAATATATTAGGAACAAGACTGAGAACACAAGTCATGAGACCTCCAATGCTGTGATATTTTCACAGTGACAGTAACACAAAGTGGGGGTTGATAATACAATTCTGGCAAATACAGTTAAAAATTAATAACAATTAGCTCAGAACTAATAGTTAGGGTCCAGTAAAGGAAAAGTTACAATATACCAAGTAGTACGCATTCAAAAAGATGACCACAAACTCACTGGGACAAAAATTTCTCATATAAAAGAAGGACCAGCCAAATAAGAAAATAAAATAAAAGAGACTCCTCAGTTGAGGAGGGGTATGGGGTTTTTGGAAGAAAACAGATTTAGAGGTATTGAAAGCCTGTTTTCAGAAACGTGCATTTTTCCTGTTTAATACCTAAACCCAGAGTAGGAAGGAGGAATCTTGTAGGTATGGTGATGGGGCAATCAAAATCAGATTGTGTGTGGTTCAAGACCCACAGCTGATATATTTTGGAGTAAATTTCCCCAGAAGCTGGTACATGCAACCATTGAGTAACCAAAGCAAAATACAATTGACAATAAGTTGTAATAGAACAGAAGGAGAGCCTTCTAAGTTTATATTGGCTCTGGTTCCCAGTGTCCCATGGAGGTATATGGAATATGCCTGATAATGTTGTATGGTAAAATTGATGAAGTATTCATTACGGGTGGGACAAAGTGACCCAGTACTTTAAAAATTATGGTAGACAGAATACTTCCCCTCCTCCCTTCTCCAAGATATCCTGTTCCCTGGAAACTGTCAATGTGTTTCCTTGTAGGGTAAAAGGGACTTTGAGGGTATGATTAAGTTAAGGTTCTTGGGGAGATTATCTTGCACTGTATGGGTGGGGCCAATATAATCACAAAGGTCCTTATTATAGGGAGATACAGGAGTCAGAGTCAGAGAGGAAGATGTGACAACAGAAGTAGAAGCCAGAGAGGGAGACTGTCAGATGCTGTGCTGTCAAGAAATGCAGGCAGGCTTTAAACAGGAAAAGGCAATGGATCTGGTTCTCTCCTAGAAGCTCCAGAAGGAAGAGAGCCCCCCCAACACTTTGGTTTTAGTACTTTTGAACTCCAGAATTATAAGATAATAAATTTTTGTTGCTTTAAGCAAGTAAGTTTGTGGTAATTTTTTTTTACAGAAGTAATAGAGACAAAATAGAAAACACAGTCATTGTACAAGAAGACCCACAGCACACAGCCACACCAGGATAAGAAACCAGGGGTCATCAACCACAGGTATCGTTGGCAGACCCCAACCCAGAGGAACAGAGAGTCATTCTTATCCTCCCCCCTTCACAGTGGAGAACAACAAGGGCCCAGCGGATGCACGCTGCTCCACACAGCCCTTGCATTTGCTGGTATGAGATGATACAAGCCTGTTCTCAGACACCTCCATGCTCACACACCATGCGGGGAAAGAGAAAGAGGAAAAGAAGAATAGAATCTTCCCAGAATAGAATTTAACCACTGAAATAAAAAATAAGTATTTTTAAAGGTGGCTGTTTTAAAGTTGAGTACTTTTGTGTTATATACTACACTTTTGATTCCCCTCCCTACGTATTTCTAAGGATCTAGAAGGAGCTGCTGATGAAGATTGAATGAATTATATAAAAAAGTCGCTAGATATTTTATGTTCATCAATAAAAATTTTTAAAAATCAGTAAAAGTCTACATTATGTCAAGGAAATAGGTCAGAAAAGGACAAAATGATAAACATATTGATTCAAAATATTAAGTGCTTACTGTGTACCAAAAATATATATATATGATAAATAGAGTCCACTAGGAGTTCAATATCTCGGAAAAAAAGGTTCTAAAAAGTACAAGCAGGGAAAGAAAAAATGGAAAAATTCCCAATGTAATAAAAAAAATTCTGAGATCTTAAATAGGACAAAAGTTTTCAAACTGGAAGGTTCATCTGTATTTCAATCTGGAAGATTCTGTTGTCAAACAGAATAAATAAAATGATCTATGCCTAGGAACACCATTGTGAAAAACCAGAACAACCAAAAAACGTGCATAGCCTAAATTTGCTTTTCTTAGAGAAAATAGGTAGCCTACAAAGTTGTAAGAATTTGAATGATATTAAATTTCTCATTAATAATGTTAAATCCTAGGGGATAATGGGGATTGGTTTTCAAATATCAGAGGAGACATGATTTTTAACCTCAAATTCTTTCTCCTACCAAATTATGAACCAAGTAGTGAGAACAGCCTGAATAAATATATATTTACGGAGTTGAAAGGATTTGGAAATTTAACTTCAATATACCTAGTCTTAAAAATATGCTAGAGTTACTGTGCATATATAACTGAGATAAAATGAAGGAAAGAAGATATGAGGTAAAGGAAGCAATGACTCCAGTGCAGGGAGCAGTGGGGGTTTGCAGGATGACAGCTTTTTAGTAGCCTAACGAGCATTCTGCTCAGGCTAGAGCAAGAAGATTACGAGTTCCAGGAGAGAGGTGTACGTGTGTGTGTGTTTAAAGAGAGAACGGGGTAGTAAGGATGCCTTATACTCGATAGTATGAAAGGCAATTTGAAAAAAAAAAAAAAGCAAGATAAAATAAAGACAGTGTGGAAAAACAATACACATATATAGCAATTTGAAATTCCAGTGGGAAAATGCATGGTCTCAACACGAAGCAAATGTTCCACACTGGAAAACCAAATAAATGGACTTTGATAGAATAAAAGGGATTCCAGGCAATAGTCAGAATAGAGAAAAGGTGGAAGATATTAGGAATTAGGCAAAAAGGAATCTGTTTCTTCTCCCAACAAAAAAAAAGTAAAGTCAGTAAGAAAAATCAGAGACAAACACAAACTGTATAAGAAAAGCACACTTCAAATATGAAACAAATCAATATGTATCCTGATTTGGATAAATTTATGGAGAGTAAGGAAAATAATCCATTTGAACTTAATGCTAGAAATACCCTCATTTGATAGGCTCAGGGTTTATTGTACTGGAGGTGTTGAGAAGAAAATAGAATCCAAGAAACTTACTTAACTGTGCAGGAAATTATATTTATTTGAGAGTAAGAGTGCACTCTCTTATTTACCTTTAGAAGTAACATATAAACAAGTAACAAAGCCGTAGTGTTGTCATTACAGAACAAATCTTATTACATCTGAGAATATTTTCACATGTTAGACTCTCTGGAAAAATGTATACTTGGAACTTCGGTGTCCTTTATGGATAGCAGAAACTGCAATGTGAAATCTGAGAATTTAACAAAAGGCATTACCATAAATAGAAACAGGCTCATGAAGAATATAGATCATAGCTCCAACATTTGGAATATTTTTCATAGTTTTCTACCTTGAACTAAGCCTACTCTCAATAAATATTGTTGAATTGAATTATAATACAGCTACTCTGGAAGGGACTAAAACATAAAATATTTCCACTCTGGGGACTATACAGTCACCAAGGACTTTAAGTAATATTTGAGAATGGTTCCTATAGCACTTATTCCTATTGTGAACTTGATATCTACTGAAGCTGCTGTCTTGTAAATGAAGAATTCAGGTTATGTTTAATTTTAAACAATATCATCAAAGATCATTAATAAAAAATGTTGATATCCACCTTTCCTTCTCTATTTCTATGTTCTCCCCAAAACAAAATAAACAAAGTAACCTTAAAAGTGACCCACCATTTGACTAACTTTGTCAAGTGTAACTGTTTGCTAGATCCAAGAGCCATTTCATCTCTCTCTTTTTTTTTTTTTTTTTTTCTAAATCTTAGCAGCAGCATTTAACTCTCTGTACCGTTTATTCTTTCTTCAAAAACTCCTGCTCTTTGCTTCCAGGAATTCATATCTATCGCACTGCTGGTTACTTCCCAGTCTTCTTTGCTACACTGTGGGATCTAAGCATATGTGGGATGTTTTGGGCTCAGTCTTGAGCCTCATTAACCCCTAATCTTCCCTAATTTATCCTAAATGAACTCATCTAGTGTCATAGTTTAAATATAATCCACATATTAATGAGTCCCAAATTTCAATGTCTAGGTCTGATCTCATCTGTGAATTTAAGTCAAAATTTCCTAATACTAAGTAATATTTTTACTTGCTAGTCTAGTAGCCATCTTAACATCCGTGTGTTCAAAACAGAACCCTCTCCTTAATTCAAATCTCTTCCCATCTGAGTGTTTTTTCTGTCAGTAAATGGTATTACCATCTAGACAACAATTAAAGGCAAAACTAGAATTCCAACTGACCATTCAAATCATCAGATAATTTTGATAATTTTACTTTCAAGCAAAAAACAAATTTCCATTCACTTTTCTTCAAATCCATCTCTACTATCCTAATCCAGTCCAGTCCAGTTCAACATCACTTCTTACTGGGACCACTGATATTACCATTTATATGACCTTCCTGACTTCCTCTTTGCTCTGCAGATACATTGATTTTATTAAATTAAAAATAGTATCTTATTCTCCAGCATACAACTATTGAGTGATTTTCCATTGCCCTTAAAATGAAAATAAATCCTACCCCTTGCCTATAATGCCCAACATGACCTTTCCCTGGCTTTAAGCTGCTCTTGTATGCGTCCCTAATCTTCTGCCATATTGGCATTCTTTCAGTTTCTTTGAATACACAATATTTACTTCTTAGTGATTTTTCTGGAATACTCCTGCTTTAAATCCTAACATACCATAATTCTCTTGTTCTGATTACATGTGTCTCCAAAAACTATTCTTTCTCTTTTTGTTGGCTTCCACTGCTTTCTTCTAGAATGTAGAGTCCATGGGTCCTGGGACATTTACTAATTCACACAGCTTTGAATTTCCATTGTTAAGAGTAGTTTGGGGCTGAAGGTCAACATTCAATAACCAATTGTTGAGTGGTAAATAACTACCTGGTTTTGAAACAGTAAATGGGGTTCTGCTTTCTTCATTGTTAAGTTAAAGAAAATATTACATGTTGAACTGGGACCTGATTACCGAATTTAACGGTTTTAAAATATTGAAGAGAAAGACTTGGTTTCTGTTTAAAAAGTGTTATTTTAAAATACGGTCTGAGTATAGAAAGAAGGAAAGAGCAACACAGGCAGATGTTTCACACAATGGTCCTCCTTTTGTAACAGAAGAGAAGTGCAAAGCTCCCAGAACAGACAGTGATTTGGGAACCAACCAACAGGCACTGTGTTTGGCTCTTCTATGAGCGGAGTAGCTGAGAATGTTAAAACCTCTCTGTGGGGCTGGCTCTCTTTTTCCTAATTATGAGATGGAATAACACTGTTTTGAAGTTCTTATCTATTCAGGTTGGCCATCATGGTTGCAAAAAAGGAGAGATGATCCAGCAAAGTTACTTGTCAGCTTTCTGAATGAAACTGAAGGCAGGGGAAATGTTACAGCCCTAAAAGGCAACCCAGCCGTCTATGACAGAGATAACTCAGAAACAAAATACCCTTTTCGAAAACAGGTTGTGCCAACTGGCATTGGAGTTTAAAAATTCCAGTGGGGAGAGATCTCAGCCCTGCTGATTTAATTACTAGGCTTTGCCTGACCTTATTTGTTTAGATTTTGTTGTATTGAGTGTTGCTATGGAATCCTGCCTAAATATATTTAGTAGTATTGAAAGAAAAAATGATGGCACTGACTATTTCAGTTAAAAATAACAATAACAAAAAAGGGATTTATACAGCTAAGAAAAGATCTTATATTGGATAGACTACTTTTTTTTTTTAATTCCCAGATGCTTGTCTGGTCATCCAAGCCAAATGAAGAGAATTGTTGGTAATTAAAAAGTAATTCACTGAAGTGAGTGCAGCTGTAGCAATGGCTTTACTGCCAGACTCAGTGTGGTCTCTACAAGCAAATCCTAATTGTTTCAAACGAAAAAATATCTTTTACTCATGAGGATGTCTGAAATGTTTATTCCATTTATAAAAACTTCGGTGAATTTTTAGCAATGACGTTGTAAAGAAAAAAGGAAAGTTTGCCAGTCTGACAAATATTAGCCTCCCATAGATGTGTATCCAAATAATTATATACAAATTACTCTAAAAATAAGCATGTGAATATTGTACTGTCATTTTTAATCTCTATTTTATTTCTTGAGTTTAAGTTGCTTGAAAATAAGGAGCCTGGGAAAGGGAAAAAAAGAGCATTTAAATTATTTATTTATCTTTTAAATATTGATAATACTTTTAAACTTGGTATTGAAATATCATTAAAGCTATGAATATTTTATTAACCTTCTTTTGGCATTTTCTTTACCAAGTATTGATTCCATGACCTTCAAACCAAAGGTTTCTGCCTGGTGAATACCTTCCACACCCACTGAGGGTAAGTGTTTCCTTTAGTTGGTATCTCCCAGATTTCTTTGGGCTGTTGCTTACTTTGTTCTGTCAGCACTTTGAACATTTGTTTTTCTATGTTGATACTTATCATAATTTTGAAAGTACTTACTTCTATTTCTGTCACTCCGAGATTGCTAGTCTTTGAAGTTCAGAGCAGGAAACACTTTCACCTTTGCTGGATATGCTCCACCTTCCTATGTCACTTTCAGTGCCTAGCAGAGCCCTGGCATCCAGGAGAGCATTGGAAAATAAATTGGGTGAAGAAAGAGTAGAAGATTGATAAATCTTATATAAATTCCTATGATTTATTTTTGCTTTTATAATAAGATTTTTTACTTAAATATGTCAGTACCACTTTTTTAATGCATAAGAAATATTAGTACACGGCTTATATTTATTAATGAAAGTTGATTGCTTGCAATAGTGGTCATTTATAGCTGTACTTTAATTTGTAGAATAAATACAGGGACATTTTAATCAGACGTGTTTATATAATAGATTAATTGGGAAACTGCATTAACTACAATTGCCATTAAAGCAAAGTTGGGAGAATTTAAATATTCTACGAATTGAAGAACAGACTTATTGTCTGTCAGAGTGTATGTATATATACAAGAAAACTTTACATATCTTAATTGTAAAGAACTACCTCCTGAACTGTGCATAAATTTTATTTTGGATTTGTAAGTTAAATTATAAAATAATTAAGCCTTCTGTATCTGAAACATATTTAAAAGTAGAATTTGTAGCATTTAAAGGCTTTAATAGCTATGATAGTTTTAAAAGCTATTAAAAAGAACAAAACATAAAACTGGACATTGAAATATTAATGGGCTGTTGCAGTTATAAAGGGGTTACAAAGAGGCACATGGATAATCCTAAATTAAAAATTAAAACACATTCATTCATTCAATAAATACGTTGTGGGACATTCCATGTACCAGTTACCGAAAACACATATTTAGCACTTTCTTTCACAGTTTATTCTCTAACAGGGGTGGGACAAGAGACAGTAAATGAGAGTGAGTGAATGAATGAATGAATGAATGAGGGAGGGAATATCAGGTAATGATATGAGAAATACAGACAGTTAAAGAGAAAATGACAACTGGGAATCAGCTCATAAAGGCCCATGTGAGCAGAGACTTGTAGTACAGGAGTGAATTATCTAGAAAGCTGAGGGAAGAGTGTTTGGGGCAGAGGGAACAGTTTGGGAAAAGGCCCTGTGGCAGTACCATCCCTGGATTATTCCATAAACATAAGGTGACCTGTGTGCCTGAAGCTAAGTGAGTGGAACAGACTAGTCTATTATCAGATTTAGAAAGAGGCCTAGCAACCTAGCACAACATCCAGCAGGAACACGAGCTTATGGAGACATTTGACTTTCATCCTGAGTAAACTGTGAAGCCAGTAGATGGTTTGGAATCAAGGAACATATCCAGTTGTTTTTAAAACAACATTCTTGTTGCTTTGTTAAGAATAAACTGTAGAAGATGAACATGGAAGCAGTGAGACTGGCTACGAAGCTTTTGTGACCAGAGTTCAATATCTAGCTGGAATGCCCTAGTGTGACAATATCTGCTGTTTATGACAATTGTCTTTTAACATTTGTCTCAAAATTGGTCTCTTAGATATATTGTACTTGTGAATCATCTGTTCATAACTTTTAGAGTTCCCATATTAAAATTTTGAAACTACAGATGTTTTTTGTTGAGGATAATGCATGACAATTGTGATTTCTTTGAATTTATCCCTTATATTTTTTCATCAAGCTGCTTTTATGTTGTCCTATTTTTGAACTACCATTTCTTCATCCAATCAACATGATAAGGAGTATAAATACACGTAGCTTTCACCTAACATGTGAGTACTACGCGTCAGGTGCTTTACACAAACCACAGCAATCCTAGGAGGCCGGAGTTATCATGCCCCACTTAACTGGCGAACAGTGAAGCACCTGGAGGATCATCAACCTGCCTGGTTTTCTACTATTGAATGGTAGTTTCCACGCTCAGCCCCAGGTCTGTGTGACACCAGGGCCTGCTGTTTTTCCCCTGAGTGAAGTGGAAGTTCCGAGTCATTGTGACCTATTGATTACAGTAGAATCTAAGCCAAAGACTTACAGTGATTGTGCAATGCAAAAACCTTTCCAAAACAAGCAGATTTAAGAACCCCAAAGTTATGCCTTTGGCTCAAGACATATTTACTGAAAATTTATATCTATACTGCTCAATTGTCTCTAGCATAATAATATCTATAAAACACATACTTGGAAATTAGAAATAATCTAGTCTACTCCTTAACTTTCAGACTGATAAGATAGATAAAATAATTGAACAAATTATTTATTTTTTAAATATTGACAAATTAGTGGCATGTTTCATACACAAAATTCCCCTAAACAAAGTATTGCTTATTACTTACATTTTCTGTCTCGTAGACTGTGCAGGAGCCTGTCATAGACTGTCTGTCATAGACCATGTAAGAAATAAACCAGTTTCAAATCTGTACACGGTGACAACGTTTTCTCTATATAGTAGGAATTATGTGATTGTTGCTACTTAAAATCATTTTTGAGATAGTGCAGTCTTTCCTTTATATAGTAATGAATATATCCAGTTTCTGGCATTTAATGAGAAAGAAACTTGAGACCAACAAAGTATTTGCATGTACAATTCATTTCTGTGAAAAATAGACGTGTGGAAAGCCTTGTAAATCCATAAAAATAAAGAAATACTAGTAATTTGTCCAGCTATTTTCATATTCCTGATACACTCGAATGGGCTGATACACTTGAATGACCAAAAGATATATTTTTCAATTTGTTTGTTGCAAAATGTTGCTGGATGTCTAATTGAATTACTACTTTTCAAGGAATTAATAAGTGAGATATAAAAAGAGATGTAATAGCAATCAAATATAATTTTTTCTCTAAGGAAAAAAATCACCTTTTTAATATTAGCATCATAGGCTGAAATTAATATGCATTTTAAAATAAAAGTGTAGGAAATATGTTTGACCAAGAAGTAGTCAATGAAAGAAGTGGTCTCCTGGGGAAGTTCAAAGCACACAGCTTCTAAAAATTGGTAACTATGGTTGATATTTACCTCGGAATTCTCCTTTAGCTTTTTGTTTTATTTGGTGACTTTTTAAAAAGTTGTACATTCTCTGACTGTAAGAAATGTAATCACAATTCCCAAGAATTGTTAAAACATTCTCTTTTTTAGATATCTCTCCTTATTTCTGAGGATTTATTCAAAATATATGCTAAGGGACATCTTTCTAAGAAACCCACAGGTGCATGGTGGGATGTTTAAAATATCTACTTTCTCCTAGAAAAGGAAATAGGGGCTGGCCCCATCATATAGTGGTTAAGTTTGGCATGCTCCACTTCAGTAGCCCAGGATCATGAGTTTGGATCCCAGGCAAGGACCTACACCACTCATCAGGCATGCTGTGGTGGCAACCCACATATAAAGTGGAGGAAGACTGGCACAAATGTTAGCTCAGGGCTAATCTTCCTCAAGCAAAACAAAGAGGAAGATTGGTAACAGATATTAGCTCAGGGCTAATCTTCCTCAGCAAAAAAAGGGAAAGGAAATCTTTCACAGAAGCACTGCAATTAAAGTAGTTTTCTAAATGAAGCCTTCCAAAACTCAAAAATATATTTGATAAATAAAATGCATACTAACTTGTCAAACCCATGGTTGTTCAAGTTTTCAAGTGTTTGTTTACAGTATCCATGGGGATATCTGGAATAAGAGTATTCCAGATAAGGAGAACAACAAGTGAAAATCCTGGCAGGACATTGACCTAGCTTATTTGCCACCCATTAAGGAAGGGGCAGAGCGGGGGCTGGCCCTGTGGCCGAGTGGTTAAGTTCGTGCGCTCTGCTGCAGGCAGCCCAGTGTTTCGTTGGTTCGAATCCTGGGCGCGGACACATCACTGCTCATCAAACCACGCTGAGGCTGCGTCCCACATGCCACAACTAGAAGGACCCACAACGAAGAATATACAACTATGTACCAGGGGGCTTTGGGGAGAAAAAGGAAAGAAATAAAATCTTTAAAAAGAAAGGGGCAGAGCAGTGGAAGAGGCCAAGGACACTGCAAGATGTTACATGATCTTGTATCTACACAAAGACATTGGATTATCTTCAGTGGAGATGGGAAGCATCGAAAGGCCTGAGAAGAGCATTGATAGGATCTGAATTGCATTTTAACGAGTACACTGAATTATTCATTGAAAGAAAATGAATGTCAGACATTCCAGATTAGTAGGGAACTTGTCCCTTTAAAGAATAGAATTAAAAAGCTAAAACATATTTCACATTTCAGTGACATTCATAATTCTGGAGATAAATTCAATCTTTAAAATGTTTTCCAGAACCTGACTTGGTATAAGCATAAATCAACCATATGTCACCAAATTCTTCCCCATTACCCCCAACTCAAACTTCTGCCAACTCGACCTTCACCGTGACAAATCAGATAAAAATAGGAAAACAAACGAATAAAAACAAATTCCAGTAAAATTCTTTACTAGTTTTTCTTACAGGGACTTAGGGATAGAAATTAATTTGAACCCAAAAGGAGCAGGCTAAGTACATTAGCTATCTTTTTTATTCTGCTGTTTGGTGAACCTAGCAACTTGATGAAGGTGAGGCCATCACACTGGGTCAATAGATATTTTAATATATAAAATAACTTATAATTGTGAGTAGAGATATTTTCCCTTTCTAGATGCTTATAGATATTGTATCTTCTTGTGGGTGGGTAAAGATGGATTGTGAATGGGAGTTTGGGACACTCATGCTTAAAATTTTATTGCATATAATTATGAAAACCATTTACAGTAGTAAACCTCTAATCCAGCTTCTACTTATCTATTTATGCCTTGCTTCTTAGCTATCTAATATTCTTAAATTTCTGAGTATTCTTTTCTTGCACAAAGCTATTTATCTATCTCTAGGTTATTTCTTTTGAAAATGTGAACTCGGTGCTTCCAAGGGGCATATCAAGTTATTCTTCTAAACAAAGAGAATTTGTTTTCAAAATGTACCAGCTGAGAAAATGATTTTCATTCTTATGTATATGAGTCAGGAAGGAAATGCACTAGACTGTTTAATGAAATTACAGATACTTTTAAAGTCTTATTGCATGATCTGAAATAAATATTGTGTGGTTAGAAAAAATAGTTGAAAATACTACAATTATAAAGTAGATGTTGCACATAGCATAGTTCCTTCTGTCCTAATTTACCACTCTTAACGGGAAAATGTGGAATTATAGAACCATATAGTTTAAAGAAAATTTCAGCAAATGTGTGGTACATGCTTCCATGAGTGTCTTGAAAAGAAACTATCAATTCTTAGAAAGAATGGTGAAATACATATTGAAAACTTTATATCTATGGTTTTCAAAGGGCACACATAAATTATAATGGTTATTTTGCACTAACACAGCATAATATGAAGGAGAAAGCATCTATTGTTTTCAGCATAATATTTAGCAATGAATTCATATCTAAATGCAAGGTCATCAATTAAGTAAATTGAAACAAGAATAAATTTCCTGTCTACGTCATCTTAATAACTCCAAATTGCTAAGGGAATATAAAAATGACATTTTAGAGTAAAATTGAATTTATGTTTTTCTTTCTATTATTGATTGAATTATTTCTTATATCCTTTACTTGGATGCTAAATTTAATTTGTTGATATATTCTCCTTAGTTCTAAGTAAAATTAAATATGCAATAATATTTAATATAGTAGTATGGTTAAGATTACAAGATACAATGTAGATGAAAATTGAAGATCTTTTATTGATGTTTGCCCTTAGCCTTGTGAAAAGACTGATAGCACTAAGCTTTGGTGCAGCTTTTAAATCCAGTCTGAACCTACTTTGATTTAGTAAACAAACAGATGCAAAACTAAAAATCTGTTTCTTCTCTCCAACAAAGTGCAAATGGACTTTGTGAGGCCTAAATATTTTTTTCCAAAGGAAAAGAAATGTTCAAACAAAGGACTTCATCTCAGCAGTTTCCAGTCTGAGACGTTAACAGGTTTTCTTTCAACCTCTCACTGTTCATCACAGGCCGTTTGACTATAATCCACTTTCTAGCTCATTAACCTTGTTACTATGCTTTTACATTGTGTGACTCAAGAATCAAAGGCTTTTATCAATATATTTGATCAATTAATTCAACTGTGCTCCACCTAAAATAGTATTTGCTTTCCAAAATAGACGAACTATAGGGATTTTATAACTTTTGGGTCTCTAAGAAAAGCAAAGATATTTTATAGAATTGAAAATGAATCAAAAAGCTTTCCATTTCATTCATTCATTCACTCAATAAATATTTATTGAGACTCTATGTGTGGTGAATATTACGTGAGGTATTTGGATACATTGGTGAATTAGGCAGGCTTATTCCTATTCTCAAGCTGTTTCTGGTTTAGTCAATAGAATTGACCACATATTCACTCTATGCTGGGCAGTGTACTAAGAGTGTCTACGAAAAGAAACCAAAGTTGCACACTTCTGAAGCTCAAGAAGAGAGATTATTGTTAGGCACAACCAACTTATCGGAGGTAATTGGATTCAGGGGTAGGATGAGGCCACTTGGAATAATACAGTAAATTTTAATGGGTTATGTAAATATTAGGTAGTTTTTTTTGAATCTGTGTGGTGTGTTTTGCATATTGGAACAAGGCAAATTTTAAAAGGTAGGATTCAATTTAAATTATATTCTACTAATAAGAGCTTTTAAATTTTACTTAAATGCTATGTCTTCAAGAACAGTTCTTAAACTAGGATTGATGATTAAAGAGGCAAAGAAGACAAAGCCTATTCAGGGAAGTGTTGATTATTCAGTTATCACACCTAGATTTTTCACTGGGGAGAAAATAAAACAGTTGATTTCCTAGTTTACATTTTTTAAATATTTAGGAATCTCAAGCCATCGTAGGATGGTTAGTAGCATCTGTGGCTTCTACCCACTAGACTCATGTAGTTTCTTGAGCTCCCCTCCCCCAATCTGTGACAACTAAAAATGGCCTGCAAGTGAACCCTGCCAGGGGTGCAAAATTGCCTTCGCTGATAACCAAGGACTCACGAAAAGTGCCTCAGCGAAGCATGGTTTTGATGAAAAGTTATTTTGTCCTCAGAAAGCTGGTTTGTCTTCTTCCTGAATAGCAATCAGTCAGTCCAGGTTTACAGTTTAGTTTAATATTAATTGTCATGTCTTCTCGTTTTGCCTGCAGCAGTTCTACTGCACCAGTTCCCTCGTGAACAAAGTCCAGTACGCTCTGGGTTTTTCTAGACTAGACTTATGTCTTTTGGAAACACACTTCTTGTGAGTTTTGATTTACAAGTGTTTATGAAGGTCGAATGTCAATGCTTTTATAAATCATGACATTTTCTCAATTTCAACACATTTGGAATCTAATCCAGAAATATAACTGATTCGATTAAATGAATGGTTTGTGTACTTTGAAAACACATGAGATGTTCAGTGTCTGAAATATGAATATATACACACTGGCATTTAACTCCGCTAACCCTTAAAACCACAGCTAATTTGCTGGATCAAAAGCCTGAGATTTTTTTCACACCGTATTAAAATTAAAACTGAACTCAAAGTTCAAGGATATTTAAATGTTTTTGAAAGCGTCCCGTGCAGTACAATTTGCTAAAAACTTGTAAATATTTAACAGGAAACTGTTTTGTGAGAATATGTAATTTGGCAAACATAATGAGTTGTTTTGAGTGAATTTATTAACAGTGAAATGGTTTCTAAAATATAAGGCACTTCCCCAATGAGACATTTAGCAAAGTCTCATAAATAAGTTTGAGCTTTCATAAAAATGAGGCTTCTTTCTAGTAGCATCCCCTACCTGTCTTGCAAAAACTTCTTAGGCAAGAATATATAAAAGGCCTGAATCTTCCTTTGGAATGAAGAGGAAAATGTTTAATGAATATGGAAAACAAAACCCAAATTAAAATTTTAATGTGTTATTTTGCTACATCAGAATATAATGAAGTTACAAATAATGCACTTGTAGCAAGTTGTGCAAACCATGATAATTATTTTCCCATCCAACGACTGCTGCTGTTTCTTGTACTTGCGCTATAAAATTATTTAAAATACTTTGGGGATAAAGAAATCAGTGTATTAGAGACTGTGTTAGCTCGTCACCCATTCTCTAAGATTAAATCTGTAATAGAGTTAAAGCATATTCATACCTTCTCAGTTTACCTGTTGCTGAAGTATATATCAGCGGGCTGTTTTCAGGGAAATGCTAATGCATACTCTCCTTGCCAAAGGTCAGAAAGGAAAGGGTTTAGGAAAACGACATTTGAGAGTATTAAGAAAGACCTAATCAAACATGTATTTTACATTAAATGTGTGCCTTGCTTCCTCCTCTTTTTAAACCAGTTAAGGAAGAGAGCGAACTCACCTCCTTAGTATTCTTCAGACAACTTACTAGAGGCCATTGAAAGAATTTTCTTACTTTTCCCAGATTACCAAACACTTTTAACCCCAAACCAATAAATCGCTCATATTTTCAAGTTTATTTGCACTTTTAATTTAAGCACAATTTAAACTCCATCAATAAGGTTCCTATGTAGCCTTACAGCATACTTGACCAGAATGCAAATTTGCTGCTCAATATCATTGCTAAGCGTTTTTTTTTTCCTTCCTGGTTCTTTCCTTCATTCTTTTGTTGTGCATTTTCTAAATCAACCTCTGCTAAAAGTGTCAGTGAAGTGGTCCCTAGTTTCTCCGACCTGATCTTACTTCCACCTGACCGCCTTTGCTTGCCGCCTGACACCTCTGACTTCATTGTGCATTCCTCTCTAGTGCCTCTGGTCTGTCACACTAGTTGTGACAGTGTCCCCGATATGCAGCTAGCATTTCTACATTTGAGATGCTTTTGTTATCCATCTTCTCTGTGGATTCCTAGGAAATGTTCTTATAAGAGTTCAACATAACTGTTCAGCTGATTTGGGGTTTCATCTGAGAATTTGCCTGAGTTTTATCCAGTGACTGTTTACTCCAACCTCCTTTCCGATGCATGGATTCCCTTCATATCATTTGTTGTTCAGACAGGATGAAATTTAGGCAAAACCTGACACATTTGCAGCATCACTTTCAAATCTAGAAAGTGAGAGCCCTTGCCCATGGTGTACACCCTTGTAATTATGTGCAGTGTTTGTTAAATTAGTGAAATGTCAAATAAGTTTTCCTGAGGAAAGATAATTAAATGCCTAGTTATGAAAATGATGATAATAGTCATAGGCAGAGGGAGCTAAACTACGCAAGAGAGGAATATGATCCATATCTGAGGATCAGGAATTGAAATATTATACACAACTTGAACAAAAACTAGAATTTAAGAAAGATTTGTGATCATAGAAAAGGAAGAATATTTCAGCAATGTGGGGAATTTAGAATGCATGTCAACCTTCAGAAGCCAGGGCTTAGATGCTGTTGATGCTGTTTACAGCCTTTAGTGTGTTCTTTTTCATGCAAAGTGTGCCTGAGTGCATTTGCGCGCACACGCACGCATGCACACACCCACACACACACAAGGTTGGCATCTGCCATTTGAAACGCATAGATAAGTAAACTTGACTTTATAACCAGAGAAATGACTGTTTCTCAATTTTAAGTGATATTGGGCAGGTGTTTCTACAAAATAACAAAACAAAAGACACCTTTTATATATATTTTTGTAATTCTATAATTCAAAGTGAAAAATCAACCATACTCTTTGGCCCATAGTAAATGGGAGCTAAAAATCTAAACCAAGTCCCTCTCTCCTTTTAGCATTCTTTTCTAATGCTATCCCAACCGCTGTCTTCCCCAGGCACACCTTCCACCAGAGATTTTCACTTTAATGTGTGCAATAGATGTGTATGTGTCTGCTTATCTGAAATTGCATGGCATTGCTTCATGAACGTATACAAGTGATGTTTTTCTATAAGTCTCATTGCATTTTAATTCTGGCTGCTCTGCAGTATGTTCTAAGAGTTATGCATGGATGCATAACACTCTACTATATAAACCTACTTCACTTTAATTATTTACAGTGTTTAGTCTTGGTTGTAATAACCCTCAGATACTATGTAAAAATGCGAGAAAATACTAGATTTCCTTGTCCTTTTCTTCTTTGGTAGTTATTGGACGAAGAAGAGTACCATCTGATTGAACTGATGAAAGGAGAAGTGACTCACCTATCATCGTCAGGGACAGCATTCCAGTTGGGCAGAAACTAAAACTGACTCAGACAAAGAATTTTTTGAAATCATTGGATTAAAAACAGAGATCTATGTGCCACTTCTTCATAAAGATACCACATTTTGAGTTTTTCTTTTTTTGAAATCTAGAGGGAGGTTTTGTTTCAATTTCAAGAAGAGGGTGGAACTTCATGACACCATGACAATCTTTTAAAGCCAAGACAATTTGGGACCTATCTTAGCTGCTGCCAATAGTATCCTTGCTTAAAATATATATTTTTAGGGGTTTTTTTTTACATAAAATTCTTTATATTTAAGTGATAAATGTAAGAACTGCTACTTTTATTCCTCTTGGAAAGCCCATCAAATGAAATTGAATCCATGTATGTTATAAAGAATTAGTTTGATTAGGTTTAGCTGCCATTCTGAAGAAAATCCAAGTAATATTGGCTGAAACAGGAGGGAAGCTTATCTATTATGAAGCTTTTCCTGTCTACTCTACCACTCTGGCATTACATCAGAATCTCAAGTGGGAGGAAGGGGAAGAAAAAGGAGACAAATGGAACTTTTGAGTCATCTTTCAAAGTTTCCAGGAAGTTCAGCTCACATCTTGTTAGTCAGCACACATTCAGGCAGCCATGCAATATAACTAAAGGAAGGCTTGTCTTTATTCTAGGCAGCTGTGTTATCACATAATGACTGGGAAATCATTTGCTGCAACAGAGACAGGCTGGTTCCTGAAAATATGGCTCATCTTTGTAGATGTATGTCCTTTGCTTCTTTGAATCAAACCGTTTACTTTATCCATTATTGCTTTTGACTTCACAATGAGCATTTCAACTGTGTATTTTTTTTTGTCTCATTTTTTGAGCTGTGTCAAGGATAGCTCTCTCATCATTCACTCTGCTTCTTGTCTTCACTTCTATTCAGATAACTTCTGCTCAGCTTCAACTGCTTTTGGCAGCCCCAACACATATTTTTGAGTTTGTGGATTATATTTATCTCTAAGGTTCTCTAAAAATGGAATTTCTGAATTCTTCAAAAATTAAAAAATAGATTCTTTTGCTTTTGTAAAGATTCCAAGAGGATGAGGAGGAAAGGCTGAAATACAGTCTTGTTTAAAGCAGATGTTCTTATACGTATTTTAAATTCTATTTCAATGGAGAAAAACAAAAGGATAATAAAGGCAATTTTAGTTCAACTTGGAAAGAAGGAGTAATTAACATGAAGTTGCATAAGTTTCATTATAGAGGAAGTACATAATATAATTATACTAATGTAATATATAATTACATAATATAATTATATTCCCTAATGTAATTATAATCATGGTTAAAAGGGAAGAGACATAGTAAATGGGAAAGAGAATATGCTTTGGATACCAATATTATTGAGTTCTATACCCATCTGTGATGGTTAATTGTATGTGTGAATTTGACTAGGCCACAGAGTGCCCAGATATTTGGTTAAACACTTCTGGGGGTGTCTGTGAGGGTGTTTCCTGATGAGATGAACATTTGAATTGGTAGACTGTGTAAAAAGGTTGTTTTCCCCAAAGGGATTGGGCATCATCCAGTTAGTTGAGGGCCTGCAGAGAATAAAATGGCTGAGGAAGGAAGAATTCACTCTCCACCTGATGGAATGAATTGGAACATGAGTCTTCTCCTGCCCTCAGACTGGTACTTAGACCATAGGCACTCCTGGCTCTTTGGCCTTCTACTCAGGCTGGAACTGTCATCTTTGATTCTTCTGGTTCTCAGGCCTTTGGATTTGGACTGAAACTACTTCCAGCTTTCCTGAGCGTCCAGCTTACAGAGAGCAGATCACGGAACCTCTCAGCCTCCAGAATTACATGAGTCAATTCCTTAGAATACATCGATTCACACATATATTAATACATGTTTCTGCTTCTCTGGAGAACCCTGATTAATAAACCGTCTTACAATTAATAACCGTGTGACTGCTGGAAAATTCTCAGTCTAGTTTTTTTGGGTTCTCAATTTTTAAAATAAACATTATACTCTTTCTTACAGAGTTGTTATTGCCCAATGCATGGCATCTGTGAATTTTCTAAAGGTCACACCTTCAGTCAAGCCAGCTGCTTCAAGTGATGGAGTACATGGAAAGGCTAACAAATTCTATAACACGAGCCCTTTGCTATACTTCATTTGCTCTGAATGAGTTTCTTGGTCAGAAGCAATGCCGTGTAGAATGCTATGATGATAAATAACTCATACTGTAAGTTCGTGGATGGTGGTTTTGGCAGAAGCATTGTGGACGAGAAAGGCAAACCCAAATGTTGTATAAGGGTCTATTCCAGTGAGAATAAAATGCTGCCCATTCTATGATTGGAGATGTCTCATTTAATTAAGCATTTAATTTACTAGGTGATTGACAGGTAAACTCAAGTTATGGTGCCACTTGGGGTTCTTGGTGTAATCTGTGCTTTGGGCAGGTAGGAGAAGATCTATCTGTAGCTGTAGCCAGAACAGCTTTGTTAAGTCAAAATCAAAGTTGCTGACCGCATGCACTGTCATCACTGCTGCTGTGAGTACTTAGTTCACGAGCCCAATGGGTAAGGGCAGGTATAGCTAGAGAAACAAGTTTATTGGTATTCTCAGAGTGGGTCAACTTGCCCACCTGATTATTGTGATTCTCCTTGCACTTTGGTGAACTTTACGTGGGGTATAAATATCTTCACACCTAGGGTCCCTTCAGAAATGTTTTTGCATCTACTACTCATCCAGACTTCTTTATAACAGTTTTCCCCTTTTGTTCTTTCCAAATCCATGACCATTAAGCTAAATCATTAACCCCTGACCATGAATCAGTGGAGATCCGTACACTTGGGTATCTCTTTCCACACAAAATTAACAACCAGGTACACTGTTTGAAGTTCTGGATATTCCGTTAATAGGGATATAACAGACATTTTGTGTCACCTTCTTTTAGGGTGACCCCAGAGTAATCCCAGTATAGTGCTGCACCTGTGTACTTTCAAGCAGTGTGACTGTATTGTATGAAAACATCTATAAACAAACCTCAATTTTTTTTATCAGCTGTAACTCATATGAAATTCTCCAAAAGTCCATACGTGTGGGTTGAGAGAAGGAGGCAATATATTACCATTCTGCCATAGACTATTTAAACACCGACTAATCTGTTAGGTTATACGGCCTATGTGTAATAGCCTGGACCTGTTGCAAAGCATCCTCTTATTCTGGCAGACTCAAAAAAGTCAGGTTATTGGGTTAATCAGTAAACAATCCAGTTTAGCATGCACAGATGGAGCTTCCAAATTGCAAAGAGCTCCTCTCAGCATTGTGTCTCTCTCTTAGTGGTTGGAGAGTCTGAGAAGCAAGTTGTTATTCAATTTGGAAGTGCTCTTTCAACATTTTCCAGACCCATAAATTTTGGGAGGATTTATTTTCCATCTTTTGCCATGTATTTGTTTTAACTAGATGTCTAGAATAGCTGGAACATCCTAACCACCAGGTCCAATCAGCATGATATCATCAGTGTAATAAATCAGTGTAACAGACCATTTTGGTGGCATTGGGAGGTGGTCAGGTTAGACCATGGTGTAGAATTAGAGAGTTACCTAGCTATGAGGTAGGACAGTAAAGACGTATTACTGGTATGTTTGGCTGAAAGAAAAGTGCTTTTGATGGTTTTACTAAGAAATTTAGAGACAAAAAGCACTTTCTAGATCAATGGCTGCATACCAGGTGCTGGCTGAGGGATATGTTAATTTATTCCAGCTATGAAACTTCATCTATAAGAGCAGCTGCAATTGGAGTCAGCATGTGATTGAGATGATGATAATCCATCATTATTCTCCAAGATCCATCTGGATTGTGTCTAACCCAAACAGGCAAGTTGAATGAGAATGTCGCATGAATCACCATCCTAGTACTTTTCAAGCCTTTTAGAGTGGCACTAACCTCTGCAATACCCTCGTGATTGATTTTGAGTTACTCTTTTGGTAGATAGAACCAGTTCTGGTGGCTTCCATTTGGCTTCCATTTGACCTTTTCTACTGTAAGAGCTCAGGTAATCAATGTGGAAATTCTGCCAGTTGCTAAATGTGACTATTCTAAATTATGTGAAATAACCACAGGATGTATTCAGGGTTCCCTTAGGCCCTCTGTGAAATGGAACAAGCCACAAACTCCATTGCTTATTTTGAAATAAACCAAAACTGCATTGCTCACTTGATCCTGATGAGTCTCAAATCTGACTGGAGGACCACAATAGTATTTCAGGTCTCCAGGATTAAGGTAATTTCAGAGACAGAATCCAATAATCCCTCTAAAGTCTGATTATTTCCTATTTGCCAATGAAGTCACCCTGGTAAATGACCACATGTTATTTAAGGGAAGGTAGAAAGAAATTGTGAGTATTCATCTTTTGGTTTTATGGAAGGATCCTCCCTTAAGGGACCTGGCCTCCACTTCAATTAAGAGACTATAGGTCTTTAAACTGGCTAATGCCTTAGAATTCGTTTAGAGACTTTGATTCTCTATCGAGATGATTTAAATACTTTTGTTAGCCAAACATGGATTTTAGTTACATGCAAGTTTAGTAGGCTATGCATATATTTCAGTTTTGAGATAAAATGTTCAACTAGTCAATGCCAAAAATCTCTGCTGGTCAGACTATTCTGATTTGGGGTTGGTTTTGTCACCCATTATGGTAAACATGCAAACCTTATCTTTGACAATTAATGGTTGTAACTTGTCCCAGATCTGATTATCCTCATTAAATTTGGAGGACTCAGTTCAATGGTAATAGTTCCCACTATAATTTCTGGCTTACAAAAAATAGCCATCACAGAACTCTTCAGTTATGGAAGGGTTCCACTCATGAATGTATTTTTTAGACTTGGAAAGGACTGTCCTTTGTAACCTCTGTAGGACACAGCAAGTTTTCTATGATAAATCCATTTAAGCATTCCAGTCTACCTCAGCATTTAGATACTTTCATCTACAGCAAACCAAAGAAGTTCTGGTATTTCTCTTTCATTTAGTGTAGTGTGCCTTTGGGGCCAAATCAATCAAAGAAGCAAAATATTGGAGGCACTCTTAGCCAATTGAGTTGAGTCATTGAATGCTTATATCCATTGAACATTGATACGAAGATTGAATGTAGAGTATCTATTTAAGGAGTCTAAATTCAGCCTGATCTAACATTATATTTCTTAAACCTTATTTAACACTTAGAATTAATTCCAACACATTTCCTCAGATTTCTTTCTATATACATTTGCAAAATCTGAGGAAATCTTTTGTGTGCATCAGATCTTCTCATGGGTCATACTTTGTACTTTATTCTCCAGCCTGGTTGGAATTTAAGTCCAGTTATATGTCTAGAAGTAAGGAGATGTGGGGAGGTAGACCTTGAGGAAGATCAGAAGTCCCTTGTAACAACAGTACCACAAGGGAGGCTACTAAAGTTTCTTCAGGCCAAAATAGACCACCTCTTCAGACAGGGAGGAAATAGTGCTCCTACTGGCAAAGGAGGCTTGGCAAAATTTTAGGGATTCAATGTCCCCAGCTTATTGCATTCTGAAAGTGTGTGCCCATCACAATTCTCAGTGTCCCATTCCTTTCTGAGCATTGGCTTTTGGCCCCTACATAACAAAGATGCTTCTTCCTTCAGTTTACAATTACGCATTCCTCACTTCCTTTGAGCCGTCACAGGCACCATCCTGCAAGTCCATATTTCACTAGCAGTGTTCAAGGAAATTTAGGTTTTCTATATCATACTCCTCAAAATTCTTGCACCCTCTGCCCACTGCCTGATTCCAAAGCCATTCTCACATTTTTAGGTTTTTACAACAAGACCCCACTTCTAGGTAAAAAAAAAACTCTATTAATTTTTTATTATTTCCCAATAAATTGTCACCAAATTTGTGGCTCAAAGCAATACAAATTTATTATATCAAAGTTTCTGTGGATCAAGATTCTGGCACAGATTAACTGGATCCTCTACTCAAGGTCTCACCAGGCTGAAACCAAAGTCTCACTTGGGCCTGTGTTCTCATCTGAGACTCAGGGTTCCTCTTCTAAGCTTATTTGGATTGTTAGCCAAATCAACTTCCCTGTGGTTGTAGAACTGAGCTCCTGCTTTCTCCTGGCTGTCCACCAGGGGCTGTTCTCAGTTACTAGAGACTGCCAGCGCTTCTCTGTGCTGTGACTCTTTCCGCAACGTTGGGGTTTGCTCCTTCAAGGCCAGCAAGCAAATTGTCTGTGTCACCGTGTTTTAAGGTCTCATGCCCACGCAGTATAATCTCCTTTTGATTACTGAAAGGCCAACTGATCCATAAATTAATCATGGGAATGATATCCTATTATCTTCACAACTTCTGCATACATGCAAGGGGAGGAGATTATACAAGGCATGAGCACCAGGTGGCAGGAATTTTGTAGCTCATCTTCAAATTTTGTCTATGACACCTCGTGAACTTAGAAAATATCAAAAACAAAACAAAACATTATACTCCTTATTTTCATGAAACTGTTCTATGATATCAATTGATCCTCCAAAGTTTTGTCTCCCATAGATACTTGACGCAGGTGTCTACAGGTGATAATTTAAGTAACTCCTTTGTCACCTCATGCCACACACTACTAATGGTCGCTTTACCCCTGGAAAAGTGTCATTAATATCTTTACATATAATCAGATTAGAAAACCGCTTCCAGATAATCCAGACCCAATTCAAAGAACTGACCATTAAGGTCCTCTTCCTGTGGAATCTTTTAGTATATGTATTTTTCTAAAACTTAGGGTTTATCCAAAGAAAAGCAAAAACACCCTGAGTGAGATTGAATAAGAGATTTATCACAGTGTTGCGGTCTTGTGCAGTTTGGGAGCTGGTGGAGGAGTATGTGCCATTCGTTGCCTTACCTGAAGATCGGAGGAGATGGAGGAGTAAATCAGGTGGGAACTGGAGAAGCTGCAGGTCCAGGTGACCAAATCCATTAGACTAATGCCAACCAGATGGCTAAACACATTAGTGACACCATGTACAAGCTGCCATGGTGACTGGAACTCTCTTTCACTCTTCACATATAAAAGATGACTGCTACTTCTTTCTTGCCTTCAAACTCTCGCAGAAATTTGTCTTGTGATCAACACTAACCTGAGGCTATATAGTAAAAAGATTCTGAGCAATAGAGTTGCAGCTTAACTAAATTGACACAATAATAAACCCTACAATGTACAAAATTATGGCAACCTGAAATTCAAATAAAACATTATGTGGATCTTGCTTAAAACATCACATTCCGTTAGAAACATAAGTAAATATTTACAGATATTGTATTAAAAAGTCTTGTTATAATACCAAAAATGTGAAATCATAGACATTTGGAGACTTCTTTAGTTATCTCACTTTTCAAGGACGAAAACAGGTTTGTATTACGCAAGTTTTGCGGTTCATTTTACCAATATACAGCCAATTTTCATGTTGTAATATTTCATGATTCTGGTTTTGGGCTTTTTTTCTACCATTTGTTTTAACCAGGCAGTTAAATTTTTATTTGAGATTTCAAAATCCCTAGTATATATGGCTGATTTATAGAAAGTCATGATAGAGGCAATTAGTGCCTTATTTATAAGAAATCAAATCTATCTCTTCTGTGGAAGTACTTGATCCTTTGTTAAAGGCGATAATTTATCTATCCTTTAAAACAGTTTACATGCTTCTCGAAATAATAGTACCCCAAAATGAGATGAGTGCTTTTAGCATTTTAAGGATACAATCGGAACGTCACAAGTTTTACAAATTGCTTTGCTTCGTTAGAGGTTTTTTTTTTCCAGTTCACTTTTTGTTGCTATATCTTACTTTTTTTCCGACATAGTTTACATTTCTCTTCTGTAGGAGCTATGTTGCCCCTTCTTGTAGATTCCATATGCTTCCCGTTTCTCCCATCTTCCCCCTGGCCAAAAGCAGTGATTGGAATGCACCAGAAACTTTGCAAATGTTTCATCCACTTGAGTATCCCCAGCAAGCTTTTATATTTGCAACAAACTATGTAGCTTCCAGCCTGAGAGTTTATATACATTTGAGAAGAAATTATTGACTTTAAAATAACCTCACCCTCCACAAATCATTTAAATAATGAGGGTTCTCAAAAACTATTAATCAAACTACATGGAGAAGAATCATAAATATTCATAAATTGTTTAATACTGTTGTTGTTAATGATTGCACTGTTCATTTTATAGAAAAATTCAATCTTTTTTCCTACGTGTCATTTGGTAAAGCTCTTTACTGACTGAACAGAATGTGAATGATTAACAATTCTTCTCTCGCTTTGATGTTCAGTCTGTGCCCCAAGGACAATAAACAAAAGCGTGCCCACATCCGCAGAGTTGTGATGCTTGTTCAGAAATGATCTGAATTTGAAAGATTATGCAGATAACACCATTCAAATGGCTTGAGCTTTTTTCTGTTTCTCGAACTTTTTTTTTTTGCATTAGTAAGTCTTTGTAAATTCTACAAACTCTTGAATTGTCCTCAATTATTCACTAGCTATGCATGAATACTCACGTATCAGGCTGAATACTGTAATTATCTGATTTTTATTGTGAAGTTATAACCACTTCATCTCTCCCTAATGTGAATCAGGCTTACAAGGAGTGTTATGGGCTTTGTAAATGATAATTAGATGAATATGAAAAAAAAGAAGAATGACTTTAAAGGGGAGGCTGTAATGGCTTTCTGGCTTAGCAAATGAGAAGGGTGGCTGGTTACAATTGAGTGTTTATTGAAGACGTCTTTTTTAAAAATATCAAATATTTTAACAGTCTTTACTGCTACCTGAAACAAAACTGGATTGCTTCCCTTTTGAAAGTCAAAGTCTTAACCTCTTCCCATCTTAGACTTGAGTACCTTCATGTGAGGTATATAGGTATAGATAGGGATCCATGCTTAAAAATTAAAGACGTAAATGAATGCAGGGTAGCTAAATTAACATGGGGCAGAAGCTTTGTAAGAAAATTTAAAAAGTAAGCATAAGGAAAAAAGTTTTTGGAAAGAAAGTGCTAATTCAAATATATAAATTCCATACTTTCTTCTTTTTAAAATTTTATATATGACCTCCCCTTGCTCATTGATGATCCCCATGTCTGATAATTATGGTTTGTCTCTGATCTAGTAATATTGCTCCAGAAAGTGAATATTTTCACTACTGGCATAAATAAAGTCATACTACTGTAAAAATTGCAATTTTTTTGGATTATCTTCCTAGAGCAGAGATAGTATTTATTAAAAGTCAGTCAGCACAGGACAATTAAGCAACAAACACCAATTTATCTAACATATACATAAATCTGATTTTGGAGAAATCCTAATTGAAGCCACATTCCCTGAGTTATATCTACAATTCTCTGAATTGAAGATACTTTTCTGGGGTAGACATGTCAGTAGCCGGATTAGGTCACATTAAGATCCCTAAAAAAGAAAACATGTAGGCTATAAATGCATGAAAAACAAAAAAACAAACAAAAATACTATTGTTACCATAGTGTCTGACTCAGAAATTTTCAGAAGAATGTGACATCTTGCATTTTCCTTGTGGTAATATTTTTCCGATTCTTTGAGTAACTTTTTACCTTATCAACATGAAAGACCTTGTGGGGATTATCCATATGCATGCACATTCTATGAAAGGTAATTTTAGTCTCCAAAGAAGAGGTATTACCCTGATTAAACTAAGCAACTTGCTCATACTTAATTCAAGTTCTTTCGTATTTCTATTAAAAATATGTTTAGTCAATATCCTCCAATTTATGTGATATATGATTATTAACTTCAACTTTCCAAAATTCTAGAAAATCTAATCACATTTAAGAAGACATATAAATGAATCTCTTAGAAAGAAAATGAAGATGAAGACATCATTAATGAGGTTATACTTAGGATACTTTAAAAAAAAGTCTGATTTTATAAGGAAAGACAGCATTCAAGAGTCAATCCTCAATTTCTTAAAGTCACGGTTTTGGTGAGGGCTGTGTAGGGGAGGAGGACATTTCCTCTCCCCAAATGTGGGTTCATCTGGCAGGAGAACGAATTACATTCACATGAGACAGAATAGCAAGAGAAAATTAAACAAAGCTTTATGAGGAACCATGGCCCGGGGCCTTTCTTCCCGAAGGAAGAAAGGGCACCAAAGAAGTGGGGTGCACATAGTGGTTATATACCCCCAAACAGGGTGCTTCACATGTGACTGAAACGTCCCTCCCACAATAGTCACAAGATTGCCCTGTCAGCACAGTGCTTGATGGACACAGCAGGTAATGGTCTGCCATCCCGGTGGGCGTAGCAGGAGGCAAGTCGATTGTCTGGAGCTGGGCGGTCACAGGTGAGTGCAGCAATCAGTTCCTTCCCTAAGGAAAGATGCTCAATCCTTAAAGAAATGCCAACATTGGGAGGGGGAGGGAAGTCAGCTACAGGAGGTTACCAGAAACAGGCACAATAAAATGCAGATTTAAGTCCTTGCCTTTGGTATTGATTAAGAGTTTCTAGAGAGAAGGTCATCTCCTTTCTTCTTCCTGGTACAGAGAGGGAGGCACCTTTACAGACAGAGATTTACCTTACAAATGTAAATGTGTCCTAACGAAGGGCAAGTTCCATTCCTCAGAGCCTCCTTCCCTGTCCCAGTTTATCAAAAGCAATCAGCCTCAAATAATACTGATTCCAAAGAGACATATCTTGGGGTGGCCAATTCCAGGTCCCCACAGCTGTTTCAGTTCAGTTTAGTGAAATAAAATGGAGGTAGCATTCTGCTAAACTAGTTCTACTGGAACATCAGCTATCTTTTAAATATCTTAAATTAGTCTCAATTTATGTATAATGTGAAATTTAATTTTTATCCTTTGCTTTTCAGGATTTTTGTTTTTTATCAAAATTGTTAGGAAGGTGATCATTATTTTGTTTGGCTTTGTCATGTATAAACATATCAACCAGGATAATTTTTTTCTCTGACCTCTTATCCTCCCTCCAAGCATTCAGATTTGTGATTTTTCTGTCAGAAGAGTTGGTGACCATTGCCTTCTAGGTCTTGTTTTCTGGTTCTGCTGCCTCCGGACTCTGGAGTCCCAGTGCTGTGAGAATGCCTCACGCAGGAGCCTGCCTGGCTTCTTTCCAGTGCTTTCTCATGACGGGTAAAGTATGTTTCTTCCCTTATTATTTACCATTTCCAATCTAGGATTTCACGAGACTCTCTTCTTCTGTTAACTGCTTTACTTCCTTTGCCTCATTTGAAGTCTTAGTTTCCTCTCTTTCTAACTGTTCTCTAAAGGAATGACTTTCAATTCAAGTGTACTAAAATTTATATTCTTCAAAATTAAATTAAATAACAAAATTAAATACACATAGACTATGATTTGGGGTAAGAAAATATTATATAACACCTACTGCAACCTATTACATGTGCTTGTTTGAATAGCTGACTACTGAATGAGAGAATACCCTCTTTTCATCATTATACTTCACAGTTCAGTATAGAACAGGCACTTAATCATCGTTTATTTGAAATTGCCTTAACATTGTACCTGTCTTGCCTTTTCTTTCATGGGAAATAACTCCCATTTTAAAATAAAATTTATTAAATTGCTGTTTACTATTTAAAGCATTTTCTTTCAATAAATCAGTCTTTTAATCCCTTTTGACTTAACCTCTACTCTGTACTGGAGCACTGGGCAAGGTTCCCAGGATATAATGCTGAGCAAAGTTATTGGCCTCTTCCATCCTAGTGCTTATAGTTCGGTGAATGAGATAATCATGCACAGATAAATGAATGCTGTAAAAAGGAATACACAAATTCCCAATATTTATATGATTAAAATAAAAGGTCCAACCCATGTATGGCTTTTTCCATGAAGCTTTAACTGATCTCTCCACATTCAGAATTCCCCATTCTCTCTTTTCAATTTTGAATATATTTACTTACTTTAGTTTGCCAGATGTAGTAAATAAAAATTCAGACACCCAATTAAATTTGAATATCAGATAAGAAAGACGTAGTTTTTTTGGTTTCTTATTGTTGCCATAACAGATTACAACAACAAACGTAGCAGCTTAAAATAATGCATACTTGTTACCTTACAGTTCTAGAGGTCAGAAGTTCAAAAGGGTCACTGAGGCTGAAATCAAGTGTCAGGAGGGCTAAGTTACTCCAGGAGGCTTCAGAGGAGAATATTTTCTTGTGTTTTCCAACTCCTACAGGTTGCCCATCTTCCTTGCTTTGTTGGCCCCCTTCACCTTCAAAGGTAACAGTGTTGGGTTAAGTCCTGACATTGCAACACACCAAAATTGCTTCCATAGCACATGTCCTTTGCAATATTTAGGACATATATTTGAAACTGTATATATATATACATATATACATATGATTTTACATATAAAATATATACATATATATAATTATGTATATAATATATCCTATACATACACACACATTCACAAATATATAATCTACCAACCCTAATTTATGTATGTATTGCTCATGTCACAAAAACATTTCTATTCCAGTTATCTGATCAGATATATGACATTCAATTTAGAAGGGTAAGAACTGTATTTAGGGAACATAATCTGTCATCATGTTTGGGGATCAGAAGCAAACACACATTTTACTTTTAATAAGGGATATACACACGGGCTCCAGGTGTCTTCATTTTTATCTTGTTCATTCTATTATGCTTATAATGAATTTTGAAAAAATCTCAATTTGGATTCTCTTATTTTGTCTCCTTGGTTACTGATCATTTATCTTTAAAAGTAGGGAGTACAACTGTTGTTCCTGGAAATCTTGTCCTAGTTCAATGATAGAAATACCTGATAATGTATGATGATGGACTCTCTCTATACTCCAGAAGTCCTTACAAGTAGAAATAAAGAGGAAAAATAGTATTCAGAGGTTATTATGTGCTAGGTACTAAGCATGTGATTTTTAAAGTTAATCCTAAGAAGACTCAAAGAGACATTACATGTGTCCCATTTTCCAGAAGACAAGTTGTCTGCTGAAGGTCACACAGAGCTAGGATTCAAAGTTCCTTACCACTGGGACATTGTGTCCAAGGAGTGAGTAGGATTACATACATCACAACACTACCTTCCACTTAGAAATTTATCAAGAAAACCTGCCTGCCAGTATGAGTTTGGCCTATAAAACTCAAATTGGAAGAATCATTGCTCATGTTGCCAATGAGCACATTAGCATTCTATTATCTTTACAACGTTAATTTAATGGACAGCCATGCATATTGAAGAACACTTCTGAGTTCCCTCAAAGTCACAGAATTCGAATTTCTGAATGTTCATTAGCCAAATATATAACAGAAGTGGTCTAGATTCAATGAATTTTTGGTGTATCTTATTTCCAAACAGGTCTTGAAATTGCATATGCTGATATAAATTCACGTTGTTTTAATAAAAATAGAAATGCATGAATAAAAAGTCACATTATTTTTTCATTTATCAAAGTTAATTAAGTTCACTAATGGTTAAGTTATTTATTGAGCTAAGACATTTAATCAGAAAATTGTCCTTCTGTCATTTCACTGAGTATTCTAGTTTAGAAATGCCTTACTTAAAATGCAAGAAATTTCCAGTAAGTTTCCAGGCTCCAGAGATACATTATTTATGTTAACAAACTGGAAAGAGTTCATTTACTTTAATATTTATAAGGGAGATCAATGAGACATACAATGCAGTATTACCAAGCTCTAAAACCACTACAAAACATAGATTTAATTAATGGAATGTTAACCAAAGAATACAGTCAGCAATTCATAAATAAATAATTGTTATAAATGTCAAGATTTTTAAGACTCTTTGGAATACCCTACTGAAGCCAGGCATTAAGCAATATATCCTGCTACCTCAATCCATTAAAAAATGTAATTTTAAGGAAAATTAGATGCAGTCCTGCTCAGAGCAGATTACATATTTTAAAGCTATATTGGTTTTTAAACTTTTGAAGATAATAAGGAGGTTCATTAAGCTATTATCTTTGAGTTACTTGAAATATTGAATAATCTGGTTCAAAGAGGTTTAATTGGCATGAGCCATGCCACGCCTTTCAAATAAAATATTTTGTAAGATATTCATGAAATGTTAATTACCGAAGCATTTTTACAATAGAGAAATAAAAGTGAAAAATTACGTTGGCAAACAACTTGGTAATAAAAATGATTGTTAATAAAATGTTTGAATAATGAAATTTAAAGGCTAAGTATTTAGAAATGTAAGGAACACAATGTCTTTTGTTCTTATAAAACCTTAGTATTATTGGTCAGAAAACAACTTTGTTTTTTCCCTTAAGTATAAGATGTGAGTTAGGAACATACCCAACATTAATCAGCAATTAATAAGAATTTTGAAAAAAGTCAAAGAAAGTCAAAGTACTTTCCTATGATATATTTATTTTTAAAATCATATAGGAACAAAGAAATAGTCGATATCACTCTAATTTGCATGCAGTGACTGTGTGAAGCAGGAAGACGCAGTCTAGCTATTCATTTCAAACGCCTTGCAGCTATCCAGCCAAGGACAACAGTTGCCAGTCAGCAGTCACTTCACAATTGACAAACGTTTTAATTTCATTTATTAAAAAACCATATTAGAACACTGCAAATGAATTAGTTCATAGATTGAAGTGCACGTACCAGTCAACTGCAAAGGACTGTTGGGCTTTGTCAAATACTTTGATCCTGATCACATTGGGAATCCTTCCAGCAGTTTAGGAAATGTTCATGAATCCTTGGATGAAGCCCAAAATAGGGTTCTAGGTTAACTTATATTTGGAATTCTTTGTAAAGCTGGTATTGATAGGCTTTTGCAAAAATATTATTATTAATTTTTTCAATTACCACTTAAAGTGTTGAGTACAATATTAGGTATAATATTCAGATGAGAGTCACCAAATTTTTAAAATTCAGTGAGAAATGCTGTATATATTTTTCCATACTTGATCCTAGCAAAAGTTATTTCTCTCCTTGAAACTATGAATTTTTAGGATGGTGTTTTCCCTTGTCCCTTTGACTATAAAATACTCTCAACATTAGGAATTAAGTTTTCTGTTGCTATTGATAATTTTTACTGGTCCCAAATTATTCCAAGTGGCAAAATTATTTTCAGTAGTTTACTGACTTAGAAAAGCTCAGCTGATAGTTAGCCCAAATAGTGAAGCAAATTGCTTTTTATTTTTTAGATGCTGAATAATTCAATATATTTTCTTAGTAAAAAGAAGACTGATAGAAACAAAGAAAGCAGCTATGCACTAGAGATAGTTTTAACCATACAGCCTACAAAAATAAAGACATTTGTATGTCTATGAAAACACTAAGTGACCTATCTCTGTTCCAATTGGGGTCCATAAAATGAATATAAATGCTATAAACATAAGAAAATTCACCTGTGCTGGTAATGATTGAAAGAAAAAGGAAAGCACAGGATCCTTAAGTTTTTTTAAAGAATTCACTGAGGAAGGTTTGTTTTTAACTTCCTTCAAATGCTCTTCATCAACCATTTCTACACGCCAGAAGGCTGTCTACTCAACACATCTGTTATCTCCTCATATCAGACACCAGGGAGACTCTGCATGTCCAAAGATTTTATGTTGCACCATAAAGCATTAAATATGTGTTATTTATTCATTATTGTGCATATGGATCTGTATCATGATTTCACAATCAGATGACTAACAACATTTTGTTTGGGGTGGGGGAAAATGCACTACAGGGCTTGTCATTTCTATCATGAGACAAAAGGACAAGAGGGACACACACCTTTTTAAGCAAGAGGTAACACATGTTTCCTAAAGTAGTTCAGTAAAAACAGTTTTGTTTAGTCCTTTGGCTCTCCTAAAGTTGATTTGAAGTGTCCTACAATCAGAAAAATACCTTGTGGGTCCCTATTTTGGCCAAGATGGAGGAAAAAAAAGGCTTCAATCTGAAGTTGGCAAGTAAGAATGACTAGTCAATAAAAGTTAGGAAAAATACTCAATGACAGCAATGAAACCGAAAAATAAGAGAAGATGAAACTCTGAGAATAATACAATACGTAAAAACTTCTAGGGGAAAATTTAATTCAGACAGTGCGTGACACTTAAGGTGATACAGATATTTTGTTACTTTAGGCAAATTATCTTAATAAAATAGTAACAAAACTGGAGCTGGTCCTATGGCCTTGCAATTAAGTTCCATGTGCTCCTCTTCAGCGGCCTGGGTTCAGCTACCAGGCATGGACCTACACCACTCGTCAGTGGCCATGCTGTGGTAGCAACCCACATACAAAATAGAAAAAGACTGGCACAGATGTTAGCTCAGGGCAAATCTTCCTCAAGCAAAAAGAAGAAGATTGGCTACAGATGTTGGCTCAGGGTGAATCTTTCTCAGCAAAAAAAAGAGTAAAAATCCCACATATCAGACACAACTTTTCTTAGCAATTAAATATCTTGACGTATTTCTCAGGTTGGTGTTCTCATATAAGACATTTATTTAAAATTTCAGAGATATTAACAAATAACTCAGTGTGCCAGTCTAACTCATTCACTTATTATGTACATAGTCTATTTTTAAAATGGATATATGACTTATTCAAACACATATATGCACAGACACAACCATATAGAAAATCAGAAATCATAATAATTACCTTTTATGACTGAGAAGTCAATTGATAATAGCACTGATAATTGATAATATAAATTTTCTATTAAAAAATATTTCCCGTGATTCATAGTGCAGAACTCTGGGGATAAATTATGTTAACCATCTGCACAAATTTGAAACTGATTGGTGTAATGAAGTTTGTCTTCAGCGCAAGCTCCTTCTGTATACAAGCTGTATCATATGGTTGACTATCTGAAGTGAAATATAATCAATTTCCTTAATTCAAAAAGTGGAATGAAAGCTTTTCCATCTCTATGTTTGGACTGGAAACCATATATGTCTCATCTGTCAGGGGATGTGATGTTGGAGTTCCTGCCAAAAGTTGCATTTTCAAAATTGTATTTGGTAGTCAATGGAACAGGCTAAAAATGCATCTTTGTGGGTTTGAAACTTTCTGCTTCACGGGCATACACTTTTACCAGGGAAAGTTTAAAAACTCTTTTCAAAACAAATCCAAACCTATCATAGTCTGACCTAGGAAGATTTTTTTTTAATGCTACACATTAAAGAGAAAAAAGCCTTCAGCCTCATATCTGAAGATATTGTCCATTAACAGATGCAATGACTCTGCAGAAAGGGTCCATATAATGTATTCCTTTTAGTATTTGATATTAGGTCAATTTTTTCCCCTCTAAAAAGCATTATAGGATTAACCATAAGAAGACAACAGTTTTGCTTTGTATTATTTTCTCCCTTATGCATTAGTCCAGTAAATCTCTATGTTAAATGTAATATTTAATTGCACTAACCAGATTACTTTTGGTTACTGCTCATACAACTATCCTGACTCTTTTGGTTTGGTGTTTATCATCCCACAAATCTAACTTCTCAAATAACAAAGATATAAAGATACAGAGTTGTACATACATACATACACACAGAGATAGGAAGATGCTATATTTTAAAAACTAGGTAAATGCACAGTATAACAAATAATGTGAGTTCTTGTGTCCTTTCAAAAATGATTCAATAAATGAGGAATAAAATTTTCCCCAGAGAAGTCAAAATATGTTGTTTCAGTGTCTTAACAGTTCATAAAAGATATCACAAAGGAGTCATATGTAAACTGAATTCTGAAAACCCTCTGGGCGTTGTTTTTTAAATCGTAGTCCAATATTGCTAAATTCAGGATGAAAGGGTAATGAGGAGAATTTGAAGTGTGGGAGATAAGAAGGGGTAATCAGTCATGGGCACAATTTGCAAAGCTTTCTATGGGATGATATAGAGCAAACCATTGCCTCTAGGATCACAGAGACAGACAGGCAAACATGGGAATCACGTCTTCCAGAGCAGAGACTCACAAACCAAACTGCCGTAGGAACCAACACCCAGGGAGGAAATTGGGAACGGTGACTGATGAAATGCTGGAAGCTCAGTGGGGACAACTTTGTGACTTTTACCTCCAGAAGCTCAACCAGGTTCCCACAGTAAATAATCAGAGAAAAGTCCCCTCTTGCTTCTGGCAGGGAGAGGAGAAAAGGAACCATTTTGAAATAAGCCAGAGCACTCAGTTCTTCTTAACAAGGGGTGCCCTCAGGAGAAACTAGTTAACTGCTGGAGGATTGTGGGAGCCTAACTGAGCTGGGGTCAGGACCATAAGGGAAATCTCAGTACCTTCCCCTCGATTTTGCTGTGAATCTTAAACTTCTCTAAAAAACTAAAGTCTTAATAAGAATTTTTTTTAAAGCCTATATGCCTCATTAGGAAATTTGCATTTTATTTTATAGTTTAGTATTTAGCAGATATTACTTTTTCAGAATACAAAAATAATATATACTTTTTGAGGAGGCAAGCAATAAAAAAGTCATGTATAAATTGAGACTTGTGGACTCCTGCAAAATGGCAGATTGGAGAGTCTGAAAACCTTCACTCAAAATAAAGTTTTTGATGGAAAGTATAATAAACATAAAGAAAATCAATTTGCATTCATGGTTATATAAGATAAATCCCAGTGCTAAAAAAGGAGGAGAAACATGATTCCACAGTGATAAGCTAGCGCTAAAGCCCAGGGTATGTCAAGGGCATATGATGACATCAAGAACATAGAGTCTTTTGTTTGAAAGGCCAGTCAGGACTCATCAGGCAGGACACCGGACCTGTTCAAGATGCACTTGGAAATATGTCCTCTATCAAAAGCCATAATTTCATGGAAAGCATGGGTTGGGGAAAAAGTCTACTAAACATCTTGATAATGAAATAAAATACAAAGAAAGAAAGAAAAGGAGAGAGTAAAGGAGGGATAGGATAGAGGAAGGAAGGAAGAAAGAACAGGAAAACAAGACTCTCTGGAAATTTTGTAGCAGCAAACCAATTATTAATGTACAAAGTCACCCAGGGTTGACAGCAAGGGGTGCCTTGCAGAAGTAAAGCAAAACTTTTGAAGAAAGAGATCCTCAGGCCAGGTCCCTCAATACTTTATATATTCAGATAATCTAAATAAGAAGTCGAAAACACACAGAAAGACACAGTGTAAAACAACTGTAGAAAAAAGTCACCTTGAGTGAAAAAATAAAAAGCTGAATCATACTCCCAAGAAATTATGACATTGAAATTACCTGGTATAAATATAGAATTGGCATGTTTCAAGCATTTGTAGAAACAAAGAAGCAGTTGAAAATGATCAGGAATGACCAGGCTAATTTCAAAAGAACCACGCAAGAGAGATTGACAAGGAAAATGAGGGCGGTGCCTATAACGGTGGGCATCACTGTATCCACAGGGAGGTTCACAAGGCAAATGTGAGTGTTTGTGTGGAAAATGCGTGGTGGGGCAATGATGGGAGCTAATGTTAATCACATCCAAAGTTCTGGAGCCAGAGTTAAAAAAATAAATTAAAATTTTAATCTCATATGTAGTATAACCACATTTCTGAAATATAGAAAGTACAGAAATTTTGTAAACGAGGCTCATAAAGCTTTCAATGCCAATTTTAGCATTTGGTGTAGTTCTCAGATTTTCCTGTGACAACTTATGTATTTCCTACGACAGGATTATATTTAAATCCAGTTTTAAATGTCTGCATCATATATCATTGACTGCACCTTAAATTACTAAAATATTTCTGTTTTCTTGGACATCAAAATTAACATTTTTATACATGTAGATTTTTCTATGTTTTTAGATATTTTCTCTTGACAGATGCTGATATTCACACAACCATGAGCATTATAACTGACTTAAATAATAAAAATAATTTTTCCCTTAGAACACATTACAAAACTCTTGGAGGTTTTTTGAATTTGTGTGTATCACTCAAATATGAGGAAAATAGTTTCTTCATACGTTGCTTAGACACAGCATCATCTTTCTTTGGTCTTGTTTTTGTTTGTTTGTTTGTTTTACTAATTCGGTCAGAAGGAAATTTCATGGGATTAGGGCTTTAATTAATATTTCTTCAGAGGAATTGAAGTTTTTAATGCCACTGTAATTAATTGTCTCATCATGCTCATTGCTTAGAAAAACATTTTTTAAATAACAATTTTTTAATGAAACTGATGGAATGTTAATGTAAATATCATCCAATCTACCCAAACATTGGCAAACTGCCCATCCTAGCGGTCCACGTTCTGTTTTGTTTGTCTGTTTTTTCCCTGCTAAAAGAAAAGGGCATTTTGCTTTCTCCATCTTTGTACTATGCCCATCATCACTCGCACCAACATATACACACACTCTTGTCCCCTGGTCCAGTGATTTTCACTCAGTCAATGTCTGTTAAATGTAGCCCGCCAAATGAAAATATAAACAAATAAATCTCTTCTGCCATGATTCTCCATAGTACATTGTTCTGAAGTATAAACACCTCTGAAATTTGCTAAAGTGAATTTCAGACTATTGTTTGAAATATAAGAGGGAGAGTTTCAATTAATAATTCCCCAGTATTTCTCAATTTCTTAGTTTTAGTCAAACATGGAAAGAGAGATGCTATATTACCGCAGACCTTGCTGAACCTTTCAGGATAAAACTCCTAAAGAGCAAGCTTCCTGAAATCAGCCTCCCTAATACGCTCCTTGAAGCTGTGACTTAAGCACATAATAAGTATATCTAGACAATACTCATGTCCAATAGCCTTTATTTTCCAGGTTTTTATATTCACTGAATTCATTTTTGTCCTTTCAGACAGGATAAGTATAATAATAACAGTTATGAGAATGCCCTTGACAGCAGCCCCATAGTGATGCAAAATCATCTTTCCTGAAATAGTTTATATATATACTAGATATTTATATTTTTTATAAATATTTTATCTTTCCAAAATAATTCCTTTTCATGTTTTATAGGAAAAATGCACATGTGATTAAAAAAATAAAGGATTTGAAGGAAAAAGAAGAAAATGATAGAAGGAGAAAAAAGAAAGAAGGGTACTGGTTACAGTACCTTTTACATATAATACAAAATGTATTACCTTCTAATTCAGGAGACAAGTGTACAATACAAGGGAGAAGTGTTAACTTCCAAGTAACTAAATTTACGGCTTAGAGTAACTGAACATCAACAAATGACAATCTCTCCTATATTTTATCTAATTTTTAAAAATATACCTGAAAAGGACAAATTAGTCATTTCCTTCAATATTGAGTAAATAAATGAATCATAAAAGGTGAGCCATTGCTTTCTTTTTCATTGCTTTCAGATTTGCTATCATCTCCTAATTAACCTCACATGAAATCTTTGCCTCTCTGAATGGCTACAAAGTCTTTATTTATAAAAATCTAAGTTCTTATCTTTACTCCCAAGAGAAGTTTTACTCTTTTATTGCTTCCTAGTCTTCACTGAGGTGTTCTTTATTACATGAATCATTTTATTAAAAACATTTGACCAGGGTCATATATTTTAATTCCATTGACTGGAGACTTTTTGGTATAGGTAAGATAATGTTGACAACCTTTGATGTGAGCTGCTTCACACGTCCTACAGAATAATCAATAAACAGAGAACACTGCAAAATTCAATTTCCATATATCTAGGGAAACTAACACTTGAAAATAGCAGACACAGGTGTGTAGCCCATTTTTGAAGGGTAGTAGATTAGAAAGATATTGCAAAAAGGGAGGAATGTGTAGAGGAAACGTAACAGTGGTGGACTACAGATAAGACTGCCCCGGAAAAGCTTCCTGCCCCAGGTAATGAATGCTGAAAATAGGTCAGATCTCATGCATCAAAAGGAAAGGGCATGAAAAGCCTCTAATTGCAGAGGAAGGAGTGTTGGGAAGCACATCTAGAGAACAGGGAGGAAAACGAAGGGAGGCTTGGTGGTGAAAGGAGAGAAATAATCATGCTCTTCAAATTCATACACCTCTGGAAACAAGAAGGCATCACTGACTCAGAAGCAGAAGGCACGCTGACCAACTCCTCTCTACCAGACAGATACCCATGAAGGTATCACTTGTTAAAGACCTGAATTTCACTGTAACACCAGAATAGAAAACTTAAAGAAAGTAAATAAGCCATCCAAATTACTCACCCCCAGCCACCCAATCTGTTATTGCTAGTACAGAAAATGTCTAAAAAACTTATTATGAATGAGAAAAGACAATTTATGTCAATACAAGGCTACTACAAGAATAAAAATGTGCCAATCAGTCATTTTAGGTATGAAAAATTTGTAACACCCTACTGTGAGGGAGGGGATCTGACAAAGAAGGGTAAACTATACAACAATTTTTTGCCCTTAATTGGTTGAAATTATTTTATTTACTTATTCTTTTGGTGAGGAAGATTGGCCCTGAGCTAACATCTGTGCCCATCTTCCTCCATTTTGTATGTGGGACACCACTATACTATGGCTTCATGTGCAGTGCATGGGTCTGCACCCAGGGTCTGAACCTTTGAACCCTTGGCCACCGGAGCAGAGCACAGGAACTTAACCACTACACCACCAGACCAGCCCCATTGATTCAAATTAAATTAGAAATTAGAGAAATGAAAGAAACACAATATTAGTTATTAAAAACTCTTGATTATACTATACAAGCAAAAAAAAGAGGTGAGATAAGAGCAAACTGAACAAAAGAAAAACAAATGAAGAACAAAACATCTCAGAAATGTTACAAGACCCTATGGGGGAAGAGACAGAAATCACAAGCAAAGCAATAAATGTAGAAGCAAAGAATGAGAAGAAAGCCAAGAAAAAATAAGGGAAAATAAATGAATTAAAAAGAAAAATATGGGGGCCTCCTGGTGGCACAGTAGTTAAGTACACACGTTCCACTTCTGTGGCCCTGGGTTTGCAGGTTGGGATCCCAGGTGCGGACATGGCACCGCTTGGCAAGCCATGCTGTGGTAGGGGTCCTACATATAAAGCAGAGGAAGATGGGCATGATGTTAGCTCAGGGCCAGTCTTCCTCAGCAAAACGAGGAGGATTGGCAGCAGTAAGCTCAGGGCTAATCTTCCTCAAAAAAAAAAAAAGAGACTTTAGCAAAGGATTGCTGAAAAACACTTACTATATTTAATTGTTGATTTAGCATTAAATCAAATGTGGTCATTTGAACATCAAAATAATATTAAGTGACATACTTTAAAAATTGTGGTTCCCTACTGATACTCAATAAACATATACTTAAATAAAAAGAGACAATGGTAAGAAAACCTCTTCTTTACAGAAGAGTATGACTAATAAGCAAAACTCATCTTAGAACTTTTAGAAAACAATTTGCAACCCCAAGTATAATAAGTGAGTAGGAAAACAATCATTTAGTGAAAGTACATTGGGTAACATGACAGTTGCATGTTGACAAATTATTATCCCCAGACTGCTTTACTAATCGGGGAAAGAAGCCTCCAAAATAGAAAGATGTGGTGGGCACTACTTTAACCAAATGAGCAAACTTACCAAAAATAATAGTGGGACAACTTGACAATATGTGTAACTGACGTGATGCAATATAAAGTTTACATTATCACCTATGAAAGATTCTTGCAAATCATGTTCAACTTGAACAAATCAAGCTTTTAGATGTAAATCCCAAGGGAAATATATAGGATAGTGGAATATGTTAAATGCCTCCATGAGAAAACACTGAAATGAATCCAGAATGTGGGAGCCATCAAACAGACAACTTAGTGAATTCCTCCAGAAATATACATCTAAAAAAACCACAGGAGATTGTTTTAGGTAAAAACAGACTAAAAAAAAATAACAACTAAAGGTCGTGTCTGAGATGTGACTGAATTTGGTGAAAATCTATAAAAAGAGACTTTAGGGACTAGTGAGAGAAATTTACATATGAACTGAATATTCAATGGCATTATGGGACCCTTCATATCCTCGGTTGTAATAATGCTATTGAAGTTATGCAGAATAGCTTTTATGCTTAGAGGATGGGTGCTGAAGTACTTAAGGGTATAGTCATAGTGGTAGTAACTTACAAATGAGTCAGCAAACACACACACACACACACATACACATGGGTATTAATGAACATAATGAAGTTATACAAGTACATATATAGATAGGAGGTGGAAAAAGCAAATTTGAGAAATGTTAATATATCCAACCTTTATTTACATTAGAATTTTTTTCTAAATAAAAGTTTCTATAAACTTTTGGGATGTATATACCATAATTTATTTTATCAGACACACATTAAAAGTAAATGTCATTCTTTTCTCCCTGGCCAAGCTATAATAATATTGTTAAAATAAATATACTCTGTAAAATCCACAATATAAAATACTCTAGTTTAACTGAAATACTTAAAATGAAGATACAAGCATTTACAATTACATTGGTGTCTTAATCCAGGGAAATACAAAATATCAATATAACAATTTATTGAAATCATTGTTTATTTAATGAAAAAAGTTTATTTACAAGTTATAATTAGATAAATTCAGTGCTCAATCTAAATTATTGCTTTAATTTGAAAACAATTTTATATATTATGAAATAAGTATAGACACATTTTGAAAATGTGTTGTTTTTCAATTTAAAAAATCCTCACATGTGTACTTTATTTATTTTTATTGAGGTAATATTGGTTTATAACATATACATTTCAGGTGTACATCATTATATTTTGATTTCTGTGTAGACTATATCATGTACACCACTCAAAGACTAATTGTTATCCATGGCCATACATATGTGCCCTGTCACCCCTTTTGCTTTCCTCCCACCCCTCTTCCCCACTAGTAACCACAAATCTAATCTTTGTATCTATGTATTTGTTTGTTGTTGTTTTTATCTTCTACTTATGCATGACATTATACAGTATTTGACTTTCTACCTCTGACTTATTTTGCTTAGCATAATACCCTCAAGGTCCATCCATGTTGTTGCAAGTGGCAAAATTTCATCTTTTTTATGGCCAAATAGTATTCCATTGTATACATATGCCACATCTTCTTTATCCATTCATCCTTTCATGGGCATTTAGATTGTTCTCAAGTCTTGGCTATTGTGAAGAATGCTGCAATGAACATAGGGGTGCATATATCTTTACATATTCATGTTTTCATGTCTTTGGATAAATACTCAGAAATGGAATAGCTGGATCATGTGGTAGTTCTATTTTCAATTTTTTTGAAGAATCTCCACACTGTTTTCCGTAGTGGCTATGCCAGTTTACATTCCCACAAGCAGTGTGTGAGGGTTCCCTTTTCTCTACATCCTCTGCAATACTTGTTATTTCCTGTCTTGTTAATTACAAAGACAGATATGAGATGATATCTCATTGTAGTTTTGATTTGCATTTTCCTAATAATTAGTGATGTTGAACATCGTTTCATGTGCCTCTTGGCCATCTATATATCTTCTTTGGAAAAATGTCTATTCAGATCTTTTGCCCATTTTTTAATTGGGTTGTTTGTTTCTTCGTGTTGATATGTATGAGTTCTTTATATATTTTGGATATTAACCCCTTACAGATAAATGGTTTGCATATATCTTCTCCCAATTGTTAGGTTGACTTTTCATTTTGTTGATTGTAGATTAAAATATTTTCCAGATATTTTTTCTGCTTAATTGTAACGATAATGAGTCACAGATGATGATTCTGCTGTGTTCAAAAGTTATAGATTATTTACAACTGAATTGTGAATTAAAATATCTGAAAAATTAATGGCTAAATATTAGCCCTTTAAAAGTGTTATTTTGGTTAATCAAGGGTAATATGCTTTTTATGAATCATGAAGAGAAATATACCATAAAACCCACCAGGCAGGAGCTTTTGCCTTATGGAGATTCAGCCCTGTATAACTTGTGGTCTAACAGGCTTTCATGCAGGCTCTAATCTGCTATTCATCTCTCATTCATCAAATCCAATGGGAAGATAAAAGATAACAGAACCCTTTGATGCAGTCTGTAAGGGTGAGCTTCTCAGACACGGACCAGGATGGTGAACGTTTGAAGTAGATTGATTGCCAATACTATCCTCAAAAGCTCTGCTCTTCCTGTATCCATTTTCTTCACAATGTAATTTTCTAGCTTCTCCCTTCAAGAAGTGGAGTCTGTTACTCCAATTCTTGAATCTGGGCTGATCTTGTAATTTGATCAATTGACGATGCTGGAAATGATGTTTGTGTGTTTATATTATTGTGGTAAGGCCACTTAACATGAGATCTATCTTCTTAACAAATGTTTAAGGCATACTACAACATTTTTAACTATAGGCACTATGTTCCAAATCTAGATATCAAGAGGCCTTGGATGCTTCTGATTCCTCTTTCTGAAAATCTTGCCATACCATGAATAAAACCAAGGTTAGTCTTCTGGAGAATGAGACTACAAAGATAAAAGTTGAATAATCCCAGCCAAGAACATCCTAGACCGGCCAAATCTCAGCTAATCTGCCAGCTGACCCAAATTATATAGCAGGGCCAGGCAAGATCAGCCTTGCCTGACCCAGATAATGAACCCTAGTCTGAGAAATAATAAATGAAAGTTGACTTAAGCCCCTAAATTTTGGGGTGATTTGTTATGCAGCAATAGTTAACTCATATAAAGTTGCAGGATATTTCTGAGGGTCAAGTGGGTAATATTCAGCATAATCTACGTTTTTTTCCTTTTCTCCATCCTCTTCTGTTAGCTGTTGGATTTTTAAAGAGTGTGTCTTCAATACAGGGGACCCAGAAATTTCTACCATTAGCTATATTAATCCAGTTATCTTTTCCTCTTCAAATCCAAACCCATTCCTGGAATCTCACTTTGATGGGTCATTTCCTGGGACCCTTCCATTACCAATTACTGAATAAATCAGCTATGTGCAGGAAATGGATACTTCACCAAGACGGGGTATTCAAGGAAAGTTTAATGAAGAGTGTGTCTTAAAATGTGTGAGCATAGCAAAGGAAAATCAACAAAAGTTAGTGATGCATTTTACCATCCCCAGGCTGAAGGTGCAATGATATGGAGCAGTGACTAGGATCCAGAGAAAATGGTACCTGTAGTAGAGGTCCACTAAACTCTAGCTCTGGTTGTGGATAAAGGAATACAGCCATTGGCAAACCTGGGCCAGTAGGGAGGAGAAGGAGGGATAAATGCCTTGACCTTATTCTAGTCCAATGCCCCATCTCCTTCTGGTGCCTCTTGTTGGCAAAGTCTAACAGACATAAAAAGAAAGACTGTCCCTCAAATCAATCTGTAAGTATCAGCTTCCCTGTACTATAAGCAGAGCCATAATAGATTTAGAGGGACAAACAGAATATCAACATAATCACTTCCTAAAAATCACATTTTTAAAATGACTTATGCAGCTCTTTCCATTCTGAATACTTGTGCTCAATTTTCCATAAGGCTTTCAAGTTTCGTATGAAAATCTAAATAATATTGATCATTGCTATGTTTTATAAAAGATGATATAAATTGATATGCATCTAAAGTGTGAAAACATATTGTATTTGTACGTATTAAGTTATTGCTTTTTATTTTTATTTTTTGAGGAAGATTAACCCTGAGCTAACATCTGCTGCCAATCCTCCTCTTTTTTTCTGAGGAAGACTGGCCCTGAGCTAACATCTGTGCCCATCTTCCTGTACTTTATATGTGGGATGCCTACCACAGCTTGGCTTGCCAAGTTGTGCCACGTCTGTACCCGGGATCCAGGCGGCAAACCCCAAGCCACCGAAGCGGAACGTGCACAATTAACTGCTGCACCACCGGCCAGCCCCTACGGCACTGCTTTTTGTGTTAGATAAAACTAAGTTCTTTTTTGGTATATTCTGAATTTTCTCCAGTATTTTTTAATTATTTCATTACATCATCTTTATACTACAATGTGAATTAAGGTAAGCATTTATTGCTCATTAATAAATGTTAAAGTTATGAAATGTTATGAGTGCTCCAGAGAGATAATCATTTGTATGATGATCACTATCATATATGTTTGTATCTTGAGAATTTCTGAGGGCATATTTTTTTTTATGCCATTGTAAAGACAACACAACAACAGTTATGTGAGAAAGTTAGAAAGTATTAGAAGGTCCAAATGGTTGGATATATGTTTTGAAACAGACTCGTCTCCAGCTTAAATTATACATTTACAGTTGAATTTCCAAGACTTTATGTCTTGTTCCACTTATAGACGTTTCCACTTATAGACATTTTTCTTTTGAATACCACTTATGATTACCTAACTTTTGATACCAGTGGGGAAATCTCCAAATATGTGAATTAATATCTTATTTCTAGGTCAATTTAGTTTACTTCAGTTCAGGAATATTTACAAAGTGTCTACAGCCTTTTGCGTTTTGGGAATGAAGGGATAGTAGATGTTGATGTCATTAACTGAGATGAGGAATAGTGAAGAAAATACAAAGATGGTAATACAAAGGGTAAATATGATGAATTCAATTACAAATATGTTTTATTTGAGATGCCTATAAAATGTTCAATAAGTGACATAAAGAAGAATATTTGAGGGGCTGGCTCTGTGGCCAAGTGGTTAAGTTCACGTGCTCCGCTGCAGCAGCCCAGGGTTTGGATCCTAGGCGTGGACATGGCACCACTCGTCAGGCCATGTTGAGGTGGCGTCCGGCGTCCCACAACTAGAAGGACCTGTCACTAAGATATACAACTGTGTACAGGGGGGGTTTGGGGAGATAAAGCAGAAAAAAAAAAAAGATTGGCAACAGTTGTTAGCCCAGGTGCCAATCTTTAAAAAAAAAAAAAAGAATATTTGATATGTAGGCTCTGACAATCATTGAAAAAGAGTGACTAAAAATATATATTTGGAAATCAGCTGTATATAGGCAATGACATCATCTGTATAGTTTGAAGAGTTTGAAGTAGAAGGATTCGAAACAAATAAAATTTATATTTGTTATCCCAAGTTGAGGAGGAAAGTCATTTCTAGTTTTATTTCTTTCACATGCATTTTCAAGTGTCTATTATAATCAAAATGTATATGGAAATAATTTTCAATTCTTCCATATATTATTTCTGCAGAGAAATCTGCTAAATATTTTTATATGCATACTTACTAGTCTTATGACTTGATTTATTCAAATACTTAGAGACTTGAGTACTTTATCAAAGAGTGGAGGAATATGGAGGCATGTTCCACGTTGGTAATTAACTTTTCAAACGTTGAACACTGATTGGCTGTGTGTAATAATGTAAACTGAGCATTTAGAATGTAATGTAAGCTATCAAAAAGGTTACTTGGAGAAAAATTATGCATTACCCTAAGATTCAAGAGAAGAAACAGGCTTGGGCAATGTTGACTTTGATTTTTTGACTTTAAGTTGTTGATAGAGTATCTAAATGAAATTTTATCACATGTTGTTGAAAATACAGGGATAGAGTGATAGAGGAAGGCAAAAGGCATTAGTTGAATAAAATGTTCATCTGTATTTAGTGAAAAGAGGAAAGAAAAACAGCATGCTAGGTTTAAGAGCTGTAATTTTTCTAATATGACACCTTTGATATGAAATGCTACCAACTCTTAATTTTCAGTTCTTGGCAGAGAAACGGAGTCATTTGATGTCACCATGAACTGGCACTAACTTTACTTACAGAATTGAAGTATTATTATTTTTACCACCCTTATTTTAAATATCAAGAGTATAATCCTAAAAACTGGCTTTGTGTGTACATATAAAGGTATCTGTGTCTTTTCTCTTTCTTTCTTTCTTTTTTTATTTCTTCCTTCCTTCCTTTCTTTCTAGAAACAATATATATTTTATTTTATGGTTATTTGTCAGATTGAATAACTTGGTAGCAATCGTTCCAGTGAGCGAATAGAAAATGATAAGTAGTAAACGGACCAGGTATTGGGATCATAGAGACCCTGTTTCAGGTATATGCTTTTATTCACTATCTGCATAACCTTGAGGAATTCACGTAATCACTAAGTATCAATTTCTTCCCATGAAAAATTATTGTACCTACTTTACAAATTTGTTATGAGGATTAAATAGGATAATATAATATTAGGTTTCTTCAGCTATTAGGTACAAAAACAACTCAAATTTTGCTAAAAAAGAACATAAATGTATTGGCTCAGATAAGCGCTTTGTTCTATTTAGAAATCAGCTTTAGGAACAATAAGTACAAGGGGCTCAACATTGTAATCAGGACTCGTGCCTCTGCTCTGATTTCTTGTATTCTGGCTTGACTTACAGACAATTTTCTTCTTATAATATCAAGGTGGCTTCCTAAAAATATAGGATTTAATTTATCTTTTCAGTAACTCCAGGAAAGACAGAAAGAGAGAGAGAGAGAGAGATTCTATTATTCCCCAATAATTCTAACAAATGTCTTATTATTCACAGCAGGAATCTACATCTTTCAAAAACTAAGTAGGGTTTTGGTTTATTTAATTATAATAAGTTTAGTAGCATAATAAGCCAAACTCCAAATCTGATTGATTCAAAATGCTAAATATAGCCTCCAACCTGGGAGTTTCTGTCATTCAGCACCAGGCTTTAGAAATGTGCCTACATCCTGAGCCCAAAGTATGATTTCCAACAAATTGCTCTCTCTTTTAGAGCAATTTAAAGCAATGGTCGAAAGTGAGAGGAACAGATAATGTGCTCCTTACTTGAAAGTTATCCTCAATTTGGGGTTAATTTTTGACCTTTCCTGGAAAGGAATATATAGCAAGAGGTGTGCTGAAAAGTTTAGTCCACGAATTAAAATTTCAACTGAGTCTTAAAGGAGCCCTAGAGTAGACAAACAACATGGCAAAGCAGAGAAAGTAAGGAAATGCATTCTAAGCAGATGTTCCAGAATGCACAGATGCATAGATTGATGGTAACAATGGCTTTGTGGGGCAAATGTGTAGCTAGAGTTTAAGATAATGCATATGGGTCAAGCAAAAAGAATGCCAGGAAATGAAGGCGAAAAATTTTGATAGGGTGAATTTTTGAAGGGCCTTGAAAATGATGGTAAATATTTGAGAATTCACTTAAGCTACAAGATGCCTTTGAAGGCTTGGAAAGCAGCTTTTTTAGAAAAAAAAAAACACGTGGAAACAGCAGAGTGAGGACAGATAGTGTCTATTTTGCTACTTTGACATTATACATGAAATATGTATACTACTAGTGACATTATGACAGATGTGCAGGCATATTCTATGTATATTCCAGTCGGAGAATCTATTTATCTGGGTGAAAGTTAGTAGGGAGCAATGCTTTTAGCTTGTGAAAAAATAAAAGATAGAAATATCTAGTAAGAATTTGGAAAAATAGGCCACAGGTTCACCAGTGAGTTCAGGCTGGTGATATGAAAGGCATAAAAATAGTGGCTACTATTTATAGTTTGTCTTTTATGAGTCAGATAGTTGTCATGCATTATCTCATGTAATCCTCAAATCTTTAAAGTAGAAAGTTTGTCCTTTAAAAATGAGGAGAATAGGTATGAAAAGGATTAAGAAACTTGCCCAAAGTCACACAGTTAATTAGCCACAAATTTAGCAAGTGGCTTAACCAAAATTGCATGTTTGGAATATTTGAATCTTATGCTTTTTATAATATGCAGTGTTTTTATCTTTTTTCGAGTGATAATTGAAACAACAGAATCGGATAAGCACATCTTATTGAAGACGACATTTGAACACAAAACCAACATTTTTTCTTATCTACCATAGCTAAGTATCACAGACACCACATACGAACACACATGAAAACATACACACACAACTCTATCTTGTAGGTTTATGATTTTGGTGAGTTTTTGTAAAATTTCTTTTAGCTTCTCCTCATCTCTTCATTGTCACTTAGATCATTCAGATGCTTCTGCTATGGGTAAAACTTAAACTATGACAGTACCATTTTGCTTTACTTTTACAAATTAAGCCTTCCGAAGTATTAAATTAATATTAAATTATTTGTCATTGAATGTAGCAAAGATTGCTACCAGTTCACCTAAGATTCATTTTCTCTTCTTCCGTATACATCTATTCTATATTTCCCAACCTCCCTTTAGATAGAGCCATATGACTGCCTTCTAGACAGTGGCACGTGAGACAAGTGACGAGTTCTATTTCGAGACTACGATTCATCAGTCTTTTCCTACCCAGATTATCTCTATCTTTATTCCAGCTGGATTCCTGCAATACCTAGGCTGTAGGGGACGAGAAAGTCATGATTTAAAAAACTTGGACTTCGATCTCACTATGTGAAGGAGCACTACCTATTGGTCAGGAAAATACACTGGGCTATTAACATGAGTGAGAAATGAACTTCTATTGTGTTTGGGCTATTTGACATTTTGCGATACTTATTATTATGGCCTAGTTAGCCTAACTAAGACACTGACATATAAATATATATTATTTTATAGGGTTTAGATCTTCACACTATTAATTTGAAATAAAATTTACAAACAGAATTTAAAATTAAAATTTTGATTTTAATCTTTCCTGATTGCAAATTTACAAACAAAATAAAGACATGACTACTGATTTAGTTAATATTGCATATCATAAAAATACTTAAATGAGTGTGCAGAGTAAAATTGTGAAAAATTTTTTTGCTTCTAATATTCCTATACATGTAACATGATCCTGCCACTATGTTTATAATTAAAACATGGCTTTCTTTTATTTCCATTTTATCACCCTCATAACACAACATAAATCAAAGCAATTTTGCTCATCTTTACTAAGTTCTGAGAACTAGAAGTGATATTCCAGTTACTCATTTATGAAATCGCCTGGAAAGTAAAATTTATTGTGAGGAACACGTGAAAGGACATGAGAAATCTTAATAGCTGTATATTGGCATAACAAAGAAGTCCTTGAAATACTCAGACTTGAAAGAATCTACTGTAATTTTCTCAGGAGCTTTTTGGTCCCAATTAAGCTTGTCTGTTGTGACTGAACTTTAATTAGTATGGATGTTTGTACTTTGGAAATTCAGAGTTTTAGTTTAACTTCATAAATTCATGAGATGAAAGGAAAAAAGAATAATTCAATGAGCCTAGAATTTTAATGAGGGCATTTGAAAATGCTGGCATTCTTCATATTATAGCTGCTGTGTCATCCCAAAGTGCTTCTACACAACTGGTTTGAAGAGCCAGGCTGAATTAGCCAGTCAGTTGAGCCAAATTCAAAAAAGTTCAAACACCAACCAAAGGCGCCGTTTGAAAAATTAATATTTTAGCTGAGCCATTTGATTTTTAAATTTTAAACAAATGATCAAATAGCTCCACGGAGACACAGACTTGAAGTATTTTTCAAGTTATATTTTTGGTTTTCAAACAGTACAATTTTTTGAGGGGTTTTTCTGAGAAGTTAATGTCATTGCATTTCAGTTACTGAATACTACCAAGTGGAAATGTAGCGAAGCTGGTTCAATAGTAATTATTCTGGTTTATTTGTCAGTTGGCTTTTTTTTAAACTGCTTTATTGAGATATGATGGATATGCAAAAAACTTTACATATTTAATGTATACAACCTGATGAATTTGGAGATCAGTATACATCTGTGAATCTGCCTCTTCATTTGTCTACTTTTTAAAAGGTTTTTCATGAAATGGTAATGCAGCAATATAACATTTCACCATCCATGACAACATCGAGCATGTATCTCTCTCATAGGAAGTAACTGAAATGCCTTAAAATCTATGGTTTTCAAACTTAAGTGGCTTATTCAACTGGCTTATTTATCATTATGAAATGTTACTCTTTCTACCTTGTGGTGAAATCTAATTTCTTTTTAATTAAAAGAAGAATAAAGGCTCTCTTTTGATTAAAATTTCATGGTACATTTTCATACTCTTTTAATCTATCTGTGACTTTATTTATATAAAGCGTTTTTCTCGTAGATAGTATATAGTTGTATTCGCTTTTTAATCTAGTATGATAATTACTTCCATGTTTTGGATCATATAGTTCATTTATATTTAATATATTTATTGATATGTTTTTGTTTATATCCACCATTTTTCTATTTGTTTTCAGATTGTTTTATAGGCTTTTTAAAAACTCTGTTTCCCCTTTTCTTTTTCTTTTTGGCCTTTTTTTTTTTTTTTTAAGATAGGGGAACACATGCTATCCTTATCAAAATCCTAAGGGCATTTTCTAGAGAAATAGAAAAAACAACCTAAAATTCATATAGAACCACAAAAGGCCTCAAATAGCCAAAGTAATTTTGAGAAATAAGAACAAAGCTGCAGGCATCACAGTTCCTGATTTCAAAATATGCTTCAAAGCTAAAGTAATCAAAACAATTTGGTACTGACATAAAGACAGACATTTACACCAATGGAACAGAATAGAGATTCCAGAAATAAACCTGTACATATACAGTCAACTGACCTTCAGCAAGGGTGCCAAGAATACACAGTGGGGAAATGGTAGTCCCTTCAACAAATGGTCTTGAGAAAACTGAATATCCATAGGCAAAAGAATGAAATAGGACCCTTGTCTTATATCACATACAAAAATCAACTAAAAATGGATGTAAGACTTAAATGTAAGACTTGAACCTGTAAGATTCCTAGAAGAAAATATAGGGAAAAACCTTTTTGATATTAGTCTTGACAATAACTTCTTGGACATGACACCAAAAGCACACGCACACAAAGCAAAAAGATGCAAGCGTGACCACGTCAAAGTAAAAAGGTGCTGCACAGCAAACAAAGTAATCCACAGAAAAGAAAGCCAATTTATGGAATTGGAAAAGAAAATTTCAAATCATATATCTGATAAGAGGTTAATATCCAAAATATATAAGAAGCTCCTATAACTCAATAGCAAAAAACCAAATAACTCAATTAAAAAAAATGGGGAAGGCCTTGAATAGACATTTTTCTAAAGAAGACATACAAATGTCTAACAAGTACATGGAAAGTTTTGGGGCTGGCCCAGTGGCCTAGTGGTTAAGTTCAGTGCTCTGCTTCATTGGCCCAGGGTTTCGCTGGTTCGGATCCTGGGCAGGGACATGGCACCACTCATCAGGCCACGTTGAGGTGGTGTCCCACGTGCCACAACTAGAAGGACCCACTGTGTACTGGGGGCTTTGGGGAGAAAAAGCAGAAAGAAAAAAAAATAGATTGGCAGCAGTTATTAGTTCAGGTGCCAATTTTTTAAAAAAAATAAAAGAAAAGAAAAGTTTCTCAATATCACTAATGATCATGGAAATAAAAACAAAACCATGATTACCTATCGCTTCATACCCGTTAGATGGCTATTATCAAAAAGACAAAAGATAACAAGTGCTGATAAGGATGTAGAGAAAAGGAAACTCTTGTGCACTTGGTGGGAATGTAAATTGGTGCAACCACTATGGAAAACAGTATGAACGTTCCTCAAAAATTAAAAATAGAACTACCATATGATCCAGCAATCTCACTTCTGGGTTGGCGAGGGTATGGAAAAATTTAACCTACTTCATTTTAGTATTCAACTTTCTTCCTCTTTTTTTTGCTCTAAAGGTTGTAAAATGCATCATTACATTTTCAATTAATTTAGGAAATTTGAAATCACTACTTCAATGTTTTTATCCCCATTCTTTCTCTTCTTCTTTCTAAGATTTCAGATACATATTTACTATAATACTAGAAACTTCCTCATAATTCCTGATATTTCCCATAACTCACTACAACTCTACCATTTTTGTTTTTAAGTACTATTTTTCTCTCTGTGTTTCTGTTTCGATAGTTTCTATTGTTAAATTCTTCATGTGTACTGATCTTTTCTTCTTCAGTGGCCAATCTCCTAGTAAACACATTTGATAAAATTTTCATTTCAAATATTGTACTTTTCACTTACAGATTTTACCATTTGGCTCATTTTTACTACTTGGATTTTTCATCTGTGAGTTCTCATCTTTACTTCTTAAGACCATCTGTTCTATTCAGTCCTAAAATATATTTATAATTGTTTCTTCAACATCTTCTGATATCTGGGTTTGAACGATGTCGTCTTTCTTTAAAGAGTGTTCATTTTTGTTCTAACAAGCAGTTAATGTATGGCAGCTTTTCTTGACCATTTTGAGGCTTCAATCCAGTCTTTGTTTTGGAAGACTTTAAGAAGTTCTTACTATGTGATGTGGTCCTTGGTTTTAAGTTGTGATCTGTCCCTTGTCTCAACAGAATGCTTTAGTATCACTGAAGTCTCTCCTCTCAGATGAATCAGAACACCAAAGACTCCAGCCCAATGCGACCTCTCCACACTGTTGCGGCTGCTTTCTGTTTGGCCTTGTGAAGTTTCACCCTGAGCATGAAGAGAGCAGCTCTTGCCCAAGGATACTTGGGGAGCCCCAATCCCACACAGTTCCCTCCTTCTAGTGCACTGTTCTGCAAGTTCTGCTTGTAATAGCATCCTTGAACTCTGCTCTCTGCCTTCTCCACTCAGCAGGACCATCATGCTCTCTTTGTGGTTCATCTCCCTGAGTCAAGTTTGAGAAATTGTCTCTAGGTAGAGAGCTAGGGTAAATGTGGTGTTTCTATCTGAAATGTTTCCTTCTTTCATTTTTTGCATTTCCAGAATGTTATTTTCCTCTATGATACCTCTGAATATCCTCCCAAAATACAGACAAGAATTCAAGTTTAAGGACGAAGTTTCTGAAAGACTCTTACGCTCAAGGAAAACTTCCTCACAATATATTCTCTAGGCATAATTATTCTCTGTTTATTTGATTTAGGCCATTATATTGTCATTATAATTTATATTACTAACAGTAGTTCTTTAGCTAAAATGTGGCTTTGGTGTTCATCGTGTAATTTATTTTTAAAGCGTATCTTCTAAACTTCATTTTCTTCTTTTACTTTTTCCTTTGAATTGAAATTTCACGTTTTTAAACTCACATTTTTATTTTTCTTCCTGTTATTATTATTCCATAAGTAGTATTAACTATGCAAACTAATATGTATCAAGTAGTTATAACCCAGATATCAAGTTATTAATTTTATGCATATGTTTTTTAATATACACCATGCACATTTAGTTTATTACTATATTTGGAAGAGTGGGACTCAACAAAATAATACATGCTAATGTGCTCCAACGTGCTCAGGTCTTTGCAAAAGTAAGTTATTTTAAATGAAAAATAAATATTTATTGAATTGAAACTTTTATTAAAGCTTCAAACATACATAACACTATATTTTGATATTTTAACCCCAAGCAGAAAACAAAAACATTTGAAGTGGTTTGGAAAGATACAGAGCACGACACGATAAAAATAAATGCGGAAATTAGAGCTTCAAAAAATTGGAATAGAAAAAGAAAGCTGAATATGCTTCATTGATTTCTTTCTGGCTCTGTTTATGTTTTAAAGTTGTGCTTAAGGTTGATGTAATCTTTCTGCTCATTTGTGGCTCCAGTGTGGGGAAAAAGGTGAAAAACTTGCTTAGAAAAGAGATTTCACAGATATTTTATTTTATAGGTAGGTAAATGTACATAAACATTTATTTGCTGATTTGCTACACTTTCAATGTGAAAATTCTCCCTAATTCATAACGTTACTTCGTAATGCCAACGGTAAGCATAGTCATTCCTTCTATGTGCTTCCATAGTATCTTTTTCACATCTTGATCGTAATACTTTAGCATATTCAATTGTAATTCTCTCTTCCAAACTAAACTGCAATCCCTCTTCATATCCCAGGGTCTACCTAGCAGAATGTCTAGCACATGCTAGGAGCTCCCATAAGCATATATTGCATAAAACTAGAAATTATAGATTAACTCCCATTTACAAGTAATTTACTCTTGTTTCTCTTCATCTAAGGAGCATAACAGTTTTACACGTTGGAAACATATCATCATTGCATCCATTTGTATTCCACAATCATATATTATAATAATAGCTAACATTTATCAACTGCATTCTCTGTGACAAGCACTGTGGTTAGGGCTTCACATGGATTAATCCATTTGATTATCACACGCAGAAAATCTGTGAAGTAGGAAAATGTATTATACCAATTTTGTAAAAGAAAATCAGAGTTTCAGAGGATTAAGTAACTTGACCAATATCAAAAAGCTAAAAAATTGCATAGTAAAACTTCTAAGCTAATTCTTTCTGAATCTGGTGACCTATTTCTTCACCACTGCAGTCCAATACTTCTATATCTTTTCTCTCTCTCTCTCCCTCCTTCCCTTTTTGTTTTCCTCTTAGTCCTTTTATTGTTTTTCTACGTCTCTCATCTCTGACTTGTAATAATCACTGAATGAATTAAACTGCTGATCAATAGATCTCAAGAATGAGTCGTTTCCTTTGAGAATATTCAAAACTTTGAAGCAAAGAACGCTATACATGTTTAATAATAGCCCTTCGGGAACACGACAAATAAAAGTCTCAACTCTCGCTTCAATCTTGTATGGATAAAAGCAATGTATAATATTTCAATAGTCTGGAGTTCACTTACTTGCCAACTTAAAACACAGCTGAACACAGCTAATGAGTGGAAAAGAATAAATTTCTTTTAAAAAGTTTGTGCATACTTGTAAAGATGTCATGAAATCCATAGCCTAAAATTCTTGTGTTTTACTGATAAGATATTTCTTCAGCCTGAAAAGAGATGAGTATGCCAAGGAGAAGCCTTTATTCATTACACAAACACCGATAGCAATTTACGTGAAAAACTGGCAAGCTAAAATCTGTCTGATGATATCAGGGCTGCTTATTTATCTTACTTGCATCCTCAATGTCTTTGCAGTTGAATAGAAAAAGTTCTCCTTTCATTTTAGGTTATGATCAGTTATTAGATTTTGGTTGAATGAATAAAGTCAATGGTAATATTTGTAGAATATTCATCAGTGAAACATGCTTTGAAACATAATGCCACTAAGGTAGTTAGGTTTTAAAAAACTACTCTAGACACAAACTTACATGGGTCAAATTTTTAACAGAACAAGCTTTTATAGAATATTGAAGAGAAATTTATTGAGATGATCACTTGAATTTATTGCACCTGTTTTCCATAAAATCCATATAAATGGTTGTATCTTAATATTTCCATATCATATATCCTTATATAATAAAATTATATTTTAATAAAATGTTAAAGTAGCTCATTGGAAATATATTTATCAGGCAAAATTTGATAATGAATCAATTGTTCATTTGTCTCCCTAAATAGAAGGTGCATTTAGTGTGATAAATTTTCCTGCTTCAGTTAACAAGCAAGACAGTGTCTGGATTACAGAACTCTTCAAATAAAAGATGGAAAGTTAAATAGAAATAACGCCTGATTCTCAAAAAACACAGTAGGAGAGTAGCATAGCAATTAATATCTAGGAAAACTAATACATGCTGTGAGGTTAGGATTTTTTGAGTAATAGCAATGGCTCAATTTAAGTGGTATCTGTGGGGAGTACTCTGAGATATCTGAAGGGGTGGCCTTTTTAACTAGTGGTAATTATGTCTGGAGTTGTTGTAAATATACTTCAACGAAGAGGGGAAATGGGTGGAAGTGTGGTTTTCTGGGTAGACAACAGAGAGAGGCAAATGTCTTTGTGTCACTGTTGCCAACAGAATTCTCCCAATGAAACATTTCCAGTCTATATCTGTTTCCTCAACAGGGAACAGGGAATTGAAAGAATGCAAATAATTCTATTACCCAAAGCATATGTTTTACAGTAGTCAAAAAAATGTAATCCCAATTAGTTTTATAGAGATATAAGCTACATTTTCTTTCTTTTTCCTTCTTTTGGGAGAGTGTTGTGTGCTGGTCTCAGTCTATCGATAACTATTGTGGCTAGACCAGCCCTTATGGTTCTTCTTATGATTGCAATATGCCCTCAGCAACAGCTATCTGGAAACTTTGAATAAAAAAAGGTTTACTACTTGCAAGTCCTGGAAATTACATGGCGCACCAGGAGCTACACAGCAAGTTCGCAGGTGGAGAGAGAGTGAATTCAAGCATGGACCTGGGGTTTTGCTTTTATGAAGATCAAGGATGAGGGCCTAGGGTTTTGCACGCTGAATTTTGGTGAATTTAAAACATAAGAGAGGAATATAAGGCACTGGAAGAGAACAAAACAAATTGCCCAAATGGTCAGTTATCCAAGGAGCCTGGAAGTAGGGGGCAACCTGGCTCTTTATCTAGTCATGAGGTTGGCAATGTGTTTATTTGAGATAGCTGTCTTTGAAGTGGATGCCTCAGCAATCAAAGCTGAAGTCAGGCACCTACATTACAAAAAAGAGAAACCAACTGTCAGGGCTTACGCTACAGGGGGCAACTCTTTTAAACTACTTTTTATAGGGAAGACGTTATTTCTAAACTGCCTTTTAACATTCCTTTTTAAAGTCTTGTCCTTTATAAGATTATGAACTCCTTGATTATAAGGATTGGGTCACGTTGCTATCTTTTTAAAAAACAACTCAAGACAATACATTACAGATATCCAACACAAGTTTTTTTATAATAAAGAGATTTTAACAATGAAGTAGAGATTAATATTAGTGAATTACTGAATTTTTTGACTACCTTCTGATATATTATTTGGTGGTGGATGGATATTTTTTCTAGAAAGTGTAAATGGCCACTTATCTCAGTGACAATTTTGTTGCATGTTGTATTGACTTCACTTAAATCAAGATGAAAGTATATGGAAAAAAAAAAAAAAAAAACCAGTCTGTGTCCAGATTGTGGTTTTTGAGATGAAGAAAATATTGCAACGAGTTACATAATTAGTCAGTTATAAAACTTTTCTTTGAGCAAATAGCCATCCATCTCAGTGAAATGTGCCAAGTGAGACCATTCCAGCAATAACCATTAAGACTCAGAACAGAGAAGCTAAAGTACACCAAACAGAAAGAGAGATTGACTCATTAAAACTAAATTCTCCTTCCCCCATAGGATACCCTTGAACACTCTCCTTAGTGTGGAGAATTCCGGCTGACATTTGCAAGAACCATTTATAACTCAGATCCTGGATGAATTGCAGAAAATGATGGGTGCAACATGTACAACAGAAATTTTAGGCCTTATTCTGATTTTTTCAAGAGAGATTCTCAAATAAACATCTTTAAGAGAATTTGCTATTACATTTGCGTATGAATTGCTCTCGAATTTTGAAAAGCATTATCATGCTTTTGTAGATTAGTCCTAATTTGCATTTTTATTTGACAGATATCTTGATTAAAACAGATTTTATGATTGCACCTGGTTAGCCAGTATTACTGACATTTTACATTTTTTAACACTGAAAATTCATAATAATATCTTTACAAAATGCCAAAAGATAGACCAAAAGAATACTTGACACACAAGGAATTGTATTATGTGAAGCCAATTTATTCATTTAGATCAATTACCTGATGTTACTTGGTAATGTTGTTGCAGCCTATTTCATACATGTTGAATTTGAATTCTTTTTTTCATTAATAGTTCTAATTTATAAATCTTTTGTCATGTTTTTTCTGTTATCAAGTAATTAAAGGAATTGCTGGGCCAAAATTAAAACTCTTATTGTAAGAATCTGATAGGAGGCATTTCTGTTATTTCAAGGTTTACTATGCAATTCATTAATAATTACATCAAATAATGATATAAGTTATTCAATTTGTTCAGCAAAAATCTATAAATAGAGATTAGAGATTTGCTTTAAAATATTCAAAAGTAAACTTTAGGAGCTATTTGTAAAAATTGCGTAGAAATACTTTTATATAAGTAGAAAATATCTTCAAAAACAATATGTATAATGGTAGAATCTACATGAATCACTATTTAGTAAGTACTATATGTCAACTATAAAATTATTGATCTAATAAATTTTTCTTTTATTCTAGAAGGATTGTTTACATTTAATGCTTTATCCAATACGTCATTCCTTTGTGTAATGTAATTTTATTCCGTTTACAAAGCAGGATACAAGTTAACATTAGCTTATTATATTTATATTGATTTATTCTCAGTAATAATCTATTTTAGGCAAGATGACTAATTTATGATCAAAACCAATACTCATTTGAATGTGAAAGAGTACGACTAATGAATAGTAAGTTATTATCAAAAATGGAACCAGTAGTCCACTGGAACTGACTTTTACCAGCTTGGATGAGTTGATTATTAAAAAGAAATTTTATGAGCCAGATGCTAAAACAGCTTGAAATTGGTCACCATGGTGGAAATCCTTTCACCATAAAAATCAGCCAATGCTGTAAATCAAGGTCTGCCCCTCCTGAGCAGTTGTTGAACATATAAGCCTATTACTGACCTGGAATTTTTCAAGGATGAAAGGGTATACATTTTATAATTATGTCAAAACACAGGGCAAACCAAGACTGTTCCAGGTAACTGAACCATATGGTGATCTTCATTGAAGGTCATATATGAGGTGTTATTATTAAGCCAATGACTGAAGAAATATAAATGAGGCATCATAGGGGCTTATTGATGCTGTCCTCAAATCCATTCTTTACTCCGTAGAGGGAATGATATTTTAATGTGATATAGATATTCCCCTGGCCTAAATTATTTGAAGGCATACCATGCCCATGAAAATGAATTCCAGCCTGCTTAATACGGGATTCACTAGGTGTGAGTGATCCGCTACCTGATTACATCCTGGGCCTTATTCTTCATCATTTACTTTGAACTATATTGAAAGTTTTTTTTGTCACTTATTTTAATGTATCTTGTGCTCCTTTACCTTTAGGAATTAGGACATGCTCATCCTTCTGCCTGAAATGTCTAATTCATTTCAATAGCTAACTCCGACATATTTTTTCATGCTAGAATTTTGTCTTTAGAGGAATCCTTTTCTGAGTCCTGGTTTGAATTAACTTCCCCTCCTCTCTGCATCAAATCTTGAATTTTCCTCTAGCTCAAGGTCAGTCTTTATGAATATCCTTTGTGGGTTCCATATCCCACTCAGTCTTGAAATATTGCAGCCCTAGGGGTAATTCATGGGAATATATTTTCCTCTAATGAAAGGTACCTTAGATCCAGGTCTGTAACTTTAAATACTAAGTTTATGAGGATTATGCATATCTTCAGATCCAACATCTCCTCTGAATTCAAAACTCATATATTTAAACTAATTTGTAAATTTAACATTTTAACTTTTATAACTATTAGATCTTTCTTTCCTGGAATGTGACAAATGAACTTGTGCCACCTGAAACTGTTCCTTCCTGAGTGTCTCTGATATCAGGAAACAACATCAACAGCTACCCAGGATCTCAAGCCTATAACCCAGGTGTTGCATTTATTCATTTCATTTGATTCTTTGTCATTCCACACATGCTGTCCACCAGTGATTCCTAGCAACATCTCACAAATATTTTACTCTTCTCCATATCCAGTAATTGACAGGCTAAGAAAAATCATTGAAATGTATGGTTTAGACTACTGGATCACTGCACTACGTGCCTAACTGCTCTGCCTGTTTCACTCTTGTCCACACCATCTCCCCACTATTCATTTTCCAGAGTGTGATTTTTGAAATACAAGTTTCCTTTCTGATTAAATTCAATTATTATTAAAATCTTCAAACAACTTTTCTCATTTATTTATAATAAAATCTGATCTCTTAACTGGAAAACAAAACACAACTTACTGTCCACCTCATATTCCATGTTACTTCCTTTAATTACCTTTCTGTCTTATTATTTTCATACTACAGCCATAGACACCTTCTTTCTGCTTCTTATGCATAAGACAGCTTGTTTGTGCTTTATGTCTTTGCAATATCTGAACCATCTATTAGGAAATATCTTCCCCAACTCTTCCTACAGTTGACTCATGCCATAACTTAGGTCTTAATTTAGATATCAAGTGTATTAGCTCCCTAGGGCTATCATAACAGAGTACCACAAACTGAGTGGCTTAAAGTAACGGCAACATATTGTCTCACAGTTCTGGAGTCTAGAAGTCTGAAATCAAGATGTCATCAGGGTTGGTTCCTTCTAAAGGAGAATCTATCTTATGCCCCTCTCCTAGCCTCTGATGATGGCTTGCAATCCTTGGCATTCCTCACTTTGTAGATGCATCAGTACAATCTCTGCCTCTGTGTCCACATGGTATTCTCTCTGTGAGGCTCTGGGTCTAAATTTTACTCTTTTTATAAGGACATCAGACATACTGGATTAGGGGCAGCTGTAATGATCTCATCCTAACTTGGTTATATCTATAAAGACTCTTTTCAAAAGGAGATCACAATCACTGGTGCAGGGGTTAGGGATTCAACATATCTTTTTGGAGGACACAGTTTAACCCATAACATCACCTTCTCTGAGGATGCTTCACATAAAACTTACTCTCGTAATACAGTATCTACTTTTCATCATAGGACTTGCCGTGGCTTGATATTTTTGTGTTTATTTAACTAATAGTTTATTGTATTCCTTCACCAAATAAATTCCATGAAGGAGTGACCTCATCTGTTGTTGCTCCTGTTGTTTTTCCTAGATGTGTAGCTAGAAGAGTGTACAGCATACGTAAGAACTTAATACAGATTTTGTGTATATATGTATATGAATTAATAATGAGTTTATATGACATCTGCTTATCACTAATATTACTGTTATAATATTTGTTTATTATAATATCTGCAATGCTATATGCACTATTTTAATTTTGCCTTAACTTTATAATCAGGATTTTTTACTTAATGACTAGTGAAGGTTATACTGAAAATTTTTTTAGTCCAATAGAGCATAAGTGCAGTTCAAGAGTGAGCCTCTCTCCATTACATTAATGTATCACAAAATCCAGTTTTTGGCAGTGTTCCCAGGCAATTGGGGTTAAAAGTCATCTTGTCCTCTGCACTTGTGTATAATGGAGAGAGTTGAATCATTGTGATATTTTGCAGTGTTACTGAGAGGGGTTGACCTCATTCTGAAAGACATTTGATTATTTCCACTGACATGTACCATCTATAGAGAGGATAATCATTATATTAATTTAAAAAGAGACAAATCATGGAATAAGAATTAAAGCTACATGTCAGGTAAAGAATAAAAACAATAATCAAGCAAGATGCTATTTTGGCAAGAATTTAATGTTATTGTATATAGTATCAATGAGCTAAGATATAGAATTAGATAATTTTTTTATTTATATTATTTGATAATCTATATTTCCAAAAGAAAAGCAAAATCTAAACCTATTAATAACTGGACTATACATAGTGGTTAATATTTTCAAGGTTCTTACATGTTAGCATATTCTAAAAATAGCAAGTTCATTCATGATAATCAGAAGATTTATTGATCTTTCAGGTCAGTGTTATATAAAATATTGAACTGTAACATAATTTATGAAAGATGTCCATTCTACTCAACATAATTTAGAAAAATGAATATTTTCCTATGTGAAATTAGGTAAGTAAAAAAAAATCAGTTAAACTTGGAAGAAGTTCACTAGAAGACAAAAAAAAATCTCATTAGTTGTTGAGAAAAAGAGACTAGGTTATTTTCTCTTCCATAGCAGTATATTATCCACAACAAACTTTCAGGATTTAAAATTGGTGAAGAAACAGAAAAACGTTGAAGAGTAAAAAGGATATTTTGCCTTTTTACTGTAAAATAAACTTTAGATTTCAATTACAATAAAAATTAATTGTATTAACTTCTCAACCTTGGCACTGCTGATATTTGGGCAGGATGATTATTTTTTGTGGGGGACTATCCTTTATATAACAGGATGTTTAGCAGCATCCCTGACCTCTACCTACTAGCTGCCAGTAGTGCAATCCCACAGTTTGGAGACAACCAAAAATGTCTCTAGATATTGTCAAATGTCTTTGTGAGTGGAATAGGGGGAGAAATTTTCCCTGATTGAGAGCTATTGCATTAAAACAAACAAAATATTCCTGCCATATCAGATTTGTGGTATGCAAACTTATATCTGTCACGGAATTTAAGTAGGAAAAAACCAATTCTTTGAAAAATAAAGGTAGTGTGAATACATTATCTTAGCAAGGGAGGTAAGGAAGTCCAAGCAGAGAATTTATTGCAAAGAAAAATAAATTATGGATGGCGAATGGTAAAAGCTCTTGGGAAACTGACCAAAGGATTACCCAAACTTACTTTGGCAATACATCCACAACTCAGAAAAAATAAACTCTCTCCTTAAGTTGAGCTTACAATAAAAGTAAAATCACCACAAGAAATAATCTATTATGAGGAAGAGTCTTTGGAGGAAACTCATATTCTCGGAACTTAAGAATAAAAACTAAAAAAAAAAAAAGAATATTTTTTAAGGAATTAAAATGATGAAATAATGAATGAGAAAAACTTAAAAGGCCAGGGCACCATGAAACAAACATAGATAGATTTGAAAAAGGACCAAATGACCATATGACCATATTATAAATGAAAAATTTTACTGTAATTAAATTTTTAATAGGTTAATTGAACATCAGATTAAATATAGTTCAATACAGAATCAACAAACTGGCAGAAAGATCTGAGGAAATTTCCTGGAATGCATCATGAGGATATAAAGCAATAAAAATATCAGAGAGTTTAAGACAGAGGATAAAACACATGCACAATCTACATGTAACAGAATGGACAGTTAAGAAGGGGAAAAAAAGCTAATCTAAAGATTCCATTTCTTTAGATACCACATTAAGTGGTATTGTCTAAAAACTCAAGAGAAATGAAGAAAGATATGTCCTAAAACTGAAAAATGTTGAGGTGAGGGCAGAATAAATCAAAAGTAATCTAATCTTAGCATATAATTGACCCTCTAACACACCAAATAGAGACAGACTCTTAAAAAACCCCAATGATTATGTGTAGGGGGAAAACAATTAGAATTCCAGCTATAGAATTATCACAATTATTAATAGAGACCAGAACACAAAAAAATCAATGATTAATTTATAAATTGTTCAGGTAATACCACAAATTGCTCAAGATATAATGCTAATGCTCCCCACCCATATGGTTGTATTTCATGTAATAATTAACTAATATTTTACTTCTAAGCCATCATTATTGTTTTATTGTTTATAATCAATGTTTATTTATATTTTCCCATGTTTATCAGTTTTTCTATGACAAATAGTCAACTTACATTTCTCTACGGAGCTATAATATCTAAGTTAAGGAAGAAAAATTCAGAGGCTAAAATGTTACTCCATCAAAAATCTTTACTGAGGATGTCAGTATCATTGTGTAGTTAGTTGTTCCCTTTGTCTCTCCCCTCTAAGTTACAACCAAAGGGATATCCGTTGACTAACAGAGAACTCCCTATGCACTGCAACAGGACACTTACGAGATCCATGTATCTATACATCTGAAAATGAGTGGACTGGGCCCAGACGAAGTAGTGGAACTAAGGGAGCAACTCCTTCCCTCTCCCCCAGCAGAAGCAATCTGGGGCTTGGATCCTCAGGCAGTAACACATGTGTCTGTGAGCAGAGCTGATGGTGACCCAGCCCAGACAACAGCCAGTGGAGTAGAGGAGGTGGTGGTCCAGCTCACAAAACTGAAAGTGGACAGAGTGGGAATAGAAAAAAAACAGCCCCTACACACCCCCAGTGGTAGCAGGTAGAAACTGTGAACAGAGGCATCAGGAACCATAGCAGAACTGGGGTCCCAGCCCCAGGTCACCAGGTGGTGGCACCCCCAACACCAGTTCCATCAGCAGCAGTGGCTGCATACAACTCCTTGGTTCCCTAGGCCCCAGCAGTTAAAATGACACCCATGAACCCAGCACCTCTGGCATCAGTGCAGCCAGCATCCCCAGATGACCTGGGAACAGCAGTGCAGGTGGTGCACAAGGTAGCTTTCCCATGGAGAGCCAGTGGCAGAACAAAAGACACAGGTGACCCCAGAAGCAGCAGAAGTGCTCACAGCCTGGTGACCCCAGTGGCATCACCTGAGACTGCAGCAACATTGTAAGCAGCAAGGCAGCAGCAACCTCAGGGGCACAAACAGTACAAAGAGGGCACCGATGACACCTGTGGGAGAAGCAGTGGAGGGTGGAAATTGAAGGGTCTCAAATACAATCAGAAGCAGCTCAGAATGAAAGTGACCAAAGCTGTATCAAAATAGGAAAAAGTGGTCAATACCACAAAAGCACCAGCAGACGATCCATTCCTTGAAGAAGACAGTAACACAGTAGAACAGAAGGAAAATGATAACTCTCCAGAAACTAAACTGGAAGTCACAGAAGATTACAATCTAACTGACAGAAAATTCAAAATTGCTGTCATAAAGAAACTCAACAAGTTACAGCAAAACTCAGAAAAACAGTTCAATGAGCTTAGGAAAAAGAATTAATGAACAGAAGGAGTACTTCACCAAAGAGATTGAAACTGAAAAAAAAAAAAAACTGAACAGAAATTCTGGAGATGAAGAACACAATTAATGAGATAAAAAAATAATGCAGAAAGTATTAAAAATAGAGCAGATCTTATGGAAGAGAGAATTAGTGAGCTTGAATGTAGAAATCTAGAAATAATGATTTAAAAATGAAGAAATTCTTTGAGAGATATCGTATTCAACTAGGAAAAGTAACATAATGATTATAGGTATTCCAGAAGGACAAGATAGGGAGAAAGGAACAGAGAGCTTACTTAAAGAAATAATAGCTGAGAATTTCCCAAACCTGGGGAAGGAAGTGGACAGGAAAGTACATGAAGCTAATAGAATTCCTAATTGCCTCAATACAAAAAGACTTTCTCCAAGCCAAATAATATTAAAACTGTTAATAGTCAGTGACAGAAAAATATTAAAGGCAGCAAGAGAAAAGTAATTATCTACAAAGGAACCCGAGCAGAATTAGAGTGAATTTCTCAGCAGAAACCCTACAGGCTAGGAGAGAATGGAATGATAAAATATTGAAAGATAAAACCATCAGCCAAAAACCCTCTATCCAGCAAAGTTATCCTTCAGATATGAAGAAGAAATTAAAGCTTTCTTAGATGAACAAAAGCTGAGGGAATTCATGCTTTACAAGAAATGTTAAAGGGAGCCTCCTACCTGAAGCAAAAGATAAAGGACAACAAAAACATAGAAGGAAAAGAGGAAAGAGATGGAACCTGCATAAGATAATGGAGATAAGAGGACATCAGAAAGGACTATCTCATCTATGAGATCTTTTATACAAACCTCATGGTAACCACAAAACAAGAAATCAGACCAGAATCACAAATCATAAATAAAGAGAAATTGGACAAAACCGTTACAGAAAACCACCAAACTGAAATGGTAGACAGAAATACAAGGGAAATGAAATAATGGAAATATAGAACAACTTGACAACAAGAGATAAAATGGAAGTATTAAGCCCTTATATATCAATAATCACCCTAAATGTAAATAGATTGAATTTACCAATCAAAAAATACAGAGTGACTGGATGGATTAAAAAATAATACTCAACAGTACACTCCCTTCAGGAAACACATCTCAGCTCTGAAGACAAACATGGGCTTAGAGTGAAGGGGTGCAAGATGATACTCCAAGCAAATGTCAAGTAAAAGAAAGTAGGTGTAGCCATATTTACATCAGACAAAGCAGGCTTGAAGATAAAAAGTATAGCAAGACACAAAGATGGGCATTATATAATGATAAAAGGGACGTTCCACCAAGAGGACATAACACTTATGAATATATATGCACCTAACACAGGATCACCAAAGTATATAAAGCAATTATTAACAGACCTAAAGGGAGAAATTGACAGCAACACAATAACAGTAGGGGACCTTGACACCCCTCTTACAACAATAGATAGATCATCCAGACAGAAAGTCAAGAAGGAAACAGTGGCCTTAAATGAAACACTAGACTAGGTGGACTTAACAGGTATATATAGAACATTCCAACGAAAAACAGAAGAATATACATTCTTCTCAAGCACACATGAAACATTCTCAAAGATAGACCATATGTTGGGAAAAAGAGCAAGCCTCAATAAATTCAAGAATATTGAAATAATATCAAGCATCTTTTCTGACTATAAGGCTATGAAACTAGAAATTAACTACAAGAAAAAAGCTAGGACAGTCACAAATAAGTGGAGACTAAATAACATGCTACTGAACAACTATTGGATCAATGGAGAAATCAAAGAAGAAATGAAAAAAATACCTGGAGACAAATGAAAATGAAAACACAACCTACCAAAACTCATGGGATGCAGTAAAAGCAGCACTAAGAGGGAAACTTATTTGAGATTATGTAGGCCTACCTCAAGAAACAAGAAAAATCTCAAATAAACAGGCTTACACTACACCTGAAAGAACTAGAAAAAGAAGAATAAAGTCCAAAGCTAGTAGAGGGAAGGAAATAATACAAATAGGAGTAAAAATCAATGAAACAGAGCCTAAAAAACAGTAGAAAGGATCAATGAAACTAAGAGCTGGTTCTTTGAGAAGATAAAATTGACAAACCCATAGTCAGACTCACTAAGAAAAAAAGAGAGAAGTCTCTAATAAATAAAATTAGAAATGAAAGAGGAGAAATTACTACAGGCAACACAGAAATACAAAGAATTATAAGAGAATACTCTGAAAAGCTATATGCCAATAAACTGAATAACTCAGAAGAAATGAATAAATTCTTAGAATCATATAATCTCCCAAAACTTAAACAAGAAGAAATAGAGAATCTGATTAGACAAATCACAAGCAAAGAGATTGAAGCAGTAATCAAAAACCTCCCCCAAAACAAAAGTTAAGGACAGAAGGCTGAATTCAAAGATTTAATTCCTATCCTTCTCAAACTATTCTGAAAAATTGAAGAGGACAGGATGCTTCCTAACTCATTTTATGAGGCCAAAATTACCCTGATACCAAAATCAGACAGGGACAATACAAAAGAGGAAAATTACAGACCAATATCACTGATGAACATAGACACAAAAATCCTTAACAAAATATTAGCAAATTGAATACAAAATACATTAAAAGGATCATCCACACAATCAGGTGGGATTTATTCTAAGGATGTGTGAATGGTTCAACATCCACAAATCAATCAATGTGATACACCACATTAACAAAATGAAGAATAAAAATCCTATGGTCATCTCAATAGATGCAGAGAAAGCATTTAACAAGATTCAACATCCATTTATGATAAAAGCTTTCAATAAAATGGGTATAGAAGGAAAGTACCTCAACATAATAAAGGCAATATATGACAAACCCACAGCTAACATCATGCTCAACAGTGAAAAACTGAAAGCCATTCCTCAGAGAACAGGAAAAATACAAGGATGCCCACTCTTGCCACTCCTATTCAACGTTTTACTGGAAGTTTTAATCAGAACAATTAGGAAAGAAAAAGAAATAAAAGGGATTCAAATTGGAAAGGAAGAAGTAAAACTCTCACTATTTGTGGATGACATGATTCTATACATAGAAAATCCTAAAGAATCCACTGAAAAACTATTAGACATAATCAACAACTAAAGCAAAGTTGCAGGGTAAAAAATCAACTTACAAAATCAGTTGCATTTCTATACACTAGTAATGAACTAGTGGAAATAAAAGTCAAGAATACAATCCCATTTAGAATTGCGATGAAAAGAATAGAGTATCCAGGAATAAATTTAGCCAAGGAAGTGAAAGACCTATACACTAAAAACTATAAGACATTATTGAAAGAAATTGAAGAAGATATAAAGAAATGGAAAGATTATTCATGCTCATGGATTGGAAAAATAAACATAGTGAAAATGTCCATATTACCTAAAGCAATCTACAGATTGAATCTCAATCTGAGCATGCAATCCCAATCAGAATCCCGATGACATTCTTCATGGAAATAGAACAAAGAATCCTAAAATTTATATGAAACAAGAAAAGACCCCAAGTAGCCAAAACAATCCTGAGAAAAAGTACAAAGCTGGAGGAATCACGCTCCCTGGATTCAAAATATACTACAAAGCTACAGTAATCAAAACAGCATGGTACTTGCAGAAAAAGAGATTCACAGCTCAGTGGAACAGAATTGAGAGCCCAGAAATAAAATCACACATCTATGGACAGCTAATCTTAGAAAAAGGAGCCAAGAACTCACAGTAGAGAAAGGAAAGTCTCTTTAATAAATGGTGTGGGAAAACTGGACAGTCACATGCAAAAGAATGAAAGTAGATCACTATCTTACACCACACATAAAAATTAACTCAAAATAGATTAGAGACTTGAATGTAAGATCTGAAACCATAAAACTTTTAGGAGAAAATACAGGCAGTACACTCTTTGACATCTACCTCAGCAGTATCTTTTTGAATACAATGTCTACTCAAGGAGGGGAAACAAAAGCAAAAATAAACAAATGGGACTACATCAGACTAAAAAGTTTCTGCACAGCAAAGGAAACCATCAAAAAATGAAAAGACAACCCATTACCTGGGAGAAAATATTTATAACTCATATATCTAACAAAGGGTTAATTTCTAAAATATATAAAGAACTCATGTAACTCAACAACAAAAAACAAACAACTCCATCAAAAAATGGGCAGAGGATATGAGTAGACGTTTTTCCAAAGAAGATATACATATGACCATTGGACACATGAAACGATGTTAAACATCATTAATTTTTAGCTAAAAGAAAATCAAAACTACAATGAGATATCGCCTTATATTTGTCAGAATAGCTAAAACTAACAGGAGAAGAAATAAGTGTTGGAGAGGATGTGGAGAAAAGGGAACCCTCATACTCTGCTGATGGGAATGCAAACTGGTGCAGCCACTGTGGAAAACAGTATGGTGATTTCTCAAAAATTAAAAATAGAAATACCATATGACCCAGCTATTCCACTACTGGGTATTTATCCAAAGAGGGTGAAATCAACAATTCAAAAAGATTTGTGAACTTCTATGTTCATTGCAGCATTATACACAATAGCTGAGATGAGGAAGAAACCCAAGCACCCATCAACAGATGAATGGATAAAGAAGTGGTATATATAGACAATGGAATACTACTTAGCCATAAAAAAGACAATATTGTGCCATTTGTGACAATATGGATGGACTTTGAGGGTATTATGCTAAGGTAAACAAGTCAGAGTAAGACAAATACCGTATGATTTCACTCGTGTGTGGAAGATAAACACATAGATAAGGAGAACAGATTAGTGGTTACCAAAGGAGAAGGGGGTGGGAGGAGAATGAAAAGAGTCAAGGGTGCATATGTATGGTGATGAATACAACCATATTATTGGTGGTGAACATAATGCAATCTATAGAGACACTGAAACATAATATTGTGCACCTGAAATTTACACAATGTTATAAGCCAATATGACCACAATAAAAAAAAATCCTTACTGACAAAATGACAGTAAAACAAGTTTCTTTGAGGAGAAATTAAATCCATTGGGGCTAATAAAATTGGTAAAATTGTAGGTTGTAGTCTCTTTTTTTAATTCTTCATGTAATTTTAAGAGAATAGAGAATTGATGTATTTCAAACATTGTTAATGCAAGTATATATTTTAAAGGATACAAGTAAAATTGCTCAAAAATAAAAATGGAATACATATATTCTTAAAATGTAAAGAGAAAAGAGGGATTAAAATTGAAATTCAATACAAACAGGAAAGGAGAAGAAATAAAAATCAATTAAGAAAGTAAAAGCTTGATCAATAGAAAAATCAAAAGAGGAGATATAGGTAAAGCCAATTTATAATGAGAATCATATTAAATACACGTAAATAAAATTTACCTGTTAATGTAGATATTTTCAGTTTAAATCAATAAAAATTAATCTTATTGTATAATCCTATTTTAGGATGTCTTTCTGTGACAAAACTGAAAAAAAAATAGGAAACAGTAAGGATAAAAGTAATAAGTAGAAACAGACATGCAAACCATAAACAAAAAGAAAACTGGTGGAACATGTTAAAATCAGAAACATGGAATTTTAAGGGGCAAAAGAATTATTAAGGATAAATTAAGTCACTACATAATGATAGGCTACAAGGATAAGACCAAGTCAACAGGGAATTATAGGCTTGAAATTGCATACACTGCTATATTAACCATACACTCTCAAGCCAATTAAATTAATGGTAGTAAGTAAATTTAAGAAGACACAAAAGAATCCACAATCATATAGGAGATTTAATTTTTTAAAATTTTTCATAAATAGATATACTTGTGTAAAATCATGTCATAAACCTCAAACTTACACAATGTTATACGTCATTATATCTAAATAAAGCTCTAAAAAATTAAATAAATACACAATTCAGGGCTCTATAATGTTGATAAATACAAAGGAAGAAAATATTTTGACTGCATACATTTAATCAAAATCATAATAAATAACTACAAACAAATCTTGAACTCATCTGAAAATGTGTGCTTTAGAAGTGTGGATATAGAAACTATAAGCCTATTTTGTATATAGTGCAGGGTTGAACAAATGTGTAAATTTATTGATGTTGTTAGGAGAGAGATTTCTCACTGTGGAAAAGTGAAATAAAATAGACAATGGGGGAAGCTCTTCAAGAATCCTTCAATTGACTGGAATGGGCAGAATCAGTATAATCTCATGATTTCTAGACACATACACACACATAACAATTTATTTGCTCTGTCTGTTGAAAGGATGTAGAAACAACGACACCCCAGTAGCAACAAGCACACATATCTCAATTTTTTTAAATATTTTTTTCCAATAACAAGAACCTAGGCCATTTGTAAAAATGACTGCAGGGCTTGGAAGGGAAGGTGCAAGATAAGTCTAAAACACCTCATTGTGCTAGAAATAAAGAAGTGCTCGAAAAATAATCAGGACATGACAAAAGAGCCAAATTGAAGAGGCTTTCATTGCCTACATCTGGGATAGTTTAAAAATATAACTTATTTACCATTTCTTGCTTATGTGGTCCAGGTAACATGTTATCAATGTACTGGATCAAAGTGATGCTACAAAATATCTTCATTTAACTAACCAGTCTGACTCCCACTAAAAATGTTCAGATGCCATAAATTTGTATTATAAAAAAGGTCAAGAAAATTAATATCAGTCCTGGGGCAGTAATGTAAATATGCATTGATGTGTGTTCCAAATGATTGCAGACCATTTCTGGTCCTCAAGACATAGAAATGAAAAAAATCCATTCACAAGATAAATTGATTCCTACCGTGTAATTCATATGATATAAACTGCTTAAGAATAGGTATTAATGGCAAAACAGCTGCTCCCAGGGCTGCCATGTGACTGAATTTGTAGGAGTTTACTTGTCATCTTGAAGTAACAGCCAGACATATTCATTAAATGAAATACAATGGACACAACATCCTCTGTACTGTTTTTTGTAACCTTTAGGTTTTCAAGAGTGACACTAACTCTGCCATAAGCCCAACATATAACATGGTCTTTTATTAACCCCTTTGGCGATGGTGGGGACAGTTTCAGAGACTTCTTTTGAATTTTTACAGTACAATAACCCTCATCTCATGGGGCAGTGTCAGTGTGGGATTCTGACAATTTCCCATTACTTGGTCATTCCAAGTACGAATGTATACATGGAGATGGGAGAAATGAACACTTGGTGTGTCTTTGTATCGCGTGGCTACACTGTGAGTCATGTATGGGCCAAGACTCAATTTATGACCTGGTTCCCATGTAACTCCACATAACAAGAAGACCACGATAATGCTTTGGATCCCCTCACAGTTCCTGTGACCATCAGTCCTCAAAATTATGAGTATCCTCCTTTCCTCAGTGTGTCGTTACTCACATAAATGGTGATAGATTCCTTTGGAAAAAGGACTTGCGAAATATGTACCATAGACAGTTTCTACGGAATTGTATGCCCTTTCAATCCAGGAACGCAGGATGTCATCCAGTAACTGTGTTTCAGGTCTGAAAACCAGTTCATTTGTGGAAAAGATATTAGGGATTGTGGCTTTTTATTGGGTGGCTGCCATCAGCCTCCGGATTGTTCAGCCTTGATGTTTTTTGTTGTACAGATTAAGCAAGAATCATGTTGGTCTGTGCGGTCTTATAAATAATATGATAAATATTGATTTTTATACATTCTTTGTTTAATTATTCAGCTTCTTGGCAAGTGAAGAAGGAACTAGGGCAGTGGGGAGCCGTAGAGTAAATGATGCCTTTTCTCTTTGAGTCTTTCACAACCAAGCTGTGAAGGCAAATCATTTCCCGTGAAAGTGTTCTTTTGGAGTTAGATACGCTGGAATCAGGCTGGCCACGCTACCAACAGAATACAACACGAAGTCCTGTCACTCTCAAGCCGTGTGTATATATTTGGACACACAGTGAACTATGGCCTGTAAATGAAAAGCTTGATTACATTATATTGTTTCCCCTCTTTTGCCTCATGCATCTTTTACACAAACTTAACTTTCATGCAAAGAAGCCGGTTCATCAGAAGTGCATTTTTATAGCAGGGCAATTCCAACCTCCTTATAATTCTCCTCTTCAGGGAGAACACGGATTTGAATATGGGTTTCCTCATCATCTCATATCTGACAGCCTCAAGCCCTCCAAATCGGTATTTCACAAACCTTCCTCTTCTTTTTAAATCTATTTCTTTGAGGTGTTCAAAATTAGAGAAGACATCTTTTGAGTGACATTTTTTTCCTCTTTTTATGTTTACGTTTATTCTAAAATCATAGTTTGTCTTAAAGCATCTTGTATCTGTGTAGAATGGGGCAGTGATTGTCACCTATTTTCAATAAAGGTAATGTGAGATTCAGGACAATAAATGTATCATCTTTTCTGGAAGATTATCATAAATTTAAAGTGACTGAAGATGATGCTTATATTCAGTTTGTTTTGTTTATAGCCAAAAAATTGGATAATAATGAGGATTTCATATGTAACTTGCTCAAATTTTTTCTTTTTTTTTTTTTAAAGATTAGCACCTGGGCTAACATCTGTTGCCAATCTTCTTTTTCTTTATTTTTATTCTTCCCCTAAAACCCTCCTGTACATAGTTGTATATTCTAGTTATGAGTGCCTCTGGTTGTGCTGTATGGGATGCCACCTCAGCATGGCCTGATGAGCTGTGCCATGTCCGTGTCCAGGATCTGAACCTGTGAAACCCTGGGCCACCAAAGCGGAGCATGCGAACTTAACCACTCGGCCATGGGGATGCCTCTCAAATTTTCTACCTTATATATATGTTTCTCAAGGTAATATGAGGTAAATAGGTGGCATTCTACCTGTGTTTTATGACTCGTTAATTTTGAGAAAAAATATTGTAATAACAGCTTTTGGAGAAAATAAAGAGATGTCGAGTTAATGGTAGACAACTATTTTAAGATGCACGCCAACTTCATAAAAGTAAAATTGAGGAAAAAAAGTAGTGTCTTAGATGTAAGCCTTTATAATGATCGTATCTATTTTAAACTGTTTCCATGATTTAATTAAATAATTTAGACGAACATACTGAGTGTGGACAATTTTAAAAGTATTTTGATATTGTTTTCCTTTTGGAGGTAAATGAAGCATTTATTCTTCTCTTGGGGTGAAGGCTCTCATATTGAATGAAGTGTAATTTTGGATATATGGCTTTCATAAAAAATGCGATAATCTAAATATGAATTTGGGGATGGATTAGCAAAAGCATACTGGTATATAACGTACTCTAAACAGTTAGTTTATTTTAAAATCATATAAAATTATGGAAATAGTTTGGGCTCTTTATTTTTCAACTCTGGTGATATTTTGTTAATATGTTTTGGTAGGGAAAACTCCCTATTTTAAATTTTGAAGTTTTAGAAAGTTATTTTATAAAGCGTTATTTCAGATTATTAAAATAATCCATTTCATAAACCATTCAACAAATTAATGCTTAATTATATATGAAAAATAAATTTTAAGGTATGCATTGTAATATGTAAAAAAAAAAGGAGCCAATGCATTGCTTTGAGCACTGGATCTGCATCTACATTGGATCCAAACAATGTTACTGAATTGATCAATAATGTAACATTTAAGATGACAAACTTTACTATTTTATGGTCAGAAAATGAAATAATCTAAGAATCAGCTTGAAATCAGAAATCTATTACTAATGATATTAAACTCTACTACACTACACATGTTGTCTTCAGAAAAATAAGCTTGTTAAAAGGCCAAATATATTATAAAGTAACAAAAAACAGAAGAGGAAATGAAATATGAAGTTAAAGTGTGAATTTGTTTCCTTAAATTTAAGAAAGGATTTTATTATAAAACTACATCCATCAGATAATGACACTGTGTGACACTGAAAGATCATTATTTTCAGACTTAACATAATGACATTTGATAGCTCATAACTTTAAGTTAAAAGAAGACAAATTTAAAAATAGCATACTCCGGCTACATTATAAGCCTAAGTTAATGCCATTTACAGATCACAGGGGTTTTTGGTTTCACTCTACAATGGCCTCATCCAGAGAAAAGAGACTGACTAAATCTGATTAGGACTTGTAGATGTGATGAACCCTGGTTGCTGAAAGCTGAAATGGCATTGATTTAAACAGCAGCATAGTGTGGTGAAATGAGCAAGGGTTTGGAGTCACACAAAAAGGTTACGTTTAGAAATTGCATCGTTACCAGTTTTGTCACCCTGGGAAAGTTATTTGATGTCTCGGCGCTCTATTATCTGTCTCTGCAAAGTTTGAAAGGTTATTGTACATTTTACATGAGGTGCCAACATTGTAGGATAGTAGTTAACACAATAAGCTCTGGGATCAGACAGACTTGGTTGAGATAATGCCACCACGACTTACCAAATCCATCATGGTGGGCCAATTCTACCATCTATTGGTACTCAAGGATAACAATATATACATTTTGCTCAGGATTTTAAGGAGGTCAAGAAACAATGAATATGTCTCTTATCATATTGCTTGGTCTATAGTCATCACTCAGTGAATTTTAGCTATTTTCATAAGTAGAATTTTTATATGCTACACTGTTTCTACCTCATAGCTATGTTCCAAAAAGCTCACCCCTCTACATTCTACTCCATAGTTTATTGCTATTATTATGTTTGAGGGAGCAAATATAGTGAAAAGTCTACGCTCTTTGGAAGAATGTAAATATTGGCTTCACCACTTACTAGACATTACATCTTATGCAAGTAGTATATGTTTGCTTGGAAACATGTTTTGGACAAAAAGGTGCTTATGAAAATAACTGCCTCAGATATAGGTGGAGGCCCTGGGGGAATGGCTTGGCAAGTTACAGCAAATAGTTAAAATATCCTGCATTGGACATGTCCGTGAATGCGAAGCCTGGAGAAAGCAGAGAAAGTAGAGAAGAGATAAGAGATAAGCGTTCACATTGTCAGAAATAGCTTAATTTTACTTAACTGTTTTCTTTTTTTATTATTCAATTCTAGTTATTTGCATTTCTTTGGATTTTATTGTTGTTGTTGTAACTATTGCTTTATTTGTTCTTTTATGGAAATTACAGAGAAGGGCTGACAACCATATCAGTGTTATTCCAGCTCATTATGATCCTGGTTCTGTACAGAAATCAAAGCTTGGTGGTGTGAGCAGTTCATTGACTAATGCAGCAGAAGCAGAAGCTCATAGCCAGATGTGAATTTTAAAACACTAAGCTTGCCTCTCTCTTATTGAACATGGCATAAGATTGCAGGAAATTTCATTTGAAGCTCGTAAGAAAATATATCTCTGCTGACATCTGGTTACAAAAGTGTCCAAAGCAATTGTGAAATATAGTTCCTACTGGGTAAATGGGAGTAATGAGAGCATCCTACCAGTTTTCCTATAAAATGTAAATGCCATGAGAGTGGAATTTGCTGTATTTTGTTCTTCATTAGATGCCCAGGAATTAACCCAGAATTGCCAACAAATATTTATTCTAAGGATTAAATCACATTATGTAAAAAAGAACCATATGTAATACTAAGTATAGAAAAATAAGCAGTATTAGTTTAAATCTTTCATCTCATATTTTAATATTTTATGAGTAAATAGCATTAATGTACTCTAAAAATAAATGTATGCACATTACTTACGTTTATGCCTAAAATGGATGAGCAGCATGTTTAGTGCTGTGAACGCAAGATTAAGAGCAGCTAAGTAATTCAAGGCTACCTTTGTTTTTGCATTATATGAGGTGCATGATTTGTTTAAGGAATATTTCTATCATCTCTTCATCTCTGATTATGAAGACCTTGTTAAGATGTTAATGTAACTTCATACTTCAGAAATACAAACAAAATGCAATCACTATGAAAGTAAAACAATATATAAAACAAAAATTATGATAGCAAAAAATTACAGAAAGCTTCACAATCCAAAATTAATGTCATTAACTTTAGATGAGCGATGTCTCAGATGATTACAGAGAATTAAAATTCAATTTTTAACACAATAAGTTCAGGGCATACATACTATCTTACGACATGTGCACTATCTTTTATTTTATCAACTTTATTGCAGTATAATTGAAGAAAAACAAACCACATATTGAAAGAGCACCATTTGATTGCTTTTGACACATGTATACATCCACGGAAACCATCCCCACAACCAAGATAATGAATAGTTTCATCCTCTCCAAATTTCTCATTCCCCTTTTTAATCTGTTCCTCCCTCTACCTGTCTCTAAGCAACCATTGATCTACTTTCTGTCAGTATAGATTACCTTGCTCTTCTAGGATATTATGTAAACAGAGTCATTCAGTATGTATTTTGGGGAGAGGGTAAGCTATTTTCTTTTATTTAGCATAATATTTTTGAAAAGTTTTCATATTTTAAAAACATGTACCCTCTGTTTCTTTTTATTGCTGAGTAGTATTCTATTGTATGGAAATATAACTATTTGCTTATCATTGATGGATTTTGATGGATATTGATGGATTTTTTTCTCGTTACTTCATAAGGTATTCCAATAATTAAGGTGCTATGAACATTGGAGTAAAAGTCTTTGTGTAGCCATAAGTTCACATTTCTCTTGAATAAATTCCTAGGAATATAATGGCTGAGTCACATGGTAAGTGAATGTTTATCATTTTAACAAAGAAATTCCTAGAATTGAAATATGAGTCATGAAAAATGTGTGAAAGTTCCAGCTCCCACACATTTCACCCATCATTTGGTATGGTCACTCTTTTAAATTCTAACCAATCCAATGGGTGTTCAGTGTTATCTCATTGTGGTTTTTTAATTTGCATTTCCCTGATGATTAGCGATGTTGAATATACTTTCATATGATTGTCAGGCATTCTTATATCTTCTTTTGTGAAAGTATTTTTTTTTGTCTATTATAGCTGGGCCACTTGCCTTTCTATTGCTAGTACATGATGAGCTCTGTCAGTGTGGAAATATGACCCAAACTATGGGCATTTTCTCCTCCTGTGTATCCTTTTCTTCCTTCTTTTTGGATATTTTTCTTATTCTTTACTTTAGGATTTTATGTGTTTTTGCTCTTCACGGTTGTTCTGTCTTTATATCAGGCTTATTAATCAATAATAATAATATTATTTTTAAATGTGCAATACTTTTATCTTAATAGTTCTTTCCATATGTTACTTTTTTATATTAAGTAGATGTTCTTTCATGGTTGGACTTAAATTCTTGATTCTCTTTGAGACATCAGCAGAATTGTGCATTTATGCACAAATGCACATATGCGTACGAATGCATTTTTAAGCATCTTTTTGTTTAGAATTCTATTGTTTTCCTCTTGGATCAATTTTTCTATTACCTGATTGCAATTATCATCATGTTGTAAATTTAGTTATTATTGATTTTCAATTAATTTTAAAGGATTTCCCAAGAACAACAATGAAAAGGTATTTCCGAGCTTTGTGCCTGTCACAAGGGCTTTTGAACTCACTGGTTTTGCTTTCGATTCATCATGTTGGAGTGGGGTCTTCCTCTGGGAACTTACCTAGCTCCTAGCATATTTAGAAATACCTTTAAAATTGAAAAGTGTTTTGGAAAATTTGCTCAGGGCCTTGCAGCTTCTTCAGAGAAGCAAACTTTTATTCCTATATGCCTATCTGCGGAGATGTTGCATGGGGAATGGGGTTGAGAGTGGAGCTAACTCCTCTCTAGGAATACTTTAAAGTAATGACTGTTTCCAGTCCTGTGTCTGATGCTGTGCTCTGCCACCCTGGCACTGCAGTGAACCCAGCTGCTGGAGTTGTGCTAGAAAGGACAGCTCCTCTTTTGGCCACATCTTCTCTATGAAAGTACTAGTCAGCACCTTCCTCCTCGCTTAATCCAGCAGTTACCACTCTTCCAACTTCTTTCTTTTTTTCTTTCTTCCTAGTAAATGTTGATGTACCTTTGGCACATTTTATATCCCTTTGTTGCTGTGGATGTATAAATCAGAACTTTTACTTTAAGTTTCTGCCTTTAGAGATTTGTGGACAACAAGAATCTAGGTGAGTTTATTTGTCCATAATCAAACCAAATGTTCTTCTTATTAAAATTGTTCTCATTACATTGCAATTATTTTCTCACAAACTATAGTTTATTAATAAACTGTTCTTTCAGTGTCACATTCAAGCAGACTAAAAGACAGACTATAATTGGGTTATAAATTATTCTCACTTTAAAAATGTGATAGGTATTTGAAGCATGAATGGTTGAATATATTTGTGAGTGGAGGCAACAGATGTTTATTTGATCTCTCTAGACTAAATTTATCATGATGTCAATAAGGCAATTACACTTGGGCTCTGCAGTGCATTACAGGAACTGAATACCTGTTATTTTACCTACATTATGCATCCTACATTTTTCTTTGTTTAATATATAATCCCCAAATTTTACTACTTATTACTGAATATACATGTAAGCATCTTGAGTTTTCAGTCAGTAAAATAAATTATGATTTGCACTTGTATCAATCTCACAAAATTCCAAGAAGTACAGGTATATAGATTTTTTTTCAACGAATATGCTATTTCAAATTGAAAATAAGTTAACATTTTTTTTTCTATGACTGAACTCAGGTGGAGTTGTGCTACTTGAAAACTAATTTATTCAGTGCCTATGTTTTAGGTATTTGGTTGACATCTGCTTGATATTTTAACATTAAATGGTATGTAGATGATGCTCGATAATATTTTAAATGAATGAATGGATTTATTAATCCCTCAACCATCTGTGATTTTTAGTATGGGTAAGAAAACTAAACTTCAGAGTATGTAAACAACTTACCAAAGGCTATATAAGTAGGAATTAGGAAAAAATGGAAGCCCAGAACATTTGTTTAGTAGCTGGTACTACCTCTCTCACTTCAGGTTGTATTTCACTTTGTCACAAGTTATCAAAATCTAGCAAATTACAGTTTGACTCAAGTGCAAAGATGAGTCTACGACTTTTAATTCATCAAATATTTTGATCTGTGATTTTGATGGAGTCACACACTTTAATACCTCTGTATGTAAATGAGAAACTCACTGTATGCTCACTCTAAAGCTACCTTTTGAAAATGAAGGCATGGTTAACAGACAGTATTTCTGAAATAATAAGACACTTCCACCAGAACACGTGTCTCCTCTACCACCAAAACTCCTACTTCCTTAACAACCTCCTACATGTCTACCATTAGATTATTCATTTAATGAAATATTGCTGTTTTTCTTCAGTATATTAAAGCCTGATCAACATCAGGAGAAGTCACAGAAATCATAATTTTGTATATTATCAAGCTTTTTCTTGCTGTTATAGCAGCAGGGGTGCTTTTACTTAGCTCTCCATATAGAAGTGAAAATTCAGGCAAGTGTTTTAAAGGGTGCAAAATCATGGCAGCTGAACGCATCTACACCTGACTCTTCACCCTGCTTCCTGACCCTTCTTGCCTGGAACTTAGATGAGATTCCATGACATAGAGCTGCCATTTTTAAATCACTAAGATGAAAGCAAGTGTTAAGGTAAAGAGAACGTGGAAATAAATAGATCCATGGTCATTTATAATGATGCATTGAATTGCCAACTTGCATTTATCCTGATGTTGAAGGGGGCCTTTCAGTTGCTTAAACAATTCTTAATGAAGCATCCTGTGGTTTGGAAAACAAAATCTTAATTGGTAAAGATTAGACCCAATAATTCTAACATAATTAAAGCCAACTGTTATGGGAAAAAAGCTACAGAAAAGACACTCTAACATATTCGATGTCAGAGAAATTATATCACAGCAATTCCTTTTATGGAGGAAATAAATACTGGTTTTGTTTACAGGTAAATAAAATCCAGCGTTTATGAAATAAGGTTATGGAATAGGATCAATGGCAGTCAGTAAAACGTAGTTATTCAAATAGTTCCATAAATAATATTACGAGGCATTGCAGGGCGAACTCAAATATAAGTGTTAAAATAATTATTTTTCAATATTTTATTGGCTAGATTTATCTATTCATTCTTCCTTTGGAACTTTGTTGTTATTTTCATTAGAATTGAGTTAAGCTTTTATTTTACCAAATAAATATAGAAACAAAAAAATATTTGCACCAGTGTTGAAAACAAGTTAACATACTAAGTATTTTTATAAATTTGTGGTAGTTATGAAATAAGAGATTGAAGACAGACCCATAAACTTAAAAATTAGTGGCCAAGAGCCATTCAGATCTCCTTCTCCACAAATGATCCAATTTTAGAGGATAGGCAGAAGGAAAACGCAAGAGTGATGGGAACCATTTCACGAGGGATATTTCTAACATATTGTAACTGCTGAAGTTCATACCTATTTTTAGTGGTTCAGAGATATTTCAAGGTTAAAAAAATGATGGTATGCTGGCAGAGTCCTTCCTTGACATAATAGGGCCAGCCTCTCCAGGAGGTGGAACAGAACTTGCATTTCAGAATCAGGAAGGACTTTAGAAAGGGCCTACTACAAAGCTTTCATAGTTGGCCAACAGCCCACCCAGAGGCGAGCCACTAGACACCTGGGGGATGATGCTTCCATCACGCTGCTCTCATTCTTCCTCAGGGACCTTTAAAACTTTGCTCAAAAGAACCCAACCCTCTACCTCCCTCCACTGCCTCCTACTCTATACTGAAAAGAAGTCCTCTATATACGAATACTAAAATATATTTGTCCATGAATTTTTAAAATGAGTGCACGCATTCCAAATTAATAGAGACAAAAGCAGACATAACCAGTCATATGGCAGTAGAAAGAATGCAACAGGAACCCAAAAAATCAAACAAAAAGAGAATGAGTGCAAGAGACTGACAAAAATAGCACCAAATATAGCATTTATAAATATTAGAGTGAAAGAATTAAATATTTTCACTTAGTGATAGAGAATTCTATATTGAGTAAAACTTGATAAAGTGATTGCATAATGTTTCTGAAAGTTAGTATAAAAGGTAACAATTGTTTGTTACTATGTATTAAATGATATAATAATATTGAAATTATAACATGCTAAAATTATTTTAAAAGTCTGGAAAGGATATACAAATAACAATAATTCTGTCATATGTTTTGCTATGTGAATTCACAGCTAGGATTTGAGGGTGTAGGTGGAGAAGGGAGATTTTGTGACACAATTTCATTGCAACCTAAAATATATTCTTTTAGAGAAACCAAACCAGATTTTCAGTCTAGAATGTGAGGAGCTTAGAAGTTGCCACTTCACCCTAACAACAAGTAAAAAGCTGAAGAAACTGAAAAATCAACAACTAGTCTTAGATCTGGCAGAGAAACGAAGTCACATGGCAAACCATCGCCCCCGAAATTGGAGAGATAGGTGAATACAGAGAATCACAACTTACCGGAGCAGAACCTCCACAGGAAGCTGTGCAGAGATAGGAAGACTTAAACTATAATTAACTGATGAATTTCTAGAGGCTCAGTGTGGACAAGCCTGAGAGACAAAAAATACAGGGAGACCTCGTCATGGGGGGCCTCCAGGCTTTTGTGAGTTTTACCTGCAAGAGCCTTACCAGATCCTTACAGCAAATATCAGAGCTAAAACAAAACAAAACAAAACAAAACAAAAAACCCTCTGGCTTCAGGCAAGGAGAGGGAAAAATAAACCATTTTGATATGTTCCAGAGCATTGCTTTCTTCTTAAGAAGGCCTGCCCTCAAGAGAAAGTATTTTATCAGATCCTACCCTGTTGGGGTTTTATCAGAGCCCAACCTCCTATGGGAAGGGAAGTCCCCAACTCCAGCACCCATTAGCCATCCTGTCCCACCTATGTGGGGGAAAACCTGAGATGCATGGGCGAAGATCACAGTCCAGGGGCACAGGCTTGTCAAAAGACTGAGACTAATCATAGGACTATAGATCTCTTCCCATTATCCCTCACCTTACCACCACATTACTAAAGGGCCACTGTGTAGTTGATTAAATATATTCAACTGATCTTTGACGAAGGAGCAAAGGCAGTACAATGGGCCAAAAATAGTCTTTTCAACAAATGGTGCTGGAACAACCGGACATCCACAGATGAAACAATGAATCTAGACACAGAGCTTACAAAAATGGATCTCAAAATGGATCATTGACTTAAATGTAAAATGCAAACTATAAAATTCCTAGAAAATAACATAGGAGAAATGGTAATTACTTTTAGATACAACAAAAAAGGCACTATCTTTGAAAGAAATAATTGATAACCTGGATTTCATTTAAATTAAAAACTTCTGCTCTGCAAAAGACAATGTTAAGAATATAAGAAGACAAGCCACAGACTGGGAAAAAATATTTGCAAAAGACACATCTGATAAAGGACTGTGATACAAAACATACAAAGAACTTTTAAAACTCACCCATAAGAAAACAAAAAAAAAACAATTAAAAAATACGCAAAAGATCTGAACAGACACCTCACCAAATAAAGTTATATATATATAGGAAGTAAGCATATGAAAAGATGTTCAACATCAAATGTCATTAGGGAATTACAAATTAAAACAACGAGTTACCACTACCCACCTATTAGCATGGCCAAAATCCAGAACACTGACAACACCAACTGCTGGCAAGGATATAGATCAAGACGTCTTCTTCATTGCTGGTGGGAAGGCAAAATGATGCAGCTTCTTTGGAAGACAATTTGGCAGTTTCTTAGAAAATTATGCCTTCCCTTACCATATGATCCAACAGTCACACTCCCTCGTATTCATCCAAATGAATTTCAAGGTTATGTCTACACAAAAGCCTGCACACAAATGTTTATAGCAACTTTATTTGTAATTACCAGATCTTAGAAGCACCAAGATGTCCTTCAGTAGGTGAATAAATACATTTTGGTACATCCAGACAAAGGAATATTATTCAGAGCTAGAAACAAATAAGCTATTAAATCATGGCAAGATATGGGGAAATGTCAATGCATATTATTAAGTGAAAGAAGCCAATCTGAAAAGGATACATTCTGTACGATTCGAACTATACGACATTCTGGAAAAGGCACAACTATAAGAGTAAAATGATCAGTCGTTTCCAGGGGTTAGAGAAAGGGAGGGATGGATAAGAGAGCGCAGAAGATTTTTAGGGCATTGAAACTGTTCTGTATGAGACTCCAATGATGAATATATGTCATTATATATTTGTCAAAATACATAGAATGTACAACACCAAGAGTGAACTCTAACGTAAACTACAGTCTTTGGGTGATAATTATTTTTCAATCTTGGTTCAACTGTAACCAATGTACCGCTGTGATTTGGGATATCGGTAGTGGCGGATGTTGGGAGGATGGAGGGCAGAGAGTACCTAGGAACTCTGTACTTTCTGCTCTAGTTTGCTGTGTACCAAAAGCTGTTTACTACAATAAAGTTTATTAATTAAGAAATACTCTATACTACCATGCAGCTACACTGAATCATAGTAATATTTAATGTACTGCAACAGTTTGATCAGACATAGGCAAATTCCACTCTGAAAGTTTCTTGTCCTGATTCATAAGCCACCATCTTTCTCATGATCAGGGGAGGTCAACCAAATGCTCGAGAGTGTTTTCGGTTCTTCTGAGTCAAGCACAGCTTTTAAAATTAACATGAATAAAAACAGTCCCACTATGAAAAAAACATGCCCATTATTCAGAGTATGTATAACTTTAGTTAGATTTGGGTCAACATTGCAACTATGTATGTTCTTCTTTTTTTAAAAAAAGGAATCATAAAGAAATGTATGCTTTTATTACTCTATCAAAATATTCTTCCAGAACGCTGACATTCATTCCTTATCATGTTTATTGATATGCAAGTAACTTTAGGTAAATTTCAAACATATTGCAGTTATACATACTGTCTCTAAAAGTAAATGCTCACGTAACTAGCCTATCTTTATGAAGAGTTAGAGTAATTATTTCCTGGGTAGGACCTTCTTCTCATCTCTCTCATCTACAAGCTTCACACCCATCCTTTCCTTTCTTCCCTCCCCACATCTGGCATACACTTCTGTTTATAGATTTTTTTGTTTCTGAGCCCTTTTGTTTCTTGAGTCTTTTTTTTTAGCCTTTTTGTTTTGAGCCTTTTTGTTTTCTGAGCTTTTTCTTTTACAGATATTTTTTTTGGTCTCTTTCAAATTAAGGATGTTTCTCTGGCTCCAATTGCAATAAGCTGCATTTCCTCATAATGCTTAGGGAAAAAAAGTTGCTATTTGAAAAATCTAAATAAACATACTATTTATATCACACTTCTAAATGTGAACAAAGCATTTTATTTTCTAATTCTAATATTAATTCAGTGAAGCACTAGAATAATTAAATTCTTGTTCTTTTGGACTCTTACACTCTCAGATTTATTTTTTGAATTGCTTTTCAATCAGTGTCACAGAAACCACTAAACGATAAAAGTGAAATGAAAGATACTTTTAAAGGTAAGAGAAAAAAGAAAAAAATATCCACCAGTTTTTATTTCTTTATGGTTGAAGTAATAGCAATAGCTGGTTTGTTCACTTCATATATGATGCATACAAACTCCAAGAGACCACATTCAATAGAAAATCTGCATTAGACCTGACCTGCATGTTCAAAGAAGTTGTTGGATTTTCCTTCTGAATACCAGTTTTAGTCAAAAGAGGAAAAGAAGTTTAGTTTCTTTTTCTTTGAATCTATCCCTGTGTAATGACTGAAATCTTATTTTTAAAACGTATCAGTGTCAACATCTGAATAGTAAAAATTAATGAATTGTTCTATCACGATATTTAACCATAGAATGTAAAAATTAAAGTTGAATAACACATTGGAAAATTATAGCACATTGACGTTATCGAATTGCATACCATAAGGAAACTACAATTCTCACTTTGAATGTTGGTGTGCTGTAAAGCAGGGGCAGCTATTTTACTTAACATTTAAACACATTTACTATCTAATCTTCAAAAGCTGGGAGCTCTCTCACATATCGTGAGAATTACAAAAACCTTCAATATCACACTTTACAAGTCAGCATCATTAGCACCTACATTTAAAATAATTTTAAAAATTGCTCACTGAAAAAATACATACTACAAAGAGTATATATGAAGGTAGATAAATAAGGAATAGGTATTTAATCAAAGAATAGTGTCCTTAGTTGAAATCCAAATACATGGCTTCTAGACCTACTCTGCCACCACCATTATGTGGAGGGAGACCGTGCAATATGCAGAGTTCCCTCTCTGTCCTATAAACTGAGGGCTGAAGTCCAATGCTTCTTCCACATCTACAATTTAAAAAATACAACTATGTTTTCTTCTATTTTAAGTCAGTAGAAACCAGGAGGTCTATATGCTGCTATGAAGAAATATTCACAAATTTTTGAGACTTGGATCTTGAAACTTGTTGATTGAATTACTATTAAAATATTATTAAATTTTATTTATTTATTCATAACCATAAATGTTTATAAGAAGGATGTTGGAAAATAGAACTTTATATTTTCAATGTTAGTGATTACTGCATTTGCAATATAATGCATTTTAAGGAATTATCTTTACATGGCAAGTAAAATTTCATGCCGATTTAATGAAAACTCACGAGTGTGTTCTTTCACTACTCAAAGTAATGAGTTAAATAGTATTTCACCATGAGATATTTAGTAATTAATTATTTAACCAAATTTTTGTGAACTAAAAATTATAATGTTTTTGATTTAAAGGAACTCTCAATATAGACTTTAATTATAATTTATGGATAAAGAAAAATGTTAGAAAATAAACAAAACTCAGGTCATATGACTAGAGATATAATCCTAAAATATTTTACTGAAATCTAGCCAAAAAGGAAAAACAATATGCTATATTGGATCTTGGTTCATTGTATCTCTTTAATATCCTTGCTAGAGCGCATTTCTGGAAATGGCTTGTCACATGGATAGTGATTACATTGTATTGTCAGATAGATTTATGTAATATGTGCATCACCCACATTTATTTCGTTTTAGTACGTATGTAGATAGAAATAATCTACGTCATTGCCATTTACATTCCATTGGCCAAAGTTAGTTACTTGACTTCATTGAACTATTAGAGGACTGAGAATAGTTATCTTTAGCTGGATGTTAATGTGCACATCAAGTTTGGCACCTAAAAGTAGAGGGTGAATGAAATGTGGAGAATAAGTAGTAGTTCCTGTACATTTTCCTTCATTGAGCTTTCAGAAATTTGTGTGCTCTCTTTTTCCCAGTGAAGAACACAACCTACTCCATCACTAGTCCCACCATATTATCAGGTCCAGGTTTATCTTAAGCTCTCTGGGTTAGGCATAGTTTATTCCACCAGGCTTGATGTGGCGGGGTATTTTTTTTTTCCTTACTGCCACCAGACTGGAAGACTTAAGAAGGACACAAGAACCAATGTTAGTGGATTAATGGGAACTCACACACACTGCCGATGACACTAAATTGGCACAACACCATGAGCAATTTGGCATTATTTAATAAAAATAGACATGCACATATTCAACAATTTGGCAATTCTACGCTAGGCATGTTTCTTTAAAACAAAATTCAGTGTATTTGCACCAAAGTACATGTTCAGATATATTCACATCAAATTTATATTTAGTAGGAAAGAAAACGAACTACCCAAATGGTTCAAATTCGGCAAAGATGCACTGGTACGGCTGTTTTGTTTTTTTAAAGCTGACATTCGTTTGAAGTGGTTACGATACTGTTTTGACTGCTCAGTTTTTATGCACCACTTCTTTTTAAATATTTTTAATATCTTCCTAGGGACTATCTATCAATAATAAAAAGGATAAATAAATCATGCATATCCTCATAAAATAATAAAAGACCACTGAAACCAAACGTAATATGACTACATACATCAATTTGGATAGGTCACAAATACGTAATATTGAGCCAAATAAATGAAATACACTGAAGAGAGCACAGAGTTTTATATAAATTGCATAAAGTTCAAACCAAGCAAATACTATATATATAGTATATAATATTATATATATTTTATTATTATATATATGTCAGTGCAACAGATATATGTTTAAACTTTAAAGGAAATCAAAGGGATGATTCATACAAAAATCACAACTGGTTAGAGAATTTCCAAAGTACTATTTTTGTTCAAATTCTCAAGCTGGGTGTTGTGGCCATCTGTATTTATTTTAACGTAACTTTTAACATTGTAAATATATTCTCATTACAATCTTTTGTGTGTGTGATACATTTTATGTAAAAATTTTTGAAAGTGAGAGGATTTCTCGAGAAAAACAGAATATCTCTCAACACAGCTTCTTGATCATTACCTTTTCTGTTCTTTTCATATAGACAAAAAATGTGGCTGTTTCTTGCTATATCTTATATGTGGATCCCGGTAGTTATCAAGAGATTCCTCCGCTCCTTTCTACGTATCTGATACATTCAACACAGAATCCGGGGAGATGGTACTGTAGAATGGACAACACTACCTCTACCCTATGCTCCCTGTTTGTCACCTCTGTTCACCCACTGCTGTAATTGCCACAGGGTGATGACGGGGAACAAATTACGGAAGGGCACAAGGGGCTCTCATTTCTCATCCTAATTCCCTTCGCGTCAGCCCTGCCTCTGCTGATTTACAGAGAGAAAGTCTTGGGATCAGAGTAAAGGTGAGAACCTCAGCCCCATCTAAATTAAAAATTAAATTAAGAAATGTGGCCTAAGCCATAAAATGTAACTGCATTAGAAGCTGTGACTCAAGGAGCATTGCATGTCTTATTGGTTAACAGTGGGGGGTTTTTAAAAAATAGAAGGAATATAAGGACGTGAGGGTTAATATTTCCTGATTATTTGCTTCATAAAATATCTCAAAGGAAAATTGGAAAAAGTAATTTGTAGTATCGTTTATAAATATTTTGAATTTTAATTTAACCAATATGCTATCTTTTACCAACATTCTCAGACTCCTTGGAAATATGATTCCATTCTACCATAATGAGTTAAGAGAATAAAATGTACACCACACTATTCTTCTTTGTAAATGTGCATTGAAACAAACATAACTCTGGATGAAATAATCCTGCCCTACTAAAAATAAGGTCTCTTCTCCTTTTCCACTCCCTCCTCCTACCTCTCCTCTTCATTAATATTATGACTATCATTGCTACTATTATTAATATTTAATAGTTCTGCTCAACTTTAATACAAGGCAAATTGGAACACTATAAAAATCAGTCTTTAATGGCAATAAGCTATAATAAGGTGTACGGAGTCACTCATTTTATAAAACTCTTTTATATGTATTAAGTATATTAAAGAAGGACCTTTTCTTCTTTAACAACGATAAAAGTGACTTCTTCTCCTCATGAGGTTTAACAGTTGCAATTTTTTTATTTGGGATTTTCCCAAGGCATAAGAATATAAATCTGCTTGATTTTAGTGGTTTGTATTTGTTTTGGTGCATGTGTAAAAGCTCAGATATATTTGCGCAGAGTAAGAGATGCACAGCTAGGCAGGTATCAGTTCACCACATCTTTGGCAGCCATTTTAGAAAACATTTTACAGAAAAGAGCACCTTCCTCACTTCTGAAAAATAAAGAACAATATTAAATATATAAAAATAATTTATGAAGGTTCTATATTCAAAGTTTGGTAGAGTGACCAAGGAACCAGAGAAAAGTACAACTTGACTTAAGAAAAAAAATTATCTAAACTTTAACAGAACATGGAAATTTTCCTCAACACTTCTGGTGAAGTTTGTCACCTCTTTTTTGTTAAGGAAGAATTAGATATGAATATCAGGATCACTTGTACTTTATTAAAAGCTTACTGGAGATATTATATTCTTTTGGGGGTTTTCTTGTCTGTTTTGTTTGAGGAAGATTAGCCCTGAGCTAACATCTGCTGCCCATCCTCTTCTTTTTGCTGAGGAAGATTAGACCTGAGCTAACATCTGCTGCCAATCCTCCTCTTTTTGCTGAGGAAGACTGGCCCTAAGCTAACATCTGTGCCCATCTTCCTCTACTTTATATGTGGGACACCTATCACAGCATGGCTTTCCAAGCGGTGCCATGTCTGCACCCTGGGATCAGAACTGGCGAGCCCCAGGCTGCCGAGAAGCGGAACGTGCGCACTTAACCGCTGTGCCACCAGGCCAGTCCCAGATATGATATTCCTGAAGTTGTCCTTAACCACATAAAAGCTGTCTTTTCTTCAGGTGTATAAACATTTGCCTAAGCCACAAGCGTAGTTTTATTTTCTCACTTCTCTTTTCCATTTCTCACATATAATTAATCATTAGAGATAATTGATTTTACTACCAAAACCTGTATACTGTTTTCCATGTTCATTCTGCAATGTAGTACAGGCCATTATCTTCCACTCTAAATTACCACAAAACCTTTTAAGCTAGTCTCTTTCCATTCATGGGTCCCTCTGAATAATTCTACTCAATTATTAGTGATTATCATTAAAAATATACATCTGGTCACATATATTGCTCAGCTTAACAACTTTCTGTGAGTTCCACATTATTCTCCAGGTTAAGCAGAAACTCCTTAATATGGCGTACTAGGTCATGCAGTTCTGCCCTTGATCTCCTCAAGTGTCATCTGTCACCACGTGCCTTTCGCACGTTCATCCCTCTGTGCTCCCCATCCTCAGTGCCTCCTCCTCTCCCATCTGCTTGGTTACTGCTGCTTCTTTACACACCAGCTTGTATGTTACCTCCTCCAAACAGCATCCTCTAAATTTAGGGCACTACGTGTCTCCTGGAGATTATCATGCTAACTAGGTGTAGTTATATTATAACATATAGTATACAGAATTGTAATTGTTTATTTAATTAGGTTTCCTCAATTAAATATTAGGTGTTTGGGAGTACGAATTATGACTTTTGTCTACACATTCTTGGAAACCGGAGCAGTGTGTGAATGATTAGTGTAAGCTGTTGGTTAAATTGAATTGATTAAAATTGAAATTGAACTTAAAGACAAGGCTAGTGAATTTTTTCTGTGAAAGAATCTTCCAATATTTAACCTGAAAAATATAAGGACTTTAAGGAAGGGAGTGAAAGAAAGTATTTCAGAGAGAGAAACAATATAAGAAAGATTACAAATTAATTCTTAGTATATCTAAGTATCTGGAGTGAGTTTAGAATGGCTGAAACAGAGAGAGAGGGAATGACATAGAACACTGAAAAAGTTGCATATAATTGTGTGGATACCAAAATTTAAGATGTAAAAGATGGATAAGTGAAAGGTAAATTTAAGTAAGAAAGCAGAATCCAGGTGATAATGTTAGGGCATTCATTTTATGCTAATGTAAGAATTTTGTGGTCTATTTTTGAGACGGATAAGGAGATTTTAAAAGATGTTCACAAGGTGATTAGCTGTTTCCCTAACAGCACTGTGGAAGATTTGGAAAGCTTTGAGAGTGGTGGCATGAAGACTCTTTAGAACTCCCAAGCCGTTTATAAATGCCTCCTGACATGATTGATAGAAGTCATTACCTTTCAATGATTTCACAAGAGAGTTCAACTGTGTTCCACCAGAAGCAGAGAACTGGCTCTGAGCTCAATTATTCTTCTTACTCAGTTGACAGTGGAATCCTGCTTTTGTTCCCAGGAAACTTCTGAAGTTGAGTCATGGAAATATTGTTTATACAGCATGAATATCCTCAAGCTTAATTCATCCATTTTTTTGTCCTTAGTAAGCACCTCTTACTAACAGATGGTGAAAGAGACATGAGTCTATTTGACATCTCTTTCTTAGGCTCTCAGAGTGCTGTCAATATAATCATATGATTGACATTTAATAGAGCAGCAGTGTTGTATTTGTGACTGCTATCCAGTGATTATTTACTTTCTACCATTCAAAGCGAAGTGCTTGCATGCATCAGTTCACTACAGTAACTCACTGAAGCTCTCTGCTAGGTCCACACCTCCAAAACTAATCATTGTATTTGTCTTACGTTTCATAAGTGGTCACCTCCATTTTCCTTACGTCATCTTAAGGTATAGCAATTTCACTTTCTCCCATATATTTAATTTCCTTAAATGAACTGTTGATCTTATTTTAACCCATTTTTCCTATACAGAATTTCTTCATGTGACTCTTTTGTGAAATCTTCTGTATCAGAGCTTTTATACACACTAGAGAGTTAATATAAAACTCAATTACCATCCAAGACTTTTATCAAAGTTCTCATAGATTATGGAAACTGCATTTGTTACATATTCTAGTAAATAAATAGTAGAATTATTCACTGTGTAGAAAGCAAAGGAACTTAAAGAATTTCTACTTCTAAAAAGAAAATAAAAAGAATTTCCACTTCTTACTCAGAGAAGGCACTGTGGTGTATTGAAATTGTATACACTGGCTTTGAGTTATCTAGTCTTGTGTTGACATCCTTTTTCTTAAAATTGTCAGCTGAGTGATCTTGGCTTCAATAATTAATGCTATTAGATCAATTTTCTTATTGGTAAAATTATATTCAGTAGTGATATATATTACATGAGGTAATATATGTCAGCGCTTGGCGTATACTGACAGTCCATGATTTTACTTCCCTTTTATTTTCTACCACTTCCTTCCCATCGTGGCTTCCAATAGTTTTCAAGTTGCATGAATCTCCCTTTTGCATTATATTTTCGAACTTTCCAATATTTTAAAGATATGTAAAAAATTATATTCTCCTATATTCTGAGGACATTTCCTCACTACTAAAAAGGATAATATTAAAAATATGTTCTCTTTTAAAAAGCTTTATTAAGATTAACAAGATATAAACTAAAACAACTATCATTGTATTTACTTCATATGGTTTTAACACAGTATGGTCTTAACATAAATATGGCTATTTATAATACTGAAAATAATTTGACAACATAGATCACTTACTCTAGTATGAAAAATATCCTATTTTTTTCCTGAACTAGCAGAGAATTTTGTAACTAGTGTGCAATCAATATTTGTTGAGTTGTTGATTATGTTGGTCGTTTCAAAATTGTATAAACTTTGATTTGCTCTCTAATGATTTTTATTTAATAACTCTTTTTTTGGCTATATAAGGGAAAATAAACCAAAGAAAAGTTTTAAATTATAGTTTTTTGACTCATTAACTATTCCTCTGGTTTCCAGTAATGATTTAAAATCATACGGATAATTTGTATATTGCTGGAAGGTATGGGACACTAATCTCAGGGCTAAATTGTATTACTTAACATTTTACAAAAATTTGATAATTATTAATGTTGAATTTCTGTGAAGTCTATGGCTCTTTACACTGCCATTTCACAAATGAGTAACCTGGAGCTTCCTTCCATGACCTTCCAAAGGCTGCACATAAGTCAGTGGAATGGACCAAGAGGGAATGTTAGACAATTTTGATGTCAATCATAATGCATAGGGCAATATCTTCTAACTCAATCCATTGGCAACAATGCGTCAAATCTAATGAAGTAAATCTCATTTAAAAAAGTGAAACTTTTGTTAAAGCAATTCTTGCCTATCTCCTTAGATTGAGCAGACAAGTTTTTCATTTAAGTTCACTGTCTATATGACTAATTAACCTTAATGAGAGCACCCTGAATAGTATGACCAAAGTAGAGGTCAAAAGTAACATTAAAGAAGAAAATAGCCCTTTTATAGTAGCTGATAGCTCAGTGGGCTGTGTGCTCAGCATTAAATATACACAGCAGGAAAGGGGAGGAGGCGATATGTGTTCAATTGGCCATCCCTTTTATGGGGGAATAAATAATCCATCAGGATTATAGGAAGGGCAGTGAAAAATTGTGCCTTTCTTGCTGACATGGTTAATTATACTTTGGATTTGTACTTAGGGGAAAAGTAGTACCTATCTTTTGAAGTTATAATACAGATATTATAGTTGTATGTGATTGTACCCTCGGTAAATATTTGTTGAGTAAATTAATGGAAAAATGAAATTAATTTATAAATTAATTTTTAAAAAGTTAGTGCAATAGAAACAAATTATTTAATCTCTACCTGCCCTTACTGACCAAAACCAGAACAGAACACAATAAGATAACACACGGTTCTAATTCAGCTTACCTGGGCTATTATGGCGTTATACACAACTTTCATAAATTTGTAAACATTATAAAATAAACTTTTCGTGGTGAAATCAAACCAGCCAATTTGATAAAACAGTACATTTGGAGTTTAACCACGTTGATTTGAAAACACTGATTATCAAGATAAACAATTAAATTTTATAAAGGCAAAATAAAATCTTTAATGAAAAGAAGCTAATATATGAGGAATAAAAATTAAGCTTTCTTCCCATGTAGCAGTTTTGTATCAACTACCTCATTTAGCTATCTCACTAATGGTGGGAAATGAATATTATTACTCTTTTTGCAAAGGAAGAGACTTCAACTGAAAGCTTCGAAGCGAGTCTCTCAATGTCACACACTTCCTGTTCCACATCTCATTGTCCTGAAGCCAGCCTCACTAAATGCATTTTACTCTCCCAAAACTTCACAGTCATTTTTGTTATGGATTTTAAATAGTTGAACCCTCATTCTAGGATAGCCATTTCCTATTTCCACTACCTCTTTCACTGAACTAAGTCCTCCTTTAGTCAATAATTAATTGTTAAGTTTCTATTCTGTACTAAAAACTATAATTCCCTTTCGCCTGTCATGTCTTAATTTAGTGTTTCTTAAACTCAAAAGAATTCTCTGATGTTCCAAACATAAGTTTGGAGCCTGCCTATACCCGGGATTGCCAAAATACGGACTGCCATATCCAGCTTGCTGCCTGTTTGTATAATCCCTGAGCTAAAAATGTTTTTTGCATTTTTAATTAGACAAAAAATCAAAAGAAGAATAATTTTTTGTGTAAAGTGAAAATTATATGGAATTCAAATTTTGATGTCCATCAATATTTACTCGAACACAGCCACACTCACTGTTTATTAACAAAAATTTAATAAATATTTGAATTTTCCTAGATGCTCATAAATAGCCATCAAGGACATGTCTGATTCCTTGCCTGAGACAAGTTGCATCAGTTTCACCATCATGAAACAATGAAGAGGAGCCTGGGCAATTTCAGGAATTTAAAAACCTCAGATCAATGAAGATCATCTTTATGAGTGAGGTAGATAAAAAGTGTCATAAAAAAAAGATTCTATGATGAAAAAAGTCAGAGAATTACTAAAGAGTCCAGGTTTATTAAAACAAAGCCAGTTACATAAACAATATGTAAACTCTGGGGAGATAAAGGGGATATTGTGGAGAAGGAATTTGTGCATACGTGTGTGTATGTGAGTGTGTGGCGTTGCAGATAAATCATTTACTTTCTGTGTTGCAACCTCATGATTATGCCAGTAATGGATCTATTGACAAATAAAATCTAACTTCATCTTTCTTCTGTATAAGTTTTTTCAGTTTTCTTAAGATTTGTCATTTTAAATTAGATTTTATTCTCTTAAAGATAATTAATCATTAATTTGAATTATTGTATATTCTAAAATATATAAGTAAAAATTAACTTAAGCAGTAGGGATACTTTTAAATTAATTTCAAAATACTACACTTATCAAAATACTGGACTTACATATCTTTTGCTTTATCAATTTAAATAAACAAATTATTTTAATTTTCTGGTTCAGTGTTTTTATAATCACTTTTATACTATGGAGCTTTCATGTATGCTATCTTTTCTATAGGAACATTTAATGATGGAGAGTAGTGAATCCAAATTTTAGTCTGTGACTAGCAGCAGAATTTTAACTACTTCACTTTCCAATATCCAGTAGCTTATGTGTAATCCCTGATTATATCTTTAGGTGTTTAATATTCCTCACTCCGAAAGACCTTAATCATAGTAATTTCCAAGTTCTGCTTACAAGGTTAGATTTCTTATTTTAATTTAATGCTTTAGAACTCATCCATAACTCAGGATAATGCATGACTGATTAAATAAATAAACCTGAATAACTTATTGTCTTATTAGAAAGAAAGAGATCAAAATGTATTCAACTGGTTCAATTATAATATTAAGTGTGGCAGCCTATTGTTAGATTCAAATCTGTGTAACTGAACTGTTTCAAGGCTTCAAGAAGGCCAGATATTCTAAGTTTTTGAATAATTTGAGAATTAATTATTTTTTTTTCTGATTAGGAGTTTTTTGGGAAAGAAGATCAAGAAATGTGCCCTCAGCTGAAATACAGGTCATGGGATGGTATTAACAATTTTACTATGTGTTGATTACATTGTATCTTTCTTTCAAAATATCTTCCTGCTGGTTTCTATGGAGATGGTTTAATCTGTATTGAACTGAACAGAGGATTATTAGTGTGCCCAGCATGATGAAAACAAAAACTATCTTCTTGCTTGGCCCTAATTAATTAGGTTCGGTCTGTTTAGATTTTTTCCTCAGAGTTAGATATTTCCTGACTTTAGAGCTTGGCCTTACTATCAAAACAGGATTTCTGGAGTCACAAATGAACGCCTGACGTGCTCAGGGATGTGTTTCCACTCAGGGTAGACAGAGCTCCAACATGTCCAAGGAATGCACAACTACTGATAGCTCCATTTTGCTTTAAACTCCACAGTGGTTACACTCTTCAAAATCTTAAACTTCTCATCCTTCACCTACCCAGACCAACTCTTGGCTGAAGATGTGCGGGAAGGTATCATAGGGCCAAATTTTGGGACAGCTTACTATTTTCCAATAATATTCTCTGCAAATTTCAGTTGCTTCTGAAAAGTCAACTCTCATCTTTGTGTCCTCAGCTGAGAAAGACTACTTGTCTCTCTGCTTGATTTACCTTCTTCAGCCACGGATTTGAAAGGGCATTAATTTTGAAAGTATGATAGATGATAGGGTTCACCTTGTTTGTCTCCCTTCTATTAAGCGTCTCAGTTTTACACTGTCTGTTTTCCTAGGCTTAAAAAGATTTGCCCCACATATTTGGTCCAGTTTTATACCTGTTTACTGGGTACGTCAGTCCAGCATCGGTACCTCCAAGATGGTCCAAAGCAAAACTGTCATCAACTAAAAATGTTCTCTTCCTTGAATAACCTAGTTCTAAGCCTAACAATCCCACTGTATATTCTTCATTTGAATGTTTCAGCCTCAAAATTGATAGCAAAGTTTTGATTTCACCTTATCCTAAAATGATTAAGAAATATATCTATTCACAATTTCCAAGTAATTGAGCCCATTTTATTCAAAATTTTGTTTTTCATTTCTGCATTTAGTGCTTTCTTTTATGAGAAGGTAGCACAATATTTTGGCTTTTAAAACTGATAGGTATTTCTATGATGCCTTAATGTTTGGTGACTTTTGTATATATTTTCCTACTGCTTGAAAAAAATTTTTGTTGTTGTTTTAGACTACAAAGTTTGCATATCCTGTTAATTATATTTGGGAAATAATCTATATTTTGTGTCTAGTTCATATTTCAAATTTAGAAATATTTGTACTAAAGTTTACTTTTCTGTTTCTGCTAATGTATTCTTAATTATGTTGGTTTTGCACCTTTTCCGGGTTTTTGTGGTAAGGAAGATTAGCCCTGAGCTAACATCCATGACAGTCTTCCTCTATTTTGTATTTGGGATGCCTCTACAGCATGGCTGATCAGTAGAGTAGGTCTACACCCTCGATCACATCCATGAACCCTGGCCACTGAAGTTGAGCATGCAGAACTTTAACCACTCAGCCATGGGGCCAGTCCTGGTTTTGTATCTTTTAACAGGTGTTATTTGTCTTTTCCTTTAATTCTATTTTTTCTGCTAGTAATTTAATAAATTCTATTTCTTATGAAAAACCAATGCCTAAAAGCAAACACTATTCAGTGTTACCCTTACATTTGCTTTTTTGAGTGAGAATCATTCACAATGACATGACAAGGGAAATCCCCCGCTCACAGAAACTCATTCTTACCCTCTATTGCCAATTTATCTGAAGATTTGGAATTAAGTATTTCACAAAAACTAATACTATTCAATTGCACCATTTTAAGAATTATTCTTGTTCATAGAACTGCTAATAATGATTTAATTTTTAGGGGCACATGTTTTCAAATGTATTTCACCCTTTCCTGCCACAAGGCACCTTTTTTCTTGGATTTCTTGTCAATAACCAAAATGAAGAAAGAAGGCAGAGGTTATAGTTGGAATAGTTTCTCACCTGCTCATAAAGACCATTTTTCATTAAAAAAGACCTCAATTCATGAAACTTATGTGGCTTTTCAGATTTAGCATAAAATGAAATAAGAACATTCAGAGTGATATCCAACGTTAATAAAATCTTAAGCTCTGTTTTCTCTCTCTTTCTCTCTTTCCGCTCCTCACTCACACATATATCCACATGACATAACTATAAATAATTGTAAACTTTTTAAATAATTGTAAAATTATTCATGGATTGAAAACTGAAATAAGATTGCATTCATTTTTTAGAATATACTGAAATACAAAATTCATACTGAATATAAAATAATGTGACAAATATAATAAGATAATCACATAACATAAACACTGTTTTATATACTTTAGAAGGATTATAACAGATTGCTCTTTCTGATGTAAATTTGCATGTGATATATGCAAAGAGTTTTCTTTAATGACAATTTCAATTGTTCACATTCTACAAATTTTCATATATTATGATACTTTGTATTCCCTAGTAATAAATTTCTTCATAAGTAATTAAAATGATTTATATAAAATGTTTTCAGAAGCAGTGACTTCATGATTCTTGACTCATTTGGGAGGATGAGAAATGTGCAGTATAATGATAGGTAGAAACAAAATAATTAAGGCTAAAATGAACATGTCAAACATCAACCTCATAATAACATGTTTTATCTATTCTACAACTTAATCAAATTGCTATTGTAAACCATTCACAGTGTACTAATTTAACAGCTTATAAATCTTTAAGAAAAAAAGAACATGACAGTTTAGTCTTTTGTGCATCTCTAAAACAAGTTGTTAGACTATTAAAAATCTAAATGACAACACGTAATTTTGCATTGCAATCACAACATAGACGTTTTTGGTATTGTTTTCCCAACAAACTTGAGATGGAATTGAATAAAACCTCATATTCATTATCAATTTAAAAGAGCCTACAAATCAAATTCTTCCAAAACAGGTTCTCCATCGTTGGTTGACTACTTTTCTCCTGTCACAGAACAGATGGAAGTAGATTCATTCTGTTACACGGGGTGTCTGGAGGCAAATACATGTCTGTGACATTTTAGAAAGGGCTTTCTTTACTGAAAGAGTGAAACTCCTAGTGATTTATAAAAGAAAAATATAGTATTACTATTTTTGATTAACTATTTCCCTTAAAGTCATTTTATCCTCACGTTTTAAAATTTATTTTATTGCAACTTGTGTACAAACATATGGATTTGAATTGCATATTATTTAAAAAAACAAGTTAAATTTTGGTTTCTAAAAAAGACTATAAAACTGTAACACAAAATATAACATTAAAAACAGAACTTATAAAAGTGTCTTTTAATAGCATAAAATTGCTGTTTTTTAACACAAATATGAAAGTAAAATGTAGTAAGATTACATCTAAAGGATGTTATTTATGATTAAATAGAAGATTTTCTTAGAAGAGGATTATATTTTCCCTCTTGTTATTTAGAATTTCACAAATTAGGTATGAAATTGATTTATTTAGCTAGTTACGTTTTTGGAAATGATCTCTTTTAGTAACGTTTATAAATGGGATATTTTTCACTATAAAACTCTGTTCCTGTGTGCAGGCAAATAGATTTCTGCCATAATCTTCAATTGCAATATAGTTGATATAACCCCCTTAAAGTATCTTCTAATTTGAACATATATTTTATCTTGGCAATTTGGAACTTAAAACTAGTGGTTCAAATTTTAAATTTGTAGTTAAATATTCTAGATATAGAAAGGTCAGTGTTATATTTGCTTTGTAATTTTCTAAAATTAAAATAATTCAATCTACTAAACTCTAGATGGATTTAAGAAAAATCAAAAAATGATAAAATAATTTTTTAATTACACATTAACAGTAACAATCGAGTTGTCCAGATTGTGAACAATGTGAGCATAAAATACATTAATAGCACAAATGCATTTGGGGAGAAACAGCACACTCAATTTCAGAGCCAGCAAGTTTGGTTACCAGTCTTAGGAAGACTTTAGGTAATATAATTAATTTCTCTGGGTCTCTTCTCACAGTGTTCAATGAAATCCGTGAAATATATTATCTCTAGTTTCTTTTTAGTGCCAATATTTTATAATCTTTTATTTTGGAAAGTAATTTCTTTATTACTATTTATAATGATTTAGACATAAAAAAGACATTCCAGAGTAAGTGCGTCACCTTTCAATTTACTTTATAAATTCCATGACAAAAAAGGGAAAAGACATGCTGTTAGCACAGGATTAGCTCGCGTCCATTGGTCTGGTACAGTGATAGCATACAAATCTCAGTGTTAGGAAAAATCAGTTGGTGAAGAGCTTTTAAAAAGTGGAATATAAATACAAGTTAATGGAAGACAGTGTTTCTCTAATTGGGCACTCCCTAAACTGGAGAATATGAACGATTGTTTTAAGTGATGGTAATATATGTTAAATAAGAAGAGAAGAAGAGAAAGGAACGTGAAGGAAGCCTGGGAGAGGAGAACAAGAACACTAACATGAAGATAAATATTTAAGGTAATACTCTTATTATGTTCTAATAAGTTCAGCAAATAGATTCCAACAAGATTCTTGCGAAACTTGCCAGAGTTTACGGCATGCAATATGCTTTGGAATATTAAAAGGCAGGATAGATTGTACAATTATTTGGTAATCATTTTTTTCATGAAAATTATTACCATCTAAAGAAATAATCTTTGAAACTCAACTGAGAAATGGTGCTTAAGTTTTAAAAGGTATGGTGCACTCTATACTCTACGCTCATTCATAATAAAAGAAATTAAAATAATAAAAGCAAATCGTAAGATATAAAACAATAATGAATTATAAAAAGTAAAGGGCCAGATATTGATAAAAGAGGTATTGCTCAAAATTGACCATAGAAATTTTGTTGAGTTTGTAGACCATGCAAATTCTTATTAACATGGTGTTAAAAGTATGATATACGATGATGTTATAAAATATCAAGTTGATTAATTATTTGATTTAACAAATCATTTCAAAGAATTTTTTTTCGGTGATAAAATGATTTTAAAACAATGGGAAAGAAAGAATTCTTTAAATGAAAGTAGAGTTAAAAAACACACATATTCTTGCCCTTAACAGTGTGAGATCAGACACAATGATGGTGACATCATGAGGTCAAATGATCACAGAAATTGATAGAGTATAGTTCTTCAATTCCTCAAAATAATTACACAAAAAGGGCAATTTGATTAAACTCTGGCATGTCTGAAAGAACTTTCTTATTTCTTCATTGAAACACATGTACACTCAAATGCGTGCATACACCCACACCCATACCCACACAAACACACAATTTGCCTCACACAATATGGTGCCATTGCCTATAACTGAATAACTTTAAGATTGATTTCAGTCTCCATGAATCCCCTGACTGCTTGATTTCTCTCCTCACTACTGAATTAATGTGATGCCTTACGGTACCTTTGAAGGTCAGCTGTACTTGTGTTTGAATTCCTTGAAATTTCTCTGACTTCTAATCTATATCTCTCTTTGCTTTGCCTAAGTTGAGAGTAATAACCTTTTCCCAAACACTTGCATAAGACATGGAAACATAATTAAGAGTCAAATAAAATACTTTCAATAAGGAAAGAAAGTACTAGTTAAATTTCTGGTTAAACATAGTGGAGTGAACCTCTTTCCTTGGAAGCACCCGTTAGTTGATGGTAAAAAAATAAAATAAAATAAACTTGTCTAAACTCATCAAGACAAAGAGAATGGGATAGCAGACCACATTTTCCCAATGGAGACAAAAAACTTTTGAAGAAAAATATAGATAGAGGGAAGGGTAACTTGCTTACTAGAAATAAATTACGAACTAAATGCCTACTTTGGGAGATAATGCTGGGAAAAAATGGCCTCTTCCTCGAGTCTCTTAAAGTCTCAAGACTTGGAAGCACCAGGCACCAAGGATGGTGGTTATTAAATTCAGGCCAATAATTGGGAAGACCTATTCAAAGTATGTACCCGGAGCATTTGTATCCTCAGATACCTTCCTTCAAACTTCGGAGCCAGTTGAGTCTTCGTCTCCTGAATCGTCTCCTTCAAGAGACTAAAAGTTGGTCTCAGAAGAAAATTATCTAAGATGTTTCAGATCTGGGGACAATAGATGCACACAGACACTGGCGCTCTCGAGGCAGCAAGGAACGAAAAAGAGGAGAGTTACTATCTGAACAATGCAGCATCTGGGTTTCTTCTCCAGTGCTGTTAACAGAATTTGGACAATAAGCATATCAGCCCAGCCATGAGGAAAAAAATAATAATATTGATGAAACCACTGTATATGAAACAATTCTTTTGTGTTAGATATGTGAATTTCCAAATGCAAACACTCCGATATTTTACTGTAGACAACAATCTCGAAAGAACAAAAGAAGGACTAGGAAAGAAATCAACATCCAAATTATTTGACCCTGTTGTAAAGAAAAATAGAATGGAGAAATGGCTCTATGTATATGAAGAGGAGAAATGTAATATTATTACCAAAAGTATAAAATTAATATCATATACGTATATCAATTTCATGTTCCTCAAAATGTAGCAATTAACATTTAGAGTAACCTCTTTGCCTTTCTACATGCGCTCATATTTTAGATGCAATGAATTGTGTAATGACGTTAAGCTGATTCGTTTTACTCAATGACAGTGGAGGTTACAGAGATAATAGGATTTTGACAGAGATTTCTTAGATGGTTTTCTAATCAGAATGAAAAAGTCATAGGCTATCTCTAGACACTAACGAATAATCAATTATAATTCTTTAAAAGTAGTCTGATTCATCTGCCAGTTCACAGGGTATCAAAGCAATTTTTTCCCATATTGATTAACATCATTTTAATGCAAAGTAGTGGAATAATTCATTGACTAGTATGAAGAATGGTATTTAGTGTTGTGGTAGGCTGATTAACGGCCTCCTGAAAGACAGCCACATCTTAATCCTTGGAACTGGCAAAGGTGATCATACACTCACGTGGTTAAATTAAGGATCCTGAGATGGGGAGATTATCCCGGATTATCATGATGGTGGGAACTAAATGCAATCGATGTCCTCATAAGAGAAAGGCAGAGGGAGATTACAGACAGAAGAGGATAAGGTGATGTGACTATGATGGCAGAGATTGTAGTAATGAGACCACGAGCCGAGGAATTGCAGCAGTGCCCAGCAGCCAGAAGAGGCAGAACTTGAATTCTCCTTTAGAGCCTCCAGAGGGAGCATAGTGCTCCAGACAAACCGTTAATTTTGATCCAGTCAAACTATTTGTGTACTTCTGGCGTTTAGAATTATAAACGAATAAATCTGGTTGATTTAAATCACTAAGTTTGGGGTAATCTGTTATAGAAGTCATAGGAAGCTAATACAAGTATGTTTTGTAAAATTCTATCATTATCTCAACTACTTTGACATATTATATGTTATAAACTTATATGATTTATTAGAGTAGAGTCAGACTAGACAACTGAATACTGTTATTTTTCAACTTTAAGCTCAATGCCCAATGTATTTTCTTTTAAAATGAAGACCCTCACGTTTTAGGGGGTGTTCATTGCAGAATCTCACTTAATCAGTAAAATGTTTGTTTTCATTTTACCTGATTGTTTAAAAAAATTCCTTTTGTTTTACTTCTAAATGTTGTTAGTCTGCCATATTCTTGGAAACTCATAATGATATTTAATACTTAAATGCACATTTTCTCTTTTGCTATAAATTGCTTTTGTCTATTTAATAAACAGAAGATATTAAACACATTTTAGGGAAAGATATTTTATGAGTAAGGAATGGTTAAATCTTCCATGGATAATTTAGAATTTTCATATGCAAATATGCAAACTATGTATTCAAATAACAGAGTAAAATTTAACCATTGCCCAGCATACCACATATAAGTAGACTAAAGCAATTATGATATCAATAGAGTTTACATAAGTATAAATTTACTAATTCACTTATTTACATATTTGCCTCCTAAATTAGTCGATACCTCTAAACTTGTTTTCCTGACATTTTCCCAAAGAGCACAGATGCATATATAAACCATTCCTTTTTCTGTCACTCACAACTTGAAAAGGCTCTATAAAATTAGCAGCAACAGGAAGTTGCATTTCAGTAAACATATGACTCATTTGTGCTCCCCAAAAGTTAAAAAGGTGTGTTCTTTTGCAGTGTAAAAATAGTCAAAAATTAAAATATTTTAATTAAGGAAAAACAAAATCTACTGAATTATTATTAGAGGTTACCACTGTGCTACGTACTAGGGAGACACAGATGAATGAGAAGAGGAACAGGAGTTTAAGGAGCTCAGAATATGACTTAACATATGATTTACTGTTATGTAACATGCAATAGAAGAGAGCGAAAATGATTCCTGTGAAAGGAGAACTGAGTAGCAAATCATTTGATTAGGAGGAAGGCCAGTCTAGAAAGTTCACACAGAAAGTAATGCTATCATGGCAATTATAGTGACATGGGGGAAATATTCTGGATATTAAATAAAAAATATACATATAAGACATGTCCATAGTCTTCTTGGTAATTTGATGTAATAGGAATAGAAGTTGGAAGAAGTGGATCTGGTCTTCTGTGGAACAAAAAGAGAAATAATCTTGAGATAGATTGCAAAAAACTGTGAACGTCATGATAAATAATGGTAAATATAAGTGAGATACTGTTATGTTTTTAATTTTTGTTATATTACTGTATTTCTGAGTTATTTAAATGCATTGAATGGATTGATATTTCATTTCATGTCATTTAACTTATAGGTAATCCTCTCGGGATTATAATACTGATGGTATGAGCTAAAAGCAAGCAGAGCCATCTTAAAATTCAATGGGAAGAATTATGATGGTTCCATGAAATTTAAAAACTTTTGTCAAAATATTAAAAATTCTCTTATTGTCAGTTATTTATTTACAGAAGAACAAATAAGTGGTAAAACTAATATTTACTTAGTACACTGTATTAAAACATTTGAGGGGCCAGCCCAGTGGCGTAGTGGTTATTTTTGTGTACTCTACTTCAGTGTCCCAGGAGTCACAGGTTTGGATCCTGGGTGCGGACCTACACCCTGCTCATCAGGCCATGCTGTGGTGGCATCCCACATACAAATAGAGGAAGATTGGCACTGATGTTAGCTCAATGACAATCTTCCTCAAGCAAAAAGAGGAAGATTGGCCACAGATGTTAGCTCAGGGCTAATCTTCATCACCAAAAAATAAAAAATAAATTAGAAAAAGACATCTGAAACATTGAAAATTAAAGTGTTTTATTTGTTTGTAAAAAAAACTCATAAAAAAGTAGCTTGAACAGTGCTTCTCTATCTCCTTTTATGATTTATGATATGGAACAAACATTTTTTTCTATGCCTTGGTGGATTGTCATTCTTCCTGCTAAGTTTGGGTCAGCTTTTGACATTTTGTCCTTTCTGCTTTCAATGTTGTGAAACATCTCCAAGGGCTCCATTAACCTGACATTTATTTTCTAGTATTACTTCCTCTGAGACATTTCATCACAATCACCTTACTTATTTAACTGGTAAGTTCACCTTCGCTGTGCTCCTCTGGCTGTATATCTTGGGTCTCCCAGAGAGGGCAGCATGGACATTTCCATAGTCAGCATCTTCTAATCACATCCAGTTTCATTCCCAGTGTTACCACTTTTTGTTTCTTTGCTGTACCTTCAACTTTATCGGTCTAGCGCCTCTTCTGGTTATCCAATTTTGTAAAATATCATTTGGATTATTCTTGGGAGACAAAGTGCCAAGACAACTACATGCTTTTCTGTTTTTATGTAAATTGAATAACAGATGCACAGTAACCACTCCCTGACAGACGCTGGAAGAAATGATGTGCTGGATCGCTGATCATGATGTTCACCTGTTATTTATGCAGTGATTTGTGGAGCGAAGAGCTAGCAGCAAGTTTGTGCTTTGTGCAATTACTCACAGTTGATATACCCAAGTAATTTTAATTTGGACTGTGTAATAGTAAATCGGTGTTATTTAACTAACTGTGGTAAGTAAAATTCATGTATGTCACAGCCCTGCAAAGCATAGATCTATATACTAAAATAGCAATGCAATTGTCGAAATGTCAAATAAATGTAAAATATAGGAGAATCCAAGTATCAATACATAATCATTATTAAAGATGTGATGTAAAATAAAACTTTTCTTGGATATGTAACACATTCCAATTTTCTTAAATAAACTGACAGAAATACATTAAAATGGTAACTTTGGTGTGTAACCAGAAGGACATTACATTCGAAATCCTCAAGCTGAGAGGGTTGCATTTCCTCTGCACCCTCCTTCTCTCTGGACTAGAGTTGTTTGGCTCACCCGTTAGTGGCCCGTCTACTGGCCCAATAGTCTCATTTTGCACACAGCACCTGGAGACTGACCAGCAGAGCAGCCTCTTCTCAGACCACCATTCAGTGCTTTGCTGGTCACCATTTTCCATCCAAACTCACAGGCATCCCTCAGCACTCTCAATTCCTAGTGTAACCCCATCCATCCATCCCTCTCTGGTTCACAACCCATCCGTGACTTCCCATCAGCTGGAAATCCAGAACACCACTCCACCAGACCATTTGCTTGCACTGCTAGCTGGCCCCTGCAGCCTTCTTTGGCCTTGTCTCCTCCTGCTGTTTGTACTAGGCCCCTCAAGACTATGGTTCATACCCTGGACATCCCCATCTCCAGGCTTTTGGGGTTCCCATTGTCCAGAGCACCTTTCCTTGTGTCCCCTCCCCCTACAGTGTCTCAGAGCAGAAAGCCACTTCCTTCATCCCAACCCAGGCCTCATTGAACCTGTGAAGGAGATCAACACCAGTGACATGCTCTGCCTGAGATCTAGACACCTTGGCAGGTGTTGCCACCTCCAGCCAACTTGGGACACTCATCCATCACCAGGTCTGCTGGCTCTTAGGGCTCAGAAATTAATTCTGGGACTCAGTATTTCTGTCTTCCTCAGGCAGGGGAGGGCATGAGCAACACACTTCCACCCCCAGACAACCCCCATCCTCTTCTCTCCCCCTTTCCTACCAACAGTGCTGCCCTGCTCTCCACCATCCCTACAGCCCAGCACCCAGCCCTTCCTGGGCGTCCCACAGAAGCGCTGAGAAGGGTTGACCCCCAAGAACCCTTCTGCCAGGAGAACCTCCTGAGAGACAGAGTGATATGGTGGCTCGTGCTGAGAGACAGAGAATTGCACATCTCAGTTTTCTCCTTACTGTTAAGTACTCAAAATTTTACCTACAGAGCTTGTAAATGCATTATAGTAACTGGCTCACAGCTTCTCAGCTCCCCCATCCAAACCTTGATTCCTACTCTCATGGGATGGAGGAGGTCAGGGAAACCAGCTACACTTGGTTCACCCAAACACATGGGAAGGAAGGCCAGTCAACATAGTAATTGTGCTATTAATTTATTTACACAGACATAACAATACCTCCTAATTATCATAAGAATCATATTTACTTTAGCAACATACTTAAGCCTAATTTCCTTTCACCCCTACCCCAGAGTTAGCTTTATTTCTTCCAAAGAAAATTATTTTAAGCTTTATGATTCAAAGAATAATTAAGTTCAAATATAAATCTTCAATAGTCTAAAGTTAAAGGTGATATGTATCTTTTATCTAGTCATTCATGATTAAATTTATGAATTTGCAAGGTTTTAAGCAAGATGGTAAAATAAGAAAGAGCAAGCTTTAATTTCCCCCTTTCCTCCTCAGAATCTGACAGAAATGTTCAAAGGAGAATAAAAATAAAATGGGGAAGGCATCTTAGTGTTAAAAACAAGGAAATTAAGATAAAGCAAATTGTTCAAAATGCAAATAATTTTTCTAGGTATAGGACAGATGATTGCAAATTGAGGGAATCACTAAGTATTGACTCCTACCTTACAGATGGCAAGAAAGTTGTGAGATGTTACATAAAGTAGAAAAAGGAAATTATGACAAATCTCATAACATCAAGTAAACTGTAGGAGCCAAGATCAAAGTTGATGACTGGTCCCAGGACCAATGGCAATTCCTGCCTTTGAGTAATAACTTTTGAATTCAAAGGCTGTGACTGCAATGCTGGAAGATCAAACACAGAGGTGACACACTCCCTCCATACTCACTCTCTATGGAGGTGCTGCCTCGCTTCCACATGGGGTATAGATTCTGGAATAAGATGCAATTCCTTAATTATAGAGAAAGAAGACTAGGAGAGAAGAGAATGCCGGCAAAAATTACTCTACCAGAAGCCACGTTTGCTCAATATAACAATGTTTAGATTCAAAAGTCTTCAAAATACTCAGGAAAAAGTTTTAGGCAGTGAAATTTAAGCTTCTACAAATTTGGTTATGGATAGTAGAGGGAAGAAATCACTTTCACTAGCACAGCTGGAGGAAAAGCAAGCACTGCTCTCCTCTTAGAAACTATCTACAATTTCCATGTAATACCCTCTAGCTGTGATGTTTTTAGAGTTTAGCCCTAACAATTTCAGATGCTGATCATGCTCATTCTGCAGCTTCAGAGTAAAAGGACAGAATATTTCTGATGCTAGATGGTTCTTAGGGCCTGGTGGAGGTAAGGCTCCTTTGTGTTTACCATTCTACCAAGAGCCACAATGTTTGAAAATAATTTGCTGCGCAAAACCTTATACAGAGGTCTAGCAGAAATTGCTGCAGTTCACTTGCCACAACGCTGAGAAGAGTTTCCTTCATAGATCTCCTGGATTCCTTTAGTAAGGATGATACTTTGAGTTTTGGGGTGGATGTCCCCATTGATGACAACATGGTAGGAAACACCACCAATCATGGTTAAACCTTGGGGATAGAATCAGAATTTTGCTCTTGAGTATTTACCTTTTTCATATAAAATATGAATTTCTTTATTGTATATATTTTTGTTGTTGCTAGTGTTGTCCAATTGATTCTGACTCCTAGTGACCCTGGGTACAGCAGAGTGGACCCCTGCCTGTGTTTTTTGCTCCATCCACTAACCTTCCCACACTATATCAGACAATGCTCTGCTGCTATTCACAGGGTTTTCATGGCCAAGTTTTTGGAAGTGTGTGGCCAGGTCCTTCTTCCTAGTCTGTCTCAGTCTAGAAGACTCTGCTGAAATCTGTCCATCATGGGTGACCCTGCTGGCATTTTAAATACCAGTGGCATAGCTTTCAGCATCACAGCAGCACACAGCCCCCACAGAATGATAAAGGACAGGTGGGTGGTGTGGGTCGCTGACAGGGAAATGAACCTGGACCACAGCAGTGAGAGTGCCAAATCTTAACCACTAGACCACCAGGGCTGGCTATTGTGTATACATGTATGCCTTTATGTGTTACTGATATTTCCCAGGTACATATCTGTTAATAATTTTTTAGGTAAAAGTGACTTAGGTAAAATGATTTCGGTAAAAGTATATGAATAGGAAACCATTTATATTAAGATTTTCTTAAACCCAATTTCTCACTGGAGTTTCACCTAAACGCAATTGATAGAACAACAGTGACAAAAATATGTGGATACAGCCCCTGAACGATTACAAGTATGATTACCATGTGCAGCCTCCCGCTATTCATCTAATAAAAGTGAGGCCTAATATAAAACCAGATACAGATTTTTGGTGTCTCCAGAAGTCTTAGCAAAGACTTAAATAGGTAGAGATGCTGCTACCTTGGGAGGAATCCCCGTACCATGAACTGAATGCTCACCCTTTCTCTCTTCCTCATTGCTCTCTGTACTTTACAATTATTTTGTTAAACATCTTTTTTTTAGTATGAACAGCAATACAGGTAATTATTAAGTTAAATGTGTGACTTTTTAAGACAATTAACAATTTATTTCCAAATTTCTACCTCAGAAAGTTTGTGTGAATTAAAAATTCAAATAAGAATACTTTGCTGAAGCATTGTGATATTGACTTATAATCATCATCTTTGCTAATTTTATACATCAAAAAAATTTTACACATTTGTTATTTCTTTATTTTCTATTCTTATTTTGTTGCTCAATTTTTAAATTCTGTTTCTCAATTTTTATGAATACTTGATATTAACAATTTATCCATTAGGCTTAGTAGTAATTTTTTTCACTATTTTGCAGACATTTTCACTTCATCAGTTTTCTCTTTGCTCTGTAAATTTCTCTTATAAGTCTTTCTGTAGTTCTGGAAAATAGACATTTCATTCTCCACGGTCTCTTGAGTGTCTCTTATATCTATAAAACTGAACGTGGTTTTTTCTCTGCGTACAACCACACAAACCTTCCTATAATCGCTTCCACCTGACAGTCTGCAAATCATATTTTAGATCAACTTCTATCATATCAGAAAAACAAGCGAACATTTTGAGCATTATCCTAAATCGATTGCTAAAACTACTTCTCTTGTCTACTGTTCCTGAATCCATGCTCTCTTTATAGGACAACTTTGTAGCTCCTTCAAACATTAGGTGAAGTCTATTTCCTCAGTCCTGGATTATCGGTTGTCCTTGTAACTCACTTTGTCCAACAAAATGAGCAGTGATGGTGTGCCAGTGCTGAGTTTAGGCTTCAAGAGACTTTGCAAAATGCTCCTGTCTCTTCTTGTCTCTTGTCTCCACTGTAGAAGCTGCTGGAGCTAGTCTGCGGGAGGATGTAACACGTAGACATGAGCCGTGTGAGCCCTGGTTTGGTTTGCCAGACAATATTCAGACAATACACAGACAGAAAAAACAGCTGAGATCAGCAGAGCTGTCCACTTGACCTCCAGATGACCACAGACACAGAGTGAGCCTTACTGAGTCCAGCTCAGAACGGCAGAACTACCCATGTGACCCAAAGACTCATGAGTAAACTATGTGTTAACTGCTATATGCCAAAAAGATGTGTTTTTCAAAAAAATTCTGTGGCAATAAATAGCTGATCCAAGCAAACATCGTTCAAATGTATATATATTTAACTAAATATTGTTTATGTTTATTGCACTACTGTGTAGTGTGGATTACCAAACATTAAAAATAAAAGGACAACAAGAAAATAAATGTAAATTAAATATTTTCCCATATATTCATATTGCAGATCATTAATTTATATCTAAAGTATTTAAAGTGTCATTTCCTTAGGGAAGGCTTTCCCATCTTATGTTCCGCACATTATATGCTTCCATGGGAACTTCTCTTTCTCCTTTCTAAGGATTCAAGATACCTGTAATATTTTCTAATCCCCATCTTCTCTCTAAATTGTAAATCTCAAGAAATCAGGATTAGTGTCTGCCTCCTTCATTGCTTTATTCGATGCTTAGGAAAATAATCCTTCAATACAATACAGCAAATAGTAGCAATTTTACTCTTTTATACAATCAAAGCTATTGGTTTTTCCATTGTGATTTTGTTTATTTTATGATATTTATAATTTTTCAAAATCTAAAGAAAAAATATATTATTATGTTTTATGTGTTTAATATATAGCCTCTTAGTTTTACCTAGCTTTCATAAGCCTATGTGGAATATCTAAATAGTTAACTATTTCTCTCTAAATCATGTGTTAAACTATCCATTTCTTCCATATTGATTTTCAGGGCCAAACACAATGCAATTTAAAAATTCTCTACATAATGATTTATACTTCTAGATGAAAATATTCAGATATTTCCCAGTGTAGCAAGCTCCTAAACCATTATATGAAATAAATATAGTATTTCCTGCCAAACTAGTTTTTAACCAGTCAGAATTATTCGAAAGAAGGGACCTACTTAATAGGTTAGAGTGATAGAAATTTACTACATGGGTCCAACTTTATTAGAGGGTCCAAAGAATTAAGTTTGGTCAGGATTCACAAGTTAGAGGAAGATAAATTCGTCTGGACCATGTATCTGCTTCAGTGTCCTTGATCTTTTACCCCTGAATAGGTCATTCTGCTTTTCAAAAACTATGCCATATGCAACACTTCATGTTCTTTCTGCTTCAGGGGCCTTCACAAGCAAATGATCAGAGTTTCTATGACTTAATTTATATTCCCTGAAGAGCATCTGTCTGGTTTAGATTAGAGCAGTTATCCCTCCTGAATAATTATTTCCGTCACTCACAATTTATTATTTCTAAAGACAGGTATATGAATAGGATGCTAATGTTATTTCTACTATAGTTAACTGAGAGAGATAGACTAGAAAGAAAACATTTTGTAATTACCTACTGTGCCAGATATAAAGAGGGTATCAACAAACATTTTAAAGCAATCAATTAACTAAAATGTTTTAATATAAAAATGCATTAAATTTCTGGCAAAATAGCAATAATTACTTTCAAAATAGTATTCAAAAAGAAATCCTATATGCCATAATTAAAGGAAATATACAATTTCTATAAGAAAGCTTTCTCATAAAATGTAAAAATTTAAACCCAAGCAGAAGAAGAGTTAAGTAGCTGAAGAGACATTATGGCTTTAATCAGAAGTACCTGGCAGGAAAGTCATCAATTCTTTTTTAATTTCATAATTACAAAATTTTTCAGTCTTTATTATAATAGAATTTGTTTTGGGAATTGAAAACAATAATTGTGAGTTTTATCTAGAAGAGTAAATAATTAAAATTAAAATTTACTTCTGAAAATAAAAGAGGACATTTCAGGTTAACATGTAAACTGTATTTAAGACTATAATATTTAAAATACACAATATAAACCTCTGTATACATAAACTAAATACAATAAATGGCTCCCAAAGAAAGAATATTTACATATAACATTTATAATTGTGATAAAAGGAAGTCTTTCAAGAGCTTTTGAAAGAAATAAAAAATACGCATATAATTAATGACCTGAATAAACCAATAGTAAAGAGTGAAAACAGTGCTCAGAAGAGTAAATTCAGCCAGTAAATAAATACGTAGAAACATATGCAACTGAATTAGTTAAAAAATAGGAAGTAGACAGTAAATAGCCATTTTCGTCAAGCAAATTACAAGGTTTCCAAAAGAACCCACATTATTCAAAATGGTGTCAATGGTTTAAAACTGTGTTTTAACAGTGAGTATTAATACAGATAGCCTAATCAGATTCTGCCAAACCCAACCTGCCTGCATTGCAATTATAAACTCTGGACAAACTACAAATAAATGATATTTTGAAGGCACTGAAAAGTAAACAAAAATAAGCGGACTCTGGTAGCAACATTTGGTACAAGTTCAATAAGGTTTGAATATTCCTATTTTCATGGCTTTTACCCTGAGGGTAGGCCCAAGATACCAACATGAAGGATGGCTTAAACTCTGAAACACATGCACACACACACACATACACACACACAAATGCACACACACTATCTTTCTTTCTCAGCTGAAGAACCAAAGATCGGAATCCAGGGAAACCACAGCCATTGGAGCATTAGCGGAAAATCCTTCAAGTCAGTAAGAATCCTAAATTCTGTGTGCAAATTCTGCCCGTATCTTCAGGCTGTACCCTGAATCATGCATGCTTCCACCAAACTAGTTAAACATGAGAGATCTGAACACAGTTTTGAGCTTCATCCAAGAGACAGAGTTGGCAGTTTGATTTCAACTCTAGTGATTGCCTGCTTAATAAGGGAACCAATTATTTTCAAAAGACTAGTGTTGAATCTAGAGTTTCTACAAAGTAACATTCACAACATCCAGGACAGAATCAAAATTACTCAACATAATAAAAAAGGAAAAATATTACAAATTTTCAAGAGAAAACCAATTAACAGAGAATAGCTCTGAAATGACCAGATGCTAAAATTAAGAAATATGAATATAACATAGCTATCACTACTATGCTCAATAATATTAAAAAAAATACTTTCAGTGATAGAAAAGATAGAAAAGGTCTGCAGGTAACCTATAAAAAAGAAACAAATGAAAATTCCCAAACTTAAAAAATATACATGGAGTAAAAAAAATTCACTAAATAGATTCATTCAGAATGGTGATGACAGAACGGATCCAGTGACCTTGAAGGTAAATGAACTAAAATTATCTAATCTGAAGAAGAGAAAGAGAAAACAATGATTGAAATGAAATTAAGCAGTGTCTCACTAATCTTTGGGAAGATGTACAAAGGTCTCATATATGTGTAATGAAAGTCCTAGACAAGAGAAGGGAAAGAATGGGGCAGGAAAAATATTTGAGAAAATAATGGTAAGAAAGTCCACAATTTGCTGAGGGATATAAATTTTCAGAATCAACAAGTTCAGTAAACCCAAAGCAGTATGAATAAAATGTAAACTATGCCCTGGCACAAAAACTAAAACAATTTTTAATTCAAAAATAGAGAAGGAGAAAATCTTGAAAACACAAGGAGAAAAATATCATAATACAGAGAGAGGAACAAAAATTTATATTACCAATGGATTTTCATCAAGAACTATGGAGACGAGAAGATGGCACTTTAAGGTGCTAAGAAGAAACGCTTTGAAGTGCTAAGAGAAAAAAGTGTAAACTCAGAAGTCTACATCCAGCAAAGATATCCCTCAAATGTAAGGTGAAATAACCACATTCCTACATAAAACAAAGTTTAGAGAGTTGTTACTAGGTTTTCAGGAAGATCTTAGGTCTGCAGTAAGAAATGGAGATCATGGGAAATAGGAATTATCTGGATAAATATAAAAGACAATTTTTTCTCATGTCTTTAAAATAAAAGGGAATATTTAAAATCAAAATTACAATAGTTTCCTATGGGGTTTCTAACGTATGTAGATATGTTACATAAGATAACTCTAGCATGAAGTACAGCATGGGGCTTAGTGAATGGGCCCCTCTAGTTGCAAGGTTTCTATATTTGATGTGATCTGGTACAACACTAATTCCAAGTAGACTGAAGAATTGAGGATGATTATTGTAATGCCTAAATCAATCATACACACACACAGACAAACAGCTATACCAAAAAAGCCAATAGATAAAATGGAATTTTAAACTTCTACAGATCATTTGAAAAATAATATAGTAATACATTTTAACATATTTTAGGATTCTTATTTGTTAACTGCCTAAGGGTTGACATTTATATAGTAATTATACAACAAAACTGCATTTTCACAGAAACAGTCGTGAAAATATTGACAATGGTTAACTATGTCATTTTATATTAACACAATTTTTACATTTTAAAGTTGTATACATTTTCTTGTGGGGATCTGTTACTACTTTATTTTACAAACGCCCGCGCAGTTGTAAAAATTTGTGTTTTATTCAGTACTTTCTCTCTCTCTCTCACAAACATAAACACCCAAGTAGAGTTAAGGCTTCTGATTTTCTTTCAAGGCTCTTTGCAATAATGTTACTGCATTTCTGTCTCAAATAGCATTTACCAGTGCAACCCAGTGCACTCAAGAAATTGGTTAGGAAAACAGAATACAGAGACCTTCAAATACGGCAAGGTTAAGTGATTTGACCTAGGTCGTAGGAAAGATAAATGACAGTGTTAAGAACAGGATCTGTCTAGTGTAAAGAGCTTGTTTTAAATCTACTCTTCAATACTAGTTTCTAAATCAGAGGTTTTGTTTTACAAAGTAAAGGGAAATTAAATAAGTAAAGGAATAATTAGAATTAAAATTTCCATCGATTCAATTCTGCTGTCTCGTGTCTTTCAACTTTCCAAATGATATATTTTCTTTACATTAACGAAATAAAATGGATACTGGACAGTGTCATTCGTAAGTCTTTATCCAGGTGGATGACGGAGAAACAATTTGAGAACCACAGGAGGTTAAGCCCTCAGTTGAAACAGTCTTTGAAAATTTGGTCAAGAAACAATATTCAATATTTCTAGTTCTAAAGAGACAATTAAGACCAGCTAGCATAGTTTTCCTTAGAGTCGTTTTATTTACGTATCTGTTTATTCATTCATTTATTCATTCATTCATTCAGTTATTCATTCTAACACGATATACTTCAAATAAGAAACCCAGTTTCTGGAAATGATCTGAGATGAAAAATGAATTGTCAGAATCACAGAGACGGGATTCCTTATTTATTGGCCTGGAAGTAAAATCAAAATGAGGGTAGACTGTATTGTAATCACTATTACAAGCATGACTACACTCTTCCTTCAGGGTATGGTTTCTAGAATCTACTTTGTGACCTCGTGCACATTTACCTGGGCAAAGCAACATTCGCCTCCACAGTCCGACTCAAAGGGTGATTAGAGGAGAGTAATTGACGTCCAAGGAATTTTCAAAAACTTTATTTATATGTAAACATACTAGAATAAATCATCAGTAAGAAAATATAATTTCTAGACATTTTCTAAATACATACTTTTTATTTTACTGTAGCACTCCCTCATTGGTCTGTGTTGTTTCACAGTGTGTGCTTTATACTTCCCACTACGGAGGCCAAGGGGATCTGTAAAAACTTTGCTGTCTTATCCAGAGGGTAGCTATGTGACCTAGACAGAGCCAGGCAATGTTCTCCCAGAGCAAGTGAGGCAAAAGGAAAGGGGCACGCAGGTTTTCATTTGCGCAAACGGTATTAATGATGTCCTGGAGTTAGGCTAGTATTATGTTGGCCAGGTTGTTTCTGCTTCCTGTTTTTTTAGCTAACCTTGTTACCATGGTTTCTGCCTGATTCACAAGCCTGATTCTCTAACTTATTTTGAATGTTCCAATAAATTCTATTTCTGCTTGAGATAGCCACAGCGAGTTTTTATTTCTTGCAATCAAGAACATTGACTGATACAAAAAAAAGTCTTTATTATACAAATAAGTATGGACTTTAGTCCTTTCTACAACATTTTTGGATTTTTAGAATGGTGCATTTAGTCTTTATTTTTTTTCACAAATCTTATTACTGTTTATGAGTCATTTGGGCTAAACTTTCTCTGTCAACTGATTTTTTAATTTCTGTTTTGTGAAACAGTGAAGCATATGTCTGTTGGTTCCATCATCAACCTTGAAGGTGCCAAGGACTTTTAGCTTCCTAATGTAGCACAAAATAAGATATAGATGTGGATATTTGTTAATGTGTTAATGTCTTTAGTGCCCGTTGGTAAAAAGACGGACACTTTCCATGAAAGCCATAGGATTGAGTAGTAAAGGTTATATAGAATATAGAGAAAACTCCTGACCCATTTCCACATTTCAGAATCTTCTTCCAATTTTAGCTTGATTAAAACACACAGCAACCAGTGCTGTCACAGAGGAATCCATTTGTTATTTGATGTTTACCCTTAATTACGAGGGGTTTATTCCTAGAGATTTCCACCTAAATTCATCTTGTGAGCTTTCTTTTTTAAAACTGTTACATTAAACTTTATACGTTAGCTTCAAATTTATCATTCAATTCCCTGTCTAGCCTCAATAAATCAGACACACAAAAAAGTATATCAATTATCAACTGATAGTTTGCTTAAAAGCACAAGAAAATGTTAAATGAGAATAGGTTATAATATTTATTATCTAATTGCAAATAGGAGCATGAGAATATGAGTAAACAAAACAACTTTACATCCATTTCCAGCCACAGGATCAAGGACCTGATTAAAAAGCAACTGAACTCAATTTGAAACCAAATTCAATGCACATCAGTCAAAAGACAGTCAACATTTCAAAAGTGATTAAAGGAAAGCAAATGACATTTTAGAGACCAATTTCTCAGGAATGCCATTTCAGGCAATGGTGTGCCTTTCTTAGTGTTTCCACAATCAGATGTGTTTATTAAGTAAGATGCTAAAAGTTAAGGTAAATGTATTAACGATATTGATGGATGTATTTGTTACAGGAAGACAACCTGTGGGCAAAACAAAACAGGAGAATGGGAAATGGAATCTTTCCTTCATGAGTTTCCTAAAATACAATTTTACATTATTAAAGTGGTAGCACATATTTGGAGGGTAGCTAGCAATCTTTGCTTTAGTGGAATATATATTTCCTAGGGGATATTTAATATTTAATAGGAAGATAATTCTTGTAAACTCCTTGTAATTATAACTTATCTTTATGAAAAATCAGCACTTAAGTATTCAAATATTTTAAATGTCTATATGTAATGTTTCCTTTATATTTTATTGCATTGATTTCTTTTTAAATATAAGCTAAAAAGCTGACATATTTGAATATTAACGTTCAAATATATTATTTGTTAATAGAATGTCTTAAGCACCATTAATGATTATTAGTGAACAGTATTTGTTATTTATGTCAAAAACACACACGTCTATAACTTATAGGGATGTACGAGCAAAGTTATAGATAATACTTTTCTTAATTATTTCTTAATACTCATACATTAGTATCCATGTGAGAATTTATGCTAAAAATCTCATGCAGTCTATCACTTGTCAAAGAAATACCTATAATTTTTAAAAACTTTTTCTATTTAAAAGTTTGATAAGAAGGCACCCAGATCAATCCCAACAGAATGGTATAAATAAAAGTTGCATGGGGAAGTTTGGAGGAATGAATAACTTTACACCAGCATCACTTAGACAGGAGGTACACATAATTTTAATGAAATATTAGAAGGAAACCCTTGTTTGACTCTATTACTCGGTTGTCCAACATGGGCAATTAAAAGAAGAATAAATTTCCTCTTCACAGAGAAATTACAAGCTGGAAGAGAAGTAAAGTACAAGCAGGAAGTAGTTAAGTAGAAATAGAAGGTAAATATATCAATGCTTTTTTATTAAAACTGATTCTAAGTGCACTTGAAAGGCCTGAAGAAAGACACAATGAGGTGTATGGCTCTTGAGACAAGCCAGGCTATATAGGGAGGACCAATGCAAAGAGGGGAGGCAGTCTGTTCTGGAGCAAGGTGAAAAATAATCAAGACTAGAAAGCAAATGCATGTGATTTTCTGTGGGCCCAGAACAAAGAGTATGAAATTTAAATGCATTGCAAATAAAGTACAATAGAGGTTTTGAGAGTCTCTAAGAACTCTAGGAACACAGTGAATAGACTTTCCATATAGTTATGAGAGAGAGTTGATTAACCCTGATTCTTAGCTGTGCTAAGAGGATGACAGAAAGAAATTTGAAAAAAGGAAATCTAAATATATAGTATGAGATCAAGATTATCAGTGTTAAAAAGGGTTCATAATAGAGCAAGCGTACCCATAGAGGGTGAGCATTAAGATTACTGCTTTTTAAGTTAGATCCTCCAAAAGGAAGGGGAGTAATAAAATTATTGTGGCTATAAGTGAAATTAGGGGCATGCTTTATACATTTGCTATAGGAAGAGAATTTTTGTTTTAACTATAGGAATCATTTATTTCTTTTAACATGTTCAGAGAACAAGTCTAATTATTAAACTTGTAATCACAATAAATAAGGAGTCAATGAAAAGTACATACAAGTATCTCAGTGTTTAGCTTGTTTTCTAATCTTGTGTAGCTTCGGAAAGAAAATCCGGGTATGGATGACTCTTTTCTCCCTTTTGACCTATAGTGGAAGAAAAAGAATCTAATCTAGTCCTGTTATGTTAGCATTATGCCCCAGTGGTGACATTATGAAGTGTTCATTTTAAAAGGAAAATTTCGGATGTCAGCATTTCTCTCCAGGAAAAATATAAATAAATGCAAAAAGCCTGTCAAGCAATATTTTGTAAAAGTTAAAATCTTAGGTAGGTACATCAATATCAATTATATTAGATGATTCAAGCTGAAGCTGCTGAAGAGGGCACTCATAATCTAATCCAATATTAATTTCCTTAGTTAATACAAGGAGAATGGGAAAACAAGAAAGTAGACATATTTTTAGTAGATTTTAAAACTTTAATTTTCTTGTAGAAAAAAGGGAGAATGAATAAATTGTCTTGGAGTTCTGTATATTTCCTCTGCTAAAGGAATTAGCTTGATAATGACAGATACATATAGGCAATTTTTAAAGGGCATTTACAGATATATTCATTTCAGCTGTGTCTTAACTGAAACTCATTATATAACCACGATAAGTGAAGTTGATTGCATAAGACAACTAATCCATTAGAGCTGAGAAATGGAAGAGGGATGACTACTTTTTTGTGACTAGTATGGCCCTCAGGTAACTTGAATTGAAATACCGTCATTTTCTGATCCATGTCAGAAGTTCTCTAGGGCAAAATCGCTTTAAAAAGGAGTGAGGGGGATGAACCATCCATCCCGTTACCGAGGGGGTACAGAGTAATATTCGTCAGCAATTAATGAACAGAATTTTGGTTTAGAAGGAAGAACTTTGTAGTAACTTTGATAAAGTCCTCAGAAATAGACAACCAAATGCTCACTTGATAACAGCACTGTCAGGTCTCCACAGGTGAAACCACAAGCAAGCTCCACGCCACCCGTGGAGTTCATCGCCTACCCGTGAAGGAGAGAGGTTGATGTAAATCAGTCAACGGATGAATGTTTACTGGGTTCCAGGGCTGGAGGCATTTTTCGTTTTTTGGCATATGGTTTCTAGAACTTCCTCTCTCTCAGCATCTCTTTGCACAATTACTGCATATGGTCACTGGCTAACGATTCCTTCATAGGCAAACCTTCCTTAGTAAGAAATTCTGTGAACAGAGGAAAATAACAATGACCACAAACCAACAACAACATAAAATAGCTTTCCCCTAAGACTTATGTAGAACTTTCTTCTTTTCTAGTTATCTTCTTTGTACTCATCAATTTTTTTGCCGGGGGAGAGATATTAGAACTGGAAGAATCTGTGAGTTTAGAAGAAAAGATTCAAGAAAACTCTTATTTAGGTTTACCTCTAAAATGGAAAAAAAGATTCTGCACCATTTAAGCTACCTTGGGAATTATATAGTGACTTGGAAATCATCTACCATCACTAGCATCCTTACTACTGCTTTTATTGTCAGGGCTTGTGTCCTCTACAAATATTTTCCTTTAGAATCCCACCCAGCAGTTAGATGCAGTCTCAGTAGTTTACTGCTTGAAAATGGGATTGAGGAATTGTGCTTCAGCCCTCCACAGGGGACACACGAGACTTGTATTTGTTGTGGCTGCTGGATAGTAAAAGTTTAGAAAGAGCCAGGGAATTATTTTAGGAAAATTATTATCTGGGGATATTATTTCTTCTGTCAAAACAATTGATTTAATAGTGAGATTTTATATAATTAAATTCCATTGGATCAAAGCTATGGTATTATATAACTTTCTTTGAACTTGATTAAACAATATACAGGTATAAGACTCAGATCGGAGATAACATATCGACTGACTTCTCTACTGAAATTGAAGTTTTGAGGTGAGATTCATTAACGTCTTATTATATTCCATTTAAGAAGCTTCTTGTTACAACAGAAGAGATATGCATATAAGCCTTCATGAGCCAACGTGTTGACATACAATTATTGCCAAATTAGTACAAAGGTCTGGATAGAGGTTTTTGAAACTCTGTATTCTTTGTTCCTGAAGGGTATAATAACTCTAGTTAACTCTCTCTAGTTAATTATTACTAGCTTATTGTTATTAGTGAGATAAAATGTACTTATTTCGCCTCCAGGGGGAATTTTAGGTTGATCTCAACTCCTCACTTCCTTTGATTTCATCTCCAAATATATGGACAAAAAAGGTTACTAAATATTAAGGATATTTGTTAGACCATAATATAGGTACAGCTTCTCTTTTTTATTCACATGGAGTTTGGTCTCTTGGGGAACTTCCTCTCACATTTGTCCAAGCTGCTTGCGTGAGAAGAGCCTGAGTGACTCCACCCAGAAGTTGCCCCATCCAATGGCCTAAGCCCTGGAATGAATTTTTTCTTGTTCAAGTTTTTATCTGCTTTTGGAGTAGCCCATTGAAATTAGGCTAAAAGATGGGGAAAAGAAACTAAATGAAAGTTCAATAATAGTAAAGTCCCTTCTATGCATATGTTTACCTTGAAGTCCTTGTAAAGGGAGGGTAAAGAAATGTTGGCAACAGAAAAGGATTCAGAAATTCATGATCCAATGACTGAGGTCACACCCTGTCTCTATCCTTCACAAATAGAAACAACAGAAGCAAATGACATCCATTCTAGAGATGAGGGCTAGCATCTAGAAGAAGAGATTCTCCTTTGTTTACTCATATAATGAATGGTTAAAATGACTCAAACCAGTTCATATTTTATGTGCATATCTGTTCTTCTGATACACCACTACCTTTTAAAAATATTACCTGAAGAAATAGACTATGTATGTTACAAATATTTTGAATATATTATGAATTTTTATCCACAGAATATTTAAAACACAAACTCAGAGAAACATTACTGCATATTATAAAAATCAAAAATTAAGATGTTTAAATATAGGATGAAATATTAGCAATTTAGCCTGCTACTAATAACAGCAGAGTTAAGGCCATTTTTCATTAAAATAGGGAGAGCCTAGCTTCTACTTAAAAAATTTCTATCAAAGAACAGCTCTCCACTATTTGGAGAAGCCCATTTCTTTCTCTGCAATTCTTTGTTTACCATCCAGCAGGCAGCTTTGCTAAAGAGAGACGTGGAGCCAAAGGGAGTAAAGGGAGGGACGGCAGACAGAATTGGACTTGATAACCTGCTGGGGTAGCAGACATTGCTCCATATCACGGTTGGGGATGCATGCAAACGATCATTCTTTTAAATGAATGAGTCTACAATTTTAATCAGATTGTCAAAGGTTCTTACAATCCTCTCCTCTCAACCGCCAATAAAGACTAAAAACTACTGTTTAGAGATTAGTATGCCTCTCTAAAATTATTGCTTATTGAGATGCAAAAATATTTTATAATTGGTTAATATGTTTCCACTTTCATACTATTGTAATTCACATAACAATCTCTAATTCACTGCATACTTGTAAGAAAAATAAATCAGAACCAAAATAGACATATTTTTGGTTTTATGAAATACATTTAAAAAATTGTATCAATCTTTTGTGAGTACGAAGAGTTAGGCAGCATAATTTTAAATAAGGTTTCCTTTGTTTACAGGAAGAAAACTTCAAATATTGATTTGTCATTTATTCATCATGTGATGCAAGAGAGAGGCAGAAAAGAGTAATTGAAGAATTAGGTCTCTGCTTCACTTCTAATTCTCTTTCTTTTGAGGTTTGTGCCTAAATTTTATGACTGTCTGAATATAGCTTTCAGGGTTTCATCACAAATAATTTGGCCATTCAAAGACAATAATATCAGACTTGATGTATTTTTTTCTAAGCGATAAAATGCATCCAAAGACCCCAAGGTTGAACAGAATATAGTAAGGGGTTGGGGTTTCATCGTTATCTGGTGACAGCATGGTGAATTAAGGCAGTGCTTACTGAGATATCCTGTGGGGTCCAGACACAGGAGGTCAACTTGGATTTTTTTCATTCTCTTTTATTAGGTTCCTTATGATCAACCTTTACACTCTTTGAAACTGTTTTATTGGTTGTAGCCGTGTGCTCTGTATATACATATCCTGGCCAAGAGAGCAGATTTAAAGGAGACATGGCCTAAAAAAGGAAGGTTCCCACCTGGTGAGTTTAAAACTGATGCAAGCTAGCAAGTTACCCTGCAAAGATTGTTTTCAAAAATAATGAGAGAACCCAGGAGAAATATCTTCCTTACTTAGACATCTTTACAACAAAGTGAGCTACTGAGACAATTAAAAGAAAAAAATATTCATTCTAAACTTCTCCAGCAATTTTCAAAATCCCTGCTCAACATATGTTGTTGTTCTTTTATAATAATGTAAAAATTTGCTTGATATTTATTAATATCACCTCCTATCTTCCCAAAGAGGCCTCATGAAAAGCTGTGTCGTTTTTAAAATTCAGAAATTCCTCTGTTGAATAACTGGTTTTATTATTAAGGCAAATATTTATGCATCTTACAATGTGCAGACATTGTCTTGCATGGTTTGCATGGATTATTTCACACACACACAAACACACATGTGTGCACACACACACATGAATAAATGCCTTGAAGAAAGACTTAGTACTACTTTGATTTTCCAAATAAAACCATGACACAGAAGGCTTAGAGTTAGGAAGTGGCAGAGTTGGTTATGAACTCAGATCATCGTGCTCTAGAATTAATGCTATTCCCCATTGTGTTAATGGAAGTAATGTTTTGTTATCCGGTATATTTTTTGTAATAGCTTTACTGAGCTATAATTGACATATGGTACAATTACTCAAAGTGTAAATTCAATTTTTTTATTATATTCACAGAGTTGTGCAACCATCATCACAATCAACCTTGGAACATTTTTATCAGCCCAAAAGGAAATCCTTCCTCCTGCAGTTATCTCCCTAAACACCCCTTAGGCAACCGCTAATCTGCTTTTGTCTCTATAGATTTCCCTTTCCTGGACTTTCTTATGAATGGAATCACATCATATGTGGCCTTTGTTACCGGCTTCTTTCACATAGCGTAATGTTTTCAAGGTTAATCCATATTGTACTATGTTGTCAATACTTCATTCATTTTTTATGGCCAAATGATACTCCATTATATGGATAGACTATATGTTTTTTATCTGTTTGTCAGTTGATGAGCATTTGGGTTGTTTCTACCTTTTTGCTATTATGAATAACACTGCTATAAATATTCATGTATAAGTTTTTTAGTTTTTTTCTTTTTGAGGAAGATTGGCCCTGAGCTAACATCTGCACCCATCTTCCTCTTTTTTATATGTGGGATGCTGCCACAGCATGGCTTGATAAGCAGTGCATAGGCCCGCGACTGGGACCTGAACCAGTGAACCTCAGGCCACCAAAGTGGAGCACACAAACTTAACGACTATGCCACCAGGCTGGCCCTTGTGTACACGTTTTTATGTGGAGATATGTTTTAGTTGCCCTTGAGTATGTATCTATAAGTTGAATTGTTGGGAAATATAGTAACTCTGTGTTTAAATATTTGAGAAGCTGCCAGACTGTTTTACAAAGTGGATGCTGTATTTTACATTTCCTCCAGCACCGTCTGAGCATTCTGACTACTCCATACCTGTCTAACACTTGATATTATCTGACTTTTTTATTCTAGCCATCCTAGTGGATATTTAGTGATATCTCGTTGTAGTTGTAATTTGTATTTCTCTGTTGACTAAAGATGCCAAGCATCTTTACCTTATTTATTGGTTATTCGTATATCTTCTGGCAAATGTCTATTCATAACTTTTACTCTTTAAAAAAATTAACAGACTATCTTTTAGAGCAGCTTTAGGTTTACAGAAGAATTGATCAGAAATCTCACATGTACCCCCTGTAACACTGCAGATAGTTTCCCCTATTAACATCTTGCATTAATGTGGTACATTTGTTACTTTTGAGCTGAATGCTTTCCAAGACCAAGGTTGTGTCATGGATAATGTAAGTTAACATCAGGGATAGATTCTTACTACCTTTTCTATTGGATGACCCCTATCATAGCAATAAACTCCCACAGCGTGTGCATAAAATAATGAGTCCGTTATCACTCTAGGGAGCTTCCCTAAGTAACTATGCGTCACCTCATGTTGGAGAGATTTGCGAGGTTGTTTATCTAAGGGCTACTGATGGGAATTCCTTGAAAATGTGAAAGTATCTTATGACCATAATATTGTGCAATCTATTATGGCTTTGGGAGCAGGAAAGTTTGTGCCAGGCTTCCACAAGAGAAGTATAGTCCTAGTGGTACACATGGTGCCCCCAGGATGAAAATGTCATCTATGGTTATTGGGGTTTCCCAAGGAGGACTTTCTTCAGTTAGGGAGAGGCTTGATCCCAACTGGTCCTATCAGGGAAGATGTCCTTACCATGGGCATCTACATTTGTGACCCTGATTTGCGATTGGCAACCGGGATTTTTTTCTTATAGTTTGTAGCTCAAAAAAAAAAATGTCTTTAATCTGGCAGTCTGTAGCCTCCTAAATGGCAGACCAGACAGCAACAGCCCAGGAGATAATACAAATGTCCCAAAGTTCATCAAGGGAAGTACTAGCCTGGCTATGAGCATTTTTCCGTGTTCTGCCAACTGAACAGAGAGACCATATTGGCTTTTGGTTATACATAGCGGGTGCTGATTTTGCACAGATGGTTTTCCATAGCAGTACAATGCACACCATCATATTTCAACATAGATGAGCAGTCAGTGAACCAGGCCCAGGCATTTAGGGAAATCACTGTGAATGGAAAGGCTCATTGAGCCAGCAGTTTTGCTTAAGGCAGTGAAGTGAAAGATAAGAAGGATTCCCCCAAAGGGGTAGTTTTCACTTTTTAATGTAAATCTGCTAAGCTGCCAAGGCCAAGTCAGCTGCTTTCTTGAAAACATAATTTCTATTTGACAAGCAAGGCTTGTAGGGTCCTTCCCACCTTGTTATTTGTTGAGTCTAAAGTCACCCACCAAAAACATGTGAACATCAGGCTGGTGACTCACAAGACCTGCTTGTGGCATGCATTCAAATGGCTCAACAAAGTATATTTGGCAATTATATCAGAAAGATGACACCTTTGTTCTGGGAATTGTTTTTTCTGAGTATTAAGGCTGCAATTACTTCTCTAACTAAAGTATTGTCTTCCCTCTCCTGTGACTCCCATTTCTCCTGGGCTAGCTGGGAGAGGATAGGGAGTAAGGGTGTAAAGTGATCTAAATGTCTCACTCTCTCTACATGTAGCCATCCCTGAATGGGAGAACGCCTCTGACATACACAGGACGAAAAAGTGCAATCACTTAGCACATCAACTCTATTATCCATTTAGCTATGGGGGTCAAAACAATGTTGGTTTAACATTCCTTCCTCAATATGGGCCCCTTCCAAACCCTATCTGTTGAATTCGGGTGCCCTTTCCTCCTATGGAACCAGGTAAGACAGTAATTTCGGCACTTGATTCCACCAGGGTCATGAAAATTTGTGTCTCCCATCCCTTTCCCTGGAGTTCCCACAATACCTGATGGTGATGGACATCCTTCAGTCTCCCCACTGGAAACAGGGAGACTGAACACATATGTTCTTTACAGGAGATGAGTTCAGGGTAGAGACAGGGCTCAGGATCTGGCAACACCAATATACTCACACACACAGCACACAGACTCAAACACAGAGGTCATTTTCATCAGCATTAGAGAAAAAATTGGGGACCATAAGAAGCTAAATACTAGTCAGTGCTTCACCTTTTGTTTCCCGCAGGAGTTTGCCTGTCTCACGAAAATCTTTGAAGAAGCCAAAGCGCCCTCATAGCAGGCAGGACTCATGTTGACAACTTTGAGAGATTTTATTGTCATTCCAGAATGGATCTAAGGTTAGCATGAAAACTACGAGGGGCTGAGCAGAAAGGCAGTCCACCCGCTGTCATTGCTTCTTACTGAGAACTACATATCTCATTCCTGCATGCCGTAGGTGAACCGGCCAATCCTCTAGTGATGTGGCTGTAGCAGTCTTGAAGTCCTCTTGTTTCATGCTCACTGTACATGTATATCTCTAAATATTGTTGAGGGTTGTAGAGCCTTCCTTCAACCCTAGGGGGGCCTCATTGCTAGATATTACAGTGGGGCTGAAATGAGGCTGACAGCCCAGGCAGTGCTCGTGCCTACACAAGAGCTGCTTTTGAGCCTATCTCCTGGCATTTGTCCCCCTCATCACAAGGCGACAAAGTGGAGAACTACTTCTTGGCAAATAACCATATCATTTAGTCAACATATCTACCGCTGGTTCTCAAGGACTTCCCTCACGTCTCTTTAAATGACCCTTTTCTGGAAAGTCGTGTCTCTATCAGTAGCTTGTCCTCCTCACCGGGACTGTGGGGGGATTGAGTTGACCTTACTCACAAGTTAATAAGATAGCCTACTGCAGTCACATAGATGCTGACAGAAGACACAAGCCTCCTGGGTCAGAGACGAACGACTTTACTACTTGCGGAAGAAGTAACAGTCAGAGTCTCAGCGTAGCTCCACATCAACCTGGAAGGCCAGATATGGTCGACATGCTCAGTAGGTTGCTCCATAATAGAACTAAGGGCTTAACTACTGTCATTTCAATGGCAAGTAGTGAGGAAGAATGTTCTTTGGTTGGAGAAGACATAAGATGACCTCTCAGGTTTGCCAGTTTCATAAACAATCCTAAAAAATGGTTTTGGGTGAAAGAGTGATCAGGGCCTTACAATCTTGAAACACTGCATAAGATGTATACAAATAAAAGAAGCCCATAGAGGACCACCTCCAAGCACCCAAATTAAGCAACAAAACTTTACCAGCAACCCAGAGACTATCCTATGCCGCTTCCTTCCAGTTATTGCTTATATCCTAAAAGTTCCCAGTATCCTGACTTCTAAAATATTAATTATATTTGTGTATTCAGATAAGAAAAATCACTGAGCATATTCTCATTTGTTTTTGACTTCTTTCGCTGGAAATTACAACACTGATATCCATCCATATTGCTGTATGTTGTTGGACATTGTTCATTCTCATTACTGAACAACATTAACTCTGGGAATATAGCACAACTTATATATCCATTCCACCACTGATGTTGCTAGTTGGGAGTTATGAGTAGTGCTGACGTGATCATTCTGATACAAGTCCTTTGATGAAAATATTTATTCATTCTTTCTTAATATATACTCAGTCAAAAATCACTGGATCTTAGAATATGAAACTCTGCCTAACAAAATTCTAAAGTGATTTTACTAATTTAAATTCCCTACAAACAGCACTATATGGGAATAACAGTTGCTTAACATCTTCAACTCTTAGCATTTTTTATCTCCTTCATGTTAGCCATTCTGATGGGTGTATGGTGTTATCATATTGTCATTTTACTTTGCATACCCTTGATGACTAATGGTGTTGAGTATGTTTATTGGCTATTTATATATTCTCTTATGTAATATAATTGGTCAAGTTTTGTAAGAATTTTGAGTAATTCTGAATCAAGTCCTTTATTAAATATGAACGTATTTCATATACATTTCCAGTCTGAGGATTGCCTATATTCTCTTTATGCTATCTGTTGATGACCAGAAGTTCATAATTTTAACATAGTGGTGCATAACACACACACACACACACATTTAGACATTGCTTATCCTCTTTCTTCAGTTTTTGTCTATTCCAAAATCTTTTAGTTGTTCCCCTATGATTTTTTAATAAGCTTTGTTTTATCTTTTACAATAAAGTTAACCTTTCATCTGGTGTTATTTCTGTATATGTGATTAGGTAGGTGTCATAAAGTATTTTTCCCTGGTGACACAGCACCATGTATTGAAAAGACAATCCTTTCTCCACTGTGTGTAGGCTTCCCTTTATCATAAGACAAGTGACCCTGGACGTGCACGTCTATTTCTGGACTTTCTACTCTGTTCCACTGTTCGGTTTTTCTATTCTTGCACCATTGCTTTTCTGTCTTAATTATCTTAACTTATAATATGTCTTAATATCTAGTAGTATTACTCCTTTAGCTATGCTTTTTTTCCTTGAAGATTACTTGATCTGTTCTTAGCCCAGACTTTTCATTTCCATATGAATTTTAAAATCAGTTTTTAATTTCTTTATACACATATACACACACATATACACACAATGGAAGTCTGAGGGACTATATATTAGAAATTACTTAGGAACAATTGACAACTTTAAAATATTGAGCTTGCCAATTCATGATTCTAGAATATTACTCCATTTATTTAGCTCTTGTTTTATTTCTCTCAATAATGTTTTGTAATTTTCAGTGAAGAGGATTTTCATTATTTTTAATTAGACTAATTACAATAAATTTGATGTTTTTCCTGCTAGTGTAAATGGAAACTGAAATTTAATTTTCTCTTGTCTTGGCACAGCATAAACAAACAAAATTAATTTTTGTGTATTAATATCTTATGGAGTGACTTTGCTATATGTACTTATTAATTCAGATTGTGTTATACATACGTTCTTTTGGATTTTTCTAGGTACACTATAATGTTCCATGAAAATTTAGTTCTTTCTTTGCAAGTCTCAAGTTTTGTATTTATTTGTCCATGCTATATTGCACTGACTACTATCACCATCAGAATGCTGGAGAATAGTGGTGATATTGGGCATCCTACTCATTCTTGATCTTAGGAGGGACTGTGTGTTAAACGTTTTGCCATTGAGTATGATACATTCTAGGTTTTCTTATAGTTATTCTTTATCTCTTTAAGAAAGTTCGCTTTTATGTCTAGTCTACTGTGTTTATATATATATATTTTTAAATAATGTGTTGATTGTTGTAAACTTTTTCTGTATGTATTAATTTTGCATCTATGATCCCATATGACTCCCACCTTCTTTTCCATTAATTGGTTGAATTATTTGACTTGAGTGAATTTCAAATGTTAAATATTTCTTGCCATTCTAGATTAAATTCTACTTGGTTATCATGTGTTATTCTCTGTAATGTATCACTGGATTTGATTTAATAATATCTCATAAGAAGTTTTTGCATCTTCATGTAGGGAAAAGTTGGTCTTAAATTTTTCTTTCTTGTAATGCCCTGTCAAGTTTTGTACCAAGTTACTTATAGTTTTACGATAAAAATTAAGAAATATTTGTTGTATTTCTATTATCTGGAAGAGTTAAGAATGATGAGCAATCAATTTTAGAAAAAATCAATGAAATCTTCATTTTCAAAAACATTTAACTAGTGGGGCTGGCCCCGTGGCCGAGTGGTTAAGTTCGCGCGCTCTGCTGCAGGCGGCCCAGTGTTTCGTCGGTTCGAATCCTGGGCGCGGACATGGCACTGCTCGTCAGACCACGCTGAGGCAGCATCCCACATGCCACAACTAGAGGAACCCACAACGAAGGATACACAACTATGTACCGGGGGGCTTTGGGGAGAAAAAGGAAAAAATAAAATCTTTAAAAAAACAAACAAACAAAAAAAACCATTTAACTAGTGAAGCTTTCTAGACTAGATTTCTTTAAAGATAATTTGCAAATTTGTCTTCCTTTCTGTTTTCAGATTTGTTAAATTGTGGGTTACCCAATGTACCAAATTTGTTGTTCATAAAATTCTTTCATTGTTTTGGTATCTGCAGAATCTATAGTGATGGATATCTTCACTTTCATTCTTAATACTAGTATGTTAGAGAAAGTGAAGTGGGTGAATTGGTTAAAATAGTGGACTTAAAAATATCATAGTTTTCTTTGTTGCTGTATTTTTCAGACTAGGGTAGCTTATGCTGTAATAATAAGCTTATAATATCAGTGGCTCTACAGAACATATGTTAATTTCTTGCTCATCCACAGTCTTCTGCAGGTTTTGGCAAATCTCCAGGGCCTCAAACCAAGGTATTTCAATTTTACTGCCCCATTATCTGAACATGGGCATTCTAAATTATTCATGGCAGGGGGAACAGAGACTGGTGATTTACTTAGGAGCATTCATGGTCTCAGGCCACATATGATACACATATCTGCCAGTTTTGTTTCACTGATAAGAACTACTCCTATGGCTCCTTTTCGGAATAAAGGGTCTTGGAAAATAGGTTTTCTGTGTACTCACAAAGAAAAGGAGATATCAGTGAACATCTGTAATGTCTACCACAATTGGGAACTCATTGGATTATGGATTTTTTATCTTGGCTTGCAAATTACTTCTGACTCCAAAATTGTCTTTTAAAACATGATATTTTATTCATGTTCATATCTAATAATTTTTTAAATTAAGAACTTGTAATTTATCATGAACTACTAGGACTATGTATTCTGAAGTTAAAAAATTTTTGCTTGGATTCAAATTCAGCCAAGAGATATAATTTGTTTCTGTCCATATTGTGTTAAAAATATTGATCGAGCATTTAAAACCAAAAATCTAAATTCTTTTGGCATCTCTTTAAAATCAATTATAGTCACAATTACCTAAAGCTGAGCAGCAGATGCCATTTTTTGGATAATTTAAGGATGCCTTATTTCACCTAATTCTCCACTAGTTTTTATTTTTTTATATACTGCCTATTAAACCCTGGTAGCTTTTAAGCTCATTGTCCTCTAAGTACTCCTTTATATGTTTAAGTATAAATATCAATCCTCTGACAATTGGGAGATACTTTTATTGCTTTAAAATTATCTGTGATTACTCTTCAATCAAGTGATACATTATGAATACAGGTAAAGGAAAATGTTTTAAAACTTTTTGTACTTAACTGTTAGCTTACCGAATAATGTTGGGAATATGTAAAAAGATAAAATAAGCATGTATTGAATTTAATAGAAAAATTATTATTGCTTACATTTTTAATTTGTCTTTTAGTTTTAAATCAATGATGAGCCATCTGGTAAAAGACACAAGATTATTTAAAATGGAAAATGCAGTAAGTGTACTGTTCATTTTAAATTGCTCTTGTCATCATATTTTGTTATCTTGAGAATTTATTTGAATAAAAGTTTGACAGAAGTTCTAAATTCACTTTTTATTTCTTTGACAGATATGTATTTCAACTCCAAAAATCTACCAAATAAATACACCTGATTTTGTTTATTGGATTGTTGCTTTCATTCAACGTTTTTATCTGTAATAGGGTATCTGTTATTTTCCTTACTTTATTAAAGCACACTAATATGGTGATTTTTTTGTTTCTTTTTTAATGTATCAGGTACCTGACTGCAGGCTGATGTAACTCTGTATGTCTCTCTATGTGTACTCTGATTGCATGTCTACTGGCTAATTTTCTCTGGTTTTTACAAAATCACTGTAACACTATAGAAAATTTGGATTCAGGAGATAGTACTATTTTATATACATTTCTCTATTGCATTCTGAAACAAAGTATACTGGTAAATTTGTGAGGAAGACTGATGCTATATCCATATTTGTGCACAAATATTAGAACCTCAAACTGCGATGAGAAAAGTGACTTTGGGAAACTCCTGGTGTCAGCTTTGACATATAAAGAGCTTGGAAGTCATCACTTTTATCCTTAAAAGAATAAAAGAGAACATCCTGAAAATCAAAAGTCTTGTTATGGATCCATCAGATAGTTGAGGTCACAGGGAAACCCACCATTTGAAATCTAGAGAGAGTCTAACACAGAGAATCATAGCCGAAGTCACCTTACTGAGAGCAAAAACTACTCAGTTCTCCTCGCTCCTCCTCCCTCCCGGCTTCTATGTTGAGGAATAGGGGACATTTCTGCCCTAGGTTTCTCCTTTTGATGCAGTTTGGGTGCAAAGGGACTCGGTCTTCACTTACTAGGTTAATAAAATTGTTTTTGTGGACAAAAAAGTACTATTGGATTATAACACAGACTATAAAACAATATCAAGTCCATACAGCTATAAATAAATAGCTCAATGAATTAAAAATGGAGGAGAAAAGACAAATCTCACATGCAGAATAATTCCAAATAATTTATGTGGATATTCTCCTCTCACAGAGAGAGAGCATAATTCTCTGCTCCATAGGTGTGGACTACACAAGTGATTTACTTCAAGGAGAAATTTACAGTGTAGAAACCTGACAAGTACTACCTCAGCCCAGTGATCAAGGCCAACCTCAACTGTGATAAATCATGTCGATAGTATGTACACTTGATAGAATGCGGTGAAATGGCACTTTACCTTTGTGATCTTTCTCCTAATAACCTATAAACCCAATCTTACCATGGGAAAAATATCAAGCAAGTTCTAGAATTCTAAATTCTACAAAATCCCTGAAAACTACCCCTTCAAAACTGTCAACGCCATCAAAAACAAGCTAAGTCTGTGAAAATATCACATCCAAGAGGAGCCTAAGAAGACCTGACAACTAAATGTAACATTTCCTGGATGAGATTCTGGAACAGAAAAAGGACATGATGTAAAAACCAAGGAAATCTAAAGAATTCTGAGCTTTATTTAATACTAATGTACAGAAAAAGGACATGATGTAAAAACCAAGGAAATCTAAAGAATTCTGAGCTTTATTTAATACTAATGTATAAACATTTGTTCATGAATTTAACAAATGTATCAAACTAACGTAAGATGGTAATGGGGGAAACTGAATGTGAAGTATATGAGAACTCTAAATTTTTCTGTAAATCTAAAATTTTTCTGAAAATCAAGTCTATTAAAAAACAAAGTCTATTGACAAAAACATGGATTTTACACTTTGTTGTATGTATATTTCAAAAAAAAAAGTTTTTTAAGTGTCTCTACTAGGTAACAGGCAGAAGCTGGGCATTTGTAAGAAGCCATGGAGAAGGGTGATGACCACGAACAACTGGAAGTCACACCCCCATCCGTACAGAAATACAAGCCCAGTGTTGAAAAACCTGTGAGTTTTCAAGAAATCTGGGGATTTAGATTTCATATTGAAGTTATCTCATTTTTAAATATTGTCATTTGATTCATTTAAAAATATTATATGTCTATTCATAGGTAACTTTATTGCATATTAAAGAAAATCACTCTGATCATTCAAATGTAGTCTCTAGGCAGACAGTTTGATATTTTTGTCCAAAAAACGTTCCCCAAATTCTTGATTATCATATTTTTTCTTTTATCATTGTTTTTTTTATTACTCTGTATTCCTACTTGGTTTGAGAAAAAGGTACTATGACAAAGAATATGACCTGAATAATTTAAAATCAATTTTCTCAATTTATGTTTATCAATTTTTCTGAAATCCCAAATTGTACTTTTGTTTAAGTGTCATGTGATTTAATTATGGTTAGATAATTCAGTTCTTAGTCTTATTCTTGATAATTCTAATTTGGCCATCCATAACAAAGAATGTGTGATAGTTAATTTTATGTGACAACTTGACTAATAAGAGAAGGCCCAGACAGTTGGTAAGACATTATTTCTAGGTGTGTTTGTGAGGGTGTCTTTGGAAAAGAGTAGCGTTTGAATCAATAGACTGAGTAAAGAAGATTGCCCTCATCAATGCAGATGGGCATCATCTCATCCCTTGAGGGTCTAAATAGAATAAACAACTGGAGGAAAGGCAAATTTGCCCTCTCTGCTTGAGCTGAGACATCCATCTTCTCTTCTGTTGCTTTTGTGTTCAGAGTCAGACCAAGACTTACAGTAGACCTCCTAATTCTCAGGTCTTTGGACTCAGATTGAATTACACTCTGGCTTTCCTGGTTCTCCAGCTTGCAGATGGCAGACCATGGGACCTCTTGGCCTCTATAACCATGTGAGCCAATTCCTATAATAAATCTCCTTTTATGTATATTTATATATCCTATTGGCTCTATTTATCTGGAGAACTCTGACTTAACAGGATGGTGTTAATATCTAATATTTACTCTGCTTGCCTGGATGCACCTATTTATTATGCATAGGAAAGCATGAGATAAATAAGCAAGAGAGAATAATTGCTGAAAATGATAAAATACTAACTAAACTTTATATTTTATGCAAGAAATAAAAAAGGTCATATTGATTTATTTATATTTATAACCTTTAAATGTAAAATGCATTAAAATAGTTTCACTTTCCAATATTAAATTACTCTTGATTCTGGGCTGTAAAATCAAGGAAACCATTTTTGCTTGTAATTGTATTGAAGTTACTAATGAGTGATTTGTTTTATATTTTATGTCACATTCAGTAAACTTACAGAGCTATGAAAAATCCAAGCATTTTCTTAATTAGTAACTTAAATTACTTCCTTTTGGATAAATGTAGATTTCCTTAGATTTCATATTGCTTATCAGATACTAGAAAAGATTTATACATTTATTGTAAAAAATATTCTCTTATAACCCCTTCAGTGAAATCATTTGATCTATTATGTTCACACATTTTATAATAGAAATGAAAAAAAGAACATGAGAAAAGCTCAATGTCCATTTGACCCAATAATACATTTCTAAGTACGTATTCTGCAGAACACTTTCCTCATAGGCGCAAAGATGTATATGCAAAAATGCTTCTTTTGATACTATAATAGAATAAAAAAGAAATGGAAAAACACGAGCATAATTAAGTGATTTATAGTACATCGTGCAATGGACTACAATGGAGCCCCAAAATAGAATAGTGTGCATATTTATTTATTTGTCCTGACAGGGAAATCATTCAAGGACATATTAATAAATGCCCAAAAATGGTTGCAAAAAACAAGTAAATGTCTAGTATCATCCTACTCAATAAAACTAAAATGAATGAGATAAGGATAATAAAAACGAAGGATACAGTGCAATATATAAAAATTAGTTTAAAGCACCAAATTAGGATTTAATTTATAGCTTGTGCCAAAATGTCATCAATACCATTTGCTGGGGACTTCTGCTTCTGTTTAGGACATAAAAAGCTGCTAGAGAACATCACTACCAGCCTGACAAGAGATAACCCACAAAATCATAAAGTTTCTTCATCCTATGGGACAGCTGAAGTTGAAAGAAACATAGTGAATCTTTTCCAAGTGTGACAAGACTTTCAGAGGAAGGTTGAGATATATGAATTGTTTCACCGTCTGATGCACTCAGGTGGGAGAGGTGGCCACCATAAATGCAGACAACAGAAAACCAAGTAAACAGATATTGAATTCTTAATGTGCAGGAATGGGCGAACACAACAGTTTAGAATCCCTGGGAGATCAGTCCTAAGGGGAACTGGCATTCACACGTGAGCTCTTTTCAACAGTCGTCCCCTGGGTACTGTTGAGAGCCATCTGGACAAAATAGGATACCCGAGAGAGGTTCCATTCAATAGCACACAAACAAACAAACAAACAAACAAACAAAAACTCTGCATGATTTCTGATTTCTTCTCTCATACAGAACCTAAAACCCTGCAATAAGAGGCAGAAACATGTCCATAATGAATTAAAAACACTATATATGACTATATGTGGGACTCAGATAAAGGAACACTTAGAGGGAAATTTATTGTATTAAATGCTAAGTAATATGATCAGACCTAAAACTTAAAGTGCTGCCTTGATTCCTCGAGCCCCACAGGGTCACAAAGCCTAACCATGAGTTTTCCTGGTCTTTGCAGGTACACCCCTGACCTAAAAGGAAAGGCCCCCCACTGGCTAGTTCCTCTATGAGCAGGAGCAGCTGTGTTACATTGGGTCCTCAACCTGATGGGTTTCCCTTCCCTAGCAGTCAATGAAATTATTCAAATAAACCATCACCCACTGGTAGTGTCTGGAGGGTACCTCACCCTCTTGTTACTACACAGATTGCTCCAACAGCCCCTGCTGGTTCCCTCTGCTCCTGAGTACATGGCTCATGGCACGTGGTTTTCTCCCCCATTGAACTGTGATTGTATGTGACCGATACACTGCTGTCCATCTCATCAGTCCAGTGTCAAATGTCGTGTGTTTGGTCATCTCATACTATTCAGGGCAGGGATCCCTCCTCCACCCACAAGGTGAAGAACAAGAAGAAAAAGGAAGAGAAATGGTATTTTAGCTTCAATTTTAGTCAGAAAGGAAATAAATATTTTAAAACAATTTTTACATACCTATATTTGAGTAGTCTGGCTCCTGGTTAAAAACCTATGTGTTTTTCAGGCCTGTTTTTCAGGCCTGACTGTAAGCACTTATAAAAGCTTTCTGGGGAAGTTGTCCCCCCACGTCCCCATGCCAAATTTGGTGCACAGCCAATCGTTGCCATTCTCTGAAGGGAGGTGAGATCAAAGACCCAGGCCTTCTGGCCGGCCATGCTCTGTGCATATTTACACTCCTAGCCTTGGCACCTTCATATCTCTATTTCGTTCCGTGAGGCCTTGTGCTGAGGTGTTCTTCAGGTGCCTCTGCTGAGGCCTCCTTATGTGTGTGTGTTGAGGGGAGAAAACTTGTAGAGGCTTTCCCCACTCTGACTTAGTACCCAGTACTTTTCCACTCCTAGCTCTCTCCTCTCATCCTCTCCCCGACTGCAGGGTCCAAAAATTGCCAGAGCCTTTTCTTGGGGCTTCCTCAATAGTGAGACAATCCCCAACCCCCACCCCTGCACCTGTGCTGACCCTCCTGACCCTTCCTAAGTGAGATTTCATGGGGAAAATGCAGGACGGGGGAGTCAGCGCTTTCTCCGATTTTAGGCTCTTGCTTATACTTTTGCAGTAAGTGATTAAAGGACTTCACTCTTCCATTTTGAACTGTTTCTCTAATTGGCTGCCATAGCACCAGCCAGCTCAGCTCTCTTCCCAGCTCAGTTGACCTCCTGACAATGTTAAAGGTGAAGTACAGAATTATCGTTCTGCAGATATTTTCCTATCATTGTCATGTATGAGAGACAACTGGAAACAGTCTGGACAAAGATAAATATTGATATTTCTGAAAATTTTCTGCAATTAAAAATGAGAAAATTTAAAAACTGTTCTTTTCAAAAATATCCAAGCAAGATACACAAGCACATATGTAAATAATTTACAATTTTGTTTCTAGAAAATGGAGTCAGAATTTTGATGGATTTAAAAATGTGTTTGAATTAGTAATGTCTTTCAAGAGTAGGTAATAAATTTGAAAGTTTTATTGAGAAAGTTGCATCTTAATCTTGAAATAACAGTAACATGCTCATGTTTAAACATTATTTGTTTATGATGCTAATTAACAATGATAATGCTAATATGTAAAGAAAATGCTACATTTAAAATAACTTGATTAGTTTGAGATTAGAAATTTTCTCTGACTTTTTAACGTAATAGGTTGTAAGTCAAGAATATTAAACAGTAAATATACTGTTTCTGATACTATAGTGAAGCCCTTCTCATGCATCCTTTTAATAACCCAAATGAAAAATAGAATATTAAAAAAAGTGGGTTCTTTCAAGTATTAAAAATACTCCAGCTTCAGAAAAAACAAATCAAATTAACAGAAAAAAATGTTTAAAAAGCATGATTACAGATTTTGTAATTTATTGCTAATTCCATGAAGGCATTTTTCTCACCTCCAATGGTGTAAAGATTTTCAGTAGGAAAATTTTATTTATGATTACAGAATTGTTTATACTTCCTTGCTAAAATTCACATTTTTATGAAACAAGAATGATTTTATGTACATATTAATGTATATGTTCCTTGTTTCACAACTGTGTACATGCGTGTACATGGGGATGTAGGTTTCTACAATGCTATGACATCATTATAGTCAGTGATTTAAAAATGTGTAGAGTCGTGTTGTAGATTGAAATTTAATTTTTGCCACTTATGTGTCATCTTGAGGAATTCACACTTATCTAACCTTTCTTTGTCTTCATTTTCTTCTCTATTAAATGGGAGTAATAATAGTGCCTAACACATTGTGTTACAAAGATTATGGGAAATAAATAATACGTATATAGGACTCATAGCTCTTCCTGGTAAATTGGAAAAAAAAGTTTGTTTTCTATCTTCCACTTTCTTTTCTCCCTGTAAAAAAGATGTAGCTTTCACAAAAACAAAATGTGGTATCAACATTACAAATATTAATAGAAAGATATGTTGTGCATGGAAGCATGAAATAATTTGTGTTTTTATTTCTATTCATATAAAATTGAAAGAACAGAACTATGACATAACAAGAGAAGAACTAGCTTATTTTCTAATACCTTATTCATTTTTAATCTACTTATATTTCAAGAAATATAAATATCACATACTTTTATAGAATCAAAATGTTGTATAAATGTTGTAAATTAGATAAACAGGTGATAAAATTGGATAATTAATTATCCTAGGGTCATAGAACACAATTCTTCATAATAAAAAATAGGCAGGAAAATATGCAGTAATTTTAGTGACTAGGAAATTATAAAAGTCAATAATTTATTATGCTTTAATATAACTTCAATTTGAAACCTATTTCCTATTTATAAAAAATAGTACAAGGGCCAGGCCCAATGGGTTAGTTTAGTGTGCTCCACTTCAGCAGCCTGGGTTTGGTTCCCAGGCACAGACCTACACCGCTTGTCTGTCAGTGGCCATGCTGTGGTGGTGGCTCACATAGGAAGCGAGGCAAATTGGCAACAGATGTTGGCTCAGGGAAAATTTTCCTCAGTAAAAAAAAAAAAAAAAGAGAGCTCTTTCTAGATATAATAGTCTAATTTGCAGCAGATCAAAACTCCCACAAAAGACTAGTACAATGGGTTAAAAAAATTAGTTTGAGACATCAAAGAACCATGAAGTCAGCTGAAATTGGAGGGTCCAAGATTTGAGGGAGAAGAAAACATTGTTGTGGTGAATCTGGCACTTTCTCTATTTTTCCATCAAGACATTTGCTAATATGCAGCATGGGGTGAAAGACTGCAAATCCTAGCAGTAACCTGAGGAATATCTAAGGCTATCAGAGATTCTAGTAGTTTACAGGGCTGGAGAGAGGAAACTTGAATTTCAGAGCAACCAAGGAAGCCAGACTTGAGGAGCTAAGTTCCCAGTGAGAAATGAGCCTAATGTTTTGCAATGCTTTTCCCACTGATGCATCTCCAAACTCCTAAGCTGTATAAGCAGAAAGCAGCTGCTGGTAAAATGTTGAAGAATTCAATGAATATCAGAATTCTTGGTTCTAAGGAGATAAAAACTAGAATTTAGGAACTATCAAGAAGGAAGAGTACAGGTCAACAGTCCATACTTCCAATTAAGTCTTTGCTAGGCTAAGTCATAGAGTTAAGAGCAGACAGGAAAGAGAACTGACAAATTCTACAATCCAGCGTTTGGACTGAGGTGCCTCCATGCTAATAATTTTAATTATCTTTCTGATGATCAAATACAACTTCTTTGAGGAAGCATAACATTATCCATAGACTCTAGGTTTTAATACACTATTTCAGATATTCTCTCAAATAAGAAATAGGCAGATCAATTAACCAGACCAAGTGAAAAACAATTGAAATTGAAACAATTGAAACAATTGAAATTGACTCCTAAATGATCTTGATTCTTGAGTTATCGAAAATAGATTATAAATTTTAATGTGATTAATATATTTGTGAAAATAGACGATGAGATATAAAACCTCAACAAGGAAAAAGAAGCTCTGTGAAAGAATACCCTGGGAATTTTTGGAGTGAAATATACAATAAATAACATTAAAAGCATAAGGACAAATTTTACGGTAGGTTGGACACAGCTGAAGAGCTCACTAGAAAATGGAAAAATAGGACAACTAAAAAGTAATAAACTAAAAAAGACAATAGGAAAAAATGATAGAAAATACAGAAGAGTGAAAGACATATGCTAACATAGTTAAAAGTTCTACTCTACATGTTAAGGGGATTTTCAGAAGGGGAGGAAAGAAAGAACAGAGCAGAAGGAATGTCTGAGAATGTTCCCTACTGACTTTCCACAGTTTAGATTACACCAATTTCTTCCATCTGGTTCTTTAGGCTAGGAAGTCTGTGAGGTTTGAATCAGAGTTTTAACCACCACTTGTGCCACCAACTGTAGCTTTCCTTTAGGATAAATCCAAAAAAAATGTGATTACTTACTCGATGCCTGACTCTTCTTCCAAGTATTGACTCCCCTCCAGAATCTGCCTGCTTTTGTTCACTCTCTAGAATCTTCAAGTAGCTTTATTTTGGTAATTGTTGAAAATTTCTATTAGTTTATATTGTTATATAAGTCTATGGTAGGAGCTTACATGAACAGACTCAAATTGGACCCCAGCCATATGGGAAGTGAGTCTAGTAACTATTTTAAAATATTTCATCTTGAGGAACATTTTTTGAGAATTTATTTTATCAGTCAATATTACAACTGTTGGGATTAAAAAGAAAATTAAAGAGGATTCCAGTCTTCTGGGACATTAAAAAAAGAACATCAATAAAAAAGCTATTACAATTTATGATGATAGATGTTAAGAAAAAGTTATGTTCTAAGTAATACAAAAGCACAGGAAGGATCATCTAATAGAGAGAGCTCAGAGATGTCTTATCAAGGTGATTTTTGAGATGGACATTATAGCACCAGTAAATATTGGTTAATAGGAAAAAAGACGTATAAGACAGAAACCTAGAATGAAATAGGATATGGGATCATAATGGTGATATTTACACAAGGCCATAAGCAGTATGGTATTACTGGGTTGGAAATTATTAAGCAATTAATGTTGGAAGATGACATCAGTTTTTGAAGTTCTCATGTGCCATTGCAAACAGGGTGCACTTCTTTGGTGGGACATGGAGAGACACATTAATGATTTAACCAATTAATAATATCATAACATTTGACTTTCTCACGCTTCTGAAATATGAAAGGTGGATGAATTTTAAAGGAGCAAAACTAATCTGAGGAAGAAGAACGGGTTATTTCAATATTGTCAGTGAGAGGTAATATAGGTTTGGATGGGTAGAGAAAGGCTATTAGGAGTTGGCATGCAAAGGCAGAAAAAAAGAGTCAAGTAATATTCAGGCCACAAAATAAATAAAATAAAACCTTATTTAGAAGGCCAGAAGTAGTTGTTGTGGTAACAAGTCATTGAGGGAATATGAACAGTTTTATGAACTCAGCAGTTGAGGACTTGAATGACTGGATACCTGATAGAAGCTTTGCTGTGGTTACCGTGTTTTAGGATTCTACAAGAATAGGCGATTCTTTCCATTCAGTCGTTTTTGTGGGGTCAAATGAGTGAAGATGAAGACATATTTGTAAAGTATCTAATGGTAACTGTCAAGAAGTCATGAATGTAACCATGGTAATGACAACAATGGAAACTACGCACATTCGAAGGGAGCGTGTGGAAGGAGAAGGACAGAGTCATGAGCTCTATGAGGCCCTACAATGCTGAGTGACAGGTGGAAGAAAGTTGCCACCCCTTTTTTAATGCATTCTGCTTTAATTATTTGCACAGAAATTTCTAGACACAAGAGCATTTGATTCTTGGAAGAAACCTCTTCTACTTATTCCATTAAATATACTAATAATTCCTGGAAATAAGGTACATACGTATTAAAAATGATTAATCTTCTCCAGGTTAATAGAGAAATTTTTATTTTGAGTACTAGAACTAGAAAATTTGGAAACATAAAAATACCCTATGCAATACTTTCTAGATTCTAAATTTTGCAGAAAGTCTGAAGGCCAAAAAGGATGTAGAAAAATGTGCAATGCATGCTTAAGGGAGAAAAATTAATGATCCAAATCTTGGAAATACAAGATATGAATATAGCTTAAAGGAATGATAATTAGGTAGCTTGAGAGAAGACTGCTGGCAGGTGACCTAATAGCTTGTGTTCTGTATGAGAACGGTCATTATATTTTAAAGATGAATCCTTATTGAAGTGACAGCCAAAGCAGCTGTATTTAATTATGGCAAGATAGATGTGTTTTTCACTGAAAATAGCATCTGAAATAATTACTATTAAAAATGAGTCATTGAAAGTCTTTTTTCCCCTCTGAAGATTTAGTATAACACTGATTTGGGATAGGTGAAACGTAGGTTTACTTTAGAAAACAATATGGAATGTTAAGGAATATTAAAAATATGCAATTCAGAAAGCAGTTACGTAAACTCAATTTTTGAGGTTTTATGTAGAATTAACTGGTATATTTCAAAAACAACACTGATCTCTAAGCTATAGCAAGTGCAATAATGAATTTTTTATTAGTGAGCTCATAAGGACAGTTTCTGTGTAAATCTAAATATGCATACATCTGAATTATAAAATATAAACCAACAATATTTTTAGGGTAAATTTAAAGATACCCTTTTAATTCAACAACCGATTTCTGAAAATTTGTCTTATAAATACAATAACAAGAACATAAAAATATCTATATGAGGATTTTTATTGCCACACTACTGTGGCAAAAATTTCCAAGCAAAGTGAATGCCTGTCAATAGGAAAATTTCTGAAATCATTTTATACACCAATCAATAAACATTATCCAATCAAAAAAATGATAAATATGAAATGTATCAGAATTTGCAAAAGTTACTGTTGAGTGAAGGGAACAAATGCAGAAACAAGCATGTGTAATAATTACATTGCAGTAAAAATTTTCTGAGCTTGCATATAAACATGCACACGCATATGTTCGCAAATCATTACATGAGCACGGAAAATACATCAAGGTTGTTTCTTGTCAGGGTGAATTACTGGGATGAATAATAGTGAAGAGACTAGACACGAGAAGCCAGGACCAAAAAAAAAGCCAAAAACTTGTTATGATTGAAAAACAAATGGATTGCCACCTTGATGCATTTATGTAAATAATGCAAATTTTAAAAATAAAATATAAAATCATTTTAATAACATATTGCCTACCTCAAGTTTATAAATTGTTTACATAGTTATGAAAAGGAACATCGCCCTGTATTATTGTTAGGTGTTTGGACCCAGGAGCCAGGGCACACTGAGAAAAGGGTTCATTGGTACTAATGGTTCATGGCAAACTCAAATGTGAAAGAAATGTTCTCACCTTTATTTATTAATTAAATAAAATATGAGCAAACGTATTTGTTCTTTTGAGATATTCAACATTGGTCTTTTGTGGCGGGTTGATGAGGTTTTCCTGCTTAGGAGTTAGACAAGAATCTAAGAAATTTGGACAGTGCCTGAAAAATAGAAGCAATCACTTAATTATCAGTGCTGCCCACATCTCTGTGGCCTCGTTGCATCTTAAAACCAGGTGGCTTTAGTTGTATGATACAATTCAAGTGCCAGAATCCTTGCTTCTAACTGAAGTCCGTCGTCTCTACATGCACCATATCTTTGCCATTTGTGTCATTTTTCTTTCACTTTACTGTATAGCTAGTAGGGAGGCAGTCTCATCATGGAATCTTCTTGGGGCACTGATAACAATTACTGGTCTGAGGAGTTTACCAAATAGCAATTCCCTACTTTAGCAAAGAGCTTAATCTGCTGAAAAAACAAAAAAAAAATATATATATATAAGCAAAGAAACAAACAAACCCAAAGACCATAAATTAGGCTTATTTTGAGGGACTTCTGATTTCCCACCAGAAAACCCTTTCCTGAGGCAGGGTACAGTTAAGTCTGGAATGTAAGGAGAAAATACAGGAACAAAACCCAAATTAATATATGAATAAATCATTTTGCCAAACATGTTCTGCCTAATAATCAAACTTTAGTTTGGACATCAATCAAAATATGACAGTCCTTACTAGAAGGGTTTGAAAACATCGCTCAGTCAACTCAGTGCCCAGAATGCTAATGAAAGCAGCGTACATGGCACACAAAATTAATAATAGGTAATGCTACTCTTCTGTTTACAAACCTTGGTAAGTTGGTAGCTGATTTCTTGATAGCTTATTTCTTTTTATCACTGAATAATATTCCATCGTGGGGATGCACCAGTTTGTTGATCTCTTCACCTATTCAAGGATATCTTTGTTGCTTCCAGTTTCTGATGATTATGAGTATATCTGCTAAAGATTCTCTTGCAGGGTTTTTGTGGGCAGAAGTTTTCAAATTATTTGAATAAATACCTACAAGCACGATTTATGGACTATATGGCAAGAAAATGAAGACTTGTAAGAAATTGCCAAACTGTCGTCCAAAGTGGCTGTAACTTTGTCTGCCATCGGCAATGAATGAGCTTCCCTGTTGTTCTGAATCTTTTCCAGTGATGGGCATTGTCAAGTTTTTCTTTTTCTTTTTCTTTTTAATTTGTAGCCATTCTAATGGCTGTGTAGTAGTATCTCATTGCTGGTTTACTTTGCTATTTTTTAGGGACAAATTTTGTTGAGCTCTTTTCATATGCATATTTTCCATCTGTATATCTTCTTTGGTGAGGTGTCTGTTTAGATCCTTTGCCAATTTTTTAATCAGAGTGTTTCATTTAATATTGTTCATTCTTTTTATGTTTTTGGATAACAGTCGTGAGTCAGATATGTTTGACAAATATTTTCTCTCATCTGTAACTTGTCTTTCGATTCTCTTCACAGTGTCCTTTGCAGAGCAGAAGTTTTTAATTTTAATAAAGTCCAAGTCATCAAGTTTTTTATGTATCACACTTTTGGTGGCTAACAACTTATTGTCAAACCCACAATTGCCTACAGTTTTTCCTACGTTCTCTTCTGGATGTTATAGTTTTACGCCTTATGGTAAGCATATGATCCATTTTAAGTAAACTTTTGTGGAAAGTGTCATGCTTGTTTCTAGATTCATTATTTTTGCATAAGAACATCCAATAGTTCTAGCACCCTTTGTTGGAAAGACTATATCTCCTAACTGCCTTTGCTCCTTTGTCAAAGATTAGCTGATGATGTTGGTGTGGATCTGCTTCTGGACTGTCTGCTTTGTTCCATTGACCCACGTGTCTTGTTTCTTCAACAGCACACTCTTTTGATTATTGTACCTTTATAGAAATTCTTGAAATTGGGTATTGTGAGTTCTGGCATTCTGTTTTTCTTCTTCATTATTATGTTGGCTATTCTAAGTCTTTAGCTTGTCCATATAAATTTTAGAATAGGTTTATCAATAGTGACAAAAAAGCTTTTCAGTATCTCAATGAATATGTTAAATCCATAGATGAGATTATAAGAACTGACATCATAGCAATCTGTGAACATGGAATATTTCTCCATTTCTCATATCTTCTTTGATTTCTTTCATCTGAGGTTTTTCAGTTTTCTGCATGGAGATTCTGTACTTATTTTGTTAGATTTATATTTTGGCATTCTATTTTTGGTGTTATTGTAAATGGGATTGGATTTTATTTTCAAACTTCAGATAGTGATTGCAATTATACAGGAAAAATTTAATTATTGTATATTAACCTTATATTCTCTGGCTGTTATATGCATTTATTAATTCCAGTAGTTTTTTGGTTTTGCTTTGGGATTTTCTACATAGACAGTTATGTTGTCTGTGAATATAGATAGTTTATTTATTCCTTTCCAATCTGTATAAGTTTTATTCTTTTTCTTGTCTCATTGCACTAGCTAGTATTTCCAGTGTGGCACTAGGAATGGTGAGAGGATGTCCTTATCTTCTTCCAGATGTTACAGTGAAAATATCCAGTTTCTTATTGATAAGGACGATGTTATTTTCTTTAATCATGATAGGTGTCAGATTTTTTCAAAGTATTTGTGTTAGCAATTGATATGATTATATAATTTTTTAATGTGTTGATGGAATGTGTTACATTGGTTTTTGAATGTTAAATCAGCCTGCACACCTGGGATAAATTCTGTTTAGTCATAGTGTGCAATTTTTCTATACAGTATTGGATTAAATTTACTGAAAATTCTTGAGGGATTTTCCATGTATATTAGTGAGTAATATTTCATTGTAGTTTTCCCTTTTTAAAAATGTCAGTATTTGGTTTTGGTGTTATAATAATGCTGGTCTCATAGAATGAGTTAGGAAACATGCCCTCTGCTTCTATTTTCTCGGTGAAATAGTGGATAATTTGAAGTATAATTGCTTTAATGTTTGGTAGAATTCACCAGCGAAACTATCCGGGTTTGATGCTTTCATTTTGGGGAATTAGTAATTATTGATTCAATTTCTTTGGTTGATATGGACCTGTTCAGATAATCCATTTCTCCTTGTGTGAATTTGGTAGTTTAGGTCTTTTAAGGAATTGGTCTATTTTAATTTTTGTTGCCAAATTTGTGGGCATATAGTTTTTCCTGGTATTACTCTATCTTCCTTTAATTTCCGTGAAACCAGTCATGATGATACTTCATTCATTTATGATATTAGTAAGTTATGCCTCCTTTATTTTTCTTGGTTAGCTTGGCTACTGATTTCTTAATTGTATTGTTCTTTTCAAAGAACCAGCTTTTGGTTTTATTGATGTTCTCTACTTTTTTCCATTTGAAATATGTAATTTCATTCAAAATTGGCTAGCGACTAAAAAAGATATTCATTGCTGATGGAATAATATTTCTCATGTATTGGAATGTAGAGAATCTCCTACCATTAAAATAATCATAACAATAATACCAATATTTTGGTGAAGAAACTTCAATTGCCCCGAAAACTGTGTTTAATAATAATAAAAAACTTCTTATCTTATGTTTCAATTTTTTATCATGGAAAATTTCAAATATACACAAAAGGAGAAGAAAAACTGTAATGAACTCTATGTAAATATCACCTAGTTATAAAAATTATCAATATTTTGCCATTTTTATTTCAAGTATTCCCCTTGAAGCTTCTTTTATGAAATATCTTAAAGCCAGTACCACACCAATAATTTCATCATACCAACATTTATCACTAATAGATGAAGGGTTTTTTCTTACCTACTAACACTAACATTAATCATACCTAATCAAATTAATAATTGAAAACTAATTTCATCTAATAGTGAACTGTGTTCAAGTTGCCAGATTTGTGGGGTTTTTTTTTCAAAAGTGACTTTATGTTGAGTTGCAAAACTTACTCAGAAAGTCTGCAGTTTAATCTATACATAAATACCACCATCACCTAACAGCTACATAGCGGTTAAAATACAGTGAGAAGAGGGCCCGCCCGGTGGCGCAGCGGTTAAGTTCTCACGTTCCACTCTCGCGGCCCGGGGTTCGCCGGCCTGGATCCCAGGTGCAGACAGGGCACCACTTGGCAAGTCGTGCTGCAGCAGGCATCCCGCATATAAAGTAGAGGAAGATGGTCGTAGATGTTAGCTCAGGGCCAGTCTTCCTCAGCAAAAAGAGGAGGATTGGCAGCAGATGTTAGCTCAGGGTTAATCTTCCTCAAAAAAAGAATGAAGAAAATTTAAAAATAAAATAAAATACAGTGAGAAGGACTGCATTAATGTGCACAGTAATAAAGATATGTTTGAGGGGCCAGCCCCGTGGTCAAGTGGTTAGGTTCTCGCCCTCCACTTCAGCGTCCCAGGGTTTCCAAGGTTTGTATCCTGGGTGCAGACATGGCACTGCTCGTCAGGTCATGCTGAGGTGGCATCACACATGGCATAACTAGAAAGACTCACAGCTAGAATATACAGCTATGTACTGGGATGCTTTGGGGAGAAGAATAAAGGAAAAAAAAGATTGGCAACAGATGTTAGCCTAGGTGCCAATCTTTAAAGGAAAAAAAGACGTGCTTGAAAATTTATTGTTCACTTGCAAAATGATATATTCCTTTTCAGATTATTTGAATAGTAGAAAAATTTTCAATGTACAGATAAAGATAATTTATACTTAAACGTGTCTGGTTACTTAAAATATCAAGTAAGAACTTTTTGTGGCGTTTATTACTACTATTATTATTTTATTTATTGTGCAATCAAAAAACAAAATTTACTTTGAATTTCAATGACTTTGAGAAAAGCTTTTTTGAAAGCTAGTGAAAGCAAAAGAAAGGCTCACTAGAATTTTCATTATTAATTACATTGAAGTGACATTTTTATGCTCTTGCAATGCCTTGAAGAAAGAAGAAAACAAATCTTTTTTGAAAAATTAGAGTTTATGGATTCACACCTGCAAACTTGGTGCCCAAGGGGGAAAAAAGCAAAAGTGAGAAGCATAATATCTCACTAAATGCAAAACCCCATTTTTGGGGACTTTCTAGTCCCAGGTATTGTGTACAGTATTGTGACCTTAAAAACTAGGAAGTAGTAATTTTTCCTCTTCCCTTTTTCTTTCATAACTCAGAAGTTATCATTAACCTGAATCACTGAGATGGTGAGGTTAGCAAAAAAAATGTTCATATGAATGATGATAATTAGTTTGGGAAATTGAGTTTAACTTTTTCTAAGGATACAGTGTCTTTCATTACTTAGAAATGCAGGTTTTGACATAGATTGGAAGGGAAATCCGTCCTTCAGGAATCTTGTAACTAATGGGAGATCTTTCTGCTCTGCACATTCTAAGGCATTGGATAGAATTTCTCAAACCAAATATCCTTTTTGTAAATATTTACCGTTTCAAAAGGAGGTATCATTTTCTTCACATCTTTACTACTTTGCAGGATTAAAATATTCAGAACATTTTATAATAAATACAGCAAAATCAAATCTAGTCGATTTTCTTAGCTCCAGGCTCATGGGTAATAAAACAACAACAATAAAATCAAACCACAGCAATAAAACAAATGTACTTTTAGAAGATATGTCTGAAGAAATTCCCCTTTAAATTGGATTTCTCTAATCTAATGACAACAGCTTTCGTGATGGTTCCTGCTTCTTCATCAAACTCATACATATGTATGTGTTCGCTCTTCAGTACAAACTCCCCACTGAGAGGCATTTTCCCCATCCAGACTTGGAATAAAGGAAACTCGCAAGTGGGACAATTTGCGCTTGAGGTCAAGCTCAGTGTTACAATATTACTTTCATAATTACAAAAAGCAAAGAAAAGAGAAAAGGAAAAGACTACGTGAAGGTTGCAAATAGTTACCATTTTAAAGTGAGGAGTAATGAATATTTCTGAGCTCTCAAAGCATAAGCACGTTAGCTTAATTTATTCAGTTTTGTAGAGTTTCATGCTTTTAGCAATTTATAGATGCAGAATGTATGTATATAATATATAGTCTGTCTATCCTTTCTCTTGCTTGGAAAAACAACAGCTAATTCCTCTATATAAGGCTCCACCACCTTGTGAGAACTGGAAGAACCTGGCATGAGCGCCTCTGTTTTCCTTAAGTAACATCAGGAGGGTAGAGTGACATAATAGATCCCCGGTCCTTCCTTGCTCTGGGTGTTGTCTACAGGAGTTGACGCCTAATTCAATCACGGATACTAGGCATTGCTGCTTTCCTTTTGGCTGGCTATATTAGTGTGAAACAACAATTTTTCATTATCAGAAAATATTCAAGCGATGGCCAATCTCTTACTCTCTGTAAATGTATATTTATACTTATATTTCTATATTTCTATTTATGTATCTATCATTTTCTCCACATCCTCTCATTCCAGTCTCTAGAAATATGAATAAAAATAATATAAAATGTCTCATTCTCCAATGCTCTTTAGTATCTGTTTCACATTTTCGCTCTTCTTGAAAATTTGTGTTGAATTTTGGGTAAATTTTTATATATATTTTCAGTTTACTAACTTCGTTTAATCTCTGTTTAATATTCTGTTCAAGTTGTGCAGTAGGTTTCTAAATTCAACAATTATATTTTCTTTTCTAAAAGGTTATTTTCTGTTTTCCTTTAATTGGCCTTGTCATTCTTTACATTATTTGTTCTTATATCTTTTAGTCTTTTAGTTATTTCAACATGTCATATAAGGATTTTTAGTTTATATTTCATAATTTCTCTACTTATATAACACACACATACACATACTTATATAAAAAAATCCATCTAGCCATGCATGTGTGTACACATACATATGTGTAGCTGGGTCCATTTCTATATTTTTATAAATTATTTTTAAGTGATTGCTATATTAAAAAAAAACACAATGCTCTTCTGATTAATGTTATTAAGATTACTCATTTTTAAAATTTATATATGATGCTATAATTATCATTCTGTTCACTGTCTTTGATGCAATGTGATGTCTCCGTGATGTTTGGAACCTGATGAAATGACTTCCTAGTGAGACTTTTAATTTTATTTTCCCTATCACTTCTTCTCTGCTTACTTCTTCCTCTTTATCCAGGTCCCCACTAAGACTTAGTTTTAAAATTTTGGTTCGAAGTTTTTACCCCATTCAAATGTTAGTCTAGTAGAATATTTAAAAAGCCATTCTATTTCCTTAGAATTGTTGGGTAAGTCTGTACAGATGACAAAGAAGTATTAAGTAGAAGACAGCCACCTCTAATTGGGCCAAATGCTTTCTCCTGACCTTACTGACGGGCAGTCTTATTGCACGGCACATGATTTCACCTCCACCTCCGTTCTATAGTGTAGAAATTTGCCACATAATGGGAGTACTGTCCACATATTCACCGTCATTTCAGTCAGCCTATTTTAATGCTTCCACTGGAGTGCTGGAAATTCCTCTGGTGAGATTGATATGTCTCCTGAAGAATGTGGTGGGATATGCACCCATTTTTCGGCCCAAGAGAAGAATTTACAACAGGCTTGGAGGGAAATTTAGTGTAGCATACTTAGGGAAAACATGGATGCAGCTTCCACTCTATCCTAGGACTCTGCATCCTTAGGTGGGTATAGAGGATTACTTCATTGCTTTTCACTCTTTACTACTGAAATTATTGAAAAACTCCTAGGCCAGACCCCACTTGGAGGGGAATTTGCTATGTAAACTGGTATAGCTAAGGAGCTGACCACGATAATATTATCAGACCAAACCAGGGCAAACCTGAGAAATCTCTCCACTGCAAACATAGTGTTGGTAACGTAAGACGACCCTGCCTTCCCTCTTTGTCCTCTCTTTTTCCAACCTGAAACAGCTAATCTCAAAGAGTGAGGACACAGAGAACACACGATCACTTTATATCTCTCTCCACAGTTACAAGTCTACTGTGATAAGGGTGGGAGAATTTTCGATTTGGACATGAAGATTCAAGATTGAATGTTCTAGATCAATTATAATTTATTAACAACACATTGAATATTATTTATATTTATACAAATAAATAGATTAATTGATATGACAAAATAGCCCAAGACTGGTTAAACAACCAGAGGAGTGCTAAGCTCCAATCCGCTGAGGAAAATCTCACGCTGACTATCTCCAAGAGTTTATCCTGTCGGATTCCTATTGCTTTCCAAAGTGAGTTTGCCTTACCACAGATCTATTAAATTAAATTAAAATTTATACCTGAAAACCTTTCAATGTTTTTGACTTTTTTACTTTTAAAAATGACCATGCCTGACCTCATGAATGTCTGTTCAGGCTTAGAGAAGTTTACTGCTTGAACAGGGCTGTATTACCTAAAAAGGAATATTTATCCCATTTCTATCACTAAGGTAAAAATCAAGTCCTGCTTTCAGTATTAAATCTATTCCAAGAAATATGAAGCATATATTGGCTATTACGTACATGTGGGTGTTGAGGGAGAGGTAATAGTCAGGAATTCCTTCATTGATTCCTTCAACAAGTATCTATCGAGCTCTTATTTTATACCCGTTAACTTTACAGACCCTTGGTGACCAACAGTGAACAAGAGAAAGAAATTATCGCTGACATCATGGGAATTATATTTAATCAAGGAAATACAGATAAACACAGTCAACAGAATAGATAGAAATCAATAGTATATTTGAAGGTACTAAGCAGTAGAGAAACAAAAACCAAGGAAAGTAAATGGTGATAAGGTTAAAAGGTATTGGAAGGAGAAGAATTTGTGTCAAGAGAGATAAATGGCTCTTTCAACAGGATTTATTGCAATGGGGAACAAGGTAATGGAATGATGCCTAAAAAAAGGAAGTGCAGTCAAGAGAAAGGCTTCTTTTCAGAAATATGAGAAAGAACATCATGCTTTTGTACCAATGGGAGTGATAAAGTGGATAATAAAAAAATTAAGATGTAAGAGAGTGAGAAGGGAAAACTGTTGGAGGAATGTCTTAGAATCAGCAAGAGGGCATGATATACAGTGCACCAACTGAATGAACCCAGCTTTTCAGACTCAATAAATTAGGTGAATCAGGTCCCATTCATGGAGCTAAGATACATAGGAGGAAAGACAAGTTTGGAAAGGAAGAACACAAACTCACTTGGTTTTTTTTTGAGGAAGATTAGCCCTGAGCTAACATCAGATGCCAATCCTCCTCTTTTTGCTGAGGAAGACTGGCCTTGAGCTAACACGCATGCCCATTGTCCTCTATTATATGTGAGATGCCTGCCACAGCATGGATTGACAAGTGGTGCATAGGTCCATATCGGGGATCTGAACCAGTGAACCCTGGGCTGCTGAAGCAGAACATGTGAACTTAACTGCTGAGCCACTGGGCTGGCCCCTAAACTCACTTTTATTGTGTTATAAGAGGGACATCCTTTAGGAAATGTATATGTTCTCTATAGTTTTATCTGGGGCAAGAGTCCAAATATAACATGATAACTGCTTAAAATTTAGAAATTAAAGTAACAAAACAATTAAATAAAATATGTCCTCTCCTCTTACTTTGACAACCATAGCTTCCCAATGGAAAAATAGCATGTGTTGTAAGCTTCGGTTATATAACCAAAAGCTGGCAAAATTGTGAAGGCAGAAGGATTTTTTCCCCAATTTTATTGAGGTACAATTGACATATAGCATTGTGTAAGTTTAAAGGGTACAGCAATGATGACTTGATGTGTATATATTATAGAGTGATTACCACAACAAGGTCAGTTCACCCATCCATCGTCTCACATAGTTACCATTTTTATGTTTGGTGAGAACATTTAATGTTCTCTTCGTATGCTCTTCGTAATCATCAAATATACAATACGATATTCTTCACTATAGTCGCCATGCTGTACATTAATTAGATCCTCAGAACTTATTCATCTCACAACTGGAAGTTTGTACCCTTTGACCTCCTTTACCCATTTCCTCCATTTCCCATCTCCTGGCAACCACTAATCTACTGTTTCTGTGAGTTCAGTTTCTTTAGATTCCATACATAGGTGAGTTCATACAGTATTTGTCTTTCTCTGTCTGGCTTATTTAACTTACCATTATGCCCTCAAGATCCATCCATGTTGTCACAAATGGTAGAATTCCCCTAATTATCATGGCTGAATAATATTCCATTGTATATCTTTATCGCATCTTCTTTATCCACTCAACCATTGATGGCCACTTAGGTTGTTGCCTTATCTTGACTATTGTGAATAACACTGTAGTCAACATGGAAGTGCATATATCTCTTTGAGATCCTTTTTTCATTTCTTTTCAATATACACCCAGAAGTGGCATCACTGGATCATGTGGTAGTTCTATTTTTAATTCTTTGAGGAACTTCTATACTCTTTTCCGTAGTGTCTGTACCAATTTGGTTTCCACCAACAGTGCACAAGGGTTCCCTTTTCCTCCATATCCTCACCAAAACTTGTGATCTCTTGTCTTTTTGATGACAGCTATTCTAACAGATGTAAGGTGATATCTCCTTGTAATTTTGATTTGGATTTTCACGATAATTAGTGTTGCTGAGAACCTTTTCATCTGCCATTGGTCATTTGTATATCTTCTTTGGAAAAATTTATATTCAAGAAATTTACTTATTTTTTAATCGAGTTATTTGTTTTTTTGCTATCGAGTTGCATGAATTCCTCATATATTTTAGATATTAACCCCTCAGATATATGGTTTGCAAATATTTTCTTATTCTGTAAATTACCTTTTCATTTTTGTTGATTTTTTGGCTGTGCAAAATCTTTTTAGTTTGATGCAGTCTCACTTGCTGATTTTTGCTTTTGGTGTCATACTAAAAAATACACTGCCAAGGCACATGTCAAGGAGCTTTTCTTTCTGTGTTTTACTCTAGGTTTTACAGTTCCAAGTCTCACTTTTAAATCTTTGATCCATTAGGAGTTAATTTTTGTCAGTGCTATAAGATGGTGGTCCAGTTTCATTCTTTTGCATGTGAATGTCCAGTTTTCCCAACCATTATTAAAAAGACTGTCTTTTCCTAATTGAGTATTCTTGGTTCCCCTGTCAAATATTAGTTTACCATATATGCATGGGTTGATTTCTGGGCTCTCAATTCTACTCCATTGGCCTATAAATCTGTTTTAATGCCAGTATCATACTGTTTCAATTACTTTAGTTTTCTAATACAGTCTTAAACATATTTTCCATCTGTTGAGTTAGTTAGAATTAAATTTTAGTATCAGAAATGAACTATTTATTTTATATCAAATTCGAACATTGTGATGGAAACTTATATGAAATATCCTTGTTATAGAAATTTTATTTCAATTTCATCTTATAAATTTCTCACAAAAATTGTGATTTTACAATCTCTTAAAGATTACAATGTTTAAATATATATATAGTATCCCTTACATTTATCTTCTATATATTTTAAATGCTGTTCTAGTATGACAAAAAAAATTAACAGTGTGTTTCTCAATTTATTTAAACACTTCTCCACTTATTCAAATATTTTGCCAAGTGAGATCTTACCTTGATCTATAATAATCAGAATATAGACATTGGACTGTAGATTATGTTTACGTTTATTTTCTCCTTAACCAACAATTTTATTTCTTTGATCTAATTTCTTTTTATTTCATTGGAATAAAATGTTAGTGCATATTTTGTATGTAGTTCTTATGATTTGGGAAGGATATCATTTCTAAAAGTTTTAAAATATTTTAAACATTCTTTAAAATTAAAGTAGCCAAATTAGATTGATTATCTTAAGCTATTTCAACATTAGCAGCATATATAAAGGTTTATGTATATTTATATATGTATAAATATTTTATATATATATTCTACATCTACAACACAGTTACTTAACTGTGGATATTGCAAATTCAAGGCAACTGTATTTGAAATTCTCATGATTACCTCTTCAAATGAAGGGCAACTTTGTTTCTCTTAATTCTTTAATTTATCTAGCATCTTGTTTAAAGAACCGTTATTGCATCAATAGTAGTTAATCAGCATCTTCACTGAGTGTTTGTGAACGGTTTTAGGTTAACATGTAATGTAGCCATAAAGACTTTAAATACGGACAAGTCCAGAAAATATCCTACATAATATTTGGATTGGTGTAAAAACTGTAATGGTTATTTGTTGATCCTCTGTCTCATAGCAACAAATATAAACTATGTGCTGCCAGTTAAAAAAGATGATTCTGGACTTTTAGTCAAAATTTGGCTGCTGCTGCAAAACTCGCTTTTCATCCCATCTCTCTTAGAGCCATTAACACAATGCCAAAGACAATCTTTTTAAGTTAATTAAATAACACTAAAATTTCAGTAATTTATTTGGAAAATGTGAATGTATTGTATTATGTATTTATTAAATATAAAATTATTCACAATTCTAGTATTCAGTATGATCCATTGTCAAAGAAAAGAATCAGTATCACTCTTCACATATGCAATATGTAGCTAGCTAGTTAGCTGGCTGTACAGCTATCAACTATTTAATATTCCAAAATCTTTCTCAGCCATCATGTTCAGTGGTTGTAAATGTCATGCTAATTGAGTGCCTCTGAAAGCAAGCTGTGGAACACCTAGAGAAGCAGGAAAATTGATGCTTGGCACTATTGGAAAACAATACCTTGTTGTGCAAAAATCATTGAATTCCTGCAGTCTAAGAAGAAAGGTTTGAAAAGGTAACTGAAGTGTCTTTTCACTTCTGCCAATGAAATTCTCCTTGAACTCTGAAGCAGTATCTCTCTCCAATATTGGCAGCGGCGCACCCTAATTCTCTTCACAGCATTCTTAAGAAGTCCACATTGGGTTCTAGGACTTAGGGCAAGCAACACAAAGAAATGTTTTGTCTCTTTCCTCTTGACTCTGTGTGTTGGGGGGGGTGGGTGTATATGTGTGCCCTATTTAGCTTGGGGCCCATGTCAGCAGATGCTCCTACCAGATTCTAAGGGAAGTAACGAATGGACAAGAGTGGACTGGAAATACATATATCAGAAATTTAGCAACTGAAACCATTGGAACTCATGTCATCACATGTAAAGAGGTAGAAGAAAATGTAGGTTTGAATGTTTGAGGGAGAGAACATTAGATTTCACTAGAAAATGAATCCAATACAAACTTTAAAGAACAACCAGAGAAGTGGGAGGAAAGAGTGTTGGGGATCATGGAATATGAAACAAGATCATTTCATTTAGCTAAACAAAATAAATGCTGCAGAAAAGTCTAATAAGATAAAGTCTGGAAATAATTTTATGGTAGGAAGATTCTGTTAATTGTCTACCTGATAGAATTTCTTTGCCAAGGAAACCTCAGTTTGAGGATGAAGGGAAAAATTAGAATCCTGTTCCTCTCCATTGAAGCAATAGTTGACCATATAACCCAGCTTTGATCAATGAGATATAAGAGTAAATTGTTTGAGGAGTTTTCACAAGAGAGGTTGTGCATTCTTGTTTAAAGAGATAGCATACAGACTTAACAGGACCCTTTCTGGAGTTGAATATTGACATGACAGCTGGAACTGTGGCAACCAGCATTTGATCGGTAGGAACAAGCTAAGATACTGACACAGCTCAGCTCTGATACTGTTGTTTTATTTCATGTACAATAGGAGCTATCTGCCTTCAGACTGCTTGTTAGGTGGGGTGTGGTGTGTGGAGAGGAAGTAGAAATAAAAGGAAAATAAAATAAAACAAAATAAAAAATTAATGATTAGTATAGACCGCCGTGAGTCATGTTTTTTATAACAGACAAAAATGTCTTAAGTGTTACATATAGATTAGCATTTAGAATAGAAAAGACCAGTAATCCTGGAGAAGTTTGACTGCAAACTTTTCGTGGTGGATTGAAAAATGAATTGGAGGATAGAACAGGAGAGAATGAGGGTTAGATCTGTTAAAAATCCTTTACTTAGGAAGTAGATGGATGCATGAATTTCAAAAAAGTTATTATTTTATTTTTGGCTTTATTATATACTTTTTAAGAGACATTTTTAAAAACAGATTTTGTAGTCACACAGGTTGGGATTTAAATCCTAGTTCCACAACTTCCATTAGGAAATTGAGCAAATCGTGTAATTTAAGCATGTTTCTTTACCTTTTAGAAAGAGATTTTGGTAAATTTAATATTCTTTCTATTGAATTGGCAGGAAAACCAGGAGCAGAATCAGTGCTAGTTAGTTCATATTTCTAGGCTCTTTCAAATAAATCACACTGCTCTTGAATTTAATACTCCTCTTCTTTGACAATCACTAATGTGATGATTATTGATTGGTACAAGCTGTTTCTCCATTAACGCTTGAAAAAAGTATGCAGATCTGTTTCATAATGATAGATAACTGAACAACTTTATGATGTATAAACAATGAATCATTGGAAGAAAGAAGTCACTAGAAATTTAAATATATTTATAAATACAAAATGGATCAAAAACTATGTGATAAATTAAAGCAATAGAGAGCACATTTATTTAACTGTCAATTAATTTAGTGACTAATGTATTTTTCATAAGGAATGTTATCATGATAAAAGATTCTTAAGTGAGCAATCTTTTAAAAATCTGGCTGATTTCAGTTTGTTTATTACATTAGTCACGTACAAATTTTTATTCTGAAAACAAAGTAAGAATTCAAATAATTACTGAGGGTAGATTAGCGCCAAGCTAATTAATGAAAAAAAGATTTTCAAAAAGCTAAGGCAAGAATTACAGAGCAATTATTTCTAAACAAACATAACATATGTATTTTTAGTCATGTAATATGATTTTATGTATTCCTGCAAATGCTTTAACTTAATTGGACAAGGATTGAAAAGTATATTTATTAAGGATATACTTTGTGACATGCAACATAAAAGGCACTTGCTATCCTATTACAGACTCATAAGAATCCTGAGGAAATTTCCATTTTGTAGAAGAGGAAAATGAAAATCAGTGAGATGTGACAATTAGCCAATGCTTTAACTTCTAATGAGTGGTGACTATGAATCTATTTGCCTCTCTATCTTGCTGCCTCTGATAAAATTTGGATTCATTTTTTATCATGTTAGATTTTACATAACAACGTTTTATTCATACTAACAACCTTCCTTGTGAAAAGAAAACATTTATCGTTATAAATGAAAATTATTCACATGTGTGTATTTTAGCTGAGCAAAATAAGTACTTATTTTTGTGTAAATCAGAGAATAATTTATAACTTTTAAAGGTAGAAAAAAATTGATGTTAATTTGTAGAGTTCAGAAATCTGAGGGGCTGGCCTGGTGGCATAATGGTTGGGTTCACATGCTCCGCTTTGGAGGCCCAGAGTTCTCCATGCAGGGACCCACACACCACTCATCAAGCCATGCTGTGGTGGCATCCCACGTACAAAATAGAGGAAGATTGGCACAGATGTTAGCTCGGCAACAATCTTCCTCAGGCAAAAAGAGGAAGATTGGCAACAGATGTCAGCTCAGGGCCAATCTTCCACAACAAAAAAAGAAAAAGAAAGGAAGAAAAGAAATCTGAAGTTTCATTGTTGAAAGGCATGTCCTATAATTTCATGTATTTCATCCACATCAATATTCTATCTTTTTAATGTATATGTAATAATATAACAGCTGAAACATTGACAAATAATATAAATGAGATATTTCCAGTGTTATTAAAAGATAAAAGATTTGTTCTCCTTTTGGATATAGAAATAAAAATTACGCCAAATTATCTCTCCTGTCAACAACACGTATAAACTCTGGGCTAAGTATAAATTTAAAAAATGTTTGAAGGCACAGAAAAGCAAACAAAGACAAGTAGAAACTGGAGGGGTAGTGTCATTTAAAATGAAGACAGAAAGCTAGGTGGACTCTACATTTAACTGGCATATTAGCTCAGGATACTCCCCAGTCCTCGTGGAACACAGAACATAGAGTACAAGAGAAAAGATGCAATTTCACTGGACTGAAGATTCAGACATTGGAAACAGAGCTGGCAAAGCAGCTGGGAATCAAAGGGCCAATTCCAGAAAGAAGGAAGCCACTCAGAGCCAAAAATGGTTCAAACTCAATTCAGATAATTTTCTGACATTTAAAACATACATTTACAGAATGAGACTCTAAGGCATACAGCAGAAAACAACACATCAAGGCTGAAAGTGATATGTATAAATTTAGTAGCTTCCCAAAGCTGGCGAGACAGAGTTTGGATTTCAATTACCACCAGTTTAGAGGGTTTTGATGAATACCTTGGACTTATTATTGAAATTCCAGACAATCTAACCTCAAGAGTTAGAAACACATCACAGAACTAAAAGATGCACCCTAGGTCTAAGAGCAAAGTTAAATGGATATACCACTGGAAAAGTCCTGAAACAAAGACTTCACAGCATCAGAGTGATGTACTAGAAATTAATAGCCTGCCTGAACAAACCTAACACTTTTCAACCCAAAATAACACAATCTAGAATTTTTAACTACACATCATAAGAATATATAAGATTAGTGGCCAGCCTGGTGGCTTAGTGGTTAAGTTCACACGTTCTGCTTCTGTGGCCCTGGGTTCACAGATTTGATCCTGGGCTTGGACCTGCACACTGCTCATCAAGCCATGTTGTGGCCACATCCCACATACAAAATAGAGGAAGACTGGTACAGATGTTAGCTCAGCAACAATCTTCCTCAAGCAAAATGAGGAAGATTGGCAACAGATGTTAGATCAGGGCCAATTTTCCTCCTCCTGCAAAAAAGAATAGTGATAATAATATGCAAGGTTGAATAGATATATATGATTTCTAAAAAGTAGGAAATATGACCTATGATAAAAAGAGAAAAATAGTCAATAGAAGTAGACCAAATAAAGATATTTATATTGAAATTATCAAGAAAAATTCTTTAAAACAATTGTTAAAAATATGTTTAAAGATGAAGATGGATATAATGGGTGAAGATGTGGGAAATTTCAGGAGAGATATGGACACTCTGTAAAAGATCCAAATGGAAATACTCAAACAGAAAAAAATATATAAAATCTGAAATGAAAAATTTATTAGCTACTTTGTAGCAATAAAAAGATTCTTGACCTTGAAGACAGGTACATCAATATTGGTCAAACAAGATAGGTACATAATAGAATCCCACAGGGAGAGGGAAAAAAGATTTGTAGAAAAATAAGCAGAATCTCCATGTGGAATTATATTAAGCTTAAATGTAATTACAATCCTAGAAGGAAAGGGCAGAAAATTTATTTGAAGAGCATTGGCTAACTTTATTTTTTCAAATTTGTTTGTAAATTCGATCCTCAAATCCAAGAATCTCAGTGGACACCAAGTACGATAAATCTATAGAAAATCACATTTAAACACATCACAGTCAACCCAAAATATAAAGAAGAGCTTCTTCAAAGCAATTGAGGGCACAGCAAGGAAGATATATCACATAAGGGAAAACGATGATACAAATAATGACTAAATTCTTGCCAGAAGGAACATAGGCTAGAAGAGAGTAGAACAACATCTTTAAAGTACTAAGCAAAATTTACTTTTTCAACTTGGATTTTTAAGTTGAATGAAATTATCCCTCAAACGTGAAGTAAAAGTTGAAAGAATTTACCCTTGCAAAAACTACGCTTTGAAAAATGCTAAAGGAGATCTTCAAGCTGAGGAGAAATAACACCAGTTGGAAATATAGTAAGGATTGAAGAGTCCCAGAAATGGTAAATTAAATAGGCCAATCTTTAAAAAATTTTCTTTTTAATTTCCCTTTTACATTTGAAAGGTACTTCACTGTTTACATCGAAACCTTTTGCTGTGCATGTGTTTGGCAACAGATTTGTAAAAAAACATTCATAGCAGCTTTATTCATAATAATGGAAAACCCCATACCCATCAGCAGAAAAGTGGATAATTAGGATGGACCAGAACATGTGCTGGAATGTATGTGGTGCAAGCAGAATCTTTATACCCTACTCTGGGGGAAGCAAATAGGTGTAACCGCTTTGGAAAAGTGTTCAGCAGTAGCTACTAAATCTGTACACACATACCCTGCTATCCAGGAACCGCGCTGTACTGACATGACCATTACAGATCCCTGCATAATTTCGTCCATTGCATACAAAAGTCGAAAATATCCAAATGCCCCTCAGCAATGGAATATATCATTACATTGCGGTGTATTCACAATCTGTATATGTCTTTATTATGAACATAGTATTGAGCAAATGATCTGAATCAAAAGAGCACACGCTGTATGGTTCCTTTTGCATAAAGTACCAAAACTGCAAAATTATTTTTTCTGTTAGAAGCCAGGATAGTGGTTACCATTGCAGGGGTTGTGACTGCAAGAGGACAGGAGGGGGCTTCTGGAGTTGCTGGTAAAGTTCAGTTTCTTGACGTTGGTGCTAATTGCAAGAGTATGTTCAGTTTTTGAAAAGTTGGGAACTGTACACGTAGTTTTCATGCACTATCTATATCTATATATCTATCTGTCTATCTACCTATAGCAACTCAAAAGTTAAAAACTCTTAAATTAAGCTAGGGAGTAAGTCTCTAATTTTATAACAGAATCTTGAATTTCTTGATTTGAAACCATGCACTGCATATAAAACCTCTCCACCCACTGGTGAAGTTGATTTAACTCGAACATTTTTAATCACTTGGCTGTTAAAATAATATCCCCTTTAATAGAAGACTGTCTACATTGAAACTGAATTAAAAATATCTTCAGATATTTAATAATGTCTGCAATATTTATATGGTGATCATTCTATTTTTGAATAGATTTTTAGAGTGCTTATACATTACTCACTTTTCCTGTGATTTTTTGGGAGAAACGCAATTGTTTTCATTTTGGCAAATGTTATGGGTGAATTGTATCTCCCCTCTCAAGTTCATATATTGAAGTCTTAATCGTTAGACCCAAGAATGTGACCTTATTTAGAGATAGAGTCTTTACAGAAGTAATCAAGTTAGAATGAGGTCATTAGGGTGGGGCCTAAGCCAATTTGACTGGTGTCCTTATAAAAGGAGAAATTTGAACACAGAGACAGACATGCATATTGGAAGGATGATATGAAGAGACAGAGAAAATGAGCGACCATCTACAAGCCAAAGAGAGAGCCCTGGAATACATCCTCCCCCACAGCCCTCAGAAAGAACTAACCCTGCTGACACCTGATTTCAGACTTCTAGCCTCCAGAACTGTGAGACAAAACATGTCTACTGTTGTCTAAGCCCCACGATTTGTGGTGCTACGTTACAGAAGCCCTGGTAAACGAATATAGATTTTCCATCAGCAAGTGGCTGCTGTTGCAGCAAGTGACTAAACAAGTGGAAGTGGGTTTGGAATTGGGTAATGGGTAGAGACTGGAAGAGTTTGGAGGCGCTTGATATAAAAAGCCTGGATTGCCTTGAAGAGACTGTTGGTAGAAATATGAACATTAAAAGACTTTCTGGTGAAGGCTAAGAAAGAAAATAGGAGCACTGTAAAGAAAGCTTTTAGAGCATACATATATCATCATGAAGAGAATATTGTCATAAAAATGGATGTTAAAGGTGCTTCTCATGAGGTTTCAGAGGGAAATGAGGAAGATGTCACTGGAAACTGAAGGAAGGGTGATTCTTGCTACAAAGTGGCAGAGAACTTGGCTGAATTGGCTGGATTACACACACACACACATACAACATCCCCTCTTACTGAAGGACGCATTTATGGTAAAGGAAGTGCAACAATAGGCTTGAACCAATGCAATTCCCTGGTCTTACTACATCAATCATGGACTAAAAGGAGCCAGCTTGAAACACGACCAAGAAACCTCATGAAGGTCATGTGTGGCTCCAGCTGAGAAAGACCTTTTCCACAGTTAAGAAAATATCAATGAAAATGATCAAAATTGAATTTTAGAAGAACACTAAAGACCAAAGTTTTGCCCACCCCATCCGATGACTACCAGCTGCTGAGCTATTTTCTGAGGGAAAGTAGAACATCACATTAGTGAAAAAAGAAAAGAAGATGTAAAAACCAGTATTGCCTATTTTGGCTGAGTGTTCAGATGAAGAAATGAGAAGTGAATTAGCTGTCTAGTTATTCGTGTTTCTCTTTAACTTCTTCCTTGTTTTCCATTACTATGTGTACAGTGTATGTCATATTGTAGGTTTTCACTTTACAAATTATCTATAATGCATTTTGTGTCTAGGTGAGATTTTGACTGAATCAAGTGAGGAATAACCACTACTCAGAGTCGAAATGTTGAGGGCAATTTTATTTCTTTACCGATAGTTCGATTTTTTTAGTCAGGTTGTATTATCTTGAAGTTTAAATGTGAAAAATGTTTTCGTGTTTATATTGTGAGCAAAACCATTGGACTGTGGTGGACATGGTGGACAGCTTTTGTAGTATCTATTCCATTCTCTTACTAATGTTTCTCCCTATAATTTAAAGCCTGGACAGGTAAAAATTACATTTCCAAGACTACTTTGGAGTTAGGATTCTGGTGCATTTGAGGCTCAGCCAATCAGACATACTCATGAGATTTGGAAAGTGAACATGAGGCAGAAGCCAGGCTCCTGCTGCTGCTTTTGTTTGAACTCCCGAGCAGTGTTCATATTTTGAGAGTTTTAGCATCGGCGTTAGTGTATGTCTCAATGTTTACACATCTGTTTGATGAGTGTTGAGAGGTTAGATCTGGGCTGGCCAAAGTGCTGATAACAGATCATAGCTAGTGATGCACAGTTCTGCACTAATGGCTTCTTTTTTGGTGATTTCCTTACTGTCAGGAGCTCAGCTGAACTGGGAGACAGCGAGCTGAGCTATCAGGTATTGGAGCAGCCAATTAAAACCATAAGCCAGAAATGAAAGCGCTAAACCTCTAATCATTTACTGAGATGATACAAGCAAGAATCTAAAACTGGATAAAGTGCTGACTCCCTGTGTTCCTTTTCCCCCGTGGAATGGTGCTCAGGTCGAGGATCAGATGAATCAGTGCAGACTTATGTGTCTTCTGTCTCTTAGGGGATCCCGGAACAAAAGACTCTGGCAGGTTTATGGACCCTGGAGTTGAGGTGATACAAGAGGCAGGGCTAGGAGTGTCAAAGTACTGGGTCAGACTGGAAAAAGTGTCTTCAAGTTTTCTCCCGCATGCCTCCTTAAGGAGGTCTCTGCGGAGTTGCCTCAAGATGACCTTGGTCCACGGTCTCATGTACAGAGACCTAGGAATGAAGTTGCCTGGGCTAGGAATGTAAATAGGTCAAAGAGCAGGACTGGCCAGGAGGCCCTGTGTCCTTGACCGTAACTCCCTACAATGCACTGGCTGTGCACCAAGCCTGGTGTGGGGCAGGCTTGCTCATGAGGACTGTCAGGTGGAGCCGCTGGAATTGCCTATGGTCAGGCCTGAAAAATCACTGATAGGTTTTTAACTAGAAACTGGCATTTGGTGTGGATGTCATCTGATTGTAGGAGAGAGAGCAGCATCTTTGTGACAAAACTCTGTGACATGGCTCTGGGAGTCATTCTTGAAAACACAACTTTAAATAGGTTTGTTCAGTCATCCTAAAGACTCCATCCTGCTGGAAGAATTGAGTGTTTTCTACAAAGTTCTCAGTTTTCTCTTCCCAAATATTATCATTAGAAACCTGGTGCTCCAAAAGGGAAAAATGGGAAAAGGAAAGAAAAAAACCCTTGTAATTTACGTGGTATCCTACAGAAAAAATTTAAGGCCCTCTATACTTGAGAATAAGTGATAGCTGGGAAGAAAGTTAAGTAATTTTCTATGAATAGTGTGTTTTGCTTATTAGAACCCTCTCTGATAAGATCACAGAGAAGAAGGAAACTTGAGGGTGTCTGACTACCATAAAAAGGATGTGTTCTATTCTCTCATAGTAAGACCAGAGCGAAAGAGGAAACTGTAGGTGAACTATAGTAAAAATGGGAACAACTGTCTACTATGATCGTGATTTTTTAGCTTATTTAGTATGTTAGTGAGTTAAATTATATAGTCAGCTTTGTGACAAGTATACTACAGGGTGACATTAATCTCAACACACTGGCTTACTTCATACAAAAGAGAGTCAGTATGCCCTCAGGCTTTACTCTTTTTGTCAAGTGGCCACTCCAGTGAAATATCCAAATATATCCAGAAATTACTCTTCATGAGTGAACTTATCTCCTCTACATTGATGCACCTCTCATTCCAAAGCCAAATCTGTGTCATAAAGTAGCTGCTCATAAAATAGCTAGCTTCAAATTCTTAAATTTGCAGTCCTATCCAAGGTTGGAAAATCCATTTTCACCCACTTTAAAAGTGGTTGAACTTGTGAGGTGGCATAATAGGTTTTTTAGCTAGGATGATTTCAAGATATTGTGGAAAGGCCCTTCTGCTCCCCGGTAACTCCTTCTTTCACACAGTTCTTGAAACATATATTACATATTTATTTATGTGAGCGGATTTTCGAGCATGAAGGGTTCTCAAGAACTACCAGAATAAAGTCAAATGTTCATGTATGCATAGTACCTAACACACTTTTCAACTGGTATATAGAGCTAGGCCATATGGGGCTCATCCAGACGAAGGAACACATCATGAAATGTGAAGTTGGTGCTAGCTGAGAAAAGGAGGTGAGAATTTTGGCAGGTTATACTCGGGAGAATTCTGACGTGCCAAGGCTCTCACAAGCAACTCGTGTTAAAAATTCTCTTCCTAACAAACATACCTACATTTCTCAAAAGAAATAATAAATTATATAAATTTGTCCCTACACTCCAAGACAAATTAAATTTGAACAAAATATGAAGCTATTTATCTGAGTGATAGGTAAGTCACCTAAAGCACCAAAACCAATTTCAAATGCAAAAGAATAAAATCTATGCCAGCTCCTAAATCTAAAGACCCTGCTGTCAGATTCTGGCCATACTAGTAAAAGCCCGCTAACATTTTAAGAAGGCAGGACTTAACAAGACACATGACATATCATCTACGTGGATTTGGCTGGTAAAGTTATACAGACCCATAAAATGACCTTGTAAGTGTGACCATAAAATATAGGAGAAATGCTTCCTAGGGGCCAAAAAGATGTCACAGAGGACATAGGAGAACTTCACAGAGGGTATATATGAGGACGTACAGTTTGGCTAAACAAGCAGCTCATGTCACTGCCTGGAAGGCTACTCTTTATTATTCCTAAAGTAAAGTGAGATAGACACTTTTCTGACCTGCCTTTCTCCAAATGGTCATTTTTATTGTAGTCGTTCCTCTTTCTACCCACCATTAAATATTGTGTATATTTGGACTACATTACCTAATGATAGCAGTACCATAAAGTGATATATCTGGAACTGAAAAAAAAGGTTAGTATTCTCCAGTAAGGGTGTTGGTCTGTTTTCTTTTGGAAAGGGATGAATAGGTTTATTTATGTGAGAATGATAGTTCAAGTGGATACGTGACATGAAGGAGATGTATGGATGTTGATTTGCCGAAGAATGAACCACTTATCCTTAACACAAACCATTCCCCTTTTAATAGATGCTATGGTGTTTGGGTAGAATTGACACTGGGGGCTCAGAAGTGATCATATGAACATAGTAGTTTAAAAAATGTGTCAACTTTTCTTTTATTAGAAGCTATAATGAAGTGATCACAAATATGAATTATGACGCGTCCAATTACAAGTAATGGAAAATCCATGCCCAACTGGATTGAACAAGCAAGGACGCAAGTGGGCCACACTTTGACAAAAGAAAGATTACGTAAAGTGCAAAAAGCTGTGGACTTTGAGAATGTGTGATAAAGGCTTGAGAAGCCACGGTTAGGGCTGTGGTTCTCTGTCTCAATGATTCTTCTCTCTGCCATCCTCCAAAGTCTCAGCCTGCTTTACTTTACAACAACAATGCTATGCCTTCTCCAGAGTTGGTGATGAAACCATCGTAAAGAGGCTGAAGAGGGGACCATGGCTTATCCAATTATTCATGTCTGCTGTGAACTAGATGATAAAAAAAAATGTCTGAGGTTTAGAGTTTTCTACGGAAAAATAGAGGATAACCACAATTAAATGTTTTTGAATTTGGTAAAACTTTCCAATTTTTTCATAATTTTACATCCATTATTCCTGACTTATCTCTGACTTAGTTAAAAAAAAAAAAAAAACACTGGTATTCTCTTTCATTTTTCTTTTTCAAATGAGATATTACTTTCTGAAAGTAATTTTACTTGTTTTGTTTTGAATTCTTACTACTTACCCAAAAGTGTGCACAGTATTCATCCTTTTTTCCATATGTTGGACATTAATAAATCAGTTATAAAATATTTATTGAACACTTAGTAGGTTAAAACTCTAGCCTGTGCACTGAGCATATACTATGCAACATGACAGATCAGATATCTACCCTTACAGGGCATAGAAATATTTCCATTAGATGTGTATTATTATGTGATTTCATTCACCAAAAGAAATCAAGTGTGTCTTAAACAAACATAGATATTCTACTACAAAAGGATTCACAGCAAGAAGTACACTGGATATTTACTGCAACCACCACTTTACTTGCTAAGACTAGGCGGCTAAAATGTAATTTGAATGTTTGGAGAGAAAAACTGAAGCATCTTCATCAGTAATTTCTCCTATTCCAAGTGAATGAAAAGAAAGTTGAAATCAATCAGAAGACATTAACATTGGTCTGAGTTCTATGTCCTTTTGTTACTATTTCGGCTACATCTATGCTAGTAGATCAAAACAAGTATATTAGGCAATTAATTACAAAATAATTTCATCTAAAGACAATGAAACAACTACTACTGCATTTTCAGTACATATATATTCCACAACTTTAGAAATCACATTTTAAGCATGTCCTTGACAAATTACAGTGTTCCCGGAAAAATAGGTAGTAGGATTTAAAGATGATTGTATTTATGACTTCATAAACTATTTCTGTTAATTTAATTTTGAACTATTCAAGTTTTCTCTCTAAGGTGTTAATGTTGATAAGAAGTGACATTTGTTGAATGATGAAGCACGTAGATAATTGTCTATTGAAAGTTGTATTAATTCTGAAATCACAAGTAGCTGGAACCTAACTAAGAATCACAGAGGTTCTCTATTTAATACACACACCAGTGTGTTTACATGTGTGGAGAGAGAGAGAGGAGGAGAGGGAGCAGGAAGAGGAGGAGGAGGAAGAGGAGAAGGAGGAGAGAGACCTAGAAGAAGGTGAAATCTGTATTTTCAGGTTTCAGGGTTTTTTAAAAAATTGTTTATTCAACATCCACTAGATGCCTTTACTATATGTTAGGCATTATCTCTGGTATCGTAAATTGTCTCTTTCACAGTCCTAGGAGGAAACAAATAAAATAAATGAATAATTTTAGGAGAGTCATACAGACTTTTTAAAGAATGTTCAGGGTATAAGAAAACCACAAGGGAAAGTCAAGTAGCATTGAAGCAGGAAGAGTGAGAGAGCCTAGGCTCGTGGAGAGATGATGAAACACCACAAACAAAGCTGTCTAACGGAAGCTGTGACCTTTGGTTGATGAATGAAGCCAGCTGATGGTCTCCTCACAGGGAGCTGACTGAAGGAATAAATAACTGACCTCAATCCTCTCTTTCTATTGTTCACCACTGTCTGAACCCCACCCATCTAGAATCCCAAAGGCAAAGGTCTCATTGATAGATTCCATTCAAGTCAAGCTACCAGGGCACAGAGCATCACCGCGAAGGATGAAAAATGCTTCTGAAAAAGGTAAACCCGTGATATTCAGTCCAGGGAAGAAACTGTGAAAAAAACAGACATGCGTAAAACAGAATTTTTTCTTTTGTAAATCTAGTGGAAGTAAGAGCTATGTTTTTCACTGTACACAGTTATATCCACCATACTTTTTGCACCGTAAATTTTAGAAACATAACGCGTATTTTTTAATGAATGTATGCATGAATAAGGGAGCAGTGGCAGCTATTGTTAAATTATTTAAAAGAAGAATATGGAATACTCTTGTTCTACTTTGCTCCAGAGAATTAAATTTATGACTAAAGGATTATACATAGAAGGAAGCTAAACAAAAGAAATACATTTTTAAAAACTAGAAATTGTCTGCTAAATAATGAAATGCCTTATTAGTGCTGAGCTTTCTGCCAATGAACTCATCCAAATAGAGATATGGTCTTTTGGAAAGGCTGGAGTAGAATGGAGACAGGAACTGAATAGGTTCTTGGACTGGCTGAACACTAATATCTCCACCATTTCTAAAATCCTTTCATTATGGGGCCCACAGGAGATATTTGTTTCAGTCTGAGTATCAAGAGAGCTGTGCTTCTCTTGAGCAACTGTTTGTTGTTAGCCCACAGGGACATTCTAAATCTCTGTACAGATCTTTGCTTTGGCAGTCAGAAATTTTACAATCAAATTTGTGGTCCACTTTAGCAAATGTGTAGAATGTTTTATAACTCTTGTATTTGCATATTAACACTACCTCTAGCTTTATCTTATTTTTTATTTATGCATTGCATATCTAATCTATTTTTTCTTACAGGTTATTTTCTAACTTATTTATATACCTTTAGAGGGGAAAAGGCAGGATATAAACAAAATTTTCTATAATTCTGTTGTTTGAAAGTTCTAAATAAATCCAAAGAGAAAAATTAGGTAAGTGACGATGTATTTAAATTCTCTTAAAAAACACATATAACAGGGATGTTTTTGCGTTGTGAATTTTACCGCATCCCTTCACCCTTTGGCAGGTAGATCTGTAAATTGCAGGGGAGCAGGGAGCTTCTGATAGATGTGCATCCTATAAAAGCAAACTCCTAAAAAAGAATTTTAGCTAACTTCTCCCTTTCGGTTTGAAATTGTTAAAAATATCTCTGATATTTGAGATCGTCTCATCAGAAATTTGAGTACAGGAAAAATACCAGTGAATTCCTAGGAGTAGTTAACTCACGTGGAGGATCATTCTGAAGTACAGGACCAGGTTCAAGCTAGGGCCTCTACCATGGTGTGGTAAGGGTTGTACTCATATCATGTGGATGCAGTGGAAACCTTCTCCAGAACCAATAACTCTAGAGCTAGGAACTTTCATTCATGTTAATGACTGGGTTTGAGTGTGAAAAATAAATACATACATAAGCAAAATAATTTGGAGATGATCTACAAAATGGTATGCGTTGAGCACTTTTAAGCATAAGATGAATCTTCTCCTGCTTTCTCCTTACCTCCTACCCCTAAACAGAGAGAGACACCAGGGGACCTTCACCACAAGTAGGGAGAAAAAAAAAAACACTGCCACTTTTCAAAGGGAACAGTATTTGGCAGCAACTGCTACTTTCCAATTCTCTCTCTGTTTGATGCTTGTAACTAGACCAGATTCTGCAAAAGATGTTTTGAAAGTAATCATAATTCAAAGAAGTGTGTGTGTGTGTGTATGTGTGTGTGTCTGAGTTCCTGGTTGGACTGATAGAACCTGCTAGGAATATTTATATCGATCAAGTTGAATTTTAGTTTCAAGTAGGAAAATAGTTTTTCATCTATATTGGCATTATTTGATCTCACAAAAGTCCTGTGAAATAAAAACAACAAAACACTTTTCTCTCACCAAAAAGCAGCTTCAGTGGGTTTATGCGACCTAAAGATGTTACACGGATATTAATTCAAGTCAGAGCTGGGATTCAAACCCAGGGGTTTGTCACAACAAAGTTTTCACTCTAAAGATATATTAGTACTTCCAAGTGTGACCTATTTTCCACCAAGATAGGATGCTATAAGAGACACATTATATTTAGAATAATGTAAAATAAAAGAGCCACGCTCCCTCTTTTATGGACAAAATATAAATTCTTATAAATAAAGAAACATGTAAAAATAAAAATATTTCCCTGAAAAATCTATGGCTAAAATAAAAAGGTAAAGCTCCTTAGTTGACATCAGTAATTTTTAACAATTATAACTCTAATGAAAGTGACTGCTGGAAATTTTGAAAACATCTATGTTTTAATCACATTTAGGTAGCCAAATTCTTATTTTTAATCCAAGATATTTGTGAAAAAAAACCCCTGGGAATTCCATTTTAGAAAATGCAAATAGTTTATCACACTCCTACGTTATTTCATTAATTCACAGAGCGACTGTCCTTGAAAATAAGTTAGCATATTAATTTTCAGTTGAAACATTTGCCAGTACACACTCTTTACACAGAGCAACAAAGATTTGAATGTACTCAGCATCACAATATTTGAATGTATCTTCAAAACAAAAGAATATGGATAAAACTTTGTAAATCACACATTATAAATATGAAAACTTTAAAATCACAGTCCGTAAAACATAGAACTTTGAGAACATTAAAGTGATTTAGCCAAAAGTATTATACAACTGGCACCAAATACTTGGACAACTGTAGACAATATTTCTTTACTATTTGGCTGTCCACGATGCTCCCGTAAACTCTTTCTAGAACAGGAAAATCTCACAAAAACCACTTTAGGACAGAATGAAAATAATTTCCAAATTCTTATTAGAAATGCTTAGTCACACTTTTTAAACACTCTCTCCATACATGAAGTTGATAAAAGTAGGAATGTTGTAGTTGATAAAGAAGTGAGGGAGCCAGAGCACCAACCATTTGTCAATTTAGACAATCACCAAGAAACATAATTTGGAAGCCAATCATCTAATACAATGTTGGTGGTAAAAAAAAATGTGTGTAGTTCAACTGAATTGTGACACCTGGTTATAACTATATTGAATTGGTAATGTATTAAACCTGGGTTTACTACAACCTAATGTCAATGAACCTCCAGCATGCTTTCCGCTTTCCTCAAAAACAAATTGTTGTATGTGATACCAGCTCATCACAAGGTTGATATAAGGGAAGCCATATAGTAGAAAAGAAACCGTATTGTAACTTTGCATGACCTCTGACTAAATAACTCAGCTGGATGTGCACCCTCCAGGAGATCTACTTGCTCTGTACACTCTATGACCGTTGCTTGTGTATGTACCTCCCAGCTGCAATAAGACAATAACTTTGTTCTTTTGAATTCCTTAGGAATGTCATGACCCCCTTACAGAGAGTCTATGCTGATAGCCATTATAAATGACAACTGAGAGATCTGGTGTGGTGACTCCCAGTCTGTAACATCAGAGGGTCAACATTCCTAATCCCCTCCCCTATAACCCACTGGCCTATATAACTTCTTCAAGATTCTGTGCCCCCCTTACTTAGACAGTTCTTTAGGACACTTGTTGACCATCTTCCAATTTGCTAGCTTATTGCTTAATAAAATGCCCTTTCTTTCCCACCTTCTTGCCTCTTGATGACTGACTTTTGTCTTGCAGTGAGCAGATCATGCCCCTTTGTGAAGTAACTTTTGGAATTGCTGAAAGAATAAGGCAAAAAATTAAACACATACACGTATACAAACATGCATACAAAGGCACAGACAATTCACTTGGATATACTACTGGGGAAGAACTCATTGAAATGTCTTCCATTGTTAAAAGTAATATTGCAAACACTACTACTTTCAGATTCATTGTTGCTGAATGTGGATATTTTCACCACTACAGGATAGGTCAGCTTGGGAAGCAATGGAGAGGGAAGGTAGGGGGCTGACTGATTAGGCTGAGCACACACTCTATTTCTGAACTACTCTTAGTCAAGAAGCTTCAGTGAGATAACTTTTATCTCTTAGCGTGGAACATGAGCCACACAATTCTTTGTGGAGATCATCTCAAATTGCATGTGACTAAATTTTAAGATTTGTACCCATTAGAGTCTTTCAAAATGAGGTAATCAAAACAATCTCTTTAAAAAGTTTTAAAAAGATAACTCAAGGGACCCACTGGGTAGCATGGTGGTTGAGTTTGCCTGCTTCACTTTGGCAGCCCAAGGTTCATCGATTTGGATCCTGGGCAAGGACTTACATACTGCTCATCAAGCCATGCTGTGGATGTGTCCCACATACAAAATAGAGGAAGATTGGCACAGATGTTAGCACAGGGCCAATCTTCCTCATCAAAAAAATAAACAAGAAAATAAATAAATAAAAAGATGACTCAAAACAAACAACTTTCCAAAGCTATGCAACAGAAATTTGCCAAAAGATCCTCTAATAATATTAGAAGTATTCTATTTTTTAAGTTTATTTTTCTTTTTACTTTAAATATTAATGACATTCAAACAAAATTGCATTTTAATGTTTTGATTAGGTTTCATGTTAATAATTTATCATTAAATAAAATGTTCTTTATCTAAAAGTTTCTCTCTTTTGGGTATCAGTTCTCGGACAACTCACTCACTGATGAAATCTCATCCAATGATTCTCACTTTGCATCAGTGATCTTCAGCATTGCTGTTCTTGAGGTAATTCATTTGAAATATCCAGGAATTAAAGAAAGAACGAACTGAGTTCAGCTACATCATTTTCCACTGATGGAAAGAGAACTTTCATAAAAGATTTTGATCATAGGGCTTAAAGCAAAAATCGATGGCTGTCTTATCTTCATATAAGTTTAAAAGTTCTCAACATACAACTTCCCTTCCTGAAAAATCCTGTTTAAATAACATTTACCTAAGTACATTTCATTTCCCAAGCACAAATTGATTACTATTACATTATCTTTTCATTTCAGCTAAATGTTTAAAAGTTAGAAGAAGGACCATACTATCAATCAAGGCATCTTTTAGGTAGCTGTTACAGCCTGTGGTTCCTGTTCCCAGTTTCTCGAGTGCAGCAGTGCATTTAATTGGAATTTAGATATGCTAACATTCTGACTCCCATCAGAGTGCTTTGAATTCCTGACAGATGGTCTGTTGTATTAAAGTAGTCATCAATACAGGAAGTGCTAGTAGAAGAAAAAGATACTGAAAGTGAAGAATTGCAAATTACTAAGTGACCTATTCACATTAGAGATTTCCATGCCTTTCAAATGTTTAAAACCACTGACCTTGCAAGAGGTACTATGCACCAATGAGAAAACGATTTAGAAGGATTATGTTAGGAATTACTAGAATTTCTCATTGAAGTAAAAGTCAAATATATATGTCCATTAAAGCCAAAGAGAGGAAGACGGTAAAGCTTTTTAAATAATGCCCAATATAAATATTACAGATTAATTTATCTAATTGCTTGAGGGCAAAATCCTAATTTTTCAATTTATTCAGAGTAAAATAGTTAAAGTTCTACTAAGATCTTGTAGTCAAAATAGAAACACATTTCTTTTAGTCCTGTGGCACACACACAAACACACACTGTTACTTCTATATTCAGACTTGTATAAGATAGGATGGTCTGATATGTTTGGTAACTGCATGAAAAACAAGGATGGATGTAGCATGACACAGCAAGAATGAGGCAGATAATGGAATACTGTGAAGGCTAACTCCATAAAGGTGGCCTGGAAAATAGGAACAGTGTAAATTGCAATTTAGGCAATCATTAGCACTAGTCTAGAACCAGCAACACCCAGAATGTGGTTATAATCATATGAATATTTTATAACAAGGAGTTCACACAGAATTCCTGATCTGTTCCTAATTTTCTAAATTCTTAAGCAGGTTTCAATTAGGAGACATGTTCATGGACAGTAGTATTCCCACTTAACCACATGGGATAAAGTTCCAGCTCCAAACCACCCTCCACCATATTTCTTAAGTTTCTTTACACTATTCCGCTTTTAAAGGAAGAGTGGAATACTTGAGTAGGAACAGAGGAGGTTGCTTGTATATTAAATGTATATGACAATATGATTGAGTAAAGAGGAACTTCAACCCAAGATAACATAAGCATACACAAGTTCTTTCTGAATTTATGTTCAAGGTCTAATTGGGATCAAAAGACTCTCAGAGAGAATGATAAGCATGTGTGTTTATCATATCAACAGATTAAAGATCATAAATTATAATTCTCTTAAAATACAGAAAAAATATTTAATTTAAAATATTCCAGATTAATTGAAGACAATAAAACATTATACAACTAGCTAGTAAAAGAGATCTTAATTTCGTAAAGTCAATACAGAAAACATCATGATTCATAACAGACTTAGTATCTTTAAAGTTAAGTAATAGAAAAACTGCTATCACGACTGCTGTCTAATGTTATGCTGAAAGGTCAAGCCAAAGTAAAATAACCCTTACTATGCTACTGGTATACTATTAACACTTTAAAAATCTGACAAAAAATTATAGAAGAAAAAAATACATATTCACAATCATAACAACAGCTATAAAGTTTCCAGGAATAATTTTATAAGACTTATACTAGAACATAATAGAGAAAAGCATGAATATATTTCTAAAGGACACAATAAGAGATATAAGAAGTTCATGAAAGGATGCGCTAGATATTGTACAGAAAATGATCCTCTGTATTTGTTACGATTGTGTTACCACACAAAGGGCACAATCTGCTTACCGTGAGACAAAAGCCAATCATCAAGAGGCAAGATGGTGGCAGAGAAAGGTCATTTTATTACAGCTTGCTAGCAAGAGGGAAGATGGCCGACTAATGTCCAAAAGAACCATCTTCAGGGGGGTACAGAATCTTGGAGCAGTTATACAAGCCAGTGCGTTATAGGGGAAGGGTTAGGAACGTTGACACTCCGGTGTTACAGACTGAGAGTTGCCACACCAGATCTTTCGGTTTCACTGATGATGGCTATCAGCATAAACTCTCTGTTTGGGGGGTCATCACATTCCTAAGGAACTCAAAAGAATGAAGTTATCGTCTTATTGCAGTTGGGAGGTATATGCACTAGCAGGGGTCATAAAATCTACAGAACAGGTGGATCTCCTGGAGGGTGCAAATCCAGCTGGGTTAGTTAGTCAGAGGTCATTCAAAGTTACAGCATGGTCTCTGTTCGACAATATGATTTCCCTTATGTCAACTTTATGTTGAGCCAATTTCAATTGGACTTGATGGAATATGATATACATGCGTTTACAGTAACATAACAAAATCAGGGTTTATTTTACTCATTCAAAGCTTTTGGACAGAGCCTATACAGATTGATGAAGCTGCTCCATGAAGATACCAAGTCCCAATTTCCTTCTATCTTTCTCTTGAATTAATTTTAACATAAGCATATTTCAAAGATAAACAGAATCCTCTTGAAGGAAGGTTGTGGGGCTATAAATGTAAGTTAGAAATCTCAATAAATCCAAATTTTTGTGTAATCAATTGAAGAACAGAGTTGCCATCAACCGAGAAGGATAGAATGCTGGGTAGTGGTTGGGTAGGTCAGGAGTTTATTTTGACACATCTATCAGTCAAAACTCAAGTCAGGAGATACACATACAAGTCTGGAAATGTCTATACCAGAGATGAAATTTGGAGGTCATGATTATACAGATGTCATTTAAAGTCATGGTGCAGAAATTCACTTCCAAGGAAATAAATGCAGATGGAAGGCAGGATCAAGCTCTGAGCCCTGGACTGTCCAACAACAGAAGGTCATACAGAATAGGAGAAACCAATACAAGTGTTTTAAAATGAGTACACTTGAATTAAGAGGAAAACTAAGAGAATACAGTGACCTGGAAAAGAATGAATTGAAGGCCTATGTCAAATGTTCCTGTGACATCCTGCAAAAATTGAAGATTAAGAATTGACCACTGGTTTTAGTAACATTGATTTATTGGTATTTTGACAAGTTGTACGGTTTTTGTAATGTGATGAAGTTAGATTGATGTTGAGTTAGGCAGGAATGAGGAAAGAATTAGTGCTTGTGAGATTACATAATTATTTTATTTTTGGAAGTGTGTTTTGTTGAAGGGGAATCAAGTAATCATAGCAGCATCTGGGCAGATTTTATATGTATATATATATATATATATATGTATGCATATATATATTCTTTAGTGAAAACAAAAGTCGTGATGTTTCAGAGGAAAAGCGTGTTGTTTGATTGTTTCCTTTTTGTAGATGGAAGGGGTTAGAATCTAGGGTCCATACGGAGGGCTTTGATTTTGATCAGAGCATAAATAATTTGTAGGTTAACAGCTACCAACAACGTGCGAGTAGATGTAGTGGTATGAATCTTTGAATGGTTCCATTATGATTGTTGATGTTTATTCCAATTTCAACTTCCCCCCTGCCTTCCTAGCAAGGAAAAAACAATGAAGCAATGATAAGGAAGCAGTAGCACCTTTATCAAGAAAGCACAATTATCCTAGATATTTTCAGTGGAATTTCATTTGCTAATCACTGACTACCACTTATCTGACACTGACAAATGTTTTGCTTTTTCGTTTTAGCTGAGTACATGATTGCACTGAACAAAATTATGGGTTTTTGAAAAGGAATAAGAGAAGAATGGGATTTGTATAGGTAAGTGTCAGTGTCTTTTATCTTCCATGCATACCTCAATATAATCTTTCATAGAACTTGACAAGCTGGAATTAAACTCATGTAGACAAGAAAATTGCCAGAAAAACAAGAAAAGTTGGATAAAAAGATGACTACAAAAAGGAATTTTGATGTTTGGATAGTAAAGCATTAGCAAGCAATAGCAATTAAATGAGAAATGGTTCAGAAATAGACACTTTTATTAATGTGACAGATACAGTTCAGAAAGAAATTTAACTTATATTGTGACCAAGATAGCTGTAACATTCTCCTCAGCTTGACTAAACTTTAGACAAGTTTATTCTTGACTCTAGGCCCCTGATCTCTCTTTTCTCAGAAAACTTACATTAGAAAACTTACAAATGTAAAGTCTTTCTCTGCTTCTTTGAGACACAAATCTTCTCCCAGGCTTTTGTAAATTTTACAACCCAGGAATGCCTTCCTCAAGGACTTGCAAGCTCTCCCTCTGAAATGTAGTCATCAGGAAAGATAGAGTCCATATCTCCCAGTCTGTGTGGGAGGATAGGAGCCTAATTTCAATAAGCAGCAATTAGCAAACACATTGGCCTAATTATATTGACCAATCTCTCCCCTAATATCCTTCGGTTCTATTCCACTAGCTCACCCCGGTGCTTAAAAGCTCTGCTCCCTCTTGTTTCAGTGGAGATGAGTTCAGTTTCTCCCCCTATTGCAATAGGCTTGCCCACTATTCCAGTTGACTTGAATAAAGTCTCCCTTGCCTATTTAACTCGTACACTGCAATTTTTCTTTGAAAATGAAATTGGATGTGATAGAAGTGGTATCACCAAGCTGTGGGAAATGATTCTCTATTCATAAAATTGTATGAGAAGACTGGCTATCCAGTTGGGGAAAATAATTCTATTTCAAACTGTTTGCAAAAATGAAATCAAAGTAAGTTAAAAACATAAAAGTTTAAAAAATATAGTTATAAAAATATAGGGCAATGTATACATTATTTTAATCTTGAAAATACTTTTTGTATGATTAATTTTTTCTGGGGTCTAGAATAAGTGCTAGGAACTGAGAAACAAGATAGACATTATTCCTGCTCTCAATAAAACATAAAAGAGATTGATCAACTGACTAAAGAAAACTAACAAATCAACTAATACTTGTATACTTTAAACAATATTTTACAAACAGAATAAATACAACTAAAAACCTAGAAGAAAATACAGCCAACAAATATGTAAAAGTTCTATACAGAATGCATTAAATAAATCTACAAAACAAAAAGTAAAAGAAAAGCATTCCCAAAGGAAGTTGAGCAAAATATGAATGGGTGGCTTGTGGAAATGCATCTTGGTTCCAAGATATATTAAAAAGAAGTCCATGCCTTTTAACTGAAAAATGCAAACTAACAAACAAAAAGCAAAGAAAAATTTTACCCTTCAAATATCAAAATTAGCATTACATGGAAAAGTTTGGAAAAATTTTTAAAATTATCATAATATCTAATGTGAACCAAAAATATCACAGCAACATTGTGAGTGAAATCTTGCCTCATTCATGTGAAAACCCCATAATATAGCAACGTCACTTCTCAGTATATGACTCAAATGAGTGAATCAAACTAACCATCTTTGCACAAGAAAACATTGCAGTATTGTTTTTGGTAGAGAAAAAAAAAAGAGTAATTTCGGCACTGAAAGAGTAAATGGTGTAATGGAATACTACATAGCAATGAAAAATATACCAGAATATATGGGCTAGAAAGAAAGGATTTACTTTAATATTGCAAAACAACAAATAGGACAAATTTAATTGCTGGCACACGTTTAGAGTAGAACTCCACATATGTACATACATATGCACAAAACACCAATATATTTTTTCATGGAGCCTATAAAAATTGAGAAATAGGCAGAGAGATAGAAATAGATCGAAATCAAATTCATGAATCTGATTACTTGAGTTTGGGAACCTGTTTAGTGCAGACTTCATCTTGTCTTCAACGTTTAAATTTGTACAAAGGGAATGTAGTTCGACATTATTAGGGAAGTAAAATAACTGAATAAAACATAAAATAACTTTTAGATGTGCCAGAAATAATAATGAAGTGTCGAAATATGATATCATGATAAAATTACTGGCTTCAAAGTAGAGTACTAGAAAATGTTTGAAGGTTCTCAAGAGAAATGCATATTTTTAAATCAATTCATATTCACATAAAGTATTAATTAAAGAATTGTTCTAAAAACCATTGATTACAGGAATATTTATCTTAATGCTTCATAGTATTTTGGTGCGTGGCTTCTTGAACTCTTTGGCTTTGAAATTCCTGATAATTCCTGACTTCACTCTGCCATGCTCTCAGTGTGATCTAGAAAAAGATACTTACTATCTTCATGAGAAGACTGGGGTGATAAATCACTTCCACTTAATAGGGCTGTGATGCAGGTTAAATGCTTTCAACTACGTCAAAAACTCAGAAAGATGCCTGAGACACAGAAGTAATTCAGTAAATGTTACCTGTTATTATCATTCCCTAAATAAAAGTAACACAGAAGAAGAAACTGGCTATGCTCTGAAGGTACACTCAAAAGCAAGTTTATTTTGATGAGATCATAAGAATTGTTTTTAGGTTTTATCTGAGAGAAAAACTGACGTGGTTTAAAAAAAGTTATATTTACTTTTTCCTTTGCGTATAATCTCTAAACATCAAAAATATTCTCTCTGCCTCCTACGATTCACCCTCCTACATCCTCATGCTGAGCACCACACAGAATATGCTTCAGTGACTGATGCTCATCAACAATGGGGGCTGTTATTTCATTAGTTTGTTTTCTGGAATATTCTTTACTTTCCAAATCCTCTAACTACACGAAAAACAAACACACAAAAAAGAAGTGGTTCAAACATTCTACTGAATGATTAATCCACAACTAAATTATTATTGTTTCCCAGTCAGCTAAACCTGAGAATAGTGAAATTATTTCTTACAACAATTAAAAAACAAAACAAAACATTATTCTCTTAATGCATCCCTAGTCAATTCACTTGAAAAAGCCATAATATTATTCCAATGAGTCATGAAAACTTGGCTTTAAAAAATAAATTTGATCACGATAGTTTGATATTTTCCATTACCCAAGGTTTGGAATTCTAACTTAAATAAATTTCTGTTTATCCCTAAGACTGACAATAATATAAATCAAATATTCTTCCAGGCAATATATGATCTAAACTTAGAGGTGATTTCTAAACTATACCTCAAAATGATAGTAATTACAAATATTTTAATTAAAATTAGTATGTAGAAAATTTAATGAAGAAAATGATTGTTGAATATTAGCTTTGCTTTTTAAATTGTTTCTCTGTCACTGTCCAAAATGGTAAAATAAGATGGTAATGTGTAATTCAGCAGGTTGTAAAAGATCTACTAATTGAAAAAGTACAGAGATATATTTTTCCCCAAATACGAATTGGGTACTCCCTTTGCAGTTAAATGCTGAAAAGTGTCTGAATAGCATTTGTTATTTTCTTTCAAAATATGCTCATTTTACATATAATTTAGTCACACTGTTTAAACTTTGCATAGCAAATTGCACTATGTACATAATTCCCCTTTTCATTGTTTATAAAATGTTTAAAATCCATCCAATTTACTTCAGTTCTCTGCTAAAACTACAGCTCATTGTCTCAAATTCTTTCCTTCTTTGAGTTTTATATTAGAAGCGCCTCTGCAGCAATTTAGCACTTATAAAACAGAAAGGCTTATAGGGAACTGACAACCCATTGCTGGAAATTATGTTCCATCTGTCACTTCAACAAATTTCAAGTGTTTCTCTTTTTCAATATTTTAATGCTATACAATTTAATTTAGGATGATTTCTTTAGATGACTCTCAAGGTCTCAGTAACTACGGAATCTGCTCTACAAGTAACGAGTGAAAGAAATAGGACCATTTTCCTTTTTCTTTCAAATACTTTCATTAACTAGAGATTCCTTTCACAGTTTTGAAAAATAGATTTTTAACCATTTAAATAGGAAAAAACCCAAGAGATGGGCAATTAAATTTATGGGAAGGATTTAAAAGCTGAAGAAGGTATGACTTCAAAGACTGATGTTTTTAGGGAGCATGGGGTGGAGAAGAGTAGTCCAAATTATTCTGTTTTTTACAATAAATTACAAGAAAAATCATCTGTGAAAATTTTCTTACAAATTTTAAAACAGTAAAGAAATCTTGACTTTTATATTATAGGTATATAATTACATTACACATTCCGTAGTTTAAAGGAAGATGTTAACTGAGAAAGGTGTAGAGACTTTTCCCTCAGCTTATACAGTTTAATCACAGCTGGGATCTGAGTGAATAAAATATAGTTCATTTCCCTTCTTTCTTTTTTCTTCTTACACTGAGACTTGCAAAATATTATTTCTTCAGCTAAGAATATCAAAAATTTATGTCACAAAATAATTAAGAAATAATTTATTGAGATGTACCCATCCACATATGTTATGTCCCCTCTTTGCCTTGCTTAATAGATGAGATGCTCATTGTGAGGAAAGGCAAAGATCTCTCTCTTGTGTGATGGAGGTAACCTCATCCATGTGGTGACTACTTCCCAAGCAATTATGAATTCAGCGTATAAAATGGACATGGGCATAAATAGAATATTTGTTTGGAAAGATGTGATATTTCCAACATGAATGTACTTTACAACAGTTTATTTTACAAATGAGAAAGTCCAGTATTAAGGGGTAGAATTTAAAAGGAGATGTCAGTCATCTTGATTGTAAATCTGAGGATTTTCTCCTAAAGTGAACTGCTGATATATTTTCTGAAGTTTATAAGTTTATTACATCAGATAAAGGCCAAAAAAGACAAGTTACAATGCAAACACTCTCCATAAGGAAACAAAGGAAGCCATTATGAGCACTACAAATATAGCTCTAATTAATATATATGTTTGGTCACAGAGGTAGAACTTGAAATGAGAGAAAATATGGAACAATAAGGCTTTAATAGAATGTAGAGATTTTGAAGAATAATTATTGAAAGGTGAGCAGAAGTAACAAAGATATATTAAAGAAATTAGGGTCCTGAGATTGTAGGTCAAATTTGAGATTTTCTACTGTGAAAAAAAATTTAATCTACTACCTAATTTATTTCATCTAGGTCCTAAATTTTTTTTATTTTAATTGTAGAAAGCATGCAATTAATTCTGCAAGTGGAGTAGACGATTTAGGGACTAACTTAACTCAAACAGTACAGTTTATTTATTCCAAGTAAGAGCTAGAGACTCATCTGGGATTCATATCCTGGCGCCTTGTCTTACTATACTATCTTGGGTAAGTTGGAAATACTCTCCGCACTTCTATTTCCTAATCTATTGAATGAGTATGATCTTAAGGTTGTTGTAATTCCACAGGCTCATCCATGTAAGAAACTTAGAGTAGTGTTGGGCTTATCTTGAACACTCTATAAATGTTAGCTGTTTTCATAGACGTTCTATGCATACCTAGGAAGCTCCAAAAAGCAGTTGGAGTCATGTTTTGTTACTTCACTGAAATAACATCCTTGAAATTGGCAATATTTTCAGATCTATCTTTCTTCTATTCCTTCTCACTAACTTCAGTTTAGTACCATTACATCATGTCTAGAATATCATTAGGTTTAACCATATGAGAGTGCCAATATTTAAACATTTCTTATCCTCAGAAAGAACAGTTTAAAATGATTCAATATCTGAGTGACCCTTTACTTCTTCACTCTACCTTCGAATCCCTGCTTCCCTGTTCAATCTACCTATGGTGCTGTTGCCAAATTAATATTCTTAAAGCATAATTTTCGTGGTGTCATTTTTTTTTTTTTTTTGAGGAAGATTAGCCCTGAGCTAACTACCACCAATCCTCCTCTTTTTGCTGAGGAAGCCTGGCCCTGAGCTAACATCCATGCCCATTTTCCTCTACTTTATACGTGGGATGCCTACCACAGCATGGCTTTTGCCAATCAGTGCCATGTCCGCACCCAGGATCTGACCTGGTGGAGCCTGGACCACCGAGAAGCAGAACGTGTGAACTTAACTGCTGGCCACCGGGCTGGCCCCTCATGCTGTCATTATTCTTCCAGAGGGCTCCCAGAGATGCTCAGGTGTCTACTGATATTTTAAAAGTTCTTTGAATGTGGAACAAGATTCTCTATAATTTATCCTAAATTTAAATTTTCAAACATATCCCAAACTATTCTTGTTATTGTAATTCATGCTCCTTTTGCTCTGGGCAGCCCACTGTTCTTGATACATCTGGATCCTCCTTCGCTTTTTCCTCTGACTGCTGGCTTCTTAGGAAACTTTACTGATTTCAGGGACCCAATTCAAAGGAGAACGTTTTTGTTTTCTCAGTGAATTTGAATTGACGTTGTCTCCTCCCATGCAATCATTTCTGTGTTTTCCTTCCTCCCACTGACTTAACAGCAGATTTACTATTGCAAGTTGTGAGGAAAGAGACCAGGGACCGGGCCAGCCCGGTGGTGCAGCGGTTAAGTCCACAGGTTCTGCTTCTTGGTGGCCTGGACTTCGCTGGTTCAGATCCCTGGTGCCAACATGGCACCACTTGGCACACCATGCTGTGGTAGGCGTCCCACATATAAAGTAAAAGAAGATGGACATGGATGTTAGCTCAGGGCCAGTCTTCCTCAGCAAAAAGAGGAGGATTGGCAGCAGTTAGCTCAGGGCTAATCGTCCTCAAAAAAAAGAGAGAGATCCGAGAGACAAATATGCAAATAGCATCTTTGCCAAACATTTAGGAATGAACACTCTCAAAAACTTTTTCACTAAGATTTCTCAAAATCTTGTCACCTAGGATACACTTGAGTCCATTTAGCCTCTCAATGATTCCCAACCACTGTATCAGCTTAATAAATAGCACAGATATTAATATAAATTCTGTACATCAACTGTTTAAATAAAACATATATTTTTCCTGTGACAAAAGGATTCTTAGATTTTACTTGGTGAACTGATATATACAGAAGGAAATGAAGACTATTACTAACCATGACAGTTCCCACATGCATAATAACTGTCTGAGGCAGCCAGATCAGATACCAGCTTCTTACATTAGGTTCCTTCTATTCTACAACACTAATTCTATTACCACCACTCTTTCTAGCCTTGCTAATGCTCTGTTCTCTGAATATGCTAATGTTGTTTTTAACTTCAGAAATTTTGCTTTTCACAGTCTTCTATTTCAAACCTCTTTCTATGACATAAAAATCTTGCCCACTTTTAAGGTCGATAAATGATAATTTCTTTTGAAATCTTTGATAAGCAATGGAACATAGTGTAAGATGAGGGGCACATTTCTTCCCCCTATTTTCCTGGAACAGTCCTTGTTCCCATCTATCACCCAAGAGTGTTTATTTGTAGCGTTCCCTTTCACACTCAAAAATTTCCTGTTTAGGATGGCATATAACGACAATGAATACAGTAATACTGAAGTTTCAGTAACATTTGCTATTCAGGGGAATTTGCATAAATTTTAAATTCCCATAATCTCATTATTCTTGAATATAGTTAAATGATGTGATTTTTTAAATTATTAGTTAACGATTAACTTTTCACTTATATAGAAGTGAATCTGTCTTTGAAACTATTCTCTCTTGTTTTGTAATTCCAGGTCACAAATCTCATACTGCACCTCATTGCAAACTATTAAAAATATTTTAAAAATTCTTAATTTATAGAATGCAATATCTTCCATGCCTTTCAGAATTTATCACTTCAGAGTACAACAAGAGGTATGTGACTAATTGAAAATATTATTAAATATAATAGTAAGTTAAGACATGTTTTAAAGACTGTTTTTGTTTTTACTATGTATAATTACTAACTAATAATAAAATGGAGATTGTAGGGGATGCAAAAATGTTAGAAAGCCAACTCCAATTGTGCTTTCTATTTTAAAAAAAAAATTATCTAATAAGGAAAACACACTCTAGTTGACCAAAGCTCAAAACCTTTGGGTGATAATCATTATATATGGCATAAAACGGAAGCCAAATAGCCTTTCTAATTCTGCCGAAGCATTTGCTTTATGAAATGAATCCTAGGTACTTTTGCCTTCCCAACATCCATTCTTCAACTTTCTAGAAATAGCATCACAAAATTACTTTGGAAAATAAGACTTCTCAAATAGATGCAATCTTGCTAGTGCAACAATTAAATGCCTTTCTGCTTCTGTTTGACTCTAGATAGGTCAGTAATGCAGTTTCTCACTGAAATTTAAGTTTTGAGCAATAACACAAAGAAAGGAAATGGATGACTGTGTAAGCTCTAAAGAATTTCTCCACTAGTACTTGTTAATTAGACCCTGAAGATGCCCTGGTTCTTGCCATTTCTGATATAATGATCCTCAAATTATTCTTAAAGTTTTTGATATATTATATATTCTTTCAATAAATTGATCACTTTCTTGTGTTAATAGAGTACATTTCCTCTTGCTTGTCACTGAAGAATCCAAATGAATATGCTATATAGAGATATTTATCATCTGGCAAAACAGACTGATAGGTGATTTCACACATTGCCTTTATATTCTAATGGTCAATTAGACAATTTAGGAAGTAATCCAGAGAGGCTGTTTTATGTGGTAGTTAAGAGCATGGGCTCAAGCCAGACTGCCTGATTTTGAATCGTGATTAACCACTTACCAACTGTATGATTTGAGCCTCACAGTCAGTGGCTCAATTTCCTCAAATTTATGATGAAGATCTTGTGAAGAATAAGTTTCCCAGCAGATTTGAAGCTCTTTAAAGAGGGCTTGAACAATTGTATCTAGCCAGTAACCAGTAATTGTCTTTGTTTTTGAATCCTTGTACAGAGTGGAAGCCTAGGATGTTTCTGTGACCTGTTTGGATAGGGTCATACTGATCTAGCCATAGAAGGTAAATCTTAGACCTTCAGAGAAGCAAAGGTAATGATCCAGCCCTGGCGCTTCTTCGTTCCTAACCTGCAGCAACAATGCTAACTACCACCAGCTGCAGATTACCAAATGTAAACAAAAATTGTGAGAAAGTCTAGACAATATGACTAAGAATCATAACTCTTATGATTATGATGATCTCTTATGAGATGTTTTATGGGTATGATTATCTCTTATGATTAGGATTATAACACCCCATAGAGTTCTTTAGGAAGAGTTTGACAATTATGGAAGTAGCAGAAAGCATTTCTTTTGAAACACATATATATGTTTTATTCTTATAATTTCCAACAGTACATCTGAGGCAAAAACCCCCATATTTAAATTTCTCCTTAAGAGTGTTGTAATTCTGTTTCATTTGAGACCAAGACGCAAAATACATTTGTATGTTTCCTAATCATGCTTTTCATAGGAAATAAAAAGCTTCCGCTTAATGAAAAAATTCCAAAGTAATACTATTACAAAATTGTGATATTGAGTAATATCTTATATTCTGCCAAATTAGAATTATTCGTTGTTCATGTGTTTGCATGGAGAGTAGGTGAACTCTAACTACTTTAAATACACCCGAAAGAAGCATGTGTTAAAATTCATTGCAAGGATAATGTAAGTGACAGATTCTAATCAAAATTTCTGTATTGTTAGTGTGATAAATTAAAAAGTCTTCAACACCATTTGTTGTGTTCTTTTTATCTCAACATAATTTTATTTTTAAGCTTGAGAAATTAACATTGTTGTTTAATGGAAATTAAATTACATTCAAGATTCAAATCTATGGAGTTTAATTTAGCTATAGCAGTAGCAGTGTTTGTTCAAGAGTGCTTGGAGAGATTTCTGTTTCTCGCCATGAAGAACTATCTTGCATTTGACCAAACTTCCTTCCTTCTGAAAACAACAAGATATGCTGCATCAAATGTATATATATTATATATATATATATATAAGCTTATATATATTATATATATATATGCTTATATATATATATATGTTTGAAATTATTTGAGAAGCATGAAGAAACTAGGTAAGATTTGAGAATGAAAGTACAAAGAGGGAAGCAGTAAAGTGAGAGCCACTTTTCATCTTGAAGCAAAACACAAGTGATGGCTAAGAATCTGAGGACCTGATTACAATGCTTTGCAGTTACCCTCAATAGGGAGACAAAATGTGGAGTTCTTGTTGCACCAACATGAAGAATCCATAGGCTCCACCCTAGGCTTTCTGTTGTGATTTGCAGGGCTAAAGGCTAGAAATAATGGCAACTGGAAATGGATATGGCAACTGGAAATGGATCTGGTCTTATAAATAATGATCTCCAGACTCAAATTAACTTAATCTCTGAATGGACTATTATTTTTCCCCAGCCTAAGTAGCTGTGTGATTCTGACAAGCTAAGGAAAGCTTTCAGCAATCTCAAGAGGTTCAGGTGACAAAAACTGGGATTCATGAAAATTGCACTTTCAGCTGTGACAAAAGAGCTATTATCAGATAAATTATCCAGCCAAAACTACTATGAAACCTGGATTAACTATAGGAAACAACTCTTTGAGGGTTCCAGAGAAAAAAACAAGCCATTTATGATTTAAGGCTCTAAAAATTCCGTAGAGAAGAGTGGAGCATTGCAATGAACTCCACATCTTGCTCCACATTTTCTATCAAAGTTTTGCCAACGTGTAGCTTAGAGAATAGAGACCAGTGAGAAAGTGATAACTGAGATGTGCCACAATCTTATAGGGGGTTGAAAAATTAGTTGGAGTTCAGAGCTCCTAAAGGAACTAGGACTTGAAGGAGGACTCCAGAAAAGTGTGACTAAAATTTGGAATGCAATTTCATTTTCATTACTTCCTTAACTCCTGTGCTAGAGATGTGTAAAACAAGACTCTAAGGGCATAAGCAAACAGAAGCATCTTGGAGGCTAAATCCTGAGCAAAGATTTTTGCAGTCTTGCCATTCTGAGAAGGCAGAGTTTGGAGTTCACAGATGGATAAATTGCATGATCCCTGGTAATTCCAGAAACTTTCTTTCAGATAAGAACCAAGAAAGGCTAACTTCTGGAAGAAAAGAGTGTCCTAGAGGTAGGAAACAATAATAATCCGTCTTAACAAAGCATTAAAATCCATGCTCAACATCATCATGATGATTTTCCAATATTCGATAATTATACTAGAACTTAGAATTAATACATTTTTATACAGAAAATACAATTTTCAATCAAAGCACACTAGAAATGCTAAGAAGTAAGCCTAAGTGATGGAAAACAAAAGAAATAGATAATCAAAACAAGACACAAAACAAAAAAACAGCAACAACCAGAAACAACCACAGCCATCTAAATATTGGATATATCAGAGAGTCTCTAAAATAACTGAGAAAAATATTCAAAGAAATACAGTGAATGGAGAAGTTCATGAGATAATGAAAATCTATATGAAAGAGTCAAATGGAAAATCTAGAACTGAAAATATAAGTAAAATTAGGAACGGTGGTTACCAACTGAGAGGAGTTGGGAGAAATGGGGAGATGTTGGTCAAAGGGTACAATGTTGTAGTTATGTTGGATGAATGTCTGAAGATCTAATGCTGATGACTAATGTGACTATACTTAATAATACTGTATTGAATACTGGAAATTTGCTAGGAAAGTAGATTTTGGGTGCACTCATCACACACAAAAAATGGTAACTATGTGAGGAGGAAGATATGCCAATTAGCTTGACTATAGTAATCACTTCCCTATGTACATGTACATCAAATTATCATGTTGTCCATCTTAAATATATGCAATTTTTGTATAAAAATTTAAAAACATAATGTAATACATTGATTTAACAGCAGATTTGACACAGAAGAGAGGATTGGTGAAACTAGTCATTAGACTATATTAAAACTGAAGTATAGAGAGAAAAAAAAAGTAAAAATGCAGAAAAAATTAGATGTAATACACAGTGTTAACAAAGGTCTAATGTTCATATAATTGGAATCCCAGTACAGACAGCACTGAGAGTGGCTGTGGCTCAAAAGCATTATCAGAAAAGAATAAAATGTGAAAAAAATCTTAAAACTAATTTCCAAAGTTCAGTGAAACTCTAACAGGAAAAATATGAAGAAAATGATGACAGAACATTGATAAAATCAAGGGTATAGAAAAATAGAGCACAAATAATGCTGACAATTAGCTTAACAGCAGAAATGATGAAAGCCAAGAGAAAAATGAAATATCTTTAAAGGGCTGATAAAACAAAGAAAAAATCTTCACAGCTTGAAGTCTGTAGTCCGGAAAAATATTCTTTCAAAGATAAATGATGGGATTTAACACAAACTAAAAATGGTAGAAATGATTTCCAGGAGAATTTCATTAAAAATGAAAATTAACCATATTTCTTTAGAGAGAAAGAAAATGAGCCCATATCAAAACACTAATTCAGCTAAGTATAAAGAGTTCCGTAAGTTGTAATTGTGGGTAATTCTAAATAAATATTGACTGTTTAAATCAATAATAATTTTTATTCATATTGACAACACATCCACAATTTAACTACACGACAACAGTAGAGCAAAGAATGATACATATTAATTGACTTACGTGTATTGGAAAGACTACATTTTGGAAAAAGAAATAAACTTATAATTCTAAGGAAGATTTTCATAAGTTCTCTATGAGCATTGTGAATCTAGAACAAATAAAAAGAATAAAACAAATGTATAACTAACAAACAAATGAAGAGATTGTTCAATAAAAATATGCTGAACTAATCTATAAGAAGACAAGAAGAAAAAGAAAACAGAACAGGTGGGACAAACAAATAGTGGATGATAGACTTAAAACTAAATAGAACAGCAATTTCAGTAAATGTGAATAGACTAAATACGCCAACTGAAAAAGTTTTAGAATGGAGGCAATAAAACAAATAAAAACAAAACATCGATGCTACTTTTAAGAGACTCTAAATAAAGTACCAAAAAGATTAAGCGAAAAGATGCCAGCCTCTGTAATAGTCTCCTCGTCAAGGATTTCAAATTCTTACTTACCAAATACAATTGATAACGGATACCTGAAAGAAGGTTGGCGGCTCCTGCCCTTCATCCCATGATTAGTACCACGAAAATACGACCTGGTGCAGTATTACAAAAGCACCAGTCCTCTAAACGTAGCTGTTTTCCGAGAAAAATCCCTTACAGAAGATATTCATTGTTAAAGATATTGGATGTAAATCCATATTTAAACACTCTTCATCGTGAATTGAAACTTGAGGCCTAATTTCTCATCTGAGCGCATCATATCATCATTGGTTAAGCCTCATAATACAGCTGGTGATAAGTTTAGTTAGGTAGAGGAGTGTTTTGAAAGTTGCCATTTTCTCATTTTAAGCTGTCCATTGCATTATTAGGATTGCTTTCAATGTGTGGTTCTTTTTGTAGTAATTCTTCAAAACCACTTGCACTTCTTGTGATTCCTATTTTTTAAACCTATTCATACTACAATTAATACAAGAAGGCACAAGGAAGCTGCAATATCTCACAATATCTTGACTTAGAATACAGAAAATTTGTAATATGCTGAGTAAAATAGAAATAATAATAGATTAATCAGAGTATGAAAATTAAAGGTGATTAATAATTACAAAGTTCCTTAAAAAAGATGTTAAAGATCATGAATGGATTAAAAGAATGTTAATGGATTATTTAACATAAGATCAAATAAATAAGAAGGGAAAGAAAATAGAAGTGGAGTATATGAAATACTGAGAACATGGCCTCTTTCTTATTCAGTATGCTCATTTTACTGTTAGATGAACATGCTATCAAAACTCAGGGTCACAACTTACCAGCTCTGTGATTTGAGGAAGGTTCTTACCCTTCATTCTTTTAGTTTCTTCATCTATACGTTTAGAACAGTAATACATCACTTACTCACGAAAAGTATGTAAAAGAACGTTTGTAAATCTCTGAACAGAATGCCTGTCATATAGTAGGTGCTGAAAAAGTTTGCATTCTCTCTCCCCAGCCTCCTCTTGCTAATATTTTTGTAATTAGGTAATTATCTCTGAGCTATTGGCATGTGAATGATGTCTTATTCTTTTGTGATTTTCAAGAAAAATACTAGATCTGAAAATCAAATGAGTAATCAAGCGCCAGCCAGCCCTGGTGGTCTAGAAGTTAAGATTCAGCATGCCCACTGCTGTGGCCTGGTCAGTTTCCTGGTCAAGGAACCATACCACCTGTCAGTTGTCATACTGTGGCAACTGCTTGTTGCTGTGATGCTGAAAGCTACATGACCAGTATTTCAAATACCAGCAGGGTCACCCACGGTAGACAGCTTTCAGGGAAGCTTTCAGGCTAAGACAGACTAAGAGTGAGCACCTGGCCACCCACTTCCAAATAAATTGACCTTGAAAACCCTATGAATAGCAACTGAACATTGTCTGATATAGTGCTGGAAGGTGAGGGGATGGCACAAATAGACGGGGCAAGGTTCCACTCTGCTATCCACAGGGTCACTGGGAGGTGAAATCCACTCAACGGCACTAACAATAACAATCAAGCACTAGATGTTTTATGAAGGAATGAAGAAGTGAATATGTTAATTGCAGACTAAAGCGTTCTTGAAGCAGAGATGCAGCGATATGATTTAAAGCATAAAAATTCTATTTGTTACTTTCTTTTAAGCAAGAAGGACATAAAATTTATAGATAACTCTTTTGGAGTAGGGTAATTGTAAGCGACGGAGTGCAAGTTAATTTTTATAATCCTACAAACTTCAAAAGCCAGGAATATAAAGAGAAAATGATGAAGCAGAAAAAAATCTGATTGCTTTCTATGAATTTGTAACTATAAAACAGTCAAATAAATTCCTTTTATATTCCATCTTACTCCAGTCCCTTTGTCGGTACATTTCTACCACTTTAGCCACAAATATACCAGTTATTATCAATTACGAATTCAATAACCATTAATTAATTTACCATGGATTTATCATCCTCTTTACTCTGCTTTCTTGTTACTAATACATTATTTCCTAATGCACTTACAGCTAAATTGCAAGGTCTCTTGACATAAAGATGCCCTTTAATGGCTTTTCCTTGCTGCTCCCATAGATGTTACTATTGTTTTTATATGGTTAAAAAATTGTTTTAAGAAAATTTCTAAAATATTAATGAATAAACTCTAGATATAATTGTATAAACATTTGAAATTAATTTCATACACAATAAACCAAAAATAGCATTTTTCTTTTAGAACAAATGGTATTAGTAATGTGCTCATTTATTTACTGATACAAAATGAAAATATAGTACTATAAATTTATTTTTGGTATTATTACACTTAACTTTGTGCCCTAGTGCAAACCAAATAATACTAAATATTATATTGCTGTATCAAATATGTTTCGTATATGTATGCATATCAGTTCTACAAAATTCCTTTAAAAATATAGTCATATTCCTGTTACAAAAGCTGAAATAAAAAACTAAATACCTAGTAGACTAATAATTAATGCTATTTATCATCGTATTTCAAATTCTTACAGTGAAAATTAATTTCTGTACAATATTTTGCTATTACTCTTTTCTTCCCCTTTTATCCCTTTGTAACAGAAGTAGACTCCAGTAATAGCTAGACAATGACTTCATAAGCATCAATTCCACAGGCCAAAGCAGTTTGAGCCATGTTTGCTGAAGGAAAAGTGAATTTGGTCTAATCAGAATAATTAAAAGGTAAATTCAAAGCTCGTGGAGCACGACTTGCCTTATATTAAAAACATGAAGAAAGAAGGAAGTCAGTCAATATGGCCACAAACTCGCCATCTAGCTACCCTTGTGTTCTTCACCTGGGTCAGCTCCTCTCATCTTCGTGCTAACACTGCTGGGACTAGAAGTGCGGTCATTCTCTTCATCTGTGATCTGCAACCAGTGCCATGTCTGTCTTGCCTAGGAATGGTGGCAGAGAATGTTTAATCCTGTTTAGGATATTTCAAAGTTTTGGATTTGGTAAGCAGCGCTATATTATTGTGCCCTGCAAACAACTGCTTTTCTTCCCAAGTGTTCCAATACATTCAATTGATTTTTTTTGTATGCGCCTCTGAATTAAAAATCTGATACCTGACAAGTTGTTTCTTTCTGATTCTTTTCTCTCTTGCTATCCATGGCTGTTGTCACAACTTGAACTCTATTTGTAATATTTATTTCTCTAGCTACTTCTGTTGCTTTGAGTATTACCCTGGATGATGCTTTTATATGCCCCAAATCATCCATATCCCTTACTCTGCATACTTTAAGGTTCTGAAGTTATATATCCTTCTTATGTTGTAAATAAGGAATATTTTAAATGGTATAATATTTAAGGAACAATTACCTTTGAAACTGTTTTACGTGTTTATGGTCTAGGGTATATTAGAATTTTTGTCCTTTAAGAGAATGGCATTTCTGTCATTTTCCCTTTCTTATCACACTTCTGGGTTTTTCTCAGAAATTCAAAAAATTTATTTTATATGTTCAAAGTTGTTAAACATTTTTATTTAGTAATGAGGAGAATAATAATTAGAAGCATTATTTTCTGAATTATTTGTGTGATTAAGGAAAACAATAACGACAATATTGCAGGATATACACAGTGTAATTTATTGAAAATTAATTATTTGAATTAGTAGCTAATTAATGATTTATTCCTTAAACTTTGATTACTTTTCTTGTTAAAAAATATATTATTAGAACTACTTGAAAAGGACAATAAGATGGCATAAATGTATTCCATCCCACTCATTCAGGGAAGGCTACCATTAATCTTTTTTAAAAATATGCTTCAATGCCATTCTGTGCCTAAGTGTTTGTGTATGTGTGCTTAGTGCTCTATGTAACAGCAAACTCTTAGACAGTGCTTACTGAATTCTTAGGACAGGCACTGTTCTAAGTGGATTAGATATATTGGTATCCATCATTCTGCCCATTTCATAAGTGGAAACTGTGATACAGAATGTTTAAGAACTTGCTTGAAGTTTGTTAGTGAGAAAAAGACCAGTGTTTAAAATTGGGCATAATGCTCACAAAGTTCTTGCCATTAAATACAATTCTGTCTCTCACTCAGACATGTCATTGTCATTATTTTTTAAAATAACATTACACTCTAGATAATGTTTTATAACTAACCACAATTTAGTCAATCATTTCCCTATTGTTAGACATGTAAATCATTCCAAATTATTTTATCATTGAATATTTAGGTTATTTTCAACTTCTTAGTATTGCTCAAAATTCAGGTAAAAAATAAATTATTTAAGAAGAGAGAAGGGAATCAAAATATTAAAAATTATATCTAATACGGAAACATCCTTAATATTTACAAAAGGAAGCGACATTTTCCCAAGTTAAAAACAATTAAAATCTAAGGAAAGAAAGATGAATTTTTGACCAACATGCCATTTCAACAAAGTTGTTGACTTATTCACCAAATTTATGCAAAATTACTATAAATCAAGTAATTTCCCTCTCTGCAAAAAACTGGTTTTAAAATACAGAGTCACTTTCATTTATGTCATGCTGTATCCTACATAATACTTCACATGGGGTATACATTCTGACAAATGTAAAATTCACCAAGGAGATATTATAAACTCCACTTTCAGATCGGAATGAAGGATGCAGTGGAGATATATTTTGCTCCATGGCATATGAATAGTCAATGATGAGATCGGCAATGCAATGATGTCTTCCTGACATCTTACTAAGTCTGCTCTCATATAAAACCAGTCTAATATGTAGTAATACAAATGAGAACTATTTAAGAATAGCTAAAGCAGAGACATTGAGTCCAATCTTTAGAAAAAAAAATAGAGACAACAATTTGTGTGGACATATTAGAGGAGGACCAATTGTATTGTAAGAATGACTTTCATGTATTTGTAATAAAAGTATAACAACAAAAGCAACAATAATATGAGCTAACCTTCATTGAACAAGTAACAAGTATCAGATTTTCTTTTAAAAAATTTGTATATATTGACTCACTTATTCAATAGTACAAATGCCTTGTTTGAATTGAAAATTACTAACAAAGATGTCCAGGAAGTCTCATGGATGGCTGAATTAAGACAACTGTGGGTTAAAAATGTGTGCTCTCACATATAACAATTGAATATTGACTAAACAATGTGATAGTCTTCCATATAGGTGCTCTCAATAATAAGAAGTTTAATAATCAAGGGAATTACCTTAGGGAGACAAGGAAAATAACATATGGTGGCACAGAAGGGCTGCATCATGTATCATGGCCAAGGAGGCCGATGAGGGCACTTATTTGTACATTTTGATGTCAGAGATATGTGTCAATAATTTGGATATTGTGCAAGTAAGAATTCTTACTATTAACTAAATGGACGTGCAATGAATTATACTCTTGCCGCACCACAACACTCAGTGATCCTTTTCAAACCTAAGACATATCTTGTCCCTCCAATGGCTTCGCATTTCACTAAAAGTAAAATCCTAATTCCTTAAAATGGCCTACAAGGTGCCATAAAAACTGACATCTCCTTTTACTACTCTTTCTCTTGCTTGCTATGCTGGTCATTGTGGTCCTGCTAGTCTTCAAATGTGAAAAACATTCTTATCCTGGGATCTTTTCGTTAGCTGTCTCTCTGTTGGGAAGCCTATAATTCCAGATATCTGCTTATCCACTTGACAAACTTCCAGATTTCCTCCCCTTCTTCAATCTTTGCTCAGATGCCAATTTTTCCACAGGGCTTAGTCTAGCTATCTTATAGAGCCCTCACAAGTCCATAGCCTAGAACTACTGAAATTCTTTTCCTTCTTTCTTTCTCTCTCCCTAGATAGGCAGATGATAGATAGATGTAGTAGACATAACTATAGATATAGACATAGATATAAATATCTCCACATTGTCTTCTTGTGAGAAGCAAGGTGCATATAATTACCTCAGTTGAGATGAAAACTGGAATGATTGCTAATAGACCAGGATTTCCCAGAGGTATGATCAATAAAAGCCAACCAAGCTGCTAGTTAGCTTATGTAATTTTAAAAACTTGACAGCTAGGAAGCAGAAATCTGATATTAGCCATCATAATGGAAATTCAGTCCATCACATACTTCCCACATCAGAACCCATTCACAGACCCAGAGCCCAGTATTTGAAGGATAAATATTACCTTGAGGAAGGACCCTATGACTCCACTTACAGCTATGCATTAATTATTTCTCTGATCCTTTTCAAAGAGACTGGCAATGATTTTCCAAGGCAAGTATATACTTGGAAAAGGACATATCCTGACTTTTTAAGAAGGCATACTCTTAGGTATGAAGCCAGTAAATACTAATGCCTTGTAACTCAAAACACTATTGTGGTCAAAATTAGATTGGGAACTAATGAATATCATAAGATAAATGAAGTTTTCACAAGGTGTCTAAAAGTTTCCTGTGTTTATTTTCCTAGTTCATTAATGTATAAATGAACAGATATAGTTACCAGTAGGTAAAACCCTAATATTTGTTCCCAATCTAGAAAATACAGATAATTGTGGTAGGAAGATCCACTGGAAGCCCATAAGACTGCTAATAATGCCATGAGAGTAAATAAAAATCAGCGGTGCATTACAAAGGGAATTGCAGAGGTAAATGTCACCAATGAAGACGTGAAATTTGCAAAGCTTGTTGTCCAATCACATCTCTGTACTTGTCAGGGCTCTATAAATCCAGCTGTATCATAACATATGACTGCATACTACCTTGGACTTAATCAAGTTGTAGTCTCAAATTCTGCTGCTCTGGAGGATATAATATACTTACTGGAGCAATTAAGCAAATCTCTGGCACCTGATATATGGATATTTCTTTGGCCAATACTTTTATCTCTATACCCATCATTAAGAAAGATCAAAATGACTTGGCTTTTATGTGACAAAGCCAGCAGTATACTTTGACTCCCTTAAATCAGGACTGTCAGCAGTCCAGCTCTCTGCACTAATGTAGTTCACAGGGACCTTGATCATATTATCATTCTATATATCTTACAATGTTGAACTGAAATAATAACATTGTATTAACTGGACCTCACATTAATTATACAACATCAACTGGTAATTAAGAACTTGTAATTAAGCAAGGCACTTTAATGGAAATATGTGGGCCAGAGATTGGAAAATAAATCAATGTTGATTAGGAGATCTGCCATTTGGTGAAGTTTTTAGAAGTCAAATTATCAGTAGCATATCTTGAGATCCCTGCTTAGGTAAAAAGCTGGAGTAGCACATCTTGAGATCCCTGCTTAGGTAAAAAACTGCTGAATCTTGTACATCCTACCACTAAGAACAATACACAACACTTGAGCTTCCTTACCTTTCAGAGATATCACATACAAATTTTGGATGTACTAGTATGATTTATTATTGAGTTATCTGGAAGGTTAAAGTTTTGAATGTGGCCTAGGGCAAGAAATGACTCTATAGCAGGTCCAGGCTACACTATAAGTCACTCTGCTCTTTGAGCCTTATGATCCCACACATGTGATTGAGCTAACAGTATCTGTAGGTAAGGTATTATGTGATATTTCCCAATAAAAGAGGTAAAGTTCAGAACTTGCATTAGTTATCTACTGCTGTGTAAAAAATAACCTCAAATATTTGTGCTTTAACTAACAAACTATTTTCTTATAGCTTTCGTGAGTCAAAAATCTGGCCATGGCTTTGCCAGATATCTGTTTCAAGCTCTCTCACAAGGCTCTAGCCAAGGATGGAGTATCCTTTGAAGGCTCAAGTAGAAAAAGACATTCTAGCTTATTCTCATGGCTCTTCTCAGCATTCTCTTTCTTATGGGTTGTTGGACTGAGGGCCTCAATTCCTAACTAGCTGTTAGCCAGGGACCTGCTTTGTCACTTGGATCTCTCCATAGGGCAATTCTCAACAAGGTAGATAATGTCTACACAGACCAAGTGAGAAATAGAGTGAGAAAGAGCATACAAGATGGAAGCCAGAATCTCTTTGTAACCTAATCTCAGAAGTTATATCCCATAACCTTTATGTAGTGTATTCATTATAAATGGGTCACAAGATCCAGCCCACACTCAAGGGGATGGCATTAGACAATGGTGGGAATATCACGAGACAGAACTCATTCATGACCAACTGGGAAAATGCTTATCACATATATTTTAGAGTTTTGGAACAAGGTTGTCGTGACTTCTGCAGTAGAGAAATACTTTCTGTTGAAAAACACATATGGTATGCCAGAATGTCCTAAGTACAGTTTGATGAGATAATAGTGGGATATTAAGTGATCAAGCATCCAGAGGTGCTTATTAGGAATTAGATGTTTTCTGACTTACTCTTTCAGAAGTCTGAATGGTACGTTAAGGACTAGGATCAAGCAGATCCAGAAGGTGATACCTCTGCCACAAGTAGCATCTGAACATTAGCTCCGTCTATTAGAACAGCATCCTACATAGCATTAGCTTTGACCAAAGGTCTCATTTAACAGAAATGAGATCATAGAAATCCAATTTTCTTGTATTTCTTGTAGCTAATCACACAGAAATAACCACCCTGATATAAAGTGGGTCACACTTTTGAACACTCAGCTAAGGATCTCTGCACTGTGGTGGCCTTGCCCTCTAGGATTCAGCATTTGACGTTGCATGTGCTTCATATGCATACGAAGTTTCCCCAAAGCAAACTTCATCAAAACACTGATGGAGCCTGGTGAATAAACACACCGCCTTGGTTGGGATAACTATGACCTGTGATCTGAGTTTTATATTGTTTTCCAGAAAATCCCAGAAGGATTAACCAACAAGTCATGCTTAAGGGTGGATGACTTGATAACATGTCTATCATCGACTGATTTCCCTTCTCTATCTAACTTTACACTCCCTAACTAGTTCTCGAACCTTTAAAATAAACTACTTGCAATTGCACCTTTGTCTTGAGGGTGTGCATCAGTGAGAATTCAAACCAAGGTAAATGACATTTGGTGTTCTGAGTGGCTCCTAAGGACCAGATGCAACCAATGAATATGGTGAAGATAATGACTGGTGAAGTGAATAGTCAAGAATAGGCAATAGAAAGTGAGGGGCTGGCCGGTGGTGCTGCGGTTAAGTTCCCACCTTCCGCTTCTCGGTGGCCCGGGGTTCACTGGTTCGGATCCCGAGTGTGGACATGGTGCCATTTGGCATGCCATGCTGAGGTACGCATCCCATACATAAAGTGGAGGAAGATGGGCACTGTTGTTAGCTCAGGGCCAGTCTTCCTCAGCAAAAAGAGAAAGATTGGCAGTAGTTACCTCAGGGCTGATCTTCCTCAAAAAAAAAAAAAAAGGAAATAGAAAATGAGAGGGAACTTTGCAGACATACTCTCCTTTCTCCTTGCTTCATCTCTCCCATGGACAGGTTCAAGGGTTACTTCCTTCTTTTAATCACTTCACAGAACTCCCACATGACAATCAAACTCACTTGCTTGAGTTCTATGGCTTGCTTTCAAATGTAAGTTAACACTGAAATGCGTCTTATCACAATGCTTAACATCTTTCCTTGGCTCATATTCCTTCTGTTTTCCTTTCCCTCTCTGCTAAGATCTTGTGTCTCTGTGACAATCTCTGTAACACTTTAATAACTTTTGCTCCAATTTCAGCTTTGATTTAAGATTACAAACAGGAGAATGATGGGTTTCTGTCCTGGGATAAGGATCTTAATTTGAAATTTGATATCAATGTGGACCATTAGAAATATTTCATAAAGCAAATAATGTGATCACAGTATTACAGGACCCTGAATCTTACAGGATGTGGATGATACAGGTGCAAAGTCTGACAGTGTGCTTGATACATGCAGAGACTAATTTTATCTCTGGATAGTCTTGAATATGAGTGACATGACCTAGCAAATCTTTTGTATAATTGAATAATTTTAGAAAATATGTAAACTCACAATAATATTTTATGAGATTTAAATTTTACAATTTACCTTGAGAAATGAATTAATCTATTAGAAAATGATAACCTTATCTAACTTAATCGTATTTTGAACTCAAAATAATAACAACTCACTCTCCTTAAATGTTATATCAACTTTATGAAATAGTCTTCAGATTATCAGGCTTTAACTTAATCCATAGTTCCTGAATATTAGTTGAATATTATAAGGAACATAAGCAAAAATAAAAAATTTATTTTTTTAAAATTTTTTTTAAAGATTTTATTTTTCCCTTTTTCTACCCAAAGCCCCCCGGTACATAGTTGTATATTCTTCGTTCTGGGTCCTTCTAGCTATGGCATGTGGGATGCCACCTCAGCGTGGCCCAACGAGCAGTGCCACGTCTGCGCCCAGGACCCAAACCAACGAAACCCTGGGCCACCTGCAGCGGAGCGCGTGAACTTAACCACTCGGCCATGGAGCCAGCCCCAAAAAAGTTTATTTTTGTATTTACGAAATAAAAATATTATTTTGGAAGGAATTTAAATCATATTATTAAAATATTTTTTAAAATACTTATATTACACTTGACCATATTATAATATACGGGATTATCGTTATTAAACACATATTCCAATTTGCAGAAAACTCAATGAGTAAACAGTAGTGCATATTTTATTGAAGTGCACAAAGTTATATATATATATATATACTCATAACTCTGTATGTACTTATTTCTGCCCTGTTCCAGGAAGGTTGTAAAATAATATGCAGAAATAGGTACAATTCCATCAAATAAAATAATCAAAACAGACATTGATGAGGAATGTGGGGCAAAGAAATAAAGAAGAACTGAAAACATACAGTGGAGATATAAATAAGCTGGGATAAAAAATGCATGGTAAAATCATATATATTTTATATCAAGCCCAGCGAAACATGAAGAGTAGATTTTTCCTGGTATTGACTCTAGCACTTTTATAAAGATAGTGCAGGCAAAATTACAGTAAATTTAAAAAAATAGTGAAATCTGTTATAAAATTAATCATTGCAGGCCACTGGCAAAGCTATGAAGAATTTCAGTAAAAATGTTTCCACAAATATCCAAAGCAAAACATTACTGATTTAAGCATGAAGTTTATAATTATAAATATATTGGCAATGATCATACTTCATATTTAAAGAAGTTTCACTTGTTTATAAGATATGAATCTCTAAGCAGGTACCTCCCTATCTTGGCAGATAATTCCCAGAAGAATTACTATGATCCTTCCCAGAGGGGTTCCATATCCATACTATGAAAGTTAAATGGATTCTCTAACAAGCAAACACCAAGTTCCATTATCTCCACACCACCCCATTGCCACACACATATATTTTTTTCTTTCTTTCTTTTTTTTTTTGAGGAAGATTAGCCCTGAGCTAACTACTGCCAATCCTCCTATTTTTGCTGAGGAAGACTGGCCCTGAGCTAACATCCATGCCCATCTTCCTCTACTTTATAAGTGGGACGCCTACCACAGCATGGCTTTTGCCAAGCAGTGCCATATCTGCACACAGGATCCAAACCGGCGAACCCCAGGCCACCGAGAAGCGGAACATGGGAACTTCACCACTGCGTCACCGGGCAGGCCCCTATTTTTTTCATAAGTTCCAGTATTCTCAATAAATGTTGGTTGCACACAGAACCTGTCAAATAAAGAGTTTATTTCAGCAGGAGCACTAATGTAATATTCTGAAAATCTCTATTTCAAACGTGAGGTTCTTCGCATGTTCTCATTAAAAATGTTGTTAACAAGGAGACTGAAATCACAATCCAATAATAAAGTCCTATGAATTTATTGAGGTGGGAGCTGGACCAAAATCACAGTCAGTATTTAAAAAATAATTATATGTATAATAATCTCGGGATGCTTTTCCTCACAAGGGAAAACTGTCAGAGTAAGAGGTCCAGCTACACTTCCCAAGAGAATACGCATAGCAAAGAGGATCTCAAAGTCAGTGGGGATGTGTGATATAACAGAGAAAGAGGGAAAATAAGTTACCATTAAAGTCTTGCGGCAAAAATTTAGATGGAGAGGGTGATGTGTGTGTGTTTTAGCAGATAGCATAAGTGGAAAAAGGTGAGCATAGGCTGCAGAATCTATAGTGGCTTCTAATGTGAATTTATGGGATGTTGAAAGCAATTCACCAAAGTCCAAGCTTGTTTGAGAAGACGTTTGGTTTGCACAATTTTAAAATATTTGACAATACTTAAAAATTAATAAATTTCATATTGAAACAAGTTTTCAAGTTTCTATTAAGTAATTGGCAGTTCTGATATACATTTCTGTATGACAACAATCAGCCAGACATAATAGTGACTTTTCGTTTCACATACGGCATGATATACAATTACCAATAGTCCTCAGCGCTCACAAATTCTATGTGTACAAATGCCATCTTCACATCACAGGGTAAGAACTTCTATATAAGCAAGTGTTGGTTACTCAGGTCTGCAAATTACCTTATCCTTACACATTTGAAGACTAATGTCACATATTGATCATGACATCTGTTTCAATGTAGTGTTTACCTCACTGGAGAGAACAGATAGCAGCGTGACAGATTTCCATGTTAGATTATCAAAACTATATCTCTGTGAGAAAGGAAAATATCCTTTTTTCTTGTGTATGTGTAGGTGTGTGTGGTGTTAGACAGTGTCAATGTTACAGTAAATATTTACTAGAGTTTGGTAGAGTGAGACTTGTGGAATAATCAATGTACACAGACATTGAAAGATTGTAAGTAAAAATTGGTGAGAGGGGCCGACTCCGTGGCCGAGTGGTTAAGTTCGCGTGCTCCACTGCGCCGGCCCAGGGTTCAGATCCTGGGCGTGGACATGGCACTACTCATCAGGCCACGTTGAGGCGGCGTCCCGCATCCCACAACTAGAAGGACCTGCAGCTAAGATATACAGCTGTGTAGAGGGGGGATTTGGGGAGATAAAGCAGAATAAAAAAAAAAAGTAGTGAGAATCTTGGCTAGATTTCAGAACGATTCTTGATATTCTTGCTTATGCTTAATTTTATTAGGGCTGAGTAGAAAAATAGTTGAGATAATAGTTGCTTTCAGAGAATTAGTCCAGTTGTGTGATTCCTACTTGATTACGGCAGACTAAGAGCAAGGAAACCACGATGGAGAGAAGAAAGAGGGAGAAGAACAGGCATCTGGAGGGATCGGAATATTTTGGTTAGAGTCATAGATATCAAGAGAAGAATTTAAGAAGCTTTCGGTGTGAAAAACTGTGTGAACTCTCCGTGTACCCCTTTATGAAAAAGACAGAGAATGTGGTAGTTTCTGAGCACCATCCATTACAATCACTTTGGTATGCCAGTGGTGCTCATAGCTTGACGAGACCATCTAACATGCTTTCTCCAATAAGGAGCTCTTGGGAGCTTCAAAAGCTTCTGACTCTTACAAGAGATCAGGCAAGTAATTTTATATTTCATATTATACCCTTAATTTTTTCAACAACTTTATTGAGGTATAATTTGCATACCTTCAAATTTACCCATTTTAAATGGAATGATTCAAAATGTTTTAGTAAATACATGCAATTGGGCAATCATCATCACAATCCAGGCTTAGAACACTGCCATCTCCATGAAAAATTTCCACAGGCTTATTTGCAGTCAACACTCTGCCCGTTCTCTGCTTCAAGAAACCACTGACTTGCTTTCTGTCTCTATAGTCTTTTGTCTTTTCTAGATTTTTTTAACATAAATGCATTAATATAACAATATTTGGGGATCATCCATCTTGGTGCACATATTAGTCATTCTTTTCTTTTTATTGTTGAATACTATTTCATTGTTTGTGTATACAATATTTTTAAATATCTATTCACCATTTGATGGATATTTGCATTGCTTTGAGTTTCGGGATATCATGAACCATGCAACCACAGACACCCATGTCCAAGTCTTTGTGTAGATGTATGTTTTTATTTCTCTAAGGTAGATACTTACTAGTTGAATTTCTGGGCTTTATGCTTAGATTGTTTTTTTTTTTAAAGATTGGCACCTGAGCTAACGACTATTGCCAATCTTTATTTTTTTTTTTCTGCTTTTTCTCCCCAATCCTCCCAGTATATAGTTGCATATTTTAGTTGTGGGTCCTTCTAGTTGTGGCATGTGGGACACTGCTTCAGCATGGCCTGATGAGTGCTCAGGATCCAAACCAGCAAAACCCTGGGGCGCTGAAGTGGAGCACACAAACTTAACCACTCAGCCATGGGGCCGGCCCCTATGCTTAGCTTTTTAAGAAACTGAATGTCTTTTTTTTCACAGTGGCCTGCCAATTTACATTTTAACCACGACCTAAGAGGATATCAGTTTCTTCACATCTTGCCAACATTTAATATTGTCTTTTTTTTTTAATATAGCCATTCCAGTAGGTGTATAGCATTATGTCATTGTGGTTGTCATTTGCATTTTCATAAAACTAATGATGTTAAGCATCTTTTAGTTTGATTATTTACCATACATATATCATTTTTGGTAAAACACCTATTCAAAATTTTGCTCATTTTTTAAAAATCAGATTTTATTGAGAATGGTCTGGTGGTATAGTGGTTAAGTTCATGTGATTTGCTTCAGTGGCCCAGGGTTCACTAGTTAAGATGCCAGGCATGGACATACACACTGCTTATCAACCCATGCTGTGGCAGGCATCCTACATATAAAATAGAGGAAGATGGGCACAGATGTTAGCTCAGGGCCAATCTTCTTCAGCTGAAAAAGAAGAGGATTGGTGGTGGATGTTAGCTTAGGAGTAATCTTCCTCAAAAAAAAAAAAAATCAGAGTTTATTGAACCGCAGAAGATTTATTTTTATATATCTGGAATACAAGTCATTTATCAGATGTATGATTTGCAAATACCATCTTCAAGTCTGAGAGTGGTCTTTTAATATTCCTAATGTTGCCTTTCAAAGAGAAAAAATTTTTTATTTTGATCCAGTTTATCAATCTTTTAATAGATAGTGCTTTGTTTTATATCTAAGAAATCTTTGCTAACACAAAAGCACAAAGACTTTTCTTCTGTTTTATCATTGTTCTTCTTACATTTAGATCTATTATCCATTTCAACTTAACCTATGTGCATAGTATGATGTCATGCACTTTTTCCCTTTATCAAGATTTTCTCTCTCAAAGATACCTATTGGATAGCTCCCTAAGTGAATCAGAGTAACTCTAAATCAGACTTTCTGTAAATTCACACAATATTCCATAGTATGGATGTACAATAATTCATTTAACTATTATTCTATTTGAGAATTATCACCCCTAGATTTTGTCCCTACTAACAGTACTGTAATAAGAATTTCCAGGCTGGCCCTGTGGCTGAGTGGTCAAATTTGTGCACTCTGCTTTGGCAGCCCAGGGTTTTGCCACTTCAGATCCTGGGCACAGACCTAGCACCACTCATCAAGCCATGCTGAGGCAGCGTCCCACATAGCACAACTAGAAGGATCTACAAGTAGAATATACAACTATGTCCTGGGGGGCTTTGGGGCAGAGAAGAAGAAAAGAAAAAAGAGAATTTCCTGTTCTATTATGGTAAGAGAGGTTTGCAGAAATGAGTGTGCCAACACTTTTTGTTTTCAGAGGAAGAATATACTATTTTCCTTCTCCATTCTTCTATGAGATAATCCATTCCAGTCATCAATAGATGTTATTAACCTTGATAATTTTTGTCAGACAAATAAGTGTATGTGATATTTTGACTATTGTTGCTAAATTAATTCAGGAATTTCTAGATCATCAGCCACAATGTATTTAAAAGTAAAGCTCAACATATTTTTATTGTTTTATTCAAAATTTTGGGTAGTCCTCTTACTAGACCATTCAACTTGATCATGTAGTATTTAAAAAATTGTCTACATATACCCTGATATAAGATGAAAATTATGTAAACTTACAGATTTTTTAGGAAAATAATAACTGTCAAGGAATCCAGGAATTTTTCAAAAATAATAAATAAGTCAAAACTGAATAGAAAATATGTATTAACTTGTAGATTTTGTTCCAAAGAAACTGTAAATGCTGTCAACAATTAAGCTTAATTTTGGCTTTTGGTATAATTTTATTTTGGCTGAAAGATAAATATATACATATTTTGGTCTTTTAAAACATTATTCCTCTTCTTTTGTACAGTTAAAAAATAATTGGTTACACCTTATAGCATTTTCAACTTTGGTGTATACATCAAACTAATCTATTCATCTAGTATGTGTTTATAGTGATAAGAAAACACTGATAAAGCCTATTAATTATTTTGTATCTAAAAAATTATATCCACTAAGCTGTTACAGGGACTGTTTCTTTTTGACAAATTTCAGTACAAGAAGATATTCATAGGGCAAGGTGAGTGAGATACTTTGTTTTGAGGTTACCTGCTGGTGGGCAATTGACCTTATCTGGTGATATTTCTTAAGGTTAAAAAGAATAAGTCAAAGTTGTTGCCATGTATATCTTTATATTCAAGTGGTGTAGGATAACAAATAGCACAGGGATTATAAACTGACACAAAGTGGAACGTGAGGATGACAATTTAGTCTGTTTGATCGTATAGCTTCAGGCTCAGGTCGACAAATGGTTAGTAACTGCACTTAATTAAAGGGATTCTAGTTTACCTGTTTCATGACACCTTCTGGTTCTCCCAATTAGTGCACTTGCTGAATACATACATCCAAGAAAAGAAAAGGTCAACCACTGCTGATTTGGCATGAAAATACCAAAAAAGCTTCCATGCGTTTACTAAAAAAGTTTCTATTAGAGTTAATAGATAAGAGAGTTGTGTAAAAGAAAATGATTTCCTGAGGCGATGATTCTGTGTGCCTGTAAAAATGAGATAAAATTAAATACACACATACAAACCAATCTACATATTATTTTTATATTGCAAGTGTTGTGAGAAAATGGAAATTGAGATGTTTTGATAATAAACATCACAGTCAGACCTTATATTACAACGCTTCCTATTTAACTAGGATCAAAATTCTGTGATTTAAGTCAAAGCCTTCACATTCCCTAAGATTTTCAGTTATGTGTACAGGAAATACGGAAAACAAACCAAAATGACTATTTCTTGACAATGATATCACATTTTATATTACACAGCCTTAAGGAAATGGCCAAAGCCACGTATAAACTCCTAAAAACTACCTTGAAATAGACACACCATCAAAACTAGTATGATTGACAGAATGAGTTAGTGTACTAATGAATTAAAGTTGCAAAAGTGTAACTCAAAGTATTTATCATTTCTAAAATTAGTATTGTATTAATTTAAGAGTTTACATTAAAATAAGAAATGCTTGAACTTTATCATAATGTTTTCAGCAAAGTCCTGAGAGTTTCAATTAGTAATACGTGAGTTATAACGGCAAGTGATATGTTACAGAAAATGTGTACAGTTTAACCAATGGATCACTTCGAGGGAGTCTTTAATTGTAATGTTTAACACAGTATGTTACTTATTTGAACTTATATCCCAATTCTTAGCAATTTGTTTTGCTACAGATTAAGTATTATGCAAATTTATTTGGTTTCTAGATTTTTATTTAAGCTGGTCTGTGTAAATGATTTATTTAGTACTTCTACATAAAATAAATAGCTTTTGAAATATTAATCATGATTAAGCTGCTAAGTTATATACTTAAGAGCAAATGCATCATTTATAATCGGTGAAAATCAATGAATGATTTACTATATTCTGCTTTTGAATGACTTCAAAAGAATCTTAATAAAATGAGATGAAGTAACAAATTTACTAAATTCCTAAAATAACCATACCTTCAAAATCATCATTTGGGCCCATTAAACTTATTTCTGGGACTCACCCTCAACAATAAATGGCTTGGAAAGAGCTGATCTCTTACATAGCAGTGGTCTACTCTCTTTACTACAAATAAAATAGAAAGAAATTAGGTTCTAAGAGAACCGTCATTAACAAAGTTGTGTTTTAGTCTACTGCATGTGTGTATCATTGTAAACTGCTTCCACAATAATGCAAGGATTAATTTCAAATTTTACTTGCAAACCGCTGGTTTCATTTCCAGCTCCCTCTAGAGCCCATTTTAGATTTGTGCCACAAATCTTACTATGCCCATGGCGTCTATTTATGGCAGTCACCACATGATGCCAAGACTTTCAGCTCATTCCTTGTCCTCCAGATTCTGATCCTTTTCTGATACCATTTCTCACCAACCTCAGCCCTTGAAACACAGTCTTCAGCAAAATCACCCTGTGTCCATGACCTCTTTTCTGAATGTTTCTTTCACTCTTGCTCTGACTCAATCATGAACTTCTTTTGAAAATAATGCTTCTTATGCAGTCCTATAAATTGGTGGCTAGTTTTTCTCCCATACTGCTTGTACATCTGTCATGACTATTAGTTATTTCAATATTCATAATGATGTTTCTTCCAACACTCTATTCTCTCTTCTTCCAATATTCTTATATGCCTCCATAATGTATACCATCACTTGTTCTGGTGTACTCTTTACCTGGCCATTACAATAACAGGGACATCCCAGTATTCTCCATTCTAAGTATCTCATTCTCCAACTATCACAAGGTTATAGATCACTCTCTCTACTACACTGATTCTTATAATTTTTCAAATTTTGAGAACCTGTAATCAGGGGATCAACTATACCTACAACTCCTCTGCAAGACTGCACTAGTCACTTTCTTTGGGACATTTCCTAAATCCTCTCACTTTCCCTTCTTTCCTTCTGGGTCCCTCATTCCCATACTTTCACTGGTTTTCTCAGGGAAGACTTTCTAACAGATTATGTTAACAATAATTTGTATTTTAGGCTCCATTTAGGAGAAACTTAATCTAAGCATATATTCCTTCTCCCCAAAGACTCAGCACAAGAAAAATGCATCCACAGCATCCCATGACTTCAAACTGACGCTACTGTATTATTCATTCTGAGAAGTGTTCTATTATCAAAAAGATTGCAAAAGGTTGTACATCGTTTCCTCTCTTTAATGCCTCTTTTCCCATTTTCTCTTGAATTCACTCCAGTCGTGATTTAAAACCACTATGACACTGAATTTTTTAAGGTCAAACATGGCCTTGATGTTACTTAAGCCAATGTCCACTTCTCTGACTCCTTTTAGTTAACAGTTGACTTGTTAAGTTAGTTGACCTGTTAGCAGTATTTGACACTTTTAATACCCAACATCCCTGAAATATTTTTTCACATTCCTTCCAGGACTCAGTATTCACTCTCTCAATTATCATCCTAGCTCACTGCTAATTCCATCTGCATCTTGTTTCCTTGATTATGTTTGATGCCCTAAAGCTAAGTCCTCAGTCTTTATTTACTGCTCCATCAGGTTCTATGAATGTTTGATGCTACAGAGCCTCATACTTATATTCTCAGTCCATAACTGGGCTGTTCCCTGAATCCCAGACTGAAACATCCAAACACCAGTTTCTGGTTTCTTGTACAACATGTGAAGAGCTTGGAAGTTGTCACTCCAACAACAAAAAAGTTAAACGAGCTGAAAAATAAACAACTTTTCTAATATCCATGAAAAGATTGAGATACAAGGCAGAACACTTCCCCAAAGAATGGAAAAAGAGGCAAATACCAAAAGTCATAGTTAACCAGGAGCAAAAGCCGGCACACAGAAGACCAGCCCCGTACCCGATACTGCTGGGAACATTTACACTATAATTTATCAATTGCCAGAGGCTCAAAGTAGACTAGACTGAAAGTTAAAAACTCTGGGGGCAAAGTCTGAGGAGGGAACCCAAACTTTTACGAGTTATCTCTCCAGGAACACCAATAAGTTGTCAGAGTGAAGATTGGAGAAAAATCCCCTTGCACTTCTGGAAGTGGGGAAAGAACGGGAGTAACAATTTTGAAAGAAGCCTAGAGCAGTCTGTTCTCCTTAACGATGGCTTCACCTCAAGGGAAATTATATTTACCAGACTTGATTTTTATCAATAATTTTTTCACAAGAGTGGGTTTTACCAGATTCTAACTGGCTTAGGGGAAGGAAAATATCCATCCCTAGCCCCCTGCAGCCTTTTAAGTGGAGGAAGAGAAATATCTGACTACAGCCTTTATTTTTCCTGTCTCACCTGAGGGAGGGCGGGGGAGCTGAGAAGCACTTGTAAAGATTACAGCCCAAGGCACAGTCTTCTAAAAGACTGAGATTTAATCACAGGATGTAGAACATTTCCCCTCCACCACATGTTACTGAACATCAGTCAAACCCTTGTAAGATAACAGACGACAGCTAAACAAAATGCAAAATGCGAAGCTCAGACCTTATTTTAGAATGGAGTCTCTACGGAAACCTGAAGACAGCAGGGAATACAAAAACAAGGACATGAGAAAATTTCTGTCTCTAATGCCTATAATTATGGCAAACAGTAATCACAACTTAACATCTAACTAAACAAAAACTTTACGCTAAATGCCTATTTATTTCAGAATCCTTTGCCAAAAACATCATGCCCAGCTTTCAACAAAAATTTACAAGTCATTCTAAAAAAAAAGTGAAACATACCCTTACCTGACAATCGGTTCCAGGAAAAGAGGATTTTATTGTGTGTGCATATGTGTTTCTTAATGCTGCATGCCAAGTGCTTTTTAAGTGACTGATAGACAATAAATATCTGTTGACTCTGATGAATGAAGGTTAGATCTCTTTAGTAGTGATATGGCTTGACAGAAGACTGCTTTTTCGTTTCTTAAAAAACAACCCAAAAACCCACAAGTTATTGAGCTGAACAAACATCTGAATTTTCATATGCCATTTTTTTTGGGGGGGTGGGGAATATTGGCCCTGCACTAATATCCATTGCCAATCCTCCTCTTTTTTTTTGCTTGAGGAAGATTAGCCCTCAGCTAACACCTGCACCAGTCTTCCTCTGCTTTGTATGTGGGATGCCTCCACAGCATGGCTGATGAGTGGAGTAGGTACACATCCAGGATCCAACTTCGCAAACTGGGCCTGCTGAAACCACTCCCTCATATGCCATTTTTATTCCATTTTCTATGTTTACTTTCTGTTTCTTTAAAAAAACTAATGTATATGAAAATATGGAAAATACTCCTGGATATTCTACAAATAAACATTTATAGCATTTCAGAATAAAGACAGTTTCAGAGAAGTAGCGTGCATTCATCTGTCCAATGCTGAATGTCAGAATGGTAATGCATCCAGCTCGTTTGCATCTGATGCTACAAACTACTACTAATTCTGCTTCCATTTCCATAGGCAATGCAATGAATAGCTGCATCTGGTATGATTTAAGATTTTTAAAAGAGGCAAATTTCCATAGTAACAGAGTTCTGAGTAATTCAGATACAGATTTTTTAAAAAAGCAAAACTGAGGTACATTTATAACATAGGGTTCTCTCAGAATCATCATATATTAGTGAGGAAAAAAGAAAAGCATTTCTTTTACAAACAACACTGAATCATTTATTTTTATTATTCTTAATCAGTGTAGATGTTTCACAAGAAATTAACTTGTTCTCATGGATAGCAAGGAACACACAAACATAAATGTCTGCTAGTCAATCAAAGCTTAGACATAATCACTCTGTTTTTAGCTACATGCATATTTATTAATAATTAAACTTTAAGCAAAAATGAAATATTTGATTTTAAGTCAATAAATAATAGTAAAAAGGTCATAGTTTATACAGGGAGATATATGTAGATTTTGAATATGGCTTTAAAATAAAAAGTATAGGGCCACACAATCCAAACTTAATTTATTTCATGAAAAAATAATCATGATTAGGTATATATTTGATGTAGTTAACTCTTAATTCTGTGTAACATAAGTAAAAATATTTTTCCTTAACTATCATGAACTTTATTTCAACAGTTCTTTGTGAAGAATACATTTCTTTTAAAGTCTTTTAATCTCTTTGTACGTTATGAAGCACAGGTAATTTCTGTAAGTAAAAATCACTGTATTTAACTCCGAGAAAGATGTAGAGGATATCCAGTAACACATGATGGACGTGATTTCTTGAATGGTGAATCTCGCAGTAACATCATTTACTTGTTGACTGATTGCTATAACGGAGGCACCTTTGGTCCTCTATCAACACACACTGAAGTCAATGTTTAGATGAGTTAAAATGTCAGACTCCCGTCATATAGGGATAACAATAGGTTTTGAGGGAAATGGTTTCTGACGAGGTCAAAAAACAACTCTATAACGACATTACAGCTGTCAGAAGTTGGTAGAACAGAAAAGCAAAGTAGAAAATATTGAAATAGGAGAAAGAAAAACAATCAAGAAATAAAGAGCAATAGAAAGATTTATAGGGGCCGGCTCCATGGCCGAATGGTTAAGTTTGCACGCACCACTGCGGTGGCCCAGCGTTCGGATCCTTGGCGCGGACATGGCACCGCTCGTCAGGCCCCATTGAGGCGGCGTCCCACTTCCCACAACTAGAAGGACATGCAACGGGGATGCACAACTTTGTACAGGGGGGGTTTGGGGAGATAAAGCAGAAAAAGAAATAAAAAGAAACATTTATAGAAGAATTGTTCTTAAACTGTAAGTTGGAATTTAGTCTTCAACAATATATATGCTAAATATTCATTGTCACTGATCATGCATAATTATTTAGATGACTTATAAACTCGGACATTATTGCCAGAAGAGAACTTCTAATAGAGGCCAGACACTTCATTTCTCAGGTATGGAAACTGGAACTAAAAAATAGATTACTGAAAGTCACATAATTAATTATTGGCAACCATAATTGTTATTTACTTAATGCTTGTTCATTACCGAATGTATATGTAGGCTAGATTGTAAGATAAAACTTTTCTACGAATTTTCTCTCTACCATTTTTGTGCGAAGATACCCAGTGTAATGGAAAGAAACTAGATTTTGGAGTATCATATCTTGAGGTTCAAATATGAGAAATGGTATTATGTGTGTGATCTTGATTATATTGTTGAAATGTTCTATAATTTATATTTTTCATTTGAAAAGATACATTCTATTATCTGTAGAGATGTAATTTATATTATGTATCATCTAACAGTTAATGCCTAGCAAATACTAGATTTTTATAATATCACAATCCCTTCCCTCTTCTGAAACATTAATAAGGGGCTCTCAGAATATGTTGGTTAGTATATAAAACAGGCGTTTATGAATTTACAGTGTTAAAAATCTACACTTTTCTTACCATAAATTATTGTAGACATTAGTATTAAAATTTAAGATAGTCTCAATTTACCCAAATTTTACAATCATGCTTAGTGTATCATGATTGTTATATGTTTTAAAACCGTGGATCTTCCTAAGAAGAAACAAGAGTTTTCCTCCTGTTGGAAATTTCTATGTTGAAAATACTACTTCATGTCACAAAATTAAGTAAATATATTCAGAGCATGGAATTTGATATTCAACAGAGTCAATTACCATTCCTGAAACATGTCACTTATTCTTTATATGATCATGGGCAGGTTAATATTATCTCTCCAAATTCCAGTTTCCTCAATGTTAAATGGAAAAGTAAAAATATAATAATAATAATAAAGAAATTTTACTTACTACTTCATAAGGTATATAGAGGAGTGAGGAGGAGATCTAAAATGGCTGAAGAAATATCAATACCAGATACTAGTATTAACACTAAATATTAGTCATTTAATAAGTTAACGAATATATTTGGTTTTAAGAGTAGTATTAGTTTACAAGAACTTTATAGCTCTAAAATCCACCCACTGAAACACCCCACACATATACACACACTTGCACCTCCATGTCCTTCGTGACCACTATTTAGGAAAAGAGTGATTTGTTCAATGGTTCTTCAAGGTGATCACATGAAAAATAGAAAACACTGTGCTGGTGATGCAATTGTATACTACTTAAGAATAAAACTGATAGGACTGGCTTTATATCAGAAATTGATCTTTGATCTTATTATAAATATATTAATATAGACACGTTACCTAATTAATAGTAATATCTGATAGTTTTAACAGAATATATTGAGAATTTTTTAAATTGATTACTTGATTAAAAAATCTCTACTTCCAAAACTATCATATTTTTTCAAAAAAGATGTATATTAACATATATAGTTTTTTATTGAATGCATAATATATAATAAAATTTCAACCTATCTACTAGGAACTTTTGGATGTTAAGGCAATCATGATTTCTGATCTCATATAGTTCATATTAAAGAAGACAACTCATGAATTAAACTTAGATTTGCTTAATACAATGATAGGACGCTTACACACTGTAGGTACATCTAGAGGTGATCCAGTCCTCTACCTAGAATTTACGGAAAACCTTTCCAAGGAAAGGATACTTACACTGAAACCTGAAATAAGCATGAGTTAGTCAGATGGAGCAAGTAGGGGAGTGATTCCAGAAAGAGGGAACAGCATGTCAGAAGTCTAGGATCTAAGAAAGTACATGCTACATTAAAGCATCAGATGGAATATCTGCTATGGGCAGAATGTGCCAGAGGTCACAGGTGAGAGACAGTGCAGAAAAGGATGACAGAACTGTGTTGCTAAAAGACTTTTAAACCAAGATCTTGGAAACTCTTCTAAATTCAAAAGAAAGAAAGGGAACAATTCAAAGAAGGAATGTAGCATGATATGCATCTCTGTCTGACAACTTAAAATCTGTTTTAAGAAGGGAAACATGACTAGAAAGTGAAAGAGTTTAGAGGCTATTGCAGTGTTCCAGTAAGCGAAGGTGATGTACCCTACTAAATTGATTTTGGTTGTGATATAAAGTATTAACATATCTGAAATATAATTATGAAGTCCAAATTGTGGCAATTGGCAAATTATTTGGGTGGGTGAAGAGAGAGAGATATTAGGATTAGGAAAAACTCTTATGTTTATGGATATTTGGGGCAAATGCATTGATGATAGTGACTTATACTAAGTAAATTGTACTAGAGAAGGCACAGATATTCCCAGAGAGATTATTTGTTTTGGATATATTGGGCTTTAATGTCTGTGAGGTAGACAAAGAGTCAGAAGACACAAGAATTTGGACGGCAATTGCAGAAAAGGGAGTGGATGAGATTGCCTGGAAAGTTTTACAGTTAGAAATGAAGAAGATTAATATTTCATCAGGATTGCTCTAAGCAATTAAGAGTTGGCTGGAGTAAGTGTAGACCACAAAGAATTCTCAAAGTAGCCAAGATGGTAGTAAGAAACATAACAAAAAATGAAATCATGACTTTGATTAGAAGATTTCAACAGCTTGGACAAAATAAGAGTTAAAAATTAAAATGTCTTTCAAAAATTTGATTCTGTGTACTTGCAAAGTATTAATTTAAGAACTATTTGATAAATTTAACAATCTGGTGCACCACACTGAAACTTAAAAATTTGTTTTAGCTCCTAATTGTAATACCAATTTAACATGAATTATGTAGCAGTTAAATGGGAATCTTCTTGAGTGAAGCATAGTATTATGTTTAATATTAAAAAGAGAAAGAAATATAATATTGTAAAATGGCAGTACAAATTTTCAGATGATCGCTCAATCAGAAAGTGACTCATTTTGCCAAAAGGATTTTTGAAACAGCCCCTCACTGACGTAGTGCCCAGAGAAAGCTAGTGATAGAGAGGATAAAAGTGGACATTAAAGTACATACATCATCAGTAAAACCGTAAGGTAAAAGAAACAGCAAAATCAAGACCCACTGGTAGGTAATATTTTTAATACTTATAGGCGAAAGCCCAAATGCTTAGAAATAATTTGTCAAAAATCTGTTAAGACCCGTTTTAGAAGGAAGATTGGGCAAGGTTCTACATAGGCACTCAGAGAAAGGTTCTGCATACAGGAATTAACTAACTCGATGGCAGGCAGTTGACATTTGTGGAAAATGCTGGAGTTCCAATAGGACCCAGAAGAATGACCCATGGCAGAAAACAACCCTGACTATTCACTTGACATTTGTTTAAGGATTCATGCCAGACTTTTCTATAAGGTAATATTGGAAATATTATACTTTCGGTAATTGGTACCAGAATTCTTTTTGTTTTTGTGATAGCTAACATTTTTGTTAAACTGTTTTCTAAACTAACTTAGAAAAAGCTAATAAGAGAATCTCAAGCCTAAGTAGAGACATTAGGGAGATGATAGAGAGGAGGTAAGAAAAAGGAGGCGTGATTTAATGGAGCTTACAGGCCAGATGGACACAGACCAGCCTGTGTGATCCGATCCTTTAACAGCAATTCATTTAACATAGCAGCTTAATAACACCGTTTTAAATGTTTTCATTAGTGGACTTTTGTAGAAACCAGTAAGAAGATTGAGCTGACTTTCAGATGGCTAAGATGGAATTGAAAGGGACACAGGTGAGGGAACACTCACGATCCTAGGGAAGAAAAAACCCTTAATTCATTGAAGTAAGTCTTATGGTTGTCTCTATATTCTTAATCAAACTGGAGGGTTTCAGACAAATTTACCTAAATCCCTGATAGGTAGCATAGATTCTTCTGCCCAAGATTTCTTTCTTTCTTTTTTTTTTGGTGAGGAAGATTGGCACTGAGCTAACATCTGTGCCAATCTTCATCTATTTTAGGTGAGATGTCGCCGCAGTGTCGCTTGACAAGCAGTGCTATGTCTGTACCCAGGACCTGAAACTGCAAGCACTGGCTGCCGAAGCAAACTGTGTGAATTTAACCACTATGCCACTAGGCTGGCCCCTGTCCAAGATTTCTTAATCCACATTACTAAGAAGGTCTTAGAAGTTATAATTATAAAACTATTCTATAATTTTAATGGTATGACCTATAAATTTTTATTAAAAAATGTTTAAATAGAGGGGCTGGCCAGTGGCACAGCAGTTGAGTTAGCACATTTTGCTTTGGCAGCCTGGGATTTGGATTCTCCGTGCGGACATGGCACTGCTTGTCAACCCATGCTGTGGTAGGAGTCCCACATATAAAGTAGAGGAAGATGGGCACAGATGTTAGCTCAGGGCCAGTCTTCCTCAGCAAAAAGAGGAGGATTGGTGGCAGATGTTAGATGAGGGCTAATTTTCCGCAAAAAAAAAAAAAAACCTAGCAAGAAAAGTATTTAAATGGTCTGTTCACTTTGGTGTGCATTTTATCAATAAATGAGGTTTATTATAATGTAATATCTTAATATACAACTGTTATTTTAAAAAATAAGCATTTATTAACTTTAAATATAAAAATCTTTTCAGATTTTTTAAGCATAAAAATATTAAATGGTTTAAATACCAATTGACTAACACAACAAAGATTGCAATATTTAGAGTTATCAAAAATAGATAAGTGGCATTCCTTTCAAGATGTGCTTATGTCTAGTTCTTCTATAAATTGAAAGTTAGACCCATATTTAATGGAACCATTGTTTTACACTATATGAATAAGGACGTATAGACGATTTTCTCTGTTGTACTTCTGTGAGATCTCTACCAATGTGGCATTAGTAGAGAAATAAAAAAAATATAGTATCCCGAGAAATAAATTTGAAGCATCAGTCTACTCTAGATTCAGAAAACATCATGGTGAAAAGTTTTGAAAAGAGTGCGGGAGGAAGAAGCAAAAGAAAAGCTGTTGAGGAAGAAAGTTGAGGAGTAAAAGAATTATAGAATAGATGTGCAGCAATGTCTGTGGGAGTGCAGTCAGGGAGTCTTAGAAGTCTTGACCTTAATTCTCAGCTACTCTGAAATTAAGTGAAAGAAAGTATTCTATTTTCCTTGTTCGTAAAATGAATGGATTGGATCAGTTGACCTCAAAGCACCTTAACTTCAATTTCTTATGCTTCCAGGAATTGAAGTTAGTGACTATTAATTATCATCATAGAAAGGAAAATGTTAAATGATGACAAATATCAGAAACTACTTTGGCACTGTTTCTGCGAACAAAGTGCATATTCATCCCTAGTGATGCATTGAATAACATCCATCTCAAAAGAAAACCTTAAGAAATTATGTGACTCTGACCTGTAACTCATTATTTAATGCTTGGAAATATCATTCCACTTATAAATGCCCTGCTGCCCCCTATGAATTATACATATATTAGATAAGGATCACATTTTTCTCATAGCTTGATTTGCTGTCAAGAAATGTTTGTTAATTAATCAATTACATGCACATATTTTTCTCATTAGTTTACTTTCTCTCTCTAAACAGAGGTAGATTATAGGTATGTAGGTATAGATATAATTATTGAGAAAGAGAGTCAAACTAATGACTAATGAGAGACAATGGCTTTATATTAGAAAAAAGTGGGACATATTATTGTTACTATATCAGGTACTAAAGGCAAATTTTTAAATTTAAACTGCAAAACATACTGCAGGATGGACTTTTCGTGCCCAATTAATCTGAATAAGAAACTACTACTTCTGAAGCTTAATGAATTGAATCAAAGTCTATTGTTTTCTCACTAAAACTGTGTGCTACATTATTTTTAATCTAATTCATGATTATTGGACACAAATAATACACTTTCATTGTATTTTTACTCTATCTGGGGCACTCTGCCTGAAGTCTCCTTAATTTTCCAATAAATGTTTGTGTGTACTCTATTTTACTATGCAGCAAAACAGTTCAAGTAAGTGAGTCATTATTGTCATTGAGCAAAGTCTGCTGAGTGAAAGGCTGCTGGGAATTGGGGATTGGATTTGGGGACATCAACTTGCCCTATATGGGTGGTTCCAGAAAGAAGAGCCTCTTTATTAACTGAAGTGAATTTGAGGGGGAAACGACAATCCGGATGTGCTAGTGTTGACAATTTCACTCTGACAGGATTTCATCTTCTATGATAAGTAACATAAACATAAGAGGCAGGAAATAATATCTAATGTTAATGCCAACCTAAAATTTCAGAACTGGAAAAATAAAAGGAAATGTGGTCAGAACAAAGAGTACATATTTTGAAAACTAATCTTTAATTCATAGTTGAAATAAAGTTTCAGAAAAAAACTTACCAATTTCAATAGAATGCAAGAAAATAAGTTCTATATGAAATATATAGTTAGACATGAAAAATAAGGATAGAAAGAAAAAATTAAAATTAGAATAATATAAAGTGGAATAAAATATGAAAAGTTTGCAAGAAGCCCAACAATGCACTTTAAAAATCACTTTTGTAAAAGATGTGTTTTCAAAATGTGTCCAAATTAAAGAAACAAATTAAAAATGCATGGCTATTATGTGAAAATATAGTAAATATTTGGTCAAAAAAGGCAAGTGTTGTATACCGATATCTGAAGGAAAAAAAGTCCTACAAAGTTAATAGCTAACTATAAAGCAAATTAAGTACTTGCTGATATAATAATTTGAGGTATACAGATTGAAAGTTTATTATATTCCACATTACTTTTGAAATCTAAAGAAAATCTTGGCTTATATATTTTTTAATTATTTTATTTATTAAAAATGTACCATAGTCAGCCAAATTGGGATGAGGAAAATAGTTTCCTCTATCAAGAAGAATTATAAAATGTAATAAAAACAAATTCCAGAAGGAATTGTGGAAACAGTTCATATGTTTGAGAGGAAAAATATTTGTGAGTCATTTTTTATGTTTTTAAGCCAAACCAAAGTGAAACTCCTTTGCGAAGGCAAGGGACCTCAAATTCAAATCCAGATGTATTTATTGACCACCCTGTGTGCCAAATATTCTTATAAGGTGCTGGGGATTCATCAGTGGAAAAAGCAGACACAAGTGCCTGGTGGCGATTACATTTTAGTAAGGAAAAAAGTAGACAATGGATGCCATAGGGATGAACAGGCACCAGCAGTTAAAGGGAAGAAGTGATACGGTTAGAGAAAAAAAAAATTTAGAGCAGGATATGGGGTATCCAGATGCTGGTAGAAGCTAAGTGCCATTTCGAAAGTCAATAGAAGCTCAGAAAATATATCCTTCTTGAAAAACAAAATGCTTATTAACACCTGAGAAAGAATTTTTCATTAAAATTGGACATACGTGAAGCCATAAATTTAAGTTAAAACATTCCTTAAGACAGATATTACTTAGGTATTCTCCATTATTAATAACATACTAACGGAAGTTAATTAAATTATTTAAAATTTAAAAATCCTAGTAACTCCCATAGAAAGTAAACAAGAATAATCAAAATTACTGCTACAGACTAAAAGAAAATTTTAAACCTGAGAGGTATATTTAACGAAAATTAGAAATTAGGATAGTTTATAAAATGAAGTTTCAGATAAAAGGTTCAACTGAGAGCAACATTTACAAAAATGAAAGCAGAAAGAGAGAATGAGTGAAGATTAAAGGTTTATTGGCTTCCTCTGGTTGCTGTAACAAATTATCACAAACTTGGTGGATTAAAACAACAGAAATGTGTGTTTTCACAGTTCTCAGGGCCAGAAGTCTGGAATCAGATTGACCGGGCAGAAATTAAGGTGTTGTTGGCAGGGCTGCCCTGCCTTCAGAGGCTTTGGGGAGAATCCCTTGCCTCTTCCAGCTTCCCGCTGCTGGTGGATGTTGGCTCGGGGCCACATCTCTCCAACCTCCGCTTCTGCCTTCACATCTCCTTTCCTTCTTTGTGTGTCAGATCTTCGTCTGCCTCTCTCATATAGGGATACATTTGATAGTATTTGGGGCCCATCCTGATAAACCCTGGTAATCTCCTCATCTCAAAATGGTTAATCTCATCTGCAAAGACATTTACATATAAGGTGACATGTCCAGGTCTAGGGATAAGGACCTGATCCTTTGGGCAGCCATTTCTCAGCCTACCACAAAAGGCAAATATTATTACCTCAAATTCTTTTTGCTCTAGCTCCACAAATCACTGAGATCACTTTTACAAAAGTTATATTTTTTTGTTTCACATGATGAATTTTGTTTTCAAATGATCCGAAAGTCTTTTATAGTCTCTTTCAGTAATTTTAATTAATACACTATTTTTGAATGAATAACTGCCAAAAACATATTAATTATTTTAAACATACATACGATTTTTAGCCAGAAACACCTCTTCTAGCCTTGCGACCTAAAGGTGAAATCATGGATGTTATACAAATTTAGCATAAGTGCAATGCAATGCTGTCTTGTTGTTTTTGGTTTTTTTCTGAGGAAGATTAGCCCTGAGCTGACATCTGCCACCAATCCTCCTCTTTTTGCTGAGGAAGACTTGTCCTGAGCTAACATCCATGCCCATCTTCCTCAACTTTATATGTGGGACACCTGCCACAGCATGGCTTGACCACCGGTGCATAGGTCCACACCTGGGATCCGAACTGGTGAACCCCGGGCCGCCAAAGCAAAATGTGCGAACTTAACCACTGCACCACTGGGCTGGCCCTGCAATGTTGTTTTTAATAGAAAAATTACAAATGACCTAAATGTTTCAAAAGAGGGCAGTAATTAAATAATTTATGGTCTACCTAATGGAATACCTTGAGTCATCACAAAGAATCCGAATAAGGATATACAACACCATGCAGAGAGAGCATATAATGGTAATAATTTTTTAACAGCATGATATGAAATACTACATACTATATAAATTTAGAAATAACTATGAATATTAAAAATGTAAAATATACATGGAAAGTAACTGTGTTTGATGAAAAACCCATTGGGTTACTATTGATTCTATTTGTTATTCATTTTCTTATATGTATTGCCTTAATGTTTTACAATAAGCTTGAGGCATTCCTATGAAGAGAAGAAACAGGGTTTTATTTCTAATTATATATTTTATTTAAAAAATTTCCAGCTACATAATATTGAAAGTCTATTTATAAGAGATATAGAAATGGAGTAAACAAAATAGGCATATACATGGATTCAAAAATAAACATGCATATCTTACTACTTCCATAACAAAGAGATAGTTTTTCCAGGTCAAGAACATTTTCTTTATTTTGAAAATATGATGATATAATAGTTAACTTATATGTCTTATTAATTAAAATTGATATACTATGTATATTACTTTAATAGAACATTTCTATGATTTGGTGAAATGTTAGATTATGATTCATATATTTTACAGAAATATATGGTGGGCTTATTTTTTAATTAGTGTATAAATTAAGCCTAGAAAAGTTGACACAGTTTTTGAAATTTCAATTAAGTTGTTCACTCAAGATAGTTTTGCACATGTATGCAGGATAACTATTTGTGTTTACATTTTCATCAGAGAAAGGAGCATGGGATTACATCATATTGAGTATAGCATACACTGGGCGAGAGGGCAGCAGGGGTGTTCATAATATGTTTGTTCCTGGCTGAGCAGGAATTTATTTGTGCCACAGGGATGCAAACACAGGAAAGTTTCCTAATACCACAGAGACCAGGATTGTAAAAACAAAAGCCAGCTGCAAATATTTAATCCATTCAGAAAATATCAGAAATTCAACCTTTCTTTATTGAGTTTCTGATTGCAGTTACCTGCCAAAATGTGAGATTATGATGTTGAAGTATATAGTATAGTTCTTTATGAGATTATTTGTAAAGCCTCCAAAATCCTACTAAAGTCCAGAATTCTTCATGTTGGATAAAAATATGGCATAGTTTTCTGCCTTTTGTTTTTTTTAAAGATTTTATTTTTTCCTTTTTCTCCCCAAAGCCCCCTGGTACATAGTTGTGTATTCTTCGTCGTGGGTTCTTCTAGTTGTGGCATGTGGGACGCCGCCTCAGCATGGCTGGATGAGTGGTGCCATGTCCACGCCCAGGATTCGAAATACTGAAACACTGGGCTGCCTGCAGTGGAGCGTGAGAACTTAACCACTTGGCCACGGGGCCAGCCCCATTCTGCCTTAATAAATGTACTTACCACCATAATGTCAAACAACTTCATATTTTTCCTGAAGAAGATTTGCCATGTGATACCATCTGTTGCCAATCTTCCTCTTTTTGGTTGAGGAAGACTCACCCTGAGCTAACATCTTTGTCAATCTTCCTTTATTTTGTATGTGGGTCGCTGTCACAGCATGGCCACCAATGAGTGGTGTAGGTTTGTGCTCGGGAATCAAACCTGGGCTTCCAAAGCAGAGCATGCCTAGCTTAACCACTAGGCCACAGGGCTGGCCCAAAGCAAACTTTTAGTACCCAGAAGGATATTTAGTTAGAATATGTGAAATACTAATAAACTGATTGTATTACAATGAATGATATTTATAGTTATCTTCATATACTTTATTATATTATTGTCTCTTTATACATTTCTAAACTTTTGGTCTGATATAAATTTTCCTATAATATAATTCTACTAAAATTACTTCATAAAAATACTGATATTAAATATGGAAAATACTTACCTTAGTTATTTTAAATTTTTTTCACATGCTAACCTGCAGTAAATCTCATACACATGCACGTGCACACACACACACACACACACACAGAAAACTTATTAGAACCTACACAGTCTCTTGTGGTGGTTGTAGCCAGATGATTCAATGGGAAAAAAAGTCTAATCTGTCCCAAAGTAAATTGGGGAGCTTGGATTATCTTTGAGAATCCAAAGATTACATCGAAGGTTGACATTATATAATACTTAAATGCAATTTCAAAGACTAAGCAGCTATGAAACTCATGTAGGCCACAAGAAATTTTTCCCGGTGCAGCACTATCTAATTTTCTAGCCCCCCAAATATATCCCACTAGCACACTCGTCATGTGGCAGATGGATGGAAAAAGAGAGAAAAACTACTGGAAAAGACGGAAGTATTCGGCATGCTTCCCTACCAAGGCAGGGATAGTTGTCTTTCACTTTTCTTTTCTATCTTTTCTTGTAGGTTGGTATTGTCTTGTGTTTATTATCACCCAGTTTAAACAAAATAAAGATGCTATTTGGTAGGCATATCAGTATCAAAGATATAGATTGGATTGTTCTTTTTCTCTAGCAATTAAAATGCATATGTCATCTGGGGAGAAACATCAAATTATTCCAAGATCTTAAAGTAGTGAACCTTATCAATGGCTAGAGTTAATTATCAAAGGTAGACAGTGGGCTTACATTGGGTCTTAATTATTTTTAAAAAAGGTAAAGAGACAGAGAAAAACAGTAAAGAATTACCATATGTGCATTGATGCATGGTTTCTTCTTTGAATTGCAAATGTTGACACCAATAAATTTACAGTTTTATCGAGATTACTAGCCCCAATCATTCTCTTCAAAGAAGATTTTTAAAGTGGCATATGTCTATATTTTTATGATAAAAATAAAATAGTATCATCTTTCTATTTTTAGTTTGTACTTTAAAAATGTGACAGTGATTTCCCTCTCACTACCAAGAATTCTCAGTTTTTCCTCTAGTTTTCATATATTAATGTAATAGGAATGTGTTTAACAGAAGAGACTAATATTACCAGTGGAAGAGGAGTTTTGACTTTCTAAACAAGAAAAAAATTTTGAATTTATGTTTGTATAGACTATTTCACTCTATTTGTAAAGTGACAGTACAAATCTTCTTTGACTTACGATGGGGTTACATCCCAATAAACCCACTGTAAGCTGAAAATATTATACACTGAAAATATTATACACTGAAAATACGTTTAAACACCTAACTGAACACCATTAGCATAGCCTAGTCTACCTTAAACACATGCAGAACACTTACATTAGACTACAGTTGGGCAAAATCATCTAACACAAAGCCTATTTTATAATAAAGTGTTAAATATCTCGTGATTTATTGAATACCATATTGAACTGAAAAACAGAATGGCTGTATGGGTGCAGAGGTTGGAAATGCGTTGGTTGCTTACCGTCATGGGGCTGACTGGGAGCTGTGGCTCCCTGTGCTGCCCAGCAGCCCAGAGTATCGTTTTGCCAGCCTAGGGGAAAAGATTAAAATTCAAAATTCAAAGTATGGTTTCTACTGAATACTTATCGTTTTGCACCCTCATAAAGTCAAAAAGTCTTAAGTCAAACCATCGCGAGTCAGGGACCATCTGTATATGAACTGAGAATGAGGAAGAGAACATTAGGTGATCTAAATATGCACTTTGAAGGTGCCAATACATCTATAATTCATAATTATGGAAATCTTAAAATTATAATTTTATGTAAAATACTTTTTTCACTCTAATTTTCTGAAAAAAATTCTAAGCCTGAAAATATATAATCATTTTCACTTTGAAGTCAATCTCTTTAAAGACTGTTTTCTAAAAAGAAAATTTACTTAAATATCTTCAAATATAACTTATAAAAATACACATATCATGAAATTAAGAGAATAAACAAAAGCCAAATTTTGAACTTGTAACTTCAATAGCAATAAAATTTAATTTATCCAGTAATTTAAACTGCTCACTTATTCCCCATCATATTAATACAATGACCAGAGAATACCTTGAAGTTAGGTTTTAAGTTTCTTACTTGAAATATTTAGAACAGCTTGCATTGCTATGAAATAAAAATAAATATTAAATTAATAGTTTCTCCATGGAAATCTTATCTCAGAAAAATTTTCATATGATTGTTTCTGTTTTATAGTAATACATTAACCAAATAGCAGTTGCTCCCAGATAAAAACAGACCTACTAATTTAGCTTTCCATTAACAAGAAAATGTCAACAATATATACAATTAATGCTGTATGAAGTATACTTATTAATCCATTATCCAAAATTTAATTCATTAAATAAAATTATCAGTCACATTAATTACATGAGGAAGAATATTCAGAAATCAAGAAGTTCCTAAATATGCCAGAGTTTGGACATTTTCCAAACATTTCTGCACAAAGTTGAACACTCTACTTCACTTATAATTATTGGGAGGCTTTTATTCCCTTGCCCACCTGTAATTATAATATAATTGTAGTTGGTTTTCTAGTGTATTAAATTCATGCTTTGAGATTTTGATAGTCTAGGAAAATATGCAACTTTTCTCCTTAACTTTCAAAGATCTGAACATAATCTTATAAAGTAAGTCTGATGCAGGGTTGGTGACATGAGGAGTCAAAAGAAAGATTTCTTTGACTCTCAAGGTCTGGCAGTAGTGCTCTTTTATTTAGAGAATAGTATGGAATAGCGTGGGGACAAGACACATGGGCAATCAGAGCTGCTGCTGCATGGGGACAGGACCCATGGGCAGGAGGAGCTGCTGCTGCAAACATGGGTTGAGAGTAGGGCTAAATTTAAGGCATAGGTATGCGAGTTATCTCTTTACAAGACAAAGGAAAGAATATGTAAAAAAAGTTGTTAAAATGGTATCAGTGCAGGTGGGGTCTGGTTATTGGGTGGTCTTATAACTTTTAGATAAGAATCAAACCAGATTAAGTAAATGGCAGAAGCCACCACCTTAAATATTATCTTCAGCTAAAGACAAAGGAGGATGTTGGTGGTGGGGGGAGTTAGCTACATAAGGTTACCAGACAAGCACAATAAACAAGACTTAAGTCCTTGCCGTCCCCATTAAGAGTTTCTAGAGATAAGGTCATCCTCACCTTCCTACTGGTGCAGAGAGGGAGGCACCCCCTACAGATGGAGACTTCCTTCACAAATGGAAATGACTCTCATCAAAGAGCAAGCAAATCCCACTCCTCAGAGCCTCCTTCTTATCTGCAGTTTTTAAAAGTAACCAGCCTAAAATAATCCTCATCAAGTCTATTAGACAATGATTGGATTGGAATATTTCCAAATATAGAGATGTTAAGCAAGAAACTTGGAAATCAAACTGAGAATGCCTGTGATTCCTTCCTTAATATATCAATAAAATGTCTCACTTCTCCCTCATCCCTCTATCCTCCCTTCCCTTCTCTTTCTTCCCCCTTGCTTCTTTCTCCTCCTCTTTCTCTCCTCCCTCTTCTCCTCCAGCTCTTCTTCCTCCTCTGTCTCCTCCTTCCTTGCTTCCTTCTTCCCTCTTCCCTCTTCTTTTTCTTCCATTTCATCTTTTCTAAATCAGTATAGATCAAAGCATCTGAACTTCAGCACCAGTGAAGATTTTCTTTTTGATTTTTGAATCAGCTAGTAGAATTTAATGGAAAATTTATTAATTTAATTTCTTTTTAAAATTTTTTTAATTACAGTAACATTGGATGATAACATTATATAGCTTTTGGATGTACATCATGATATACTTCAAATTCTGTGTAGATTACATCATGTTCACCAACCAAAAACTAATTATAGTCCAACCCCTCACATGTGAGCCTCACCATCCCTTTTGCCCTGCTTCCCCTTTCCCTATGGTACCACCAATCCAATCTCCATTGCTATGTGTTTGTTTGACGTTTTTATCTTCTACTTATGAGTGAGATAATAGCATATTTGACTTTCTGCCTCTGACTAATTTCACTCAACATAATACCCTCAAGGACCATCCATGTTGTCACAAATGGCCAGATTTCATCATTTCTTATGGCTGAGTAGTATTCCATTTTGTATAAATACCATGTCTTCTTTATACATTGGTCCCTTGATGGGTACTTATTGGTGGGGGCCATTGTTCTGCCCTAGTCTAGGTGTGCCTGGTGGACGCCACTGAGGTTCTTCCCTTGGCCTGTTAGCCTAAGGATCTGCCACACCCACCAGAGCACAGATTTAATCCAGTTCAGCCCAGGCAGTCAGCCGCCCTAGGGACTGGCCCCACCTAACACCAAGGCCTCAGGCTACTTTTAGCTTGCATTGACTGGGTGCCTTGATCCTCTACAGGCAGGCAAGTGTGTCTGCATCTGTGGTGCAAGGCCCGTGTGAGGACCAGATGAACTGTGAGGGGTATTGGTGGAGAGGTGGGGGCCTCTGCGGCACTGCATCAGGGTATGCTCCAAGGGGTTGAGAAGTGTGCATGGACCAGAACTGTGTTGATGGTGGGCATGGTCCTGTGGGGGGTGAGACTTATTGGAGGCAGAAGACCTGTGCTTCACAAATAGCCATAAAAGGATCAGCTCCACCTTCCAAATCCTGAAACAACTGAGTGCCCCCACCACCCCCACCCCTGTGCCAAAGGCCAGCCCCACTCAGCACACTCCTAAGAGAACTGACAACAGCTTTGTCGGCCTGAGGCCTATAGCAACTGTAAGGCCCTTAGCCTAGCAACCAGCTACAATGGGTACCAACCTAATTAAGAGGAAAACTGCAATAGGAGTGTGCTGATAGACTTTGTAGCCAATGGTGCTGAGGGTCCCCAAACTGGATTTACAAACAGCTGGCCAGGGAAGGAAAGACTAGACTCCCTTGGTACCTGCAGTAAGAGCAACCCTGCCACAGCAGAAAGACACAAGTAGCCCACAAAGGGGTCACTCCTGGATCTTCTGGACTGGTGACAGGAGGGAAGCACACTGCTGGGCCTTATAAGGCATCTCTTACATAAAGCCTCTTCTCCAAGACCAGTGAAGTTTTGAACTGTATAATTCTGTGTTGTGGAGGCTGTCCTATGCATTTTAATCATCTAGCAGCATTTCTGTCCTCTACTCACTAGATGTCAGGAGCAAATCTCCTGTAGGAACAATCACAAATATCTCCAGATATTGACACTGATATAGATGGTTAATTAGCCTGAGCTTTATTGAAGGATCTTGGTAGAATATTTTGTACTTCTAAATGGATATATTATTTTTAAGATGTTAACTAACTGCTAAATGCAAGGGCACATGCTTGATTCCTTGTGTTACAAATTGTCCCTTGGACAATCATTTTGGTTCAAAATTGTTAGGGCATATTGAAAGCTATAGAGAAGATATAAGGATAAGTATTATTTAAGGAACCCAGAAATGGAAAACTGTGTTTAATGCAGTCATATCTGCTGAATAGCAGTTTAGCCTTTGTGCAGCTGCCCCCTAAACAATTTTAATTGTATGTATAACTAGAATCCCAAACTCCCTAATATGTCAAAATTGAAAATAACCCTCTTCTCTTCCACATCCTTGTTTTTCTTCTTGTGTCACTTAAGGAACTGACACAGTATTTCTAAACATCTTTGATAATATAATCATTTCTTAAATTGATTCTCCCTTTTGGTTTCCAAAACATATTGGCAGATAAGATTTTCTTTTTTTTTTCTTTGTAGAGACTTTCATAATATTTCTTGTATTCAATCCTTGGTGTACATCAGCTACTTCACTGGCTTGATTATTGTGCTCCTCAGTTTTCTGGAACACAGACAGAAGCAAAAGATGATATTGTTGACAGAAAATAGCCAGAAGACGAGTATAGAGAGATGCCTGCTAAGAATTTACATAGTGTTCCAGGAGGAAAAACGAGCTTTTCAGGAGGGAGAAGAGAGGCAGTGCCTAATAGCAACATGAACGGTCATTCATACCTCAAGCAGGGAACATTATGTAATACCAGAATGTGTCCCCCTATATGTGTGCCAGAATTAAACAAGGAATATTTTCCCCAAATACAATATGATAATATTTTCAGTCAAAATTATATAGAGTATGGACTTGAGTCTCTTCCTACAAATAAAAAAAGTTAAATTTCTTATGTTTTCTAGGATAATATGTGAGTCATTTGTAATATCATAACTGCCACAAGGTTTCTAAATCTTTCTTTTCTCTAATTGTGACCAAAAATGAGAAGACAACATTCTTATTAAATTTCTACCTAAAATTAGATGGAAGCTAACTTAAAAAAAAAAAAAACCCGAACAATAACACTGTTTTTAGCGACACATCAACGTAGCTGAAAGGAACGTTTGTGGGGGATAGACTATAACTGCTAACATCAGTGAATTGAGAGAGTTAGAAGACCATTAAGGAGGGAAAAAAATAAAACTTTTTGGTGATGCTTTTCCATAGAAGAGAAAAGCACATAACAAGCGGAAGCCAAAGCAGTAAAACTGGAAAGAAAGAATGGTCTATTGAAAGATATATAAGAGGACTACCCTAAAAGATTGAAGAAATAACTTTTCCTTGAACTGGATTTATTGTTCTGAGCAGGACAGGAACATAGAAAATGTAAGCTTCATATCTTCTAAAAGATTAAAAATAATAGTTTCTCCTGAGAAAGTAGAGCTAGCCTTCACAGGGAAGGACACATCCGCAATAAAAACTATTAAATATTGTTTAAAAGTAAAGTTGTCAAATTAAAAGTTGAGATATGTCCTCATTACAAAAGAATATCATGAATCAAATCAAGCAGGAACATAAAACTGAAAGGAAGCATAAATACAACCACAAACAAATATACAAGGGTACACACACCATCTATTCATAAACACACATGCATGTGTATACAAGTGAACACACACAAACTCATTAAAAGAAACACATATGTGTTCAAACACACCAGATGCATAGTCACAAATTACGTACTCATATGTATGCATATGCACAAACACATTTCACACATAGCATTTGTGCATACACAAATACATACAGCACACAAGTATGTATATGTGTATATATACAAACCACACAAATACACATGCATGGCCAAATGACACACAACCACACATGATCACATGACTCAAAGAAATACACACACAAGTGAGGTGATAACATAAACATTTATAAAAATCTTTAAGGAATGAAAATCACTGCATTAAAGAAAAGCATATATATATTTATATTTATGTGTAATTAAAAAAATATAAAAATGACAAATTCCCCAAGGAGATGTTTAATAATCTCTGATAATTATCTCCAATCAAATTACATTAAAATCGAAAATAGAAACACAAATATAAAATTAGCATTTTTAAAAAATAGCTCCTTGAGAGATAAGTGACATCAGCATCATGGTGGAGTGAGCTCTTCCCTTGGACTGTCCCTTCTAAAATACAACTAGCGAGACATTCAAACACCAACAAAGGACACACATACAACATAGGAAATGTCTGGGAGACCCACACAGCCATATGCCTGAAGGTGGTGGTGAGGCTGGATCCTCTGGTAGAAGGTGAAGCTGCTTGGCAGGAGCTCTGCGGAGTGAGAAGACCCAGAGCTAGAGGAGGTGCTCTGTTCTTGCTGGGTGCACCAGCCCTGCACTCTAGCCTCATGTTTGCCAGGAGAGTGGCATGGTGAGAGAAGGACTGGTTAGATGAGTGGCTCAGCTGGGGAGGAGTGCTCTGTTCCCACCCAGCACTCCAGCCCTGTGCTGCAGTCCCACATTTGCTAGGAGAGTGGCACCATGAGAGAAGAGCTGGTTAGAGGACCAGCACAGCTGGGGAGAGGCACTCTGGTGCTGCCCAGTGCTCCAGCCCCACACTCCAGCCACATGGTCATGGGGAGCACCACATGGAGAGAGAAGCAGTGGCAGATAGTGCCCCATGAGCACCTAGAGCACCACACAGAGAGAGAAGCATCAGTTAGGGGAGGCAGGCAGGTATAAGAAAGTGCTCCTTACCCCTGCTGGCACTCCAGTCCTGCTATCACCAGAGCTTCACACAGAGAAGTGGAGGCTGAGGGAAGCACAAGGGAAGGAGAGCACCCCTCTTCCCGCCCAGTGCTACAGATCTTCCATTGGCCAGAGCATCACACAGTGAGAAAAGCAGCCAGTGGCCAGAGCTGGGGATCCCCAGATCATGATGGACCCAGAATACATAGTGCCTGATCCTCACCCAGTGGAGGCATGTGGCAGCAGTGCTGCCAGATAATAATGCCACGTGGGGGCAAAAATCCACACCATCAAGCAATATGAGAAAATATATTAACTCTCCAGACCAGAAGGAAGATGACAAGTTTCCTGAAGCCAACCCCGAAGACACAGAAATCCATAACCTAAATGACAAAGAATTCAAAATAGTTATCATAAAAAACTCAATGAGTCACAAGAAAACACAGAAAGACAAATTAACGAATTCAGCAGCTTCTTCACAAAAGAGAGTGAAACTTTAAAGAAGAACCAATCATAATTGTTGGAGATGAAAAACACAATGGATGAGATTTAAAAAAATCTGGACTCCCTAAACAACAAAACTGACAATATGGAAGACCGAATTAGCAATTTAGAAGACAATACTATAGAAATGCTTTAGAGGGAGAAGAAGAGAGAACTAAGACTAAAAAGAAATGAAGATGCTCTCGGAGAAATATCTGACTTAATTAGGAAATGCAACATAAGGATAATAGGTATTCCAGAGGGGGAAGAAAAGATGAATGGAACAGAAATCATGTTCAAAGAAATAATTGCAGAGAATTTCCCAAACCTGGGAAAGGAGATGGAAATCCACGTAAAAGAGGCTACCAGAACTCCCAACCATGTGAATGTAAAAAGACCTACTGCAAGGCATATAGTAGTAAAGCTGGCAAAAGTCAATGACAAAGAAAAAATATTAAGGGTAGCAAGGAAGAAGAAAATAACTTGCAAAGGAACCCCTATCAGGTTTTCAGCAGATTTCTCAGCAGAAACCTTTACAGGCTAGGAGAAAGTAGAATGATATATTTGAAATCCTGAGAGACAAGAACTTCCAGCCAAGAATTCTCTATCTAATGAAAATCTCCTTCAGATATGATGGAGAAATATAAACTTTCCCAGATAAACAAAAGCTAAAGAAGTTCATCACCACAAGATCCCCACTATAAGAAATCTTCAAGAAGGCTCTCATACCTGAAAGGAAAAAAAAGAAAACAAGAAAAGGGTTACAAAGCCCTGAGCAAGGAGATGAATAGTTATGCAACAATCAGAAATTGGCAACTCTCTATCAGATCAGGTTGGTAAACACTTAATTCTTACATCAAGGATAAGGAAAAGGAAAATATCAAAATAAAAATTATATCATCACTTTAACCACAAACTCAAAACACAAGATGGAATAAGATATGACAAAAATAAATTAGAAGGGGCAGAGGAAAGGGCTGGAATCAGCAAAGTCTAAGGACATAAGAGGCAATCAGAAAATGGACTTTCTCATCTTTGAGACGTTTTATACGAACCTAATGGTAACCACTAAACAAATAATTAGAACAGAGACATATACGATAAACAAGGAGAAAATGAAGAATACCAACATAGTAATCTATCTAATCAAATTGGTAGCCCAATATACATGGGACAAGGAACAAAGGATATGCAGAAGAACTGGAAAATGTGCAATAAGATGACAGTATTAAGCCCTTACATATCATTAATCACTCTAAATGTAAATGGAATGAATTTTCCAATCAAAAGACACAGAGCGGCAGTATGGATTAAAGAACAAGACCAAACAGGAAACACATCTCAGCTCTAAAGGCAAATATAGGCTCAGAGTGAAGGGATGGAAGACAATACTCCAAGCTAATGACAAGCAAAAGATAGTAGGTGTTACCATACTTTTATCAGATAAAGTAGACTTCAAGATAAAACAGGTAAAGAGAGACATAGAGGGGCAGTATTTAATGATAAAAGGGACTCTCGAGCAAGAAGACATAACACTTATAAATATACATGCATCCAACACAGGAGCACCAAAGTACATAAAGCAACTATTAACAAACATAAAAGGAGATATTACCAACAACACAAAAATAGTAGGGGACCTCAACACTCCACTTTCTTCAAAGGACAGATCATCCAGACAAAAAGTCATCAAGGAGGTAGCGGATTTAAATGAAAAACTAGACCAGATGAACTTAATAGATATATAGAGAGTACTCCATCCAAAACCAGCAGAGTATGCATTCTTCCCAAGTGTGCATGCAACATTCTCAAGGATAGACCATATATGGGGAAACAAGGCAAACTTCAATAAATTTAAGAAGATTGAAATCGTATCTACTATTTTCTCTGACCATAATGCTATTGAACCAGAAAGCAACTACAAGAAAAAAGCAGGGAAAGGAACAAAAATGTGGAGACTAAATAACATGCTACTGAACAACAAATGGGTTGCTTAAGAAATAAAAGGAGAAATCAAAAAGTATTTGAAGACAAATGAGAACAAAATACACCATACCAACTCCTATGGGATGCAGCAAAAGCAGTCCTAAGAGGGAAAATTATAGCAATACAAACCCATGTTTACAAACAAGAAAAAGCTCAAATAAACAATCTTAAACTACACCTAACAGGAATAGAAAAAGAAGAACAAACAAAGCCCAGACTCAGTAGAAGGAGGAAAATAATAAAAATTAGAGCAGAAATAAATGAAATTGAAACAAAAAAGGCTGTAAAAAGGATCAATGAATCAAGGAGCTGGTTCTTTGAGAAGATAAACAAAATTGACAAACCCTTAGACAGACTCACTAAGAAAAAATGAGACAAGGCTCAAATAATTAAAATTAGAAATGAAAGAGGAGAAATTACAATGGATAACACTGAAATACAAAAGATTATAAAAAATATGATGAAAAACTATGTGCCAAAAAACTGGACAACCTAGTTGAGATGGATAAATTCTTAGACTCCTACAACCTCCCAAGACTGAACAAAGGAAAAATGGAGAATCTGAATAGATCAATCACAAGTAACAAGATTGAAACAGTTTCAAAAGCCTCCTGAAAAATAAAAGTGCAGGATCAGATGGCTTCTCAGGAGAATTCCACCAAACATTCAAAGGAGATTTATTACCCATTCTTCTCAAACTACTCCAAAAAATTGAGGAAGATGGAAATATTTCTAACACATTCTGCAAGGCGGAAATATTTCTAACACATTCTACGAGGCCAATATCACCCTGAGACCAAAGGCAGGAAAGGACAACACAAAGAAGGAAAATTACAGGCCAATATCGCTGATGAACATAGATGCAAAAATCCTGAACAAAATATTGGCAAACCAAAGACAGCAATACATTAAAAAGATCATACACCATGATCGAGTGGGATTCATACCAGGGACACAAGGATGGTTCAACATCCGCAAATCCATCAATGTGGTTCACCACATTCAGAAAATGAGGAAGAAAAACTACATGATAATCTCCGTAGATGTGGAGAAAGCATTTGACAAGATCCAACATCTATTCATGATAAAAACTCTCAGTGAAATGGATGTAGAAGGAAAATACCTCAACATGATAAAGACCATATATAACAAACCCTCAGCCAACATCATGCTCATTGGGGAAAAACTGGAAGCCATCTGTCTGAGAACAGGAACAAGACAAGGGTGTCCACTGTCATCACTCTTATTCAACATAGTATGTGAGGTTTTGTCCAGAGAAATTAGACAAGAAAAAGAAATAAATGGAATCCAAATAGACACTGAAGAAGTGAAACTCTTGCTGTTTGCAGATGACATAATTTTATATATAGAAAACCCTAAAGAATACATCAGAAAACTATTCGAAATAATCAACAACTGCAGCAAAGTTGCAGGGTAAAAAGCTAACTTACAAAAATCAGTAGCATTTCTATACTCAAATAATGAACTAACAGAACAAGAACTCAGGAATACAATTTCATTTACAGTCCCCCAAAAAAGAATAAAATATCTAGGAATAAATTTAACCAAGGAGGTGAAAGACCTATACAAAGAAAACTATAAGACATTACTGAAAGAAATTGGTAATGATATAAAGAAATGGAAAGATATTCCATGCACATGGATTGGAAGAATAAACATAGTTAAAGTGTCAATACTACCTAAGGTAATCTACAGATTCAATGCAGTCCCAATCAGAATCCCAATGACATTCTTCACAGAAATAGAACAAATAATCTTAAAATTCATCTAGGGCAACAAAAGATCCAAAATAGCCAAAGCAACACTGAAAAGCAAGAACAAAGTTGGCGGCATTGCATCCATGACTTCAAAATATATTACAAAGCTATAGTAATCAAAACAGCATGGTACTGGTACAAGAACAGGCACATAGATCAATGGAATCGAATTGAAAGCCCAGAAATAAAACCACACATCTATGCATAGCTAATCTTCCACAAAGGAGACAAGAACATACCCTGGAGTGAGGAAAGCCTCTTTAATAAATAGTGCTGGGAAAACTGGACAGCCACATGCAAAAGAATGAAAGTAGACCATTATCGTTTCCCATGCACAAAAATACACTCAAAATGGACCAAAGACTTGAAGGTAAAACCTAAAACCATAAAACTTCTGGAGGAGAATATAGGCAGTACACTCTTTGTTATCAGACTTAAAAAGATCTTTTTGAATACCATGTTTACTCAGACAAGGGAAACAAAAGAAAGAATAAACAAGTGGGGCTTCATCAGACTAAAGAGCTTCTGGAAGACAAAGGAAACCAAGATCAAAATGAAAAAACAACCCACCAACAGGGAGAAAATATTTGCAAATCATATATCCAATAAGGGGTTAATCTCCATAATATATAAAGAGCTCACACAAATGAACTACAAAAAACAAACAACACAATCAAAAAGTAGGCAGAAGATATGAACAGACATTTTTCCAAAGAAGACATACGGATGGCCAATAGGTGCCTGGAAAGATTCTCAACATCACTAATCATCAGGGAAATGCAAATCAAAACTACACTTCTATACCATTAGCTGTGGCTATAATGTCTATAATCACCAGGACAAAGAATAACAGATGTTAGAGAGGTTGTTGAGAAAAGAGAACCCTCATCCGCTGCACGTGGGAATGCAAACTGGTGAAGCCACCATTGAAAACAGTATGGAGATTTCTCAAAAAATTAAAAATAGAACTACTATATGATCCAGCTATCCCACTACTGGGTATCTACCCAAAGAACTGGAACTCAACAATGGAAAGAGATTTATGCACCCCTATGTTCATTGCAGCACTATTCACAATAGCCAAGATGTGGAAGCAACCCAAGTGCCCATCAACAGATGATTGGATAAAGAAGATGTGGTATACAGACACACACACACACACACACAACTATTCAGCCATAAAAAATACAAAACCATCCCATTTTCAACCACATGGCTGAACCTTGAGGGCATCATGTTAAGCGAAATAAGCCAGACAGAGAAAGACAAACACCATACGATTTCACTTATGTGTGGAATATAAACAAACTTACGGACAAAGAGAATAAATTAGTGGTAACTGGGAGAAGGGAGGTGGGAGGGTGGGCACAAGGGGTGAAGGGGCATACTTATATGGTGTATGACAAACAATAAGGTACAACTGAAAACTCACTATGTTACAAGCTGTTATGACCACAATAAAAAAAATACAAAAAAAAAAAACCCCTTGGGAATAACTTAAAATTTTCTCACTAACATTTAGGAGAAAGAGAATGTCAAATGTACATTTATGGTTTACTGATTTTTAAAATTAAACAGGTCTCATTAATGGAGTAAACACTTTAATGTGTTCAAATATATTTGACCCTGGAATTCTCTTTATTTGAGATCTAAAATCATTTTCCCTAAGAATGTTTCCAGAATTTCCTCCTAGAGATGACATACCAGGCCCTAGTTTTTCTAATTACTCCTCCTTGACCACAGCTTTGTTCAGTCTCTTTCTAAAAAGACAGCTTGCGATTATAAAATGTAGATCCCTTTCTGATAACACTTCTGATAATACTGCACAAGGCTAAAACGCTTAACCCAGTTATCACACCTAGTATTCATTTAAATATCTTGATTCTATTCTCTGAACCATTCGTTTTCCTGAACTAAATGCTCAGTCCTTAGCCTTTAAGAAAGCAAATGTTTTTTGTTAAGGCATTTAGGCATGATGAAGTCAAATTTTTGACATAGTATGCACAATTCCCAAGGTTTGCCTATATCAATCCTTTCTTGAAACCACTGTGAGGAGGGGTGTAATAGGAAGAGATGAGAAGGCTGGGTGAAGCAACTAGGTTTCTTCATCCATGGTTATGCATAACAAGAGGAAATAGTCCTACCGAAAGCCCTATTTCTGAGCATATTTCCAATTATATTTTTGCTGCTTTCAACACTTTCTCTAGGTAACTTATATTGGCATACATGTGAAAACATTTCTCACTTCTCTGTATGTGTGTGTGTATTTTATTCTGTGTCTGATGATTCCGTAATGATTTTTTTTCTGATTATTTCTGCCAGCACTCTGTTGTGGACACTCATCTCTCCAAGCATTTTGAGATTTTTTTATTGTGGGATCATGTGTGATTGAACTTTACCTGTGGCAATTCTTGGAAGAAAGAAGTCCTCTAGAGAGGACTTTGTTTTCCTTACTAGGTACCTGGCTTACTAACAACCAAGGAATGTTTTAAAAATAACTCCTTGCCTCCAGGATTGTTGGATCTGAGGTTATTTTATATTTGGGTAGCAGACTTGTATGGGGTTTGCCGTTGTAAATATTCTGTTTTGTTTTCCCTCCTTTCAGTCTACTCACTGTTTGAGACAGGTGATTTCTTGGGGTATCTCCCTGTGGACTGCGTTTTATTCTAGTTTATCTTTTAACTAAGGATATAGGTTTCAGATTTTGCAGCTTTATGCTTCCATCTCCTTTCATTATCTTCACATGGGACAGACCCTGCATCCTGCAAGTACGAGAAAAAGTTGACAAGTTCTCAGAGATTTTCAGTTATCCACAGGACAGCTGGAAGCTTCCAAGATGCTTATTTTCTGGATTTCAAATTTTGCATGTTTGCTATCTGTGTTTCTCTTATTTATTTCCTGTTCAATGAGATAAAGTGCTATTTACCCTACATATTTAATATTTTGCCACGTAACAGTTATTCAGACTCTCTTGTTCTCTGTATTCATGCAGGGGGACATCCTTACTTTGTGTGTCTAGTGTGGCTGGGATGTTGTCCTGACTCTTAGTCAAAAAGCCCGTTAATTAACTAGAAAAATGTCAACGCCTCGTTTTTTAAAACATTTCTAATACTCTATTCAGGATCCAAATGTTTTATTTCAATTCAGTACATGTGGACCCATGAAGGTCAATACATCAGACTTTAATATCTGCAACTATATAACATCATTTACCTCTTGCTACATAAATTCAGTTGATATTTTAAAATACTTTCTATATAATAAGTGTGAATTGTATTAGCTCTAACACAGGGCTAAAATGGTTAAGTGCAGCCATACTGAGTGTTTCTAATCCCTTTGCATTTCAAGACACTTTAGACAAATTCAAAATTGATTTTGGCACATATAGGAACAAATATTGAGGAAAAAGATAATTTTTCACATAATTTTACATTTAGAAGCATGAAGAAATAGCTATTTGTGTTTGTTTTCAACCCCAAATTAAAAACATACAAGTATGTGTGACACTGAATATTTAAACATGGGGAGAATACATACAGAAAAGCCAAAATAGTAAGGAATTTTGTTCACAACATGGTGGTAGGAACAACTAATTTAGTTCTTCTGAACAAGAAAGCTATAGCTAATTCCTATATAATCTACTAAGAATAGTTATTTTTGACAATTTGATTATAAGGATATATTTATATTAAAGAAATTATTAAATAAAATGAATAAGCAAATCTCCATAACTTAGCTTAAGAAATAAAGCATTACCTGCACATTTGTGACTTTTCTCAGTGACACCCCATCCTTCTCCCTAAATGCAGCTGCAATTATGATTTTTGTGTTTCATTAATTTGACTTGTATTAAAATTTTATAATGTAGGATAAATAGGATATAAGCTGAATCTTTGTGGCTCCTTATATGTTGCTTCCACTCATATTCGTATCTCTTTTCCACATGAGAGTTATTGTGTTAGTCATCCCTTATCCTCTGTATAGGTATTTGACATACAAGCATCCTAAAGTTTTTATCTTGATGACCTGGAATCATATTACATATACAAATTCATGTATTTTTCTATGACTTACTTATCCTGTGCTCAACATTCTTTTGACTCATTCTCCTTAATCAGCATAACATTGCCACATGATATTTATAATATGGATACTTCTAATCTTGATGGACATTTGGGTTGTTATTTGTTATTACATGCTATTAGCATTCTAATAAATGTCTCTTGGTCAAAATGTAAAAGGATTTATCTCTACTATATACTAAATAGTGGAATTGCTAAGTCATGCATCTTCACCATGACTAGGTGACGTCAAATGTTTTTATGAAGTGCTGTAATAGTCTAGATTTGAACTGGCAATAAACAAAAGTAGTTGTTACTTTACTTTCTCATCAAGAATTGGTGACATCAAGTTTCTTGAGATTTAGTAGTATTGTGGGTATGAAGTGACAAGAACTGGGTATATTATTTACACTTACCTGATTGCTAATGTAGTTTGTAATTTTGGCATACTGTTATTAGCCATTTCTGTAGATGTTTCTTACTATTCAAATGTGTTTTTTTCCACTTTTATGTTAATTTATGATTTTCTGGTTGATGTGTACTTCTTTATATTTTGGAAATAATGCTTTTTATTTTATGGTTTGGAAATACCTAATTCCAATATTTGAAATATTCTTTTTCTTTCTTAGTGGAATTTTTAAAGAATAGAGCCCTAGATAGCAATACAAAAAGTTTATCAATCAAAAGTTTATATTTTAGGATATGTTTACTTGAAAAATCCTACCTTGAGATCTTAAGTAAATCATCCTGCATTTTATCAAAGTTATTCAATTTTTTTCTTTTTTGCAAATATGTCATTAATCTATTTGTAATTGACTTTTTGAATCTAATGTAAAGTCATAAAAACTATTTTTGTCCATAGGTAACCAATTGAATAGCCATATTTTCATTAGAAATCTGAAAAGCCAGTTCGGTCATATTTCAAGTTTACTTATGTGAGTGCATTCAATTCTGGCTTTATTTTCTGTATCACTGATCTCTTTGTCAAATCATATTGTCTTAATTACTATAGCTTTATAATAAATTATGTTATTTTGACTGAAACTTTATTTAATAGATAGACAGGAAAATTGAAATTTTTATTATATTAAAAATTAGTAGCTGGTTTTATGTTGAGTATACTGACATGCTTCCTAAAGTCTTTCAGCAAATATATGTGTGTCTCTCAAAAAAAAAAAAATCACTGTGTGTCTTGGTTATATTTTTCCCAAGTATCTGATTCTTGTTGTTATTATAAAAAATGACCACCTCCACAAACATGCACACACAAATTTTATGGCTTAAAGGATAGTTTAAGATTTTGTTGGGAAAGTAAAACTATACTAGGACAAATCATAATCAAACTTCTGAAAAGTAAAGAAAAAGAAAAAGAATCTTGAAAGCAAAGAGAAACAACCTGTTATCTATAAGGATTCAAATTCAAATGACAGTGTATTACTCATCTGAAACCATGGAGGCCAGCAGAAAGTGACACAATATTTCTCAAATGGTAAAAGAAAAGATTTGTCAACTGAAAATTCTATATCCAGCAAAACAATCCTTCAGAGAAGAAGGCAAACAAAGAAAAAACTTAAATATTTTGTTGATAGTAGAACTTCCATTAAAGGTTGGCTAATGGAAATTCTTTGACCAGAAAGGAAATGATAGAAGAAGAAAGCCTGGAGAATTGAAGGAAAAAAGAACAACAGAAAGAGCAAAAATATGATTGTATATACTAGACTCTCCTCTTCATGAGTTTAACAAATCAAATAATTGATTGAATTAAAAATTATAAAACTATCTTAATCTCAAGGCTTTGATATTTACAAGTGAGGCAAGTAAAGGGAACTAAATTGAAGTAAGGTTTCCATCCTTCACACACACACACACACACACACACACACACTCAAAATGGAAAAATGTTGCAGCTGGAAGACTCTGTTAAGTCACATGGATGTATTCTAAAACTCAGAGCCACTACTAAAAGCATACAAAGAGATACTCAATAATATTATTATAAATCAAGATAGAATCTTAAAAATACATTCAAGTAACCCGACAGAAAGTCAAGAAAAGAGAAACAAAGTATCGAGAACCAAAGGAAATAAACAGAAAACAAATAATAAAATGAGAGACTTTAGCTCTAACATATCAATAATTACCTTTGATATAAATGATCTAAATACACCAACAAAAGGCAAGATTGGCAGAGTGGATAGGAGAAATATTAACCAATTATATTCTCTTTACAAGACTTGTAACCGATCATAACAAATCATAGCAATGCATTTCTTCACTTCAACAGATTTTTTTGTCTAGCATTGCTGCTGTCATCTGACCATTAAAACTTCTGGATGATTCAGGAATTCAAAAGCATCAATATACCTAAATGAGGAGGATTGCTGTGATTCCAAAGGCTCCTAAAATTTACCCTCTCTTTTATTCCATATTTCATCATGCAGTATCCTTAGGGCTTTTTTCTTTTCCTACAGCAAACAGAATTACCTAGAACGATTGGAAATATGTTTATATTATCAATTCCTTTCTCTTAAAAAGTCCATTGATTACTTAAGCTTCAAGTTTATGTAAAGAGTTGGTTTATATATTTATATAATTTTGCTGCCTAGAGTTCTCTCCTGATCTCAGTAAATGGTTCCACGGTCTACTTATTTGTTTACAAAATAAAAATAGGGTATTTTTGTTGCATCACATGTCTGCAGATTTCTACAAGATTAAGCTTTGTTGACTTTATATACAAAATATTCATTGCTTGTGTTGTTTTTCTCTTTTTACATAGCCTTCTCTCTGAGCCCATCCTAGTTAATATCTCAGTCAGATTATATTAGTCTTCTAAATGATTTTCTTCTCAATTCTTGCCCTATTTGATTCATTGTCTACAAATAAGACAGAATCATCTTTGTGAAAGCTAAATCTCATTTTTGTGTTATCCTATTTAGACCGTTTGTTGTCTTCGCATTTTTCTTTGAATAGCTGTGACCGGGTCTAGTATAACAATGATTTGGGGCTCAATTTAATCCTCAACAAGTCCTTCTTACTCTCTATATGTTAACAAAGTTTCCTTCCATTTCTTGATGGTTTATGCCACACATCTACCCTGCCACATCATCTACTCACTAGCACCTATTTAAGTCATATTTCTTTTTCTTTTTTTTAAAAGATTGGCCCTGAGGTAACAGCTGTTGCCAATCTTCCTCTTTTTTTTTCTTCTCCCCGGGACATAGTTCTATATTCTAGCTGTAGATTCTTCCGGTTGAGCTACGTGGTTCACCACCTTAACATGGCTTGATAAGCAGTGCTAGGTCCACCCCCAGGATCTGAACCTGTGGAACCCTGGGCTGCTGAATCAGAATCCGTGACTAATCATTCACCCTGGGGCTGGCCCCTTAAGTCATATTTCTGCTGCCACTGTGCCTCTGAATCTCTCCTGAATAATTGATTTCTTGTGGACAAATCCATTGGATATCTCTCAGTCCTTAGATTACTTGAACATTTGCAACAATTGAGAATATTGACTATTTTACTATCTTTTAAGAACTCTCTTTCTTTTTGACCTAGGATAATTCCTCTCCGGTCTCCTCTCCTACATTTTGGTACATAGATTTTTTATGTCCTCATTGTATTGTATTATTCTTTCCCCTACTGAAATATTAGAAATTTTTAAGGTTCCACTGTAAGAATTTAATTATTACTACTGTTGTTTTTGTTACTGTTTTTAGTATTATTTTTATTTTATCTTTATTCTCCTCTCTTTGTCAATAGTTCTCAACCAGAGGCACATAAATAAGGATGATTTTAAGCTTTGTTAATGTGTACATTCTGCTATACTATTCTAAAATTCTTATTTAATTGGTGTGGCATGTGACTCTAGTATTTTTATTTTCATTTAAGTTACACAGATATATATAACACCGATTTAGAACTCCTGATGTAGGCAATATTACTCACTCACAGGTTAAATACTGTCTTGCCTATTCATTCTAAAATGTAAATCTCTAATCCATCCCATTTTATTGAACCCCGACAGCCAACTGGATGTCTCAGGAACACTTCTAATAAAACATTACCAAACAAAACACATCAACTTCTTTTCCCTACACACACATGTACATACATACCTCAAAACTAAACTTTTGTGTTTTCCATCTCTTATTGATTGGGCTAGGGGCTAACTGGTTAACCAGTTTCCATTATAAGGCAAAGACCCACATCTCAGAGAGTTTAAATATCTTAGGCAGTGCCCATAGGTAGTAAGTCAAAGAGTTCAAATTCGCTTTCAGAGTCTGCAAACTTCAAATTTAGGATTTTCTTCCTAAGTCCAAGATAATTTGTGAAGTGATTGAATGATGAAGTCTATTAAAATTTTTTCTCCATTGATTCTTTGATCATGGTTTAATTTTCCATTTGTTTTTAAAAGTTAAAGAATCAACCAACTCCAACAGATACAGTTCACTGACTGTATAGGGTGAGTGGTAAATTTGACGTTTCACCTAGCGTCCAAGCAATTTATTGAATAAGTTAAATTTTTCCCATTAAACTTATTCAGAGGCAAGCACAAATATTTACTATAACTCAAATAAAAAAATTGAGAGATATATAGAGGTAGCTACCGAGAGAGAGAGAGAGACAGAGAGATAGGGTGACACAGAGAGAGAGAGAAAGGAAGAGGGGAGCAAATCAACTGAGAATAGAACATGAAGTGCTGACTTATTAGCACTTATCTAGATCTCCCTCCAGGTCAGCAACAACTGTCTTACTACTCACTAATTTAATTGTTTTGAAGGATCTTATCCAAATAATTAGTTGATATTTTTAAGTTAATCAGCATGATTCTGTTGCTGAAAGTGCTGCTTATAAAAGAGAAAAAACAAGAGTGACTAGGTGATCTGTATATTGGCATGACAGCTGTTCAATGGAAGCACGATATTCCTATTTTTTCCTACTTTAAATGGAGAACATGAGGGTAAGATATAAAGGGCATAAATAAATATGATAACTTCAAAACAATTATAGAACACTATGGGAGATGTAACTAATGAGTCTGTAATTACTAGACCATAACATTTTAATTAAGATTCTAATTTGAAAATATGGTTGATTATTCACAGGGGTCTTTAAACTTTTTTCTTATTATAATTTAATTAATTAACCCAAAGTAACATTTAAGTTTCCTTTAGCAAATTAGCTTAATAATTTGAAGGAAAATGAACTCATCAATAGGATTGTGAGTTAACATAAAATTACTATAAACGGTACTAACATAGAATTCTACTACAACTGAAATATATCCTATTACTATGCACAAAATATGGAATACCATTTTGAAAAAAAAATCTATGTGCTTAATCGAGTTAAAAATAAGAAGCTCACAATATTTTTAGTTTTTTATAACTATTTAAACAGATGTTCTTTCTCTTAATCCCTCCCATTGATTTTCATGGAATATCCTTATCTTACTATTATCCATTTTAATAGATAATTTTCAGAGCCCACATCTTGGAAAAGAATGAAATTATTCTGTTTGCAGTTTCACTAAATTAAAATCATTTTTAGTATACTCTTCATCTGTTGGTAAATACGTGAAGCATATGCAAACTTAAATAAACAATAATAAAGCTAAGAGTTTAGTGTTCACTAAAAGTTGAATATACATAAAAATGTTTTTCTGACATATTAAAGATTTCGGACAGGAATTTAGTGGGTAGCAGGAGCAGGGAAATTGAAACATGGGCAGAGGCTGGGGAAAGATCTTGATTCAAATCACTTAGATCTCAATAAGGTGGAATGTCCTCTTGTCTACAACGAAGGCAAGGATCAATAAAGTCAAGTCTTCAGCATTCCTCTTTTCCCTGAGCAAACCATTTCAGGACTATCATAGACATAAATTCTTGGCTATGAAGATAAGACTTAGTTCACCTGTTAAACATAATTCTAGTTTGTTCACCTGTTTTAAACACAGATTACTGAAATACCAATAACATATTTAGGAAGTTAAAAGAAATAGTGCTTTATATCAGATGTGTTCATTTTTTATTTGCTTAAAAACATATGCTTGCTTGATTTTTAAAAAGTTTTAATCATTTATTCGGTTATATTATATTGTTTATGACAGACATTTCAAAATTCATTCAAAAGGAAGTAACTGAAAATCAACTGAAATTATATTTTGCAATATTTCATTTCTAGTGAGTTTTATTTCTCCATATCTGGAGGGGTACAGATTAAAACTGACAGCCCAATACATCTTAAAGTGGATTATTAATTGAAATCTGAAGAATATTTAATCAATTTTGACTTCTTTATGGTTTTGAGTTGAATAGAGAGTTTAAAAAGCTAAAAGAGAGTGACCGTAGGAAAATACATTAAGAATTAACCTCTATAATGGTAAATAAATTAGCTAAAAAGAAATATGTGTATGCTTTTATATATATTATATGTATAATATATATGCAATATTTTGGATATTGCATATTTGGATATCGCATATTTAGACACCCAGAAAGATATGAATCATTTCAGGTATGTTCATATGGCCCTGCCAGCAATTAGGCTAATGGGTAGATTAACGTTCTCTATATTGTTAAAATCTATGAGGTGTATGGAGAAAACACACTTAGAATGAGCATAAATAGTAAACTGTTTACCAATAAATTACACATTTGTATAGCATAATTAGACCTTATAGCGAGGTAGTTGATAAAAACACTTCTTTTGGGGGCTGAATTTATAGGTAATCTGACAATGCTGAATGTATATTCTGTGAAGATTATCCTTCTCTGAAGTATATCCCAAATATCACACAAAATTCCACCAACTAGAATTTCATAATTTTTAACAAACCAATATCCACCCCCACCAGCCCATCCCCTACCCACAGAGTAGTGCCATCAACAGCCAGTTCTGAGCCCCTCTGTGAATCCAAACTAGGTTCACTTAATGGATTAGAGGCTCTCAGTTTAAGGACTAGGACTCTTGGATTAACACAGTGCATTTAACAAGAGTACAGGTACAGAAAGCATGAGCGGACAGTTTATATGGAGCAGAAGTAGGGAAGTGAAGGAGTGAAATATGATTTTTGAAGCAGTTCACACTTTGAATAAGGCGAGTGTTGGTGACATTCTCTAGTACAGGATATACTTGAATATTTATGGGATATTGGATGCTTGAGAAATTCATACACCAGGAAAGTCTCAACAGTTAAGAGTGGAATAAAGGCATATAAGAAATTGTAAAATGGTAAATGTGAATTTTTAAATATATCTTAAGGGTCAACCAAGCTTTAATAGCTGCCTTAGGAAACATTCTCTGATTCGTAGCCCATAGAATTCTCTGCTTCTACACTCCTTCTATGCCTGAATAATGCATCATTTTAAGCTCAATTTTGAGACACTTCTTTATCAATCCATTCAGTTAATAACTATTGAGAAACTATCATTCATTAAACACTGTTCTAAGATCTAGAGTGACAGCAATGAAAAAAAAGAGATAAAAATTATTTCCCTCATAGAGTTTATTTCTGTTTGGGGCTGTTATAACAAAAACCATTAATCTGGTTATGAAGTGGAGAAGGTCTTTGAGATAACTCCACCCATCTGGGACACTGATGGGTTTATGTACCTTCTGAAGGATGTGTCTCTGTGTGTGTGTGTGAGAGAGAAACCGCTGAGTGTAACAATTTTGTCATAGACTCCACGAGCTTAGCTAAATTTAATTGCACTTTAATCTGTGGATTCATACAGATCTCTCTCCTCCACCTTGGGGAAATTCTCTGTGGCTTCACAATTAGGCTCAGAGCTGGAGTAAGGGGCACACATCATTTAGAATAAGAGAAAGTCTGATCAAGAGCACCCCTGTTAGAGTTCAGAGGCTGTCCTTGCCGCTGGTTACCACTTATAGAAACCTTGCCAACAGGAGAACTAGTACTTCTGAATTAAAAACAAAACACACACACACACATGAAGAAAGAAGCAACGTGTTTTATGTAGGTTCCTTGAAGAAAACATCTCAAAACAGAACAGAATGCTCACTGTACCAGGTGCCCTTGACACATCTGGGAACCTCAGAAAAGACACCTGGACATCTTAGTAAAAGTGGCTCAGAACCCAGTGAGAAGAGTAGTGTCACATCAGCAAGGGCTGAGTCTCTTCAAAGATCTGGACACCAGTTTCAATGAAAGGGTCAAGGCCTCAATTCTACCTCTGATGCTCTGTCTGGCCTCCACTAGTGGCCTCTACTTCTACTCACCTATTTCAACCACTATTTCTCTCGCGTTTATTACTGTATTGAACAACGTCAATGTTTGTTCATTTCTGTTTTACTCTATTATATAATAACAGGTGGCAGGGAAAATGCCATTTTCCCATCAGCACTTAACATACAATGAATTGATTTTCTATGATAGAAACTTTATTTTACATCTAGAAATAAGTTACTATATGGTTATTTGTTACAGCAGCATTGAGAAATTAATACAAGAGCTTTTGGTTCTGATGGTGTCAATTTTTCCATTAGAGAATATAAAAATAAGTATTTAAAAATTAAAATGAGAAATATTTATTTCCTTATCTTAGAGAAAATTCTTGCTTACAATTTATTCCATTATATCATTTACCATATATCTATTTATCTAACCTTACCTCCAGAACATCTTTCTATCTTTCTGAACTTAAGACAATTTTGTGTCTCTTTGTTATAGTCAAAAGAAAATTCAAAGACTTTTCCTTGATATGAATATTTTATTGAGCGAGAAACAAACTCACGAACAGGAAGACTTCAAACCTGAAAGTGGTATGAAGCTCAGAGGCATGACATTATGAGATGGCTTCTAAAATAGAAATGAGGAGGCTTTTCAACCTCTACAATGACTGGTTATTACATTGGGGATTTCCAGAAGGCAGGGGATAGGTTAAAAATGATTATCTCATATTATTTTAGGAAGATGACTTAAGTTTCATTTATGATTATCGGACACATTTAAAAGAAAGAACCTAAGTTAAGTTTTGCTTATATTCATGAAATAAGCTAGGTTAAGTTTTGTTCATGTAGCTTAGTTAGTTTTGTCTGCTTGGGGGATCTTCAAGACTGATTTCCATTTTATTTTATTTTATCAATATAAATATACTTTTTCTATAATTATATCAAGTGAAAAATTCTGATATCATTAATATCTCATTATTTTAATTATTTTATAACATCTCATAATGTGTTTATACTATAATCATTCTTCTTCTGCCAAACATTTTATTTGATTTATTTTTCATTACAAGTTATGCCATGAATAAATTGAGAGTTCTTACTAACGTTACTAATGTATTACAATAATCTTAGGCCATTCTTTTTTCAAGATGTCAGCATTTTAGCATTCAGAGAAAAACCGACTTTACTGAAATAGGTCAACAAGCAAACCTGTAATTTTTATGGTAAAAACAGGATATCTAGGTCAGTCACCATTCGCTGCATTGTCCCATATTGGTCCGCAAGAAAAATAAACTTGTTGGACCCTCTCCTGACATTTAAAGGAAATGATACATCCTATTGAGTACTTTACCTTTTCAATCAGCGTTCTTCCACGGATTTTCTTCCTTCGTCAGATTAGTCAGCAGTGATCTTCTGAGAAGGAATTGGAGATATCAGTTTTCTTTTATTTGAGCCCACCAGGAAGAGAATACATTTTGTAGCTGTTCTTGGGCACAGGTAGCTCACTGTGGGTGCTCATAAAAAGGTTCATTATTACTATTTGATTTAATAATTTGGCAAGCCAGGCTCACGCAGTTTCTTGCAAGACTATTTCATAGCTATGAAAGGCAAAAAAAAAATTCTTTCAGGAAACAAGGACACCAATTTATGCTTGAAAATGAAAGGTGGCATCTTGAAAAATTAAGATTAGATTATATGTCTGTGCATAAGTGAATGATTTTGACAGGTGAAAAAAAAGACATATTTACTCTGCAACTAATATACAGCAACTCATATAAAACACAATAACCATGTTGCTCTTCTCAATTCGGACTGTATTTTAGTTGTAGTAAAAGATAATTTTAGGCAGATGGTCTTTAACATGTGCAGGCTGATGCTGACAAGTGCACAATGTACATGCATTTTGAAAGAGTGAAATGAGGGAGACAAATACAAGTCTTAGCATTTTTAAATTATTTTGATTTTATTGTCATGTCTCTGATCTTTTTGTGACAATTTTGTATACTCTTACCAAACAGCTTTTTGACATCTTCTGTTTTTCTGAGTTTATCTAATCATCAAAGAATGTGTCCTCCAGGTGTCTGCAAACATAAGCTAAACTAAACTAAACTAAACTATTCCTGGGCTTTTCACCTCCTCCCCAGGATTCTATAGTCCCAGGGTTGGAGAAATGCTGAGGTTCCAAATACGCCTGGATGAAGGAAGAGACTAGGGTGCATAGAGACAGTTAGCTCTTGTCCTAAGATGGCCTCTAAAGAAGAACAACTCCTAGTATTCACCTCCTTTTGTGATCTCTTGTCACAGTGAAATTGATTCGGCACTGCGACTCACTTTAACCCACAGAGAATGCAGAAGTAACACAGTTCCAACGTTGGGACTAAACCTTAAGAAGGCGTGGCAGGCAGCTTCTGCTTTCATATTTTTGGGAGCCCAATAAGAAGTTCAGCTTCTTTGTTGTAGACACCGGTGGATAGAGTATGTGAGGAAGGCAACAGAGAGGAAGAGCCTCTGAGACTACAGGGAAAGAGATCCAGCCATCTCAGCATCCCAGGTGGTCCTAACTGTCTAGCCCTTCCTGCCTCGTACTCAGGCAAATAAGTAGAGTCACCTTGGGCATCCCAGTGGCCATCTGATCACAACAGCATGAAAGACCCTAAGCAAAAACAACAGAGCTGCTCAGCTGAGTCCAGATAATGATGCATTATTGTTTTAAACCACTGTGCTTCTTTTTTAAGATTGGCACCTGAGCTAACAACTGTTGCCAATCTTTCTTTTCTGCTTTTTCTCCCAAAATCCCCCCAGTACATAGTTGTATATTTTAGTTGCGGGTCCTTCTAGTTGTGGCATGTGGGATGCTGCCTCAGCATGGCCTAATGAGCCGTTCCTTGTCTTTGCCCAGGATCCAAACCGGCGAAACCCTGGGCCGCCTAAGCTGAGCAGGTGAACTTAACCACTTGGCCGCAAGGCTGGCCCCTAAGTCACTAAGTTTTATAGTTGGCTCAGCAACCAATAAACCAGAGCATTGATCCATGAACATTGCCGAGGCAAAGAAAGCCAAGTAAATACCACGTTTTGGCTCATTCCATGGCTTATATCATTTTATCATTTAAACAGACCTATCACAGAGCCACTAATAGTATCACATCCCTATCAGAGATAAAGAAACTGAAGTTTATGAATGTTTTGGTAAGAGGTATTAGATATGTTGAACCTACGTTGCACTCCAGTTACTGAAGACACAGTGAAACCATTCACATAGGCAAAAGCAGAAACGATCCTGTCACACTTCAGCTTATAATTTCCCAGTGGCTTTCCTTAACATTCCAAGTTCAATCCAAATCCTTACCTTGACTTGCAAGACGCTGAATGATCTGCTTCTCTGCGTCTTCTCTGCCTTCATTCCTAGTCTCTCCTCCCACCCCCTCCCCCTTCCCATCCCAATTCTCTGCTACTCGTTTCCTTACTGATCCTGGAATAGTGCATCCCTGCTTCAGGGTTGTTAGCTCTTGCTGTTTCCTCTTCCAGTAACAGCAACTAATCAACTTTCTGAGTGCTTAGTAGGTGCTAGGCACTGAGCATTAGGTTATTAATCCATTACTACTCAAAACAAGCCATCAAATGTATTGCCCATTTGGAGAAATTGATGCAGAGAAACTTATGAACCTTGCCAATGTAACATAGCAAGTGAAAGAACCAAAATATGAACACAGGCTATCTGGCACAAAGTTTCTATGCTCAAGACCATAGTGAATACAACGCCCTTAAACACTTCTACCAAATACATACGAAGCTAGTGCCTCAGCTTGCTTCAGTTCTTTGTTCAAACGTCATCTTATCAGAGTGAGCTCTTTCCTAACTTTATGTAAAGTAGAACTCTTGCATCTCTATCCGCTTACTCTGCTTTATCTTTCTTCATAGCACCAATTGTCATTTGATATATTATATATTTATTTGTTCATTGTTCATCTCTCTTCCCACTCAAAACTAAAAGAGCAGGAGATATTTCTTTGTTAGTTACTTCTGACTTCTAGTGTTACGAAAAGAGCCTGGCAAGTAATAGGCACTTAAAAATAATTGTCAAATAAAAAAAAGAATAGAAAACTCAGGATTTTAATTCACTTTGCAGTCTGAATCTAGTTTGACCATACTCTGCTCCTATATTTATTTTGGATCACTACCATGGGCATTGTTATTTAAATGCTAATTTACATTTATATTTTCAGGTGCACACATTTGTCTTTCATGCTCAAATAGATTTTAAAGCCTTTGAGTAGAGGATATAACTCTTATTTTTGCTTTACTCATACATAATGCTTTATGAGCAAATAAATCATTTTGTGAGTATATTTGATTCTCTTTAATGAACCCAATTAAACTCTGAATTTTAGTAAAGTAAATGCAGTCATATTGCGAGGTTGATCTAAATCCTGTTCTTACACTTAATAACATTAGCTGACATCTCTATTATTAATTTCCTTATTGTAAAACAGGCCTAGTGATATTAATGTCTATATCATATGCCTTCATATGAGTCATAGTAGGTTATGTCATGATGCAGTGACAATATATACATCTACGCACGCACATGCACACACATTTATACACATTTTTTCCCTCTTCATGGAACATTAGGTTTGAGTTTATCTTACTCTCTACTGCAGTGTCCTTCATATGCTAATTGAAAATTTCTGGCTGTATCACTTTCATGGAACTTCCATGGTGACATCTGCTCCTAAGTTTGTTGCGGGACAGAAGAGGGAGACGAAAAAAAAAGCAATAATCAGAGAAATAATGAAAACTTCCAAATATGGAAAATGTTAGAGATACGTTTATATCAGATTCAAGGAAAAGATTACTATGAAAGCAAAATAATATAGAATTATAAAAATCTAAAGAATTAGACTAAAAAAACTATGAATAAAGCAGATAACCCATTTACTCACTAAATCAGACAATAAAGAAGACTAAGATTGACAAATTTCTAAGTGACAATGGGAAAAAAATCAGAAATATCCAGGAAACAAAATTTTTTATTAAAAAATACTTCTTTTTTTAATAACATGGATGAATTTGGTGATTTTCTTGGGAAAAAATACCAAAAATTAACATCAGAAGAGGCAGAAACCAAAAGAGGAAAATTTCTATGCAAGTAATTGAGAAAGTTTTATAAGCACCAGTTCCCAATATTTTCACTCATGATCTCTATCAAATTTTCAAGCAACACATAATCAGAATGGTATTTAGTCCGGTTCAGGAGAAAGAGACAGAATTTTAAAGTAAAGTTTTCCCCATTTATTTAACTAAGTCAACATAATTTTAGTAGTTAAATCTGGGAAAATGGAGACCTTACACACAGATTTTAATGATGAACTTTTATGTGATGCTCAAAAATACTAACAGCTATTTTACAACATCCAATTTCAAAATACACATTTTGATGAACACGTGTGCATTTCTGTTCAGTTTACCATTAATATTGGAATTTCACAGTTTTAGAACGTGTGTATCTTCAGCTTTTATAGATGCTCCCAAACTATTTTCCAGTAAAATTCATTGTATTTTCATACAATAGGTTCCACGGTGAAATACTACATAGTAATGGAAATGAACAAATTCCAATTACACATGTGAGAACAGATAAATCACAAAAATGAGAAATCTCACAAACACAGTTACAAGAGAGGATAGAGGTGATAGTCCCATTTTTAATAATATCAGCATTACCAAAACTACTCTTTGCTATTTTAAGAAGATGGGATTGGTGGAGTGGGAAAGAAGGGGGGGGAAAGAGAACTTCTATGGTATTAGCACTATGGTAATATTCTGTTTCATGATCCGGGTGCAAGTTATCTATTTTTAGTTTGTGAAAATTAATGAGCTACGCTCTTACACATGCAGCTTCAATAGTTTAAAGTTTTAAATGCCTGTACATATATACATGTGTTTGTGTATAAATGCTTCAATGAAAAGATTTTAAAACTCCTAACCATTTGATTTGTTTTAGTAATGAATAAAATAATTTGTATTAGAAATATTTTGATAAAATTTACTAATACTCATATTTAGTCAAAAAAGAAACAAAAATGAAAATCTCTATCAATGGCAGGAAAATATTTTATAAAGTTAATATTTATTTCTGGTTTTTTTAATGGGCTTAATTCTCTTATCTGAAGTCATATTAGCCAAATGTGTTCTGGAATTCAAAAAAGGTTTTTGTGGGGTAGGCTTTAGAAAAGTTATATGTACAGCTCCCAGCAAGGTTCATAGTATCATGTGTTAATGAGACATGTTTATATTTCTACACTGAAATCCATGAACACCTACAAAAAGTAGAATTCTTAAAAGATAGCAAATAACCTTAGGACAGTTCACAACTTGTCATGTTTTGGCTACCAAATGAGTTATAATAAAACTTTCATTTTTCAGAGCTTCCACAAGTGAATCAGGAAGAAAAATAAAAGTAAAATGACCAAATTGAATAAAATTCCAATTATAGAAGTGATCATTTATGTATAAAAAAATAGTCAACTTCACTAATATTCAGATAATTGCACATCAATTTTAAACTTGTTTAGTTTCACTAATATTACTAAATTAAATTTATTCACAATACCCAGTATAACAAATGATGTGAGAATATAAACAATTTTTTATGCTTTTATAAATAGTGTAAATTGATAAAAATAGTTTTTGGTGCTGAAAGGAGCCTTCCAACTCGACATTTTTACAGTACGCTTCCATTCACTGGGTGTATATACATATGGAAATAAAAGGGTAATGTGACCTATTTTGGTGATTTACAATATAGAGTCCTAAGGCCTTGAGTTTAATTATGCTAATCAGATATCGGAAATAAACTATAGTCATGTGCCACATAATGACCTTTCGGTCAGTGACTGACCCCATATAAGATGGCAGTCCCATAAAATTAGTACCATATAGCCTAGGTGTGTAGTAAGCTAGGCTTATTACACAACTATAGCTTTGTTTAAGTACACTCTATGATGTTTGCACAACAACGGAATTGCCTAACAATGCATCTCTCAGAATGCATCCCGTTGTTAAGTATCATGTGACTGTAAATGCTATATATTTATATCACAGGTCCTGAAAACAGTCCTGTTAGAAACCTTTCAGCAAGGAGGAAGTGGTACATTTATTTTAAAATGTTGACCTGTTGAGTGGTACCACCAACTGAGATATATGTATGGCAATATTAATGCACAAAAATTTAGATTTCCTTAAATTGCATAGAAACTGAAAGTTTTGAGCAATGGTTAATAGCTTTTGTTTATTTTTTTCCCACTAGATTATTCCAGGAGTAAGCATTGTTCACTATATCATTTAGTTGAACATTTAAGATTTCTATTGCTCAAGCTAATTTGAGTTATCCTACATATCCTTGATACATAAATATAATGCAAAGACTTAGTGAAGTTTGTGCATTGTCCTGGTTGTTACTTACTGACTGAGAAGCAAACAAGCAAACAAAAAACTCACCGGCATTGTTCAACAATGATGACATAAAATAAAAGTTATTACAAAGGAAAACGAGTGTGAGAAAGAAGTAAAATTTCAGGATATTTGTAAAAGCTCACCTCAATGGAAGTCGGCGATCACACTTACCCTTGGTCAAAGCTAATTTATGTATTATTTTGGAGTGTTAAGTTGAGTTACAATTTTCAAAAACCTTATAGTAAGTACAAACAGAAAACTACAACGATTTCATCTTTAAGAAGGTGATCTCCAGCTTTTCAGAAGTTTTGAGATTGGTGAAGTGGAACTCTCAGACAAATTGATCCAAGTAGTCATGCCGTCCAGGTGTTTGAAGAATTAAGCAAGTGGACATGAAGCCTGATCAGAACTTGGGAAATCAAATAACAAATTTCATAGAAAAAAATTTTAATTACCAATTGTTCTAACTTCTAATAGTGCAAGCCTTCAAAAAAAATCTTGACAATTATCAATAAACTGTTTGAAATAAAGGGGAGCAAGGAAAAGGGGTGAAATGTCTTGAGGGATTTCTCTCATGACTTTAAGGTAGATATAAAAGTAGACATGAGTGTATAACCAAAGAAGAATGAAAAACAATGATACACGCACCTTTTAAAATAACATCATATGGATTCACTTCAGAATAACTGATAATTTTAAGTACACAATAAATATACAAAATGTGTACTAAGCATAAATAAGAATGTTATTTAACACAGTTTAAATAAGCATATTCTATAAGTATGCTAGACACAATGTACGCCTCCACAGTGATTTTACCTCCCTACCTCCATCAAGACAATACATTTTTGATTGGCCAGTAAATAACAAAAAACCTCAATAAATCAAAAGCCAAAGTTAACACAAAATACTTTAATAAGTAGTGGTAAAATGAGAGAGACGGGAGGAAGAAAGAGAGAGAGAAAGAGAAAGAGAAACAAATTGAAAAAAAAAATGCTATTCTTTTCAAGTATAAAGGCAGTCGTTTTTGGCAGGACACCAGGGCCTGGAAAAGGTTTCTGAAGGACTGATGCAAGGAAATTGCTTGCAGTATGAAGTTATAGTTAATGTTGTGACTTTTGAAAAGAAGTCACTTGAGATCACAACCTATGTCAATTGCTCACTATGTAACCATTTCTCTTATCAAGAGTCCGTGACTCCAGGGGCTGGCCCCGTGGCCGACTGGTTAAGTTCGCGCACTCCACTGCAGGCAGCCCAGTGTTTCGTTAGTTTGAATCCTGGGCACGACATGGCACTGCTCATCAAACCACGCTGAGGCAATGTCCCACATGCCACAACTAGAAGGACCCACAGTGAAGAATATACAACTATGTACCAGGGGGCTTTGGGGAGAAAAAGGAAAAAAATAAAATCTTTAAATAAAAAATAAAAAAAAAGTCTGTGACTCTGAATTAGTGTTTTAAGCAGTCTTTCAAATTCTTTGTTAAGATTAAGATTATCAGGTTTGCATTTTTATGACATGCTATCTGTTAAAAATTGTAAAACTCATTACTAGTTAAGCAAATTAAGAATTTTTAATGATTTTTAAGTTGTGTTTCATAAATTTCTCTTGAAGCAAAAAGAGTCAAGAAATCAAGTGAGATAATTGAAACTGTCATTTTGATTTCACAGCACAATTAGTTTGCATTTATGTTTGTCAAGCAGCAAAAACACAAGATAATACACTTGCATGAAAGAAAAGCTAATGAATCCGTTACTTTTTATTTGTTTGTTGCTAGTGCCATTGAGTAGATTCCAACTCCTAGCGACCCTGTGTACAGCAGAGCGGAAGCCTGCCCAGTCTTTTTACACCATCCTCGCACCTCTGGTGCGCTATATCAAACAGTGCTGTGCTGCCATTCACAGGGTTTTTCGTGGCCAGTTCTTTTAGAAGTGAACAGCTGGGACCGTTTTTCTATTCTAGTCTATCCGAGTCTGGAAACTCCGCTGAAACCTGTCCACCATGGGTGACCTTGCTGGTATTTGAAATATAGGTGACATAGCTTTCAGCATCACAGCAACATGCAGCTGCCACATTATGACATGCAACAGATGGACAGTGTGGTTCTCCAACTGGGAAATGAACCCAGGGCCACAACCATGAGAGCACTGAATCTTAATCACCAGACTGTCAGGGCTGACTGGATTTACCTATTTATGTGTCTATTATTGATTTTATTTTATTTTTCAAACTTTTTTCTACCTCCAACAAGCATTTATGAGTAAATGGAATATTCTTGGCCTGCTACAGCTTATTCTTTTATTCCAGTTTTCTTGGCTTTAAAGAATAAGGAATTATTTATTATTTTCTCCCTATAACTTACGTAATAAAGACGTGTTTTATGTACACTAACAAAAAGCATGTGTGTACTTCTTAACAGCTTTAAAAATTAAATTTTAATGGTTTTTTATCCTCCTCAGCTCTATTTCAGTTGATGTTCAGTCATTATATCAAATTAACTAAAGTTTGTATGACTTTTAAAAGTAATTAATGCACATTCACTTCCATTTTCTTTTTTGATTCATAGAGTTTAACTAATTTGGTTCCAAGGTCATGATTCTTTTTAGGTTGCAATTTTAGGAATGTAGAGTTTTCTGATGGCAAATTATCACATCTTTGCTTTATACCTTGCTTAATCTCTCTATGACCCACCTAGACACAAAAAATATATAAAATTCAATATTAGATATTATTGCTATTAATATTTTCTTAACCAATCCAATCACATTTCTTTCCAACTGTCTTTTTAATGCTCGACTCTTGTCTGCTTACAGATCCATCTCCTCTCTTTTACCCTCACTGTCCAAACTCCTCATTGTCTTCTTCATTAGAAGTATCTCTATGTTTGTACAACTTAAGTGCATCCACCGTAACCCTATAGAGTCTTGTCTTCATCTCCAATGTATTTATTAAGATTTTATCTTGGATATAAATTCAACTGTCTTCCTAAAAATGTGCTACTGTGTATACGATTTTGCAAATACCTCTTTAGAATTAACACTAAGGTCAGTGTTATTACCTTTGTTTCACAGATATGGAATACAAGATTTGGGAAACTTAACTTATACACAGACATATCCAACTAAAAAGGAAGATTTTTGAAATAACTAGTATATCTCATAGATACTCTGGCAGAATAGGAATAGTTAGGTTGCATTGGCATTCAACTGAGTTAGAAACCATGTTTTTTTGGAGGAACTCTTCTTCATATCTTTATGATTTTCTACAGTAATTGAAAGCAGCCTGGGTTTAAGTGTGGAAAGAAAATGTGTGGATCGAGCCAACACTGGGGTTTTTCCAGGCATGTAAACCAGTCACAGTAGTACAAGGAGCTGTTGGAAACGCTGCTAAAAGAGTTGAGTAAGTGATACTCTGTACTACATCTAAAGAGGGGGTAAAGCTAGGTGAGATAAGAACACAGGCATGTCACAGAGAGTTGTAGAACTACATTGAATAGCTTGATAAGGTCAAGTAAACATGTAAATTAGTTTACAATTTGGAACAATAGAAAGCTTTGCTTAAGGACCATAGAATTTTAGTGTAATATTTCATAAATAGATCAGTTACTTCTCGTGATAAAGTCTGGGCCACCATCATAGGTTGAGTTTACTGATATACTTTGGAAGCTTGAGGAAATTGAAGATGAGAAGACTAGGGAACTAGAGCCAAGATTTTACATGATAGTTAATGTAAATAAAATCAGAATTTTTAATTTATTCTGGGATCCTCATCCCATTGCAGTTAAAAATACTCTAGAATTAGGCAATTCTAGATAATTTTATCCTCCATAGCCTTAATATTATTAGAGGTACCTATGTAAACCTTTACATTATTCGTCTGACAATAATTTACCCTTACCTTAGTTGCCATTTAGGGTCTCTGTATTCAGGATGAAATCTCAGGTAAAGATGCTTACTTGGAGACAGCCCCAAGAAGCAAAATATGTAGTTGGTTGTCACAATATGCTTAGAGGTACAAAATAAAGATAAAAAGGAACATTTCTACATTCAAAAAGGTGATAGTAGTCACAATCAATAACGTCCATTATTAGTTGTCCTCGGGGCCAATTTCCAATACTTAGCACTTTCATACAGGTACAAACAAGAAAGGTTGCCATTTGCTTTTCTGAAACCTTGGATGTCAACTCATCATACTCTTTATATAGTAAAATTGGTCATTTTATCTAGGGAATTTATCCTGTTCTCACTCCAAAGTATTATGAAGGAAAAGTTGTTTTTCCTTGGGTTATTTGTCTAATTTTTTTTTTTAATTTTTGGTACTCTACCTCTCACTTGTTTTCCTGTTTACTTGGGATGCCAGTTGATAATACATAGACCCGAGTCAATTCCAGAATCCTCCTGCTATCTAATTCCCCCCAAAACTGGTTTATTTACCTCTTCATGATCCAATAGAAAATGCTGGACAACTTATTAAATTCTTGGAGGCACAATGTTTATATGATCTCATAAGATATTGAGTAGCTAGTTCTAGTTCTTCAGATAAAATTAAGTCAATTCGAATCTGTTATAGAGGCCAATTTAAGAGACTCATCAAAGTCCAGTGATAGGAACTTAATTCATTAAGAGTAAGAATTTAAAGGAGAAGATCCAAGATGGCGCCGTGAGTAGTCCTCTTTGTCTCTCGCCCTTCGAGTCTACAATTATTTGGACACTTATCGCTTGACAAAGGATATCCAGACAGCATCTCAGGACGTCTGAGACACCCACGCGACTATACATCGGAAGGCGGACGGACTTTCCTCCGGGAGGATGTGGAAATAGGTGAAAACTCTCTGACCCCGACGGGCAGCCTAGTACCCGCAAGCGGCTTTCTTCCAACGGACGCCCCCAGAGGATCCACACACATCTAGGGCAGGAGCGAGAACACAACAGAGGAGCGACGGTGGAAACAGGTGACCAGAACCCTACCTAAACCCCCCGCAATTACTCCTAAACGCAGAGGGAAACTTTGGAGTTGCACACCTGGGCCCGCGGGGAGAGTCTCTCCCCGCCATTGGCGGGGAGACCCAGCCTGGTGCTCGGGGTGCCCGGAGGGTCCCAGAGAGAGTCATGGAGGGTACGGAGGTCTCCCAGCTGCCGTTGCCCGCCCCGTGGGACTAGGGATTTTCAGAGATCTCAGAGAGGACCGGGGCTGGGGGAACTTTCAAAGGCCAGTTCTGCGACCCGGAGGGGAAGCGCCGGAGCTCCGCCCGGGCAGCAGACAGGGCTCTCTGTCTGCCGTTAGCGGAGGGGCCACGCTGAGCATTCACGGCTCCGGGAGAGGCCCGGAGAGAAGCCCAGAGGGCGGGGCGACCCCCAGCTGCCATTGCCCTCCCCGTGAGACTAGGGATTGCCGGAGATCTCAGACAGGACTGGGGCTGGAGAGAGTTCCAGAGACCCAGCTTAGTAGCCTAGGGGGAAACCCTACAGGCTCACAGCAGCCTTAGGGAAAGCCTCTGCACAGCACCAGTAGAAGGCACCCAGCCGCCAGCCACAAGGCTGGAAGACCCCAGGGCAAAAGCAGCATAGCTAGGTGTACTAACCACAGACTGTAGAAGATGCCAATAGCTCTCCTGCGACCCATAGAGGACAAGTGAGATTCGGCGGGTGCCGACAGCAACGGAGCGACAAATATAAGTGATCCCACCCCTGGCCGCTGGAAAAGCCCATAACACCGTTGCAGACCCCAAGGAGAGAGCACATCTAGGTGGGCTGCAACAGTAGGCACCTGCAGCCTGAAGCCCCCCTGTGACGGCCCCCACGGCAGAGGAGGGAATCCAAAGGGCCACTGTGGCTACGAAGAGGGGCCCAGGCCCAGTTAGCAACTACGGACAGGGTTCCTGGTTGGCGAAGTATAAACAGCTGCTCCCCCCACCGCAGCAGCTGAAACAAGTGAAAGGAGCAACTAAACTCTATCTCCATGCAGAGGCACAAATCAACAACATCAAGCAATATGAAAAAATACATTAAATCTCCAGAACAGAAAGAAAGTAACAAATACACAGAAAACAATCCCAAAGAAAATGAGATATATAACCTAAATGATGATGACTTCAAAACAGCCATCATTAAGATTCTCAATGAGTTAAGAGAGAATTCTGACCGTCAACTCAACGAGTTCAGGAGCTATGTCACAAAAGAGTTTGATACGATAAAGAAGAACCAAACAGAAATATTGGAAATGAAGAACACAATGGAGGAGATTAAGAAAAATCTAGATGCTCTGAACAGTAGGGCCGATAATATGGAGGAAAGAATTAGCAATTTGGAAGATGGCAATATAGAATTGTTGCAGGCAGAGGAGGAGAGAGAAGCAAGACTTAAAAGAAATGAAGAAACTCTCCGAGAATTATCAGACACAATTAGGAGATGCAACGTAAGGATTATAGGTATACCAGAGGGAGAAGAGAAGGAGAAAGGGGCAGAAAACCTATTCAAAGAAATAATGGCTGAGAACTTCCCAAATCTGGTGAGGGAGATGGATGTTCAGGTGACAGAAGCCAATAGATCTCCAAACTTTATCAATGCAAGAAGACCAACTCCACGGCATATAGTAGTGAAGCTAGCAAAAGTCAACGACAAGGAGAAAATATTAAGGACAGCCAGGCAAAAGAAACTAACCTACAAAGGAACCCCCATCAGGCTATCAGCAGATTTCTCAGCAGAAACTTTACAGGCTAGAAGAGAGTGGAATGATATATTCAAAAATCTGAAGGACAAAAATCTACAGCCGAGAATTCTCTACCCAGTGAAAATATCCTTCAAATACGATGGAGAAATAAAAACTTTCCCAGATAAACAAAAATTAAGGGAGTTCATTGCCACAAAACCTCCTCTTCAGGAAATCCTCAGGAAAACCCTCATTCCTGAAAAATCCAAAAAAGGAAAGGGGCTACAAAACCAAGAGCAGAGGAGATAAGTAGAAGGACAACAACAGAGAGTAGCAGCTCTACATCAGAACAGATTAAACCATGGGACGAGAAACAAAGGAAACTGAAGAAAACCGGAAAACAAGACACAAAATGGTAGTGGTAGGCCCCCACGTCTCAATAATCACTCTAAATGTAAATGGATTGAACTCCCCAATCAAAAGACACAGAGTGGCAGGATGGATCAAAGAACAAGATCCAACAATATGCTGCCTCCAGGAAACACACCTCAGCCCCAAAGACAAACACAGACTCAGAGTGAAGGGATGGAGAACAATACTCCAAGCTAATAATGAACAAAAGAAAGCAGGTGTCACTATACTAATATCAGACAAGGTAGATTTCAAAGCAAAACAGATAAAGAAAGATAAAGAGGGACAGTATATAATGATAAAAGGGACTCTCCACCAAGAAGACATAACACTTATAAATATATACGCACCCAACACAGGAGCACCAAAATTTGTAAAGCAACTCTTAATAGAACTAAAAGAAGACATCAACAACAATACAATAATAGTAGGGGACCTCAACACACCATTAACACCAATGGACAGAACATCCAGACAGAAAATCAACAAGGAAATAATAGAATTAAATGAAAAATTAGACCAGATGGACTTAATAGATATATATAGAACACTTCATCCTAAAACAGCAGGTTACACATTCTTCTCAAGTGCACATGGAACATTCTCAAGGATTGACCATATTTTGGGAACCAAAGCAAACATCAATAAATACAAGAGAGTTGAAATAATATCAAGCATCTTTTCTGATCATAACGCTATTAAACTAGAAATCAACTACAAGAAAAAAGCAGAGAAAGGTGCAAAAATGTGGAGACTAAACAACACGCTTCTCAACAAACAATGGATCATTGAAGAAATTAAAGAAGAAATCAAATATTATCTGGAGACAAATGAAAATGAGAACACGACATACCAAATCATTTGGGATGCAGCAAAAGCAGTCCTAAGAGGGAAATTCATCGCAATACAGGCTCACCTCACTAAACAAGAAAAAGCTCACGTAAGCAACCTCAAACGACACCTAACAGAACTAGAAAAAGAAGAACAAACAAAGCCCAGAGTCAGTAGAAGGAGGGAAATAAGAAAAATAAGAGCAGAAATAAACGATATTGAAACAAAAAAGACAATAGAAAGGATCAATGAAACAAAGAGTTGGTTCTTCGAAAGAATTAACAAAATTGACAAACCCCTAGCCAGACTCACCAAGAAAAGAAGAGAGAAATCGCAAATTAATAAAATCAGGAATGACAGAGTAGAAATCACAACAGATACCAATGAAATACAAGAGATCATAAGAGAATACTATGAAAAACTATATGCCAACAAATTGAACAACCTGGAAGAAATGGACAAATTCCTAGACTCCTACAATCTCCCCAAACTGAATCAGGAAGAAATGGAGAATCTGAATAGACCAATCACAAGTAAGGAAATAGAAACAGTAATCAAAAACCTCCCCAAAAACAAGAGTCCAGGACCAGACGGCTTCTCTGGAGAATTCTACCAAACATTCAAAGAAGACTTAATACCTATTCTCCTCAAACTGTTCCAGAAAATTGAGAAAGATGGAGAACTCCCTAATACATTCTATGAAGCCAACATCACTCTGATCCCCAAACCTGACAAGGACAACACAAAGAAGGAGAACTACAGGCCGATATCACTGATGAACATAGATGCAAAAATCCTCAACAAAATTTTGGCAAACCGATTACAGCAATACATCAAAAAGATTATACACCATGATCAAGTGGGATTTATACCAGGGACACAGGGATGGTTCAACATCCGCAAGTCAATCAACGTGATACACTACATCAACAAAATGAAAAACAAAAACCACATGATCATCTCAATAGATGCAGAGAAAGCATTCGACAAGATCCAACACCCATTTATGATAAAAACCCTCAGTAAAATGGGTATAGAAGGAAAGTACCTCAACATAATAAAGGCCATATATGATAGACCCACAGCCAACATCATACTCAATGGACAAAAGCTGAAAGCCATCCCTCTGAGGACAGGAACAAGACAAGGGTGCCCACTTTCACCACTCCTATTCAACATAGTACTGGAGGTGCTGGCCAGAGCAATTCGGCAGGAAAAAGAAATAAAAGGAATCCAAATAGGTAACGAAGAAGTAAAACTCTCGTTGTTTGCAGACGACATGATCTTATACATAGAAAACCCCAAAGAATCCACAGAAAAACTATTAGAAATAATCAACAACTACAGCAAAGTAGCAGGGTATAAAATTAACGTGCATAAATCAGTAGCATTTCTATACACTAACAATAAACTAACAGAAAAAGAACTCAAGAACTCTATCCCATTCACAATCGCAACGAAAAGAATAAAATACCTTGGGATAAACTTAACCAAGGAAGTGAAGGATCTATACAATGAAAACTACAAGACTTTCTTGAAAGAAATAGGCGATGACATAAAGAGATGGAAAAACATTCCTTGCACATGGATTGGAAGAATAAACATAGTTAAAATGTGCATACTACCTAAAGCAACATACAGATTCAATGCTATCCCAATCAGAATCCCAAGAACATTCTTCACAGAAATTGAACAAACAATCCTAAAATTCATATGGGGGAACAAAAGACCGCGAATTGCTAAAGCAATCCTGAGCAAGAAAAACAAGGCTGGCGGAATCACAATCCCCGATTTCAAAACATACTACAAAGCTACATGATCAAAACAGCATGGTACTGGTACAAAAACAGGTCCACAGATCAATGGAACAGAATTGAAAGCCCAGAGATAAAACCACACATCTATGGACAGCTAATCTTCGACAAAGGAGCAGAGGGCCTACAATGGAGAAAAGAAAGTCTCTTCAACAAATGGTGCTGGGAAAACTGGACAGCCACATGCAAAAGATTGAAAATTGACCATTCTTTTTCACCACACACCAAAATAAACTCAAAATGGATCAAAGACCTAAAGATTAGGCCTGAGACAATAAGTCTTTTGGAAGAGAATATAGGCAGTACACTCTTTGACATCAGTTTCAAAAGAATCTTTTCGGACACTGTAACTCCTCAGTTGAGGGAAACAATAGAAAGAATAAACAAATGGGACTTCATCAGACTAAAGAGCTTCTTCAAGGCAAGGGAAAACAGGATTGAAACAAAAAAACAGCTCACTAATTGGGAAAAAATATTTACAAGCCACTTAGCTGACAAAGGGTTAATCTCCATAATATACAAAGAACTCACACTGCTTAACAACAAAAAAACAAACAACCCGATCAAAAAATGGGCAGAGGACATGAACAGACATTTCTCAAAAGAAGATATGAATATGGCCAATAGACACATGAAAAGATGTTCATCATCGCTAATCATCAAGGAAATGCAAATCAAAACTACACTAAGATATCACCTTACCCCCGTTAGATTGGCAAAAACATCCAAAACCAAGAACGACAAATGTTGGAGAGGTTGTGGAGAAAGAGGAACCCTCATACACTGTTGGTGGGAATGCAAACTGGTACAGCCACTATGGAAAACAGTATGGAGATTTCTCAAAAAGTTAAAAATAGAAATACCCTATGACCCAGCCATCCCATTACTGGGTATCTATCCTAAGAACCTGATATCAGATATCTCAAGAGTCCATTGCACCCCTATGTTCATCGCAGCATTATTTACAATAGCCAAGACGTGGAACCAGCCTACATGCCCAGAAACTGATGATTGGATAAAGAAGATGTGGTATATATACACAATGGAATACTACTCAGCCATAAAAAAAGACGAAATTGGCCCATTCACAACAACGTGGATGGACCTCGAGGGCATTATGTTAAGCGAAATAAGTCAGTCAGAGAAAGACGAACTCTATATGACTGCACTCATAGGTGGAAATTAGTATATTGAGAAGGAGATCTGATCGGTGGTTACCAGGGAAAAGGGGGGGTGGGGGGAGGGTACGGAGGGGGAAGTGGTGTACCCACAACATGACTAACAAAAATGTACAACTGAAATCTCACAAGGTTGTAATCTATCATAACATTAATAAAAAAAAAAAAAAAGAGTAAGAATTTAAGAAATATATCTAGTGATGGATTTTAATTTCAAGAATGTCCTCAATTTTTCATGCATCCCTGCATTTCTACATTTTTTTGTGGTGTCCTACCACACTGATTATGGGTTTAGCCTTATGATGTTCTTTGCCCAGTAGAGAGTAGCAAATTTGATGTAAGAAGAGGCTTGAAAACTGGTTTTATGATTTTGCTTCCTTCCTTGGAACCCTGCTAATGCCATGATGAAAAGCCTGGGCTAGTCTGCTGGTGTGTGAGAGACCATGTGGAATAAAGCCTAGTCATTGCAGTCTAGGCCAGGTTCCCCAGTCCCCTCAATGGCTGATTGCATGTTCAACAATGAACCCAGCTAAGATCAGCAGACCTGCTTGGCTCATGACAGATTTTGGAGAAATAATAAACGGTTATTGTTTTCAATTTAAAAGTTTGAGAATTGTCTGCTAAACAGCAATAACTAACAATTAGAGGATATAATGGAGAATGTTTTAGGACATCCTTAAGGGTTTATCTTTCTTCGAGATAATATATTCTTTTCAAAATGGAAAGTTGTTATAGTACTGAGGGGAAGATGGACCAAGGATGAGTCTGTGAAGTTTGAGAAATGTAACAACAAGAGAAGAACTTTTCTTTCACAGTTTATGTTTCATTCTGAATATCCATTATAGAACTAACTATATTCAGGCTGCCCTTTCCTGGCTGCATGATACCCAGTCAAGAACCAGGAAATTAACTGATTTTAAATCACTCCAGCTACATGAGCTACTTTAAAGATGATCCTCAAGTTAAAAACAGATGAATCAACTACTTTATCTTCAAAGCTACTGGTGTGGTGTCCAAATTAGGATATGAAGAAGATCCAGTCTTTGGTGATCTAAGAGATGCAGTCTGGATTGATATCATGGGACGGGTTGCAGGGTTTGAGAGACAAACATGTGGCTCAAAGCCACAAGAGGAATTGTCTGGAAGTATCTTTCTGAATAAAAGACTCAAATTTCAAAATAAGATATAAAAGGACTATTCAGTGAGAGCACATACAAAATTTTAGATGCATGTGATAGAAAGAGTATATAGTAAGCAGATTCAAGGAATAGAAAGATAAGCATTTTGTTGGAGAAAATAAAGCCCAGAGTAATACCAGGAGGAAATATGGAAAAGAATAGATAACAGCAGGAGTTTGCCTAGTTGATAGCGATATAGTATGAAGTCCCTGAATAAATTTGAATCAGAGTCCTGATCTTAACGCACTGTACCCTACCACCTGCAGAACTTGAGTCTGAGCTCATCTCTGCCACTTGTTGTCATAAACAAGCAGCACATTTTATTTTTCACAGTTCCTGTATTATTATACAAAAACAGTAATAATTCACAGGTTATTTAGAGGAACTAAATAAGAACGCATGTGAGTAGCAGTTAGCAATTTGACTGTAAAACGATAGAAGGTCAATGTGCAAAACAATTATTAGTTAATTATCTAGCACACCCCTGCAAACTTCATGGTCTGCATAATTCAATTCAAAACATTATTACAAATTGTGTACAGGGATAGCTCATCTATCTCCAGGCCACTCAAAAGACTTCAAAAGGAAGGGGGGAAATGTTAAATTCTCAAATGCTCAGAATCTACTATATATAAATAATTGTGTTGATCCTATTGTACTTAAATCCAATATAAATATTCTTGTTAGGTCATTAATTATGATGGAGGAGTAAAGGGATTTTGAAAATTGTAAGGGAAAGTAGCATAAAATCTAGTTTATATATGAAAGAGTGGTGAATTAGTAAAGATGAATAAAAGTGACATTTTTGAGCATGAGATAATTGTAAAACAAAGAAAAACAATCAAATAAACTTCTGCAGAATTACAGAATCTGAGTAAAATAATTCTTTATATGACATTCTGAATTTTGAAAATAGCTATATACGGCTTTTAATAAATCTTTCCTAAAGCACATATCCTGGAGGAGGAGCATATCTAGCTTAACCCATTTTATTAAATTTGATGACACAAACTGCTATTAAGGGAAACTAAATCAAAGAAACTACGTTGTAAGGTAAATCTAAAAGCCTGTGGAGCACAGAATTAACTGAGTATGTTATTGAGCTTGTAGTTTTCATGTAAATATTAATCATTCAAATGTGTGAAATCATTGACGTTGTCAGGGAGCGAGTCACCAATAGAGCCTACACCTTTGAAAACCGTCCTACCACATCATCCAAAGAGTATAAGTGAAAAATTCAACCCATGCTCTTGTGTATTTCAGATCACAATCCCTTATTTAATATTTTAATTTGGATTGTGTCCAATTCATTTGTCTTTGGTTGAAATGTGCTTTTGTTTTCTGTGTTTACTTTTCTCAATATTTAGACCCTGTATCCTAAAGGAGATCAAAATTGAAGACAGTAAACTTCACAAAGTGATCATTTTCAAACCTAAAGAAAACTTGCAAGGCTATTCCAAAATTTATACTTCTCATCAGATTATCCAAATGCTAAATTTTGATGTTTTCTTAATCAATTTCTCTCTCTCTACACGCAGGCATGCACTTTGGGACTATGTAAATATTCTTCTCCTCCTTAATCTTCAACTCACAAGTAGTAACATTTGTAGATAACTAATTTGTAAATGAATTATTATTGCCCCGCTTTCAAAAAAGTGATTTTTAATATCATTCTTTCTTAATCCTTTAATAGTTACTTGAGGGGCTGGCCCGTGGCGCAGTGGTTAAGTTCCCTCGTTCTGCTTTGCAGCCCAGAGTACACTGGTTCGGATCCGGGGTGTGGACATGGCAACACTTGGCAAAAACCATGCTGTGGTAGGCATCCCGCATATAAAGTAGAGGAAGATGGGCACGGATGTTAGCTCAGGGCCAGTCTTATTCAGCAAAAAGAAGATGATTGGCAGTAGTTAGCTCAGGGCTAATCTTCCTCAAAAAAACAAAAATAAGTTAATTAATATTTTGCTGTAATGGAGAACTGTTCTTTCTCTTTTATGTATGAATGTAACTATCACCCATTTATTATTTATTTGCTCTCACTTATTTATTATCAGGGTGGACTCATGGGTTTCACTTTTAATCAGTGGGTTGTAATCCTAAACTGCCACTATATATTTTGATGTTCAATTTGTCCTAGATTTGGCTAGGTGGAACTCCTTCAGTCTAGCTCATGTGTCATTTTGACGACGCTCTATAATTTTTTGACAACTCTGTTACTTTCTGGCACAACATGATTTTTCTCTAGCATCTGATACTTTCTCTGCCTGAGATCTAAACTTGTCAGCCAACTCTCCAAGCTACCTTGGTTATTTTTATTAAGGAATGGTATTTAGAAATCAAGATCAGGGACTAGCCATGGTGCCTGGTATTGATCCTACTTGAAGTCATTGTTTCTAGGCCCTTTCAGCAGTTATGAAATATACTTGCACATATGCATATGTAACAAATATACAAAAACACATATATACATTTATATATGTGTGTGTATTAAAATCATGAATTTACGCTGAAACTCCCATCTCCAATACAGCACCACAAGTTCCTTTTAACCTTCCCACATTCCATATTTGTATCACTCTTTTTCTACAGTGGGAAAACAACCCCCTAACGTTGTCCTACAATATGTTGAAAGGATTTTTCCTCTCTTTTTTTTTTTTGAGGAAGATTAGCCCTGAGCTAACTACTGCCAATGCTCCTCTTTTTTTCTGAGGAAGACTGGCCCTGAGCTAACATCCATGCCCGTCTTCCTCTATTTTAAACGTGGGACGCCTACCACAGCATGGCTATTGCTAAGCGGTGCCATGTCCGCACCTGGGATACGAACTGGTGAACCCTGGGCCGCCGAGAAGCAGAACGTGCGAACTTAACTGCTGCACCACTGGGCCGGCCCCATGTTGAAAGGATTTTTAGAAATGCTAAACTAATACCACTGTGAAAAATAATCCTCCTAAATAAAGTTTAGGATTATTTTGTATAGTTCTTTATGTCTCTAAACTGAAGGTACATGCTTTTTGTTGAATTAATAACTTCTTAGGGTTTATGCTGCATCAATACACACACACACACATACACCTTTCTCCTCCTTTTTTTTTTTTAACTATTCCTTAGTAGAACATGGTGTGGATATAACCTATTTTTTTCAAGAATCTACTGTGCATCAGATCAGTTGCTTCCAATCTTTTGCGTTGTGAAAACAGTGCTGTCGTGAATCACCTTATACGTGTGTATTTTTTGTTTTGCTGGGAGTGTTAGAGGAATATCTTAAAGGTACATTCCTACAAAGGAGGACTGTAGTTTTGTTTCAGCTACTGTCAAATATCCTGAGGTATTATTTTGAATAGTCACGGAAGCAGGATGATTATTCTTTTCCAGCCCACCAGATATTCTTCAGTTTCAGCTCAGTGCCTATGACTAAGTCTAGAAAAATAGTTATGAAACAAGTCAAATCTAGCAATTCAACAAACTACAGGCGTCTGGAAAGATATTGACTCATTTCCCAAATATAACTGTGAAGACAAGAAGCCAAGCACAAAGAGCGCCTACGTGATGATGTCATGTAATAGAGCATAAAAACGAGCGAGACTATCTAGGGAAATTATCTACAGTGTTAAGATAGCGGGACATCCACTACCTTTGGGGGCTGATAGTGACAGGCAAGGAGCACGAGGGAGCTCTGAGATGCTGAATAATGCTCTGTGCCATGATCACAGCGCTTGTGACATGACACTACTCAGTGGAGGAAATGTATTAAGCAGACAATTTACCAATTACACATTTTTGTGCATAAAATAAGAAATTGTTTAATAAAACATGTAAAAGACAAAATTTATCTGTTTTTCATTAATTTTTCTTCTTTCCAAGTATAAATGGCAATATTTAGGGTTTAAGGACATTCATAACTGAAATGCAGCAAAAATTTTTGGACATACATAGAACAGTAAAAAGAATACACAGACTACCTAAAGGTAATGGTCTTGGTCACCTTAAGTTGCAATCAAATTTTTACACGTTTCTATAAATGTAGAGACTTTGGGGGTATTTTTTAGATTTACTACTTCAAAGGTTTTTATTAATCAAGATAATTAATGTTAACTTCTTTAAGAGACAAATGCTAAAATCTCAGTGGCAAAGCAAAACCAAAGTATATTTCTCATTAGAAAAAACTCGTTTAGATTTAATGACTCTACAAAGCATCTTTATTCTGGGTCATAACTGCTCTTTCAGAGTGCTTCACAATTACGGTTGCACTGTCTCATGGCCACCATCGGTGCTGCAAGGAGAAAAAGACAGAGGCCAGACACACTGAGTTTACCTGCCGCAGCCTGGAGGTGACACACTCACCATCTTTTAGCTACATAAATTCAAGTGACTTCAAACTAACTACAAGGGATGCTGGGAAATGTAAAGCGGTACTGAAATGTTTGTTCAGGACTTAGAGTCTTTCCATAACCTGTCAGTCTAGTCACTAAATATGTCTTTGCTCCCACTTCCCCCAAAAATATCTCTTCCAAAAGCAAAAAAATAAAAAAAAAACAGAAACAAAGTCTACAGACACTGTATCCAAATAATTTGTTACACAGTGATAGTAACCAAACAGTTGACATGCAAATTTAATTAAAAGAGAATACAGAAATAAGAGGAAGCCTTAAAATATTGATGAATCCAATTCTTGATCCAAAATTAGCCTTTAAAAAAAAGATATATACACCTGTAATTATTTTGCTTTTGTTCCTTTATCCTAAATTATCTCCTTTGTGTCTCCCTTAATTAAAAAATTGAATAATGTGGATGAGACTTCATGGTCCTGAGAGTTTTACCAGATGTTCTGAAAAGCCCAATGAATACCAAGAGCTAAATTTTATTATTTATTCAGTGAAGGGATAATCTGTACTGAATTCATGGTGGCAGTGATCCGCAGTTGGCGAGTTCATTACCAGTACTTATGACTTCTTGATATAGCTCCTTTAGGACACAGTTCCACTATGATCCTTAAGAAACATTGCAAAATTGGATATAAAATAAAATGCTGGAATATTATATATTTCATTAACCAGGTGATTCACCTGCTAAAATGATTGGCATCTAGAAAAAAGGGAATAGATACATTTCACATGTCTCCCTTATCGCTATGATATGTTTTGATTAGAGTTCAGAATATTTGAGAGGACAACTCTAAAAACATTATGTGCAATTTTGGTTATGAGATATTTTTATGGTCTAGTTGAATTAAGTATAAGTTGAGGACTTGATACACTTCTTCAGTCTGATGATTCATCTGTATTCCCAGGTCCATTATCTCTGTAAATCACTCCTCTCCCATTCTATCAATTCTTTCCTTTCTGAGCTACTATTAGATGTGTGTGAGATCTTCTCATTCTTTTTTACATATATCTTACCCTCTCCTAAAGATCTAACATTAACTTCATTAGTTCTGTCCTCCATTGTATCTAATTTATTGCTTAGTCTAATCACTGAGTCTTTTGTTATCCAATATTTGTAGTTAATTTTTATAAATTTTAATTGCTTCTTTTCCAATTTAATTCTCCTTTTCTCTATTCTACATAACATTTTCTCATCATTTCTCTCATTAATCTTATTGCATATTAATAAAAGATCCTTTCATATTGTCGTGTATTTCTAGTTCTTGTGACTTTTAATTACCTGTTAAGACTATCAACTAACTGTATTCATTGCTTTATTTTTTTCACGAAGTTATATATTGTTGAGAACATTTTGTTTAAAGATAATTGCTACCGTTTTAATTTTATCATACATTGCATTATTCTTTAGTTATTATTGAATATATTGGTTAATTAGGGGAACTGGGTGAGTTTTATAGGTAACTGATGGAACTTCTTGGTTGTCCCATTACTCTCAGAGAGTAATTGTGGCTTATTAATTTATTTTATGAAACTGTTTTCTACTTAATCTAACCAATTCTTCAAGGTCCAGATCAATCTGAACGTCCCTCATGAAGTTTTTACTCTAGTCTTGGCATGATCTTTCTTCTTTTTTGCTAGAGTGTGCCAGCAACTATTGGAACTGAGAATATCCTTATTCTTATTTAAAAGGAAATGCAATTATTTATTTTCTCAATATCTCAGAGGGTTTCAAACGACTGCCATCCATCTATTCTTCTTGATCTGAAGTGAGATATGTAACCGTAAATGAATCTAATCCGGTGCTCTGGGAGATGAGTGTGTGGAATCCGAAGCTACTGACTCAAGAATTATTACACCAAACTCACAAGACTGGGGTAGCAGCAGCAAATTCCAGAGGGAATTGGAATTTGGAATGTCTGGGACGCCACCAACAAGTGTCCACTAGAGACCTCTAGATGGCAGTAAGCAAAAGGAAGTTTTTCCACTAAAGGCGCTTCCCTTGACTCTTGCTTATCAAAGTGTGCTACTCACATCAGATGCTACGTAGGCCATTATCCAATTCATTTTCTTGTATATTTTTTCCAGCTAGCTTCTAAGTGTTTGAGGACAAGAGTTTATTTTAAATATTCAGATATGCATCATGTTTTCCTGTATACTGCTGGACATACAATAGTCACTTTTCTACTCTATGTGGAATTTAATTAAAGGGAAATCTTAAATCTCTTTATAATCAGAATCATCACAAAATAGTCAGATCTAATACTTTGCTTCCATTTTTCTGTATATATTTAGTTATATATCTGATTATTTAGTTATCTATCAGCTAGAAAAGGTGAATTTTGAGAAATTCAGTCAATAGTTTAATGTAAAATATTAATAACTAGTGTCTACTTTGGTTGAAAATGAACAATAATGAGATGAGAAAATATCAAGCAATATATTTATATGAGTACAATTTTGTCACTATTATAGAAATAGCATAATGGGAGTCATTTTTATAATAATATAATTATTAGTTTCTATGTCAATCTTATGTTCTGTCGTACTAGTTATCAGTATTAAATAATTAAATATTAAAGTGTTAAATTTTTGTATTTAAAATATTCACAAAAGATCATTACATTTGCTTCAGATATGAACTTTTGTTCTTACGTATTGGGTAATTGAATGCAAAATCATGTAAATGTGTTCATAATGTTGTGGGTATATGCAACCAATCATATTGACTTATTCTTTTTTAAAAAACAACGTGAATATTTAGATTTTTAAATTATTTTTCTTATGTTAAATCCTTTTTGATTATTTTATCTTGTATCTTAATATGTTTCTAGTACTAAAGTATCATTAGAGATTTTGAAAAGCTCACAAACAAAATTTTCACATCCTTATTTTCTCACAGAGAACATATTTAAAGTTAGACTATTTATAGAAGCCCTATATGCTATTTTTTGGCATCACAATGTGATTATACATATTAGAGGACTCATTAATTTCTTCTGTTTTACTGTCACAGTTTAGATGTCAATAACTTTCCATTTCTGATGGTAGGGTAGTTTAAAACCAGTATTAAGAAATATTTTATATCAAGATTTGATTTCCTATTGTTTCGTCTTGCGTTTTTCTTAAAGTCTATTGACTTTATTCTGTTTTTATGTCAGAACACTCACAAGTTTTCTTACATTACATATTACTTTTCTTTCTGGCTATTTAGATTTCTTTCTTTCACCAGTAAAAGGTATGTGGATGGAAAATGACAGCACAAAAAGAGAGATCAGAAAAGCAGAGCAATGGGGTAAAAAAAGAAGGCAAGTTGGAGAATACCAACAATGAAGAAAGACCCTGCTCCTACACAAGAGTGTAAGGAACTGTGGTTTAGGAGCTTCATAAAAGAAGAAGTTGTTTCTTCAATGCACACTGATAAAGAAACTGTGTCCTTGACCTGTGAACAAGATTTAATCATCTTTTTGAAGTGTGGGCTAAGGAGAATGTAAGGGAGCAAATATTCCTCTGCTGTGAGACCAACATAATAAAGCTTTCGTCGGCAAGGGCTAAAAGTTGCTATGCGTCTTCATCTCCAGCTTTATATTCCTACATCTCTGGGATTAGGCACTAGAATCTAACTGCTACTGTTAGTCATTTTTTAATTCTAAGGGTTTATCTCCTTTACTTCTCTAAAAGTTGCTGCAAGAATTTGGAGGGTTAGATGAGAAATTCTAATATTGGCAGAATTTTCTTTCGCTAAATGAATGGAATTGTATGAGAGGAACAAAGGAGATGGAAATGGAATCTGTTATTTACCAAAGGGTGTGGTTTATTCTTGGCTTCTGTTTAATTCCTTCTTCAATTATGTTAATAGTAATGGAAATGAAAATATACCACAAGGCATAAGAAGCAGATGTCTATAACAAAGACCAAATATAAATCAATAGACATATATAAATACAATAACCAAATACCTCCTGGAAAAATCTTCCCCATCAATAACTAATGAATGAAAATTTATTCTGTATGAGACCATCCCAGTTTGCATTACAATGGAAACTGCACTTAGAACAAAATCCTAAAATGTATTTCTGAAAAATCTAGAGTATCTAGCTAATTGAGGGAAAGAAAGTTGCCTGAAAAAGAAACCTAATCTTAGCAACCTTTTATCTCTTTTAGAATGGCTAAAGATAGGAACTGTGTAGGTGTCTAGGGAGCTTACCCATGATTTTGACATTTACTCTTTTTATAGACTCTCACATTGTTCTTTATTGAACCTAAATGTTGCTGATTATTTGTGCAAGATTCTTTCTTTGGAAGTTTCCTGACACTGTAATTTAATACTTGACTTTCAAATCCATCATTGTTCTAAGAACATGGTAATTTCACTACACTCTCGCAGAGTAACCTACTTGGAAACTTCAGTAAAAGACACAGGTAAAATGGGCTTCTATAATATTTACTATAATCATCCATGTAAATAAAATGGTGTGAGAATTTTGTGTGGCATAGAATTTTCAAGATATTACACATTTTGTGTGTATTTGAAATGAAAATAATCAATATATTATTAATTGCAACAGTTGACAATAAAATTTCAGAGTTAATACATAATTTCTGATTGTGTCTATTTTTATTGTAAATCTTGGAACCAAATGAATATGAGTCAGATATGTCATAGTATCTTTGCTGTTAGTAATTTTCTTTTGCTGGTGACTTTTTGACTATTTGCTTTTTAACTGTTATCTAAAGATAGTGTGGAAATCTCTGCTTCATCGTCCAAGCTAAAATATTCCAGCAAGACGTTACTTCTTGTTTTTTATTATTACCATTAAGAATCCTTCTTGTACTTTGAACAATAATGTAAGCAAATGTCTATTCACTCACAAACTACAAAGCAGTAAGCAAAGCAGATTTTTTAATTGAATAGAGAAACAAAAGGTAAGAGCATGATTTCTACCTATTACAAAAATAATTTCAAGATTTAGATAGATTTTTAAATATAAATTATTTCAATACAGAAGTGATACTACTCATGTTAATTTACTATTTTGTCTTCATTGCCAACAATAAACTGATAGTAGAGAGTTTAACATAATTTAAACATAAACAGGAAGAGAATTCTTGAAACATATTTTTAAAAAAACATTAACACATAAGTATTGCCATGAGGAAACTACCAAGCAAATCAATAAGATACTTGTGCAAGCATTTTAATTATATAAATGCTCACAGTTTCAATTTTATTGATATATATATTATCATAACATGTATACATGTGTGTGTGTGTGTGTTACCTGGTGGTCTATTGGTTAAGATTCAGCACTCTCACTGGCCTAGGTTTGTTTCCAGTCATGGGATCACACCACCTGTCTGTCGATTCTCATATTGTGTCAGCTGCCTGTCGCTATCATGCTGAAAGCTATGTCACCAGTATTTCAAACACTAGCAGGGTCACCCATGGTGGACAGCTTTCAATGGAGCCTCCAGACTAAGAAGAAGGACCTGGCCACCCACTTCCAAAAAGACTGGCCGTGAAAACCCTGTGAATAGCAGCAAAGTATTGTCTGATAAACGCTGGAAGGTGAGCGAATGGTTCAAAAAGACCAGGCAGGGTCCTGCTCTGCTGTACACAGGGGCGCTAGAAGTAAGAATCAACTCAATGACACTAACAACAAACATATATTACATTATATATATATTATAGTGTATATATTTTAGTATATATATTTTAGTATATGTATATTACAGTATATTATCCACATATATATGTAGTGAGATATATGTGAATATGATATACGTATAGGTACTTCTCTGTAAATATCTCTCTCTCGATATATATATATATCTGTCACTACATATACATATATGTGTGCAGTCTATTATCCAGAAATATATGCATATATACATACATATATATATATATATGCACACATACCTGGATAATATACTGAAAGTATTCACACAGTTTGGAATTAAGTATGTGATTCTTTTGAAAATCATGAATAAATTTCAGCTTTTGATATATTTCAGATCAATTTAAATGCTATTGTACAGACAATTTTTAAAATAAAAATTCAGAGATTGTGAAAGAAAAGACCATTTCTAAGCTCAGTTTGGTTGCATGTCCGTGTATGCACAGTCTCAGGTTAGCGGTGTTTGCTCTCCTTGCATCTCAGGCAGCTCTCCAAGCAGGAAGCCTCAGGCCCCGGTAGCAGCAGGCAGGTTGAGAAAGGCCAGAGTCCTCTGTACGCAGGCTTGTTCTTCCTGATGATATGCGCGACCCAAGGAATCTGTTGGCAGAGATAAGCAGCACAGAACAAAATAAAACAGAGAAATAAAATAGAGGAAAAAAGACAAATATAAATCAATTCAATTATTTTACAGTATATAAGGAGGAGATGCTCACAAAATGTAAGAAGAAAATAACCTTGAAAGATATTTATTGTTGGAAACAACAATAAACATTATATATTCATTTTACTTCTGACCTATTTTTGAGAAAGCCTGTTTTATGTGAAATAATATAGAAAAGTTAAGAAGACTTTGAAAAAAATAAATACATTAAAACTGAAATTAGGTCAGAAACATCCAGTTAAACATGGTAATTAGCTAAGTATATGTGCTATCACCTTTATCTCTTCAAACTAACAGCATCAGAAAATAGTGGAAAAATAGATTATAATCCCAGCGCAGATTACCTAGAGAGGAAACAACAATAAATAAGTGATGCAGTGGAATTCTGAAAAATTGAAAGTGGATGGTAGAATGGTCATAAACTTGATGGAGCTGAGCATGTAGGCTCAACGGCCTGTAGCAACAACAGAGGACACTGATAAGAGCAGAAACATTTGCCTGCCACAGGATGGGATTTCTAGAAGCAAATATTGAGCATAGATTATGGTGTTACATGTTTCTTAGAGATTAGGGATCAACATCTGAGAAGAAAAAGGGAAGAAGTATGACAGGTGAAGGGATAAGTTGAATCATGGTACAGGCTGAATAAAGCCTTGGCTACAGCAAGTGCTGAAACCTATGTGGCCTGTCAGAGATTTCGTGAGGTAAGCCAAAGTGGCCAGGTCTTTATTCCTTTGTTGGGATCCCTTAATATGCTGCATTGGGAAGAGTGAGTCTTTGTGTGAGATGGTTCTTGTTTTAGGACATTCCTTTAGTCTCTTCCATTTCTTCAAGTCTCACGAGCAGAGGAACTTAATAGTCTTAACCTTTACAAGGATGTCTGCATGGAAAATAGCCTTGGAGGTTAGAGACAGTCCACTCCAAGGCAGAGGTAAAATTTGTTTGCTGCCTAGTATAATAAAGACAGTGTCACCCTTTGAAGCAAACAGTGGGCAAGTTTGCTTGACACTCCTTCTAAAATATTGAGGTTTCTGAAGTTTAGGATCCTCAGCTATAACGTGGCATCCACCCAGGCCTACATCTTCATCATTCCCATAGGAATTCAGGAGCAAGAGAAACCACTGTGAACATGAAGCTCATGCTGCTTGCTGTGCCAGGAGGGATAAAGTCCTTCACTTCTGACGTAGAAGTCTTGGGTTGTCTTCGGGTACCCGTGAAACTCTGGTGGTCTAACGTTAGCTGGAAAGTAAGGTAAAATTTGGAACCCATCACAGTTCTTGACAGTTTTTGGTGATGAGGTTGGGATGCTGACAGAGACAAGGCTTCTGAAAAAGAAAATACAAAGGGTCTCCACAGGCCATGTTAGGGCGTAGAAGAAGATTGAGTAGGATTTTGTATCAAACGCTCTAACCCATGTGATGAGTGACGGGGGAGAGTAAGGGTATCTACTGAAGATTAGGTGTTCTATTTGCTGATGAATGTTTAGAGGCTGAGTAAAAATAGGGACAAATGAAACAAGCTGCCTGATTCTTTGGATAAATACCCAGAAGTGAGATTCCTGGCTCATATGGTAGTTCTATTTTTAATGTTTGACCAACCTTCGTAACATTTTCCATAGCAGCCGCACCATTTTGTATTCTCATCAACAGTGTGCTCTGATTTATCCAAAAGAATTGAAATCAGGATTGCAAAGAGATGTTAGCATTCCCATGATCATTGCAGCATTGTCACAATAGCCAAGATGTGGAAACAACTTTAGTGTCCATCAACAGATGAATTAATAACGAACTGTTATATACATACAATGTAATGCTATTCAGCCTTAAAAACAAATAAACAAAAAAGAAATTCTGCAATATGTGACAGCATGGATGAACCTTGAGGACATCATGCTAGATGAAATGTCAGTCACTGAAAGACAAATACTGCAGGATTCACTTATATGAGGTATCTAAACAGTCAAATTCATAGAATCAAACAGTGGAATGGCGGTTGCCAAGGGCTGGAGGGAGGGGGAAGTGTGTGGTTACCAATCACTGAGCATAAAGTTTCAGTTAAGCAAGATAAATAAGCTCTAGAGATCTGCTTGTCAGAATTGTACCTATGGTCAACCAGATGGTATTATACACTTAAAATTTGTAAACAGGATGGTTCTCCTGTTAAGTGGTCTTACCAAATGAAATAAAAATTTTTAAGACAAGAAAGAAATAGACAGTCCAAATATTGCTTTGGTTTTTATTTACTCTCCCTTGGGTGGAAGGAAGGAGGAATGTTATTATGGGGCAGCAAGGGGATGTGTCAGTGAGGCAGCAAGACCACCAAAAACGCAATATGGCTGCAGCTGCTGAGAGACATCACCCAAAGCTGACACATAACTCTAGGTGCATCAAATTAAAAATCTGCTTGGAGGGACTTTGAGTGGCAGTCACACTGCTTGAAAATGAAAACAAAATGTGCCTTGTTCACTTTTGCAGAGATGTTGTCTCCCTTCACACACTGTAGTCCCTCTGATCTCCCGCTAGCCCTGTGCCCTAGACCTCAGCTGCTTTAAGAAAAAACATAGGGATGAGGATGAGGTCTTCCTGTCCCAAAGAGGATTGAAGCCCATTGCACTTGGCTGAGTATGCTGAGGAACTCGGACGCAGGGGGGAGGAAAATTTTTATGCCTTTATTAGATGTAGGCATGAAAGCCACCATCCAGCCTCTTCCTGTGTAGAGAGAAGGAACCCAGATTCAACTGATGGGTTTTGTGCAGGACTCTTAGTAGGGGAGGGAAGAGAATATGATTTGTAGGTGCAGCCTTACAGGCCAATTCCATCTCCCGATTCTGTTGCTTCTACATCTGAATACATAATAGGAATTGGTGTGTTATATGCTTCTCTATCCCTGTTCCAGAAGCACCCGGATAAAAATCCCAGAGGAGGAAGAGCTGAGACTAGAGAAGTTCTAGTGGGACAAACTTCCCTGCCACTTTCTACCTGTGTGTGCTCATTTTTCAGTATGAATGCCTATATCCATGGTCCAAAGTTTTCACTATGTAGGTGGTCTGTTCTTTGGCCATTCAGAAGCCTCATGTCAACTGTCCTGACTTATGCCATTATCACAAGTCCTTCAGCAGGGGTGGCTGATAAATCCTGACAAAATTGAAGGACTTGCTTCTGCTTGCAAAGTAAAGTTTCTTAGAACTAGCTGGGCATATTCGCAATTCTCAATGCTTACAGCAATCAAGAGAACAGCACATTTTTGGCCCTTAACCACAAAAAAGGAGGCATACAACATTATTCAATCTATTGGGAATTAGAGAGTACACACATCTCTATGACTGATTTTGCTTTACTGATTGGAGCTCCTGGGAAAGAGAATGAGCATTCTTCTAGAGGCACTCTTTGAGATTTTGAACTCCTCGTCTCCCTGACATGGCTCTCAGGTTAACCCTTTTTCAAAAGCATCTATAAGTTTTTCTCAAGCTGAACGGCTTACCTTTCAAGGCATTAAGACTTTCAGGTTTAATATTCACAGTTGAGGGTTGGTCAACTCAGACTCTGTAGCTAACAAGTTGGAAAAGGCCTAAAAAACCTTATTTGTAAAATTGAAATCGTAGATTTAAGAACACAGGAAGATGAGCCCTGCTTTAAATGAAAATGTAGCAGCTAAACTTTTTATGGGAAACTTCATCTCTCACAGCCCTAGATACAAAGCTCCTGGCTTAATGAGGTCCTCAATAGAGATTCTGAGAAATGCCTGGACCTGGTAGTCCAGTTAAACATAAACATGACAGTATTCATTGAATTAGTCAACATCACCAGTTCTGCACAACCAAAAATGGAAGTGATCACTTCAGTTGGAGGACGGACTCAGGCTGTTAAAGCTCTAGCCAATATTCTTCTTGATGAAATCTGTTACATTTTTATGGACTTTTAAACTTCTGCCAACGACCAAGTTGTTTGTTTTGATACTTGGAAAACTATAGAGACTATCAGATTAAAGACACTCCTCTCAGGGTCAAAACCTCAGGAGTCTCAATCACAGTAGCTGATCAAACTATCTAGGTCATCCTTGCATATACCCAACCCAAAGGCCCGTTCCCTGAAGAGACTGAAATCAAGCTGCTGACCTAGCCTGCGCCAACTAGATTGCCACTATTGATGCCTGGATTCATCATCATGGAACATTCACCAACAAAGACCAGGTGGAAAGTAAAGGACAGTAAAATGATGATGCAGGAACTGCCACTGTGTGTTAAAATTGTTCATCCACCAAAAGATGGCCTATTTGACTTGAAGTGGGACAAACTAGATTATGCAAGGAATGGTCCCCATGTACTACTGATAGATTGTCCATATAGACTTCAAATATACCCTTTCTATGGTACTGTAGGATAGGATGACATTTCCTCTACCCACTCTAGGTCCTTCTGGCCAGGCTGAAAATTAAATTCACATGAGACAGAATAACAGGAGAAAATTAAACAAAGCTTTATAACTTATATACATGGGAGAGACCCAGGAAAACTGAGTAACTTGCCAAAATGGCAGAGGTTCTCATCTTAAATACCATCATCAGCTACAAAGCACGATGTTGGGGATGGGAGAGTCAGGTATGAGAGGTTACCAGAAAAGTACAGTAAACAAGAATAAGGTTATTATGCAAATTTAAATCCTTGTCTTCTGTATTGATAAGAGTTTCTAGAGATAAGGTCATCACCCCTTCTTCCTAGTACAGAGAGGGAGACACTTTTACAGGTGGAGATTTCCCTTAACAATGTAAATGTCTCTTACAAAGGGTAACTTCTACTTTTCAGAGTTTCTCTCATGTCTGTAGTTTTTAAAATTAACCAGCCCAAAATAATCCTCATGCCAAAGAGATATCTTGGGATGACCAGTTCCAATGCCCCACAGTACCTTACCATTGTTGACGTTTTTTTCAGGTTACCATCAGCTGACTCCAGACACACCACTGTGACCCTTGAAACTGATCTGTGCCATGTTTCTGTTTTCTGCATATTTGCAGTCTGATAATAGTGTTCTTATTGTCACAAAAGCCACTCAAAAATGGGCTCATAGTCAAGGTATTTAATGGAACTCTACCCTCCCTGTTATCCACAGGCATCTAGTATTGCTGAATGTTGGAAGAGCAGCCTACAAAACGGATAAATATATTTCTCATCCTACCTTCCTTATCTCTTAATCAACACAATTTAGTAAGGCAGTTGGATGATTGAATACGACCATTCCCAGAAAAGGATCATTTTTTTTGTATCTGCCTCTTGTGTAAGATTGAGAAAAAAGTAGTGGTGGCTTATATAAACCAATTTTGAAAATCCAAGATCCATTCTGACTAATTCTTGGCATGACATGGCTTTCCCTGAGAGTTACTTCAGACCAGTCTGACCACTCATTTGGCAGAAACCTTACTCAAGAGTAGCCTAGGGAATTCAAATGAATTGAAAACACTAACAAACAAACAAATAGCACAAAAAAGAAAGGAAAACATAATAAATCAAGCAAAATATGCACGAGATCTATATGCTGAAACATACAAAATATTGATGACAGAAATCAAAGAAGATTTAAATAAATGGACAAATATATTGTGTGCAGTTATTGTAAAACTCAGAGGGTTTTTTAGTTTTTTCATTTTTTAATTTTATGACTCCATTCATATGAAGCATAAAGAAAAGGCAAATTTATAAAGACAGAAAACACAACAGTGTTTGCCTGGGGCGGGGGCTGGCAATGAGGGTTAATTGTTGATGTTTTAAAATGTAATTATAAATGAGATATCTTATTGGAGGATGAATGTGTTCTAAAACTTATTTATGTTGATGGTTGCACATTCAGCGAAGTTACAAATCTCACTGAATTGTATGGTACCCGAAATGAGTGAATAGTATGATAAGTAAAATAAAGCTGTTTAAAAGAATGTTAGGTTTTAGAACCGGTATAGGCCAAAAGCCAGCCACTCTAAGCTATTTTATTTTAGAAAATGAACCATAGTAGAACAAAGGTTTCTTAAAGCTAAATAATCATAAAATAAGTTAAAAACTTTTTAAATGGTCAAAGAACTACAGATATTTTATCAAAAAATCTATCTGGGTAGCATATAAGTATACAAAAATGTGCATCATCAACAGTCATCACGGAAAAGCAAATCAAAAATAAAATCAGCCATCACCATATACTTACTAATATGACTAGAATAGTAGTGAACACTGCGGGTTCTGATTTCTCATTGCAGATATTAATATGAACACATAGATTTTTGGCAAAAAAAAAAAAAAAAAAAGCTCTCTCAATGTCCAAAGCCGAAGAAATTAGAGCAAGAAATAAATAATGGTAGTTTGAATTATAACTCAAAAAATAAAATAAATAATAAATATCAATGAGTTGCTACTACTATAAATGAATGTCTGAATAAACAAACAGGGAAGACAACTTTTCCTTACAGAAAAATTCCGGTTAATAAGAGTAGAAAGAATGAGGGAAGTATAAATAGTCATTTGAATAGGACAGCAATAATTTCTACAAGCAAGATAAACAGATGAATTCTAAAATTAGTAAGATTTATGAATGGCGTATCTTCAATTTTTCTCCTCCAAAATATTTGTTGAATATCCAAGAGCGAAATAGCGATTTTTGTATTGAAGACCCTGGCAGACACTACCTTAAACACCGTATCAAGGTCAATATCAGTGGGGATGGGACATACCAGTGTTATGTGTTTCCTGATACAATGTGCTAAGAAGGGCACATTAACTGTCAGTTCCCTTCAAAAAAGTCTATGGCCTCTATCACACTAACATGAGATAAACCCAAATTGAGGAACATTTTGCAAGTCACCTGACCAAACACTCTTCAAAGGTCTCAACGTCATGAAAAGTAAGAACAAACTAAAGAACAACCACTCATTGGAGGAGATTAGAAACCTTTACTAGTAAATGCAATGCACGGTCTGAGATAGGGTCCAGAAGCAGAGAAAAGGTATTGCTTTAAATATTGGTGAAATCAAAATAAGATCTGTAGTTTCTCAGTTTTGATGGTTGTACCATAGTTATGTAAAATATTAATATTAGACAATACAAAGGGAATCAACTGAATCCATATCTATCTATCCCTATATAAAACATAAATACCAGAGATGGATTTAGATCTTAATAAAAAAAATAATCACTCTTTTCCAAATGGCTACTCAAATAGGAAATTTATAACTTACAATGTTATTATTATATTTACATTCCTGAAAATTGTGTTGGTTGGGATTTGGTTTTTCACTTGCAGATCTTTGTTTCTGTTGAACTTACATAATTCATTTTCAATAAAACAACAATGAAGATACGTCTACTCCTAGTTCCTGTTTTCCTAAGTTCGTCTATCTTTTTCTAGATATCACACTACTTTTCCTTTAGAAAGTCTGCGTAGATGTTGCTCCTTATTTGTTTCGGAGCTCTTCTTTCCAATTTCTCTGAATGCCTATGGGCAGTTTCCCTTGAGCAAGTTCTTCATAATAACTATCTATTGCTTTCTGCCAGAATGGTAACCACAATATAGTCTGTTCTAAAAAGTGCTGGATACTTTCCTACTAGGCAGATTGAGACTTGATATATTTGTTTGCTTTGCTCTAAAGCTCTCCCTAACTTGATCCATCCTTGCATCTGGTGTTCTTCCTAGTGTCTGCATCCTGTCCATTCCTATAAATTATGGATTAGAATTTTTCATGATCTTCATACATGAGAAGTTTATTGAATGATTAATTATAATTAGTTTACTTGGAATAATAATGGTAAGTGAAAAGAATCCTTAGAAAACTGTCTTTCTTCTTTTAGAAGGAGAGTACAAATCACATTATCTGAAGGCTGTTGGAATCTTTATTACAGCTTTATAGAGGTATAATTGATATTAAAAACTGCACATATTTAATGTACACAATTTGGTGAGTTTGGACATATGCATACACTCATGATACCATCACCACAATCAAGCCAATAAATATCCATCACCTCCAAGAGATTCCTTTTCTCCCTTTGGGCTTTTTTGTTTGTTTGGTTTTGAGTTTTTTATTTTTTTTATTTTGTTTTGTGGTAAGAACACTTACCATGATATCTACCCTCTTAGACTCTTTTTAAGATGCTATTTTTTTAAATAAAAAATTGTATATATTTAAGGTATACAACATGATGATTCAATGTAAATCTACATAGTGAAATGATTACTACAATCAAGTGAATTAGTATATCACCTCCTCACATACCCTCTTAGATTCTTGAGTGTACAATACTGTATCGTTAACTACAGGCTCTACGTTGTTGTATAGCAGATGTCTAGAACTTATTCATTTTGCATAACTGTAACTTTATATGTGTTGCACAGCTCCCCATGTCCTCCCTGCCCTCATCCTCTGTCAACTACCATTCTATTTTTCACTTCAATAAGTTTTTCAGACCAAAACTTAACTAAAGCTGTGGTAAGGGATGATTTTCCATTGAAAAAGATCTGTATTTCTCCTTTGGCCCAAATATAATGTCACAGATGCAAAATATTTGATTTGATATTTCCTATATATAGTATTTCATCTCTCAGCTGTAGCTTATTCTGTGTATTTCAGGATAGTCTAGATGGTGTGAAGAAATACATGGTATTATTGTGTCTTCTTTCTTCATTCAACTCCTTCAAGGATTATATAAACTAATTCATGCTGTATGCCCATAAGAATGTCTGGCATATATTAGGTATTCAATAGATGTTACTTTTTCTTTACTTTTTCTCAGTTATCAGCATCATCATCATCATTTTTATTGACAGATTTTAAGTTGAAGTAAGGATTTCCTGATATAAATTCTCTGAATTCGTTGATAAATCATAGTTAATGATTATTTGTAATAGTGTTATCATTACCATTTTCCTGACAACCATTTTTCTTTTTGTCCTCTTTTTTCATTTTCAGCTTTCTGAAAGAGAGATGAAAAAGAGAGAGAGAGACCTGAATTATTAATGTTAAACGTCAATCATTAAATGAATGTAATATAAGTTTTAATTGCCATTTGCAGATACTGAAATTAGAATAATCAAGAAGAAACAGATTGGTAGGTGGAGCAAATACATGAGTTTAAACATCTTATATTTGAGATGTCTATTAGACATCCAGTATGTGATTCTTAGTCTGAGTTTGGATTCAAACCACATATTGGAGCCAATAAAGCATGTAAATAAGATAACCTAGGAAGTTAGTGTAGACAGAGAATAGAAGAGGCCCATGGATTGAGCCCTGACTTCCTGGAGAACTTAAAGACCTTAAAGAGGAAGAAGAACCAGAAAAGAGAACTGAAATGGAATTGCCACTGAGTTAGCATGGAGAGAGCAGGAGTGTATGTTGCCCTAAAGTCAAGTGAAGAACATTTTTCAAGATGGAGAGAAACACAGAAATGGCTGAGAAATAGCCACTGAATTTGGAAAGGCAGAAGTTGTTGATGACCTTAACAAACATGATAATTTGCATTTTAAGGTCAAAAGACTGACTATAATGGACTCAAGGGAGAAGAGACAGCGACATAAAAATTGATAGCATAGACCACTCTGAAGATTGCCTACAGTAGCTCGAGGTGGATAGAATTGTGTATACCTTCTAGTATATTTGTAAGTCCACTTAATACAATTTTGTCAATAAACATAATTGTTGTTATATACTCATTTTGTTAATTAAAATTGTCAATTTGTAGGGAAATTAAATACATTTTTATGTAATTTTTTCTTCTTCTTCTTCTCCCCAAAGCGCCCCAGTACATAGTTGTATATTCTAGTTGTAGGTCCTTCTGGTTGTGCTGTATTATTTTAATTGATAGCAATCATTGTGATTAGGATAATTACATGCAAACATCCTTCATAAGCATGTTCCCAAACAAATAATCTCTTCACTGATAACCAGTGTAGTTATCTAGCAATGACTTAGGACCATTAATTTGTCATACATGTAAGGATTTATTATTGTCAACCAATAAACAGAACACATGAAACAAATGTGGTGATTCTATGAATAAAAAAATGCAATATTATTCCGTCCTTAAGCAGTGTAAACAAATTTTTTGAGTAATTATTTCTATGTCAAAAGGACAAAACAAAATAATCACTCAGAGAGCGTAATTTACCTTAAGAAATGTATGTATTAAAACTTCCAATATTTCAACTGCATTGACTTTCTCTTCATGTTTATCAATGATCATGTCACAGTTTGCACTGATTTTAATTGTATCATATATTTATTAGAGTTTTTTAAAATGATTTATTGATTAACTGAAAGTGGCTTTTAAAAAATTATATCATAAGATCAGACTGAAAATAAATCAGTATATAACTTAACTGTGCTTTTCCCTCAGGGTTATGCTTTTTGAGTAATTCTGAAAAGTACATTTTTCTTCTCTGACAATAGTATTATTTTATTGCAGAGGAAAGGGGTTTATTTTGAGAAAGACAAACATCTTGGAATTCTACTATGAAGATACATGAATCATTGTCTTTTGCTACCATGACATCCCTTACTTTATATAACAGTAGTTTCCTATGTTTGCTGTGGGGTGCATTAGAGGTCAGAGAAACCCAGCAGCAGTAAAAATATTTCACACTCAAGAATAAAAATATGACAAAATAAGAATTATTTCACAATATCTCAGAGGTTTATATTCTTGCTTATGAATCATTCTTTTTGTTTTTGTTTAAACAATTGTTGTCGTAGACTTTTATACTATATTTTGAAATTTGAAAGTATCTTTCTTTAATTATTAGCCTTATTTATTAGAGTAGCTTTGGTAATATAGCTGTGAATAAGTTCTTGTCACAGAACAAAATTACTGTTATAATATTTATTTGAGCAAGTTAAACATCATTTCCAAATTTTATCAAAAATTTCCTAAAGATCAGAGGCACAGACTATAAGAGTTTTACCATAAGTACTGAAAGGATAAAACTTACTTACCTAAATATAAAAATGTATATGGATCACCTATTGTTTGCCAGGTCCTTAAGTAAGTTGACCATAAAATAGCATTATAGAGAATGACATACCGTATCCCTACCAATAAAAATGTGTAATTTGGTGATGCCTTAATCTGAGTACACTCATTTGAGGAGACTATAAGAGGAAAATGAGCAATCTATTTTGTACAGCAGAGTGTGATGGAAACTAAGAGGAATAAATAATAACAGATGGCTGGAGGCACAGGTAAATTAAGAAGATCTTGGAAGAGTGTCTAGACATCATAGAGATATAAAGAGAAAAATGTTCAATCAAAAGAAGTAGCACGAGAAAATAAATTATAAGAAAGCCAAGGGCAAATGAAATAGGAGTGGTATTGTTTGGACAGAAGAACAAACGTAAGTATACTGGAGGAAAAACATATCATATTGGAAAGTTAAATTGGTCTCCCTCGAATAACAATCAAATCAGCTCATCTAATGTTCATATCATTGCTACTGAATATTTTGGGGGTAGGGAGGATACAGAATGTCTTTTTTTAATTTCTTCTTGTAGAAAATATGAAAATGTTTTCATCTCTGAATTCTCATACTAACCTAAAGCAAATTCCAAGAGCATATGAATAGCGTATATTCCTATTAAGATATTTTCCAAATTATAATTCTTATTCTGTCTTTTATGTACTGCTGGCATTCTTCATGTTCTATTAAATCAAACTTAGCAACATGGTGTAGGTTGTTAAGGTAACTGAGGTATCGAAGAAACATATATCTAAATGTGCATGCAACTGAAAAGATAGTAATTAAAAAGTAACCACTATTAAAATTTAAATGGAAACAGTAAAATTCAAGAAAGCTATTGTTTCACATATTTGTCTCAAAAATAAATCAAACAAAAATTTCCATAACCATAAAGAAATGGAATTGGGAGTTAAAAATTTTCAGTTAAGAAAGGACAAAATATAGATGTTTTTATAGGCAAAAACATACAATCTAAAAACAGATCATCTCAAATATTCATAAACTTTTTTACATATGAGGGAAAAGATTATTTCAAGAAAAGGGTATACATTGTCAATCACACCACGGACCTACATGCAAATATCCTAGGCAAAATATTAAGAAACCAAATCAAGAAATGTATAAAAAATAGCGTATGTGCATCAGTTTGTTTTGCTAGAAAATCTTGTTTTTCTTGCTATGCAACATTACTAGAAGGCATAGCTTTGTTCATATAAATATATGCCCTTTACTTTTGTGTCATGACAGTGTCTGAGCTTGGAAAGTAAATGGTAAAAGTGCACCTGAAAGCAATTCTTCCATCAGTGTGACTAAAAATAACAAAACGATACAAATTAGAGACAACAGAGCACATGAATATTTATGGTGGTAAGATTCCTCTCACCAGGGGTATGTTTCAGATATGTGATATTATTATTTTTTTCCATTTTAAATATGAAAAACAGTGTCTTTCTTATTTTAATCACATAATCAATTTTTCCATAATTTGCTCCTCTAGTTACAAAGCTAGTGACTAGTCCCTTAGATTTCTATCATTCCTGTTACAGAAGCATTAGAAAAAAATGATTGAAAAAGAATTAAAGTGGGGCCGCCCAGGTGGAGCAGCGGTTAAGTGCACATGTTCTGCTTTGGCAGCCCAGGGTTTGCCGGTTCAGATCCTGGGTGCGGACATGGCACTGCTTGGCACGCTATGCTGTGGTAGGCATCCCACATATAAAGTAGAGAAAGATGGGCACAGATGTTAGCTCAGGGCCAGTCTTCCTTAGCAAACAGAGAAGGATTGGCAGCAGATGTTAGCTCAGGGCTAATCTTCCTTAAAAAAAAAAACTGTTAAAAAATAAATAAATAAATAATTTTAAAAAAAAGAAAGTTACCATTACATATTTTCAAATGATGTTAAAAAATACCTTTTAATTTGTGTAGTCGTTATATTTGTCTAAAATTTAAGAGAGAATTATACTTTTTAATACGATTATAAATTTTTAAATTAAAAACACCCACAAAAATCAGGAGAGATAAAGGAACAGTGGAGAAAGAAGAAAAGTGTTTAAAAGACATTTAACATATTCCAAAGATTTATTGACAAGCAGTGATATACTGGCAAAAATGTTTAATAACCTTCTCTAGAGAAAAAAATGTCCTGATCTGTGGCCTTTGCTATTTCCCTGGTAAAAATACCCCTGCCCATGCAGATTGCAAGCAACTAACACAAAATCAACTGGCGCACAGAATTTAGAAATGGTCTTTCACACTCACTGGTATGAGATAGCTCTAGCATACCTTTGGAACTAATATTGTCTTTTAAGTAAAATTATACTGAATATTTATATTTGCTTCGGTACTACAGTCTTAGTATACTTTTAAAGTGTAATAAACTTAATTCATTCAAGTTTCTCCAGATCGAGAAATCCTCCATATGTTTCTGTATAATCCCCACATTCTACAAATTTTTTGAAAATATTTAAAAAGGCAAGTAGCACAAACATATAGTGTAACTAATTTTCATTGTTACTTTAAAGTAACACCATGATTCACCATGAGAGTATTCACAATGGTCTCATATCTCTCTCCTGTTTTCTATGTTTATGTTATTTTTCTCATTAAAATTTTCACATGCATTTGATTGAGTCTGTGAAAGCTGTGGCTTGACTAAATTATAATATTTAAGTATAGTCAAGATCTAAATTTAGGGATTATACATCGAATTCATTTACATTTGTGTTCCCTTTCTCACTTTCTAAGAAAATTGGCAGCTAACCATAGATGCAGTCAGAATATTCACCTTTTTATTGCAAAGATAACGATGCCAACAGCAGTTTTGAAATCTCTTTTTATCAAGTAGTACATATGTAATGCAAAAAGACTCTGCTATCACTTCAGTATTATCTCATCAGTGCCCTTGAATTCTCCAGCAGGTATGCCATCTGCCAGCAGACTTCGATTCTTTACAATTTTAAAGGTTCTAATGGAATACAGATCTTGATCAATCTTTTAGTTTAGGAGAAACCCTGTATCTGTCATCAGATAGGAAGCCAAGAATATGATGCTCAGTGAGTAGACATTATACTAGTTATAACATCAGTCTGCTACTATCATAATACTTTTTCCAGAATTTTAAAACATTTTTAAATGATTTGCTTATTCAGTAAGTAGAGTATTAGTAACTGCAAATAAATAATGATCAATTAAAGATGTGGGGTACCCAAACTGTGGTAAAAGCTAAAACCTACATGTAAATTATGAATCAACTGATATTAAAATAAAATATATATTTTTTCAAGAGGTACAATTGTTCGCTACAATGCTTGTGTGTTCTGTTTGTGAAGGCGACTCTTAAGAATCTGATTGACAGTAGATCATCTACTCAGAAAATGCATATGCAGAAAAATTTTGCCTTCTCCTTCAAGAGTTTTGCTAAGACCCAGAAGCCATCTGTGAACATTAAATTAAAAACAATTGCACAATAATGTTTACCACTATACTATAAATGTAAATTAAAATATTACTGACTTGCTTTCCCTATAATTAGGATATGTTGCCAACAGGAACACAGAAATAATTTTAATATAATATTTTGGTATAAAGACCTTACATCATGAGAAAGGAATTTTTTTCAAATTTTTGAAATTGATTTAAACACTCATTCTTTTTTATTCAATCAAATGTAGTTGACATGCTTTGAGAAAATAATTGTTGAAGAATAACAACGTAAATATGGTATGGTATATTATGAAAATAATCATAAATTCCTCTCCACATGTAACCATGCTTACGTAATTCTCCCTTTAAAATGAGAAATTTATATCTCCATTCCTAAAATCTGGGCCAGCATTGTGACTTGATTTGCCACCAAAACATAGCAGAAGCAATATTTTACTAGATGAGCTTGGGCTCTAAGTGGTCTTTCAAGCCTTTGCTCTCCTCTTTTGGAGGATGAGAAACCACAGTGGAGATGAACCATCGTAGCAGAAGCATCACTAGAGAAGCCAGCCCCCAGATGCCTCAGTGGTGAGCCAGCCAAGGTCAGCCACAGCTGGTCCAGTTAGCCAGAACTCCCCAGGACATCCCAGCCCACTGTCCACCCTCAAAACCATGAATTAAATAAACGGTCATCGTTTCAGGTTTTGGAATTTTTTTAAAAAGTATTGGAAGCTAACTTTAAAACCAAATAAAAGTAAAAACCAATCATTTCATTGAACCTCTGAGGAAAAAACACATGCCCAACTGAGATTTGGGCCAGTAGGTAATTTCAATAACCACTAATTCTTATTGTACCTCTACCTCTGACACGTTACCCCTGTATCTACTTCTGATACAGTATTTTCTTCAGTGATATATTCTTTTGGTCATATCTCTTTTTACTGATACATAACAGGAGGTATTTCCAGAAATGCAATACTTCTTGGGTGGGTGGGCATCTGCATATACTTTTTCTTATAGATCTTGTGCACTCAAGATGTACAGGAACAAAAGGGGATTTCTAGAATTTACATAAGGATTGAATCCCTGAATAATGTATGTAGACTGATTTTTAGATAGAAAGAAAGAGAAAAGGAAGTAAAGAAACAGGAAAGGATGGAGGGATAAAAAGAGGGAGGGAGGGAGGGAGGGAAAGAAGACTGTCTATCTTCCCAAACTCATCTCTTTAACCTTTGGTAGCAAATGGCCTATGTTAAATTTCCCAAACCCATCCCCAAATGACAGATTCTTATTCTTTTGATCTATTTATGCCTGTATTGAGCTTATATCTGTTATCAATAGAGATTCTTCAATATAAATTTAAAGGTTTAGATTAACTCTATAATCCCAAAGAACAATGCATGAAAGGGAAAACATACCTTCTTTATTGTATAAATAAAATACTCTTTGCTTACATTCTGCATTTTTCAGATTATGACACCTATCATGTCCTCACTGTGGATAGTATGCAAGTTACTTAATCTACAATTTATCTGTATTTTTAGAAAATAATTTTTATAGGCAATGTCAAAAATAGAAGTTTTTATTATAATATTTTCGAATATACTGATTAAAGTAATGACATGATTAAATATTTAAAATCTTATGATAAATAATAGTCTGAAATAAAATGAAGAGTGATTTGAATGTGGCCTGAAATAAGAACTGAGTGAAAAATGTCAATAAAATCAAAGCTTTTCGACCAACAGAGATTTGAGCATTTATAAAATAAAGCAGAAATATAAGTAATCCATAAGAAAATAATTATAAGGAATGCAATGTAAAGGCAAAAGAGATCAAACTGATGAAATAAAAAAATATCTCCCCACAGCAGACAATGCTGGTCTCCTATACACATTGATGCTTCTGAACAATATAAATGAACAAATTGGGCAGAAACAGTAAGTAAAGATATAATAAAATAAATGTTTTGTGTTCAAGGAAGCTGGTTTGCACACCATTTTCAACATTAATTAATGAAAATATACCACAAACATTTACTCATATCCTAGTGGATACCTAACCAACAATATAGGGAAGGGTGTTACTGTACTGGTGGGGAGAGGTGGGCAGGGGGAACATGAGTTAACTACTTGAAAAATATACAAAAGATCATATTGGGCCTTTGACAAGTTGCAGAAAACCAGAACTATCATAGCCATACATTTTTATGTACGTACTAACCAATGATTTCTTTTTTATTTGACTTTGTTATTTTACAATATAGTTCATACTTATCAGTTATACCAAATTCAAGCTATCAATAAATAAGCCTGCTCTGAGTGCTGTCAGGGCGTTTTGAATTTTAAATAGCCCATTACACACCATTGATTAGCCAATTCGTCCTTACCTTGACCAAGACTCTACCAATGTTTGAAGAATCACTATAGATAAAGAGGACACCGTCCCCGTCCACCTGTCCACCTGTAAATTAACTGCCTTGCATAGTCCATCTTGCTGACTCTGTTTCTACATTGTTTGTTACCATTTTGTTACCATTGTTTGTTACCATTTTGCACTATTTATATAACAAAATAAACAAAAGCACACATACTAATTATTTTTATCTGCCAATGAGGTGTAGATACTGCTTTAAAGATACATTTAAATACACTAAATAAATGTTCAAGCACAAGTGTTTTTGTAATCATGCCCCAGACTGACTACTCTTTTACTTGCTTTCACCATAGATATTTGAACTTTATGAAAAGTTGATTCAATATAGCAATTAAATGATTGTTAAATAACTTTACATCCAATTTTGGCCAGTCAGCTTCTCTTGGGAGAATATGCTCTGGGCATTTTAATTCAATCTCCTAATACACGATCATCAAAGAGTATTGTATATTTTGTTAACTCCATCCAATTAATCTTATCAATTACAACAGAAATACAGACCAAAGAGCAGCTACATTATGAGTTGACCTAAAATCATTGCAAAATACATTACTTTGAATCCTATTGGTATTTTCTTGGTCTTCCAAACAAGAGTGGGGCAGGTATTGTATTAACAGATGTTGTCCTGAATTGAGGAATAAGTCAAGGGCAAAACTCAGTTAAATCTCTATATCCTAAGTCTCTTGTGGGCGTAGCCATATGTACTGTATACTGTCTGGTTGTACAAGTGGATTTCCATATGGGCCTCCTGCCACCTATGGTCTGACCAAGATCCTCTACTAGGCGGTCTATAGCTGCTTTCAATCCCTAAATCCCTAACGATTTGTTAGTAAACACATCTTTGTTAGTTACATTGTGAGCTTCTGACAGAAATTGTGAGATGTATTTTTTCTACCCATGGATGCATTTCTTGAACGTCTGTATGGTCACTGATGTCCCTGTGGGACAACTTCCAAACAGCGAGTGAAGGCATCCACTTACCAATTTCTATCCCTTTTAAATTTTAATGGCCGTCAACTTGATCATTTGATTTTCTGTTTCTGTTTCTATTCATTTGATTTTCTCTTTCCAATTTCATAAAGTTTACCATAACAAAGCACCTCACATTTTCACCAATCTGGTGGCTACTTCCTAAGAATAACTACAAATCCCTATCATTTCATTGTTGTTATTATCTAGCTCCTCTCACGCCTCAAGAAACACCAATCTTAATTATGCCCATTGTGTGAATCTATTTTCCCTTTGCATTCAAAGAGCAATCATCAACTATTTGCAATGTAATCGCTTTCCAGACCAAGTACCAATTATCCTCCTTTGATCTACCCTCTGTAAACCAGGCTGATAGTTTGGCATCTAACAATAACTGATCATGGGAAGGGGCCTTTTTGGCTGTGGGATTAGGTAACTCCTGAGAGACATCTAATGTTGGTCCACCAAAAAGACATGGCAGCCACCAGTTCAGGTAGTCCCTGATACTCCACCAAAGTGGAGTGGTCACCAAAGTCATATATTCTTGAATACCTTGTTTCCACTCAATGAGGGAAATTTGTGCATTTCCATTCCTATTGGAATGGAATTTGTCATAACCCAAGACATGAGGATTATTTCAGCTCACAATATGTTATATTCTTCTGTAATAGCAGTTTCAATGAAAACTCAGTAACAAGCCAACAAATCCCTCTCAAATGGCATGAACCTTGAAATTGCATCAAATTCCTGCAATGGATAGTGAGTGGCAGTCACAGGCTTTTCTCAGAGGCTCCAGTCAGTGTGGTGTATGTAACAGACATTTCCTGTAATTAGTTCTGGTTAACTGATTAGGTGAAATTTCCTGATTGTCATCCCCACCCCCACCCCCACCCCCTGCCCCAGCTTTCCTTTACTGTTTTAAATTAACTGCTTGAATAGTTTTAGGCAATTCTAAAAGTTCCCGTTTTGCATGCCATATGAAACAGGACGAAGAACAGATATGCACTATTTCCCTTTTCCCAATTGTTTGATTTAAAGGAAGATTTCTCACTCAGTCATGCTATGCATTTCAACAATACACTTTGATGAGGGTCAGGCAACAATTATATGTGATTTTCCCTCAAAAAGCTCCCTTTGAAATCCATTCTTACCTTAAATTGTTTATACTTGAACTACCACATTCCCTTAATTCAATTCAATTCAATTCAATTCAGTCAATTTAAATTTAGTTATATTATCTTTTAAATATTTATTAGCAGATTTAGGAGCAGTTTTTCTTTAGTTTAAACCAACTTGGAATTCTTTGGGCTTCTTGCTCTGTGCTTTTTAACAATTTTGGATTATACATAGTCCATTATTTTTTTGAATACCACCTCCTCCCAATTCTCTATCTACTTTTTCCAGCAATCTGATTAGACATTTACAATCCTCTTCCTCTAACCTCTGGGCCCGTCTCTCTCTCTAGCTTTAACAGTTTACACTATATTTTTCTTTTCATTTTCTATCATTATGTTCAACTTCTTTCATTTTGTTGTCTGGTTTACTAATTTCATTTCTATTTGTGGTCAGTCTCCAATTTAAGCCATGTATGTAGTGTCTAATTGTCTTTATCATGTTTTTAATTTATAGAAGTTTATTTGATGCTTTTGAAATTCTGTTTCGTCTTTTTGTTTGATAACGTTCTGTGTAATCCTCATATTTTTCTTTTAAACTTTGGCACCTGAGTTAACATCTGTTGCTAATCATTTTTTATTTTTGTTTTGGGGGTTTTCTTTTCTTCTCTTCCCCAAAGTTTCCCAGAAAACAGTTGTATATTCTAGTTGCAAGGACTTCTAGTTGTGGTAGACATCATATTTTTGATGTTCACCTTTATTTCTTTGAACATATTGCACATGTGTTTTATATGCAGGATCAAAATTGCTCCATTATCTTTACTTTTTGGCAGTCTGATTTGGCTCTATGCTTATATAACTATGATTTATATTACTTTTGATTTTTGCACATAGTGGGTTTTAAATAAATTTTTAAATTTACTTTTTATTATGTAATGTATCACTTGGTACTGTCAACAGAATTCTGGGAATATATTGTATCTAAAAAAATTACTTGTATTTACTATTGCATATTACATGAAGTAATTATAAATTGAATTTATTTAAACTGGAACCTTTGCTTTGAATATGTTAGGTCACTCAGGTCATTTTAGGTTCACTTCGGTGAAGGTAAGTTTGCAATTAAGAATTTGCAGGGACATTTTTATTTCCCGTTTTCCCTCTTTCCACCCAGAAACAAGCTAATTACTGCCTTTGGTGGAGTGTTTTGTTTTCCTAATTTATCCATGGAATATGTTAACCTTCAGAATTGTTAGATGATGTGACATTTACTTGAGTGCTAGACTTCGTCTGTTGTCCCATGCAACGCCTCCAACACCATCTGTGCAGTGCACTAAGTGCAGGTTCAAGGGCAACAGAGGTCTGCGGATAGTCCTGGTTCAGTGACAACTCACATCCTGAACTCGCCATTCATTTTGTCTCTGATTTCCAAGAAGTTCCCATATTTTTCTGCCAACTGCTGAGAAATTTTTAAAATATGCAATTATCTAGCATTTTGGATATTTTCTTCTGGAATAATTTTTTTGACACTACTCGTATATCACATGCTAAAAATTACACAACATTTATTGTCATTCCTGAAAGAAGCATGCTTTAGAAGACTGTCTAGCAAGTGTTGTTTAAAATTATGTACAATTACATTATAGAGTATTTTACATTAATGTGCCTGGTTGAGCTGCAAATACAAACAGATAGTAGAAAATATGGTCAGATAGGACCAGGAAACTGAAAATATGTCATTTATTCAGTAATTTACGACCTCCATTTCCTTCTATATGGCATGTGCTTCTCTGCATCCTACAAACGGAAGTCAAAGTAAAATCTGAGACCTATGGCTCTTCTTTTGAGAGGACTTCCATGGTCTTCCAGAGAAAAGCAAAACTAATTATGTCTTCTTTACACCAATATTGTTTTCTATACATATATCTATCACAGGAGTCATCATATGCTAGATATACCAAAGTTCTCTCTACTTTTTTAAACTCTTAAACACCAAGCATGGTGCTTGGACATGACAAGTTCATGCTCTGCAGCTCTCTGGTTATAAGCCTTAGAAAATAGCCACATTATTAAGCAAGACATTGTGTAAGGAAAGTATAATACCTTAAAACTATGACAATTATACATGTTAATGATTTTTTATTGTATGTGCTTAGAGGTATGCCAAAATAGTGAAGAATGATTAAGTTCATATATCAGATGCATTATAAAGTATTTTAAAAATTTTTATAATATTAATTAAATTAATAAGTCCCTGATATATGGAAAGTTGTCCCACCATTGTTAGATATGGCTGATAAATTAATGCTCAAAATGCTAATCCGTTACAGTCAAGCTACAGTGAATATGTGCTATTCATAGGCTTTATCCTTATTAAGGTCCTTACTATGAATGAAGAAACAAAATTAATTTTATTTTAGGAGGTGATTTATAGCAATATGGTATTTTTATGGTGACTAACATACACACTCTTTACTGAACAAATTGAAGAAAGAAAACTGCAGATAAAATTGTCACTTAGATAAAGTGTTTTCAATGAGTTTTTGTGAGTACCAGAAAACTGTTTTATATATGCCTGTCATAATGCTGTGTTTGCAGTTCAGGAAATATATGGCTTAAGCCAAATAACTGTGTCAGCAGTTGATTACAGATCAATATGTTCACAGTACTGCTGAGTGCTGAATTAAGAGGAAAAAGTTCTGTTTCGGAGACAAATAGCACGATGACTCAAGAAAACCGTTTTATTTAAGATATACTTCTGATATTGTACAAAACAGTATAGTAAGTGGCACATAACAACTGTACTTTTAAATCACTGCTCATTCAAATAACTAGTCTTTTGTAAAATTTTATTTGATTAAACTATTTTATCAAATATATTTAGATGTATTGTTATGTAATATCTTTAAATTGTAATTGTCCATCAAAGATGTAGGTCAAGATATACTTTCTTAACATTACTTATGATTTAATAATTTTTTTTGATGTTGATGTTTTCACTGCTAATATACATAATACAGGAAGTAAATGAATTTACAAAATGGTGTAAAATGTTTCTTGTACTACCCTGTATCTTTGTGATTCAACTAGCTGAGCTTCTTAAATTTTTCATGAAAAGAGAACAGATTTTTTGCAACTTCACTCTACTGAACTTTTACCTTAAAATATTATGTGAATCCTTCTATCAATAAAACAAAATGCTAAATTAATTTTGGAACCACAACATACTTAAATAAATATTGTAAATATTTTAATTTACATAGCATGTACTATATTAACAATAAAATATTTCTTCATAAATCATTCACATCTGTGAATATAATTTTCTTTTCACTAATGACTTTCAAGGAAAATTTCTCTCATAACAATAGGTCTTTAATTATTGAAATTCTCCATGATTTTATATGGCTTTCTGATTATTTATGGTAACCTAATGAAGTATATACATTATTTACTAAGCCATTTGATTCTTAAAACAAGTAAGAAACTTTCGAATCACTATGATAATTCTTACGGGTAGAGAAACATGATAAATGACTTGCATAAGGCACTGATGTTAATAGCACCAGAGACAAAATTTGAGATGAGGTCTTCTAACTCCAGATCCTATGTATGCTCTTCTCACTGAATTTAAGTGAACAAAAATACTTGAATTTACGTTTTACTATATGATGCTGCTGGAGTTAGCCTATATGAAATGCTTTATACATAAGGTAATGGCATGGACAACTTGAAACATGCAATTCACCCCTCATGCTTTGCAACTAGCATTCAAAGACATAACTTTTGAGAAAGTAGTGTGTAGTAAGGATCTAAGGGTTATAAAGTGTTAAAGAATGGGTGGGGGTTGTTGGGATGGGAAATGTCCCTTTATTTTCAGTTATCCATATCTTCCATTATTTCTGTCCTCTCCAGGATTGGGAAATTTCCACTGGTTTTATAAAGTGCTTGAAACACTGAAATTTTTCCTCAAGCTTGGAAAGGCTGAAACCTAAGACGTTACCTACTTAGTCGAACCATATTACCATTCTCCTCTTAGGACATTGTCATGTCACTTGGGTGCTGCCATCCGATGCAAGCAGTCCCCGCTGCTCTGGGTCCCAGAGAACTCTATCTTTTCCTCAACAGGGAGAAAACTCATTTAAGTTAACATTTTCTTTCCAGATTTTTGAAAGCCAATTTATCATTTCTGCATTCTTACTTCTCTCTTCTTTCTCAGGTGAAACCTGGAAATATTAATTAGGATTTCATGGAGGGAATTCCTGCTTCTTGTTCTCCCACATACCTTCCCTGTGACAATGAAAAATGATGACTGATAGAGCTAGGTGACTAGAAAGTGATGATGGGGATTGGTTAGGGAAAGGGTCAAATAGAAGAAGGAAAGAAAATAAACACACCATCTCAAAGTGATTTCCAACCATAATTTAAATGATAGAAACCAATATGCTATAATAAATACAATGAAATTTGTACTAAACGCACTTACCAATATTTAATCATTGTTATTACAAAACATGTTGGAAATATACTCAGGTCTTTGTAATTCCCTTATATCTTTCTGATTCTAAATTATACATGTTATAAACCATGTTGTTCACATTATTAACAGATATAGGCTAGGTCATGAAATATGTGATTCTTGCAATTTAATCATAAATGAGCACAATTTCCCTAATAGTTCTCATTCTCATCATCTCAGGTCTATTAAAAATCCATTCACAAATGAAAGTATCCAATGATATTAAGACTAATGATTATACCCTTCAAGGAATTTATCAAATAATGGTAATAATTTCATGAAAATATAAAGCCAATACCAGTCATAAGTAGGGGCACTAGGTATAATGTAAATAAGACATCTGGACACTTATATAGAGAATAACACAAATTTCACAGTCTTTAACACATTTAATCATTCATGAGAAGTATACTTTATTCTAAAAGTCCCAAAGATGAAAACATATTGAGCGGCTATTTTTTGCTCAAATACAGCTTTTAAATTATAATTATGTTTAATGGGAGCAGCAAATGGCTAAAGATCAGAAGCCTTGGGGCTTAACTATTTTGTTGCTGAGGCTCCTGTTAGATGTGAGTATTTCACAGTCAGAGAGGTTTCACTCACCGCCTTTGGGAATTTACGAAAGAACTAAGAGAAATGGAAAATATACTGTTTGCTAAAAGAAACAAAGGTCCACTTATACAACAAGTATGATTTAGTAAGGGAGCCAGATCTACCTGGAAAACCTTAAAAAATCAAAAAACAATTAAAAACTTCCTGCTTTATTGTTTTGACATGAATTTTTCCTCAGATTGAACAGCCCAAGTTCCCAATGAGATAAGTTTAAACAACGCACGTGTGGAGAAAGCATGATCACTCATAGTACTACATATCTTTGTGAAATTTTACATTATCAAGGATAAAAAGATACGCGAGAGAGAAAACTTAAATAATAACAAACATAATTCTAGCCCTGGGCTTCTAATAAATAATGCAGAGTCCTAAAAAGCAAGGAAGTAATACCTTAAAATTCAGACAGACAAACTGTTTTGAATTCAGAATCTTGTTTTCAAGCAAATATCAATCACATGCAAAATCTAAATAAAGGCATTTTTAGACAATCCTTGTGTTTCCTTAAGAACGTCACTTGAAGAGATGCTTAATTAAAATGTGGGAGTTAACTATGAAAGGTTAATACACAGAATGTAGGAATTACAGGATCAAACCAAGCAGAGTAATAAAGGTAACCCTCATATAACAGCAGTGTTCTAGAATGAAAACAATGGATCTAAGATGGAGGAGAACAGTAAGGATGTACTTTCAGGAACACTCTATTAGAATTTTTTTTTAAGTATTGTTTTTGTAATATCAAGAGAAAAAATATATCAAAGAAGATTGTACTCTGAATACAAAAATACAGAAAGATATTATGAATTCACTTTAAAATAATGTTTGCATCATAAGATAATGCTGAACACAATGAATCACTGGGCACAGATGGTTCTCCTTAGCGTTAAGAGAAAAATCAGGTATTGTTTACTAGTTACAAAAGTAATCATCACTTACAAAGTATAAGATACAACATCATGTACTCTATACAAATACGTTGCCTACAAAATTAAGCAATTGTTCTTCTTGTGCATTGAGCATGACAAATTTCATTAAGGCATACAGATTGGCAAGGAAGAGCACACCAAGCAAGCACACTTCTAGGTATTTACCCAACTGATTTCAAACTTACGTGCATAGAAAAAACTGCACGCAAATGTTTACGGCAGTTTCATTCACATTCATCAAAAACTAGAAGCAACCAAGATATCCTTGACTAGCTGACTAGATTAACAAGTTGAGGTACATTCATATAATTAAATATCATACAGCAATAAAAATAAATTAATTCTAACCATTAAAAGACACGCATGAATCTTAAATTCATATTGCTAAGTGAAAGAAGCCAGTCTGTAAAAGCTACATATGTACAATACCAGTAATAGGACATTCTGGAAAAGGCAAAACTATTGAGCAAAGATAAAAAAGTCACTGATTACCATGGATTTGCAGGTTGTTATGGGCTGAACTGTAACCTCCAAAGTTTATATATTGAAGCCTTAAATCCACAGTATCTCAGAATGTAACTGTATTTGGAGATAGGACCTTTAAAAAGGTAATAAAGTTAAAATGAGGCCTTTAGAGTGGGCCCTAAGCCAATGTGACTGGTGTCCTTACACGACTTCTTCCTTACAAAAAAAAGGATATTAGGACACATCAAGACACACCAGGAGTGTGCATGCTCAGAGAGACAGCCATGTAAAGAGGCAGCAAGAGGACAGCCATCTGCAAGCCAAGGAGAGAGACCTCAGATGAAACCAACCCTGTGGCACCTTGATCTTGGACTTGCAATCTCCAGAACTGTGAGAAAAATTTCAGGGTCGGCCAGGTGGTGTGGTGGTTAAGTTCACATGTTCCGCTTAGATGGCCTGGGATTTGCTGTTTCGGATCCCGGGTGCAGATTGCTTATCAAGCCGTGCTGTGGCAGGCGTCCCACATAAAAAGTAGAGGAAGATGGGCATGGATGTTAGCTCAGGGTCAATCTTTCTCAGCAAAAAGAGGTGGATTGGCGGTGGATGTTAGCTTGGGGCTAATCTTCAAAATAAAGAAATAATGAGAGCAAATAAATTTCCATTTTTCAAGCCACCCAGTCTGTGATGTTTTGTTATGGCAGCCTTAGCAAACTAATACAGGGGAAGTAGGGAACCGTTGACTTTTTCAGGCATAGGAGATAGTTTAGAGTGGTGAAACTATTCCACATAATACTGCAATGGTGGATGCATGATACTATGCCTTGTCAAAACCCATAGATCATTATAGCATAGAAACGAAACTTTATGCATGCAAATTTAAAAAGTCATTTAGATCAAGGAATCCTAGGATGGAATATATACTAGAACATAACAGTCTAACTGTAATAAAAATGTATAGAGCAAACTCAATGAATAGGTGGGGGAAAAGATTTGCTGACTTTGGAAATAATTGGTGTTTGTTAGACTAAAGACAAAAGAATTGTTAATTAACACTCTAGCTGACAAAAGCTTTTTTCCTGCAGGGGTATGGGTTAAGAATTATGATAACACTATACATAAACACTACAATGGAACAATTAACTAAATTGAAAGCAGACAGTACAAGCCATGGTTCTCACTGTTAGAGTGGGAGGTTACACATGAACAAGGAGAGAAGGCTAGAATTCCCAAGTGGTGGTGGATTAATGTTGGAGACACCAGTATGAAGTTATTTTAGTTTAATATAGATACAGATAATTGTATAAATATAAACATTTATAAATATGTGTATATTCATATAGATATTTGTAGTTATCTATAAAAATATTTATAGATATCTGTGTATATACACATTAGTATACTATTTAAACATTTTACTGAACAGTGTATCAAGAGATAAATTTTGATTCAATTATATGCATAAATCTCTAGATGAATATGAAGTGCTATGGCAATATACTTGTTTTTACTTTTTTAAATTAATTAATTTACTTTTCGAGGAACATTAGCCCTGAGCTAACATCTGCTGCCAGTCTTCCTCTTTTTGCTGAGGAAGACTGGCCCTGAGCTAACATCCGTGACCACCTTCCTCTACTTTGTATGTGGGACGCCTGCCACAGCATGGCTTGCCAAGCTGTGCCATGTCCACACCCGGGATCCTAACAGGCGAACCCCGGGCTGCTGGAGCAAAACATGTGAACTTACCTGCTGCGCCACCGGGCCGGCCCCCTACTTGTTTTCATTTTTAAACTGAGCGAATATATATGTTCAAGACACCCATAATATTCCTTTCAGTCTGACAAACTTTCGATAGGCTTCTCCTCACTTTAGGCCCCCCACCTCTCTTTTGTTGAAGCATTTATTTTAGAAAAGTTATAATTGTAAATACTTTTTCTGCCCTTTGATATGTAAATATTTTTAAAATCCTCTTGCCAGTCTTACAACCCAGGAGTATCTTTCTGAAGGAGCTGGGAATCATCTCCTGGAAATGCAATTATCAGTTTCTGAGGGAGGGTAGGAGCCTAACCTTGCTCCAAGTCAGAAAATTACTTGCAGTTGTGAAGAAATGAGAAAGTTTACTTTGCTTTTGGGTAAAGTCGGCCAGCAAACAGAGATGCCCTGTGACATCCCTCCTCACCCTGGCTCTTGAAGACTCTTTTCTCACTGGAATAGAGCCCACACTGAGCTTTGCTCTCTCTCCTCTACTACAACAGCCTTGGATTAATCCTCCTTTGCCTGTTTAAATTTGCCCATTGCAGTTTTTGCTCTGACACATGCCTTCATTTTTATGTTTAAAATAAAACTTAGCTAATTATCAAAAAAGAAAACAGAGAAGAGTGTGGTAAGAGGGGAGTCTGAGAGTTGGGCAACTGGAATTTCAAAAAATAATGTCAATTCTGACATTTTTGATGTACCTGGTATGTCTCAGCCTCCTCTTCGCCTTAACATTTTCTCAGACTTCCCTTCTTTGTGTTAGACTTGAAAGTTCGAGGAGTCCTGTTCAGTCACGTATTTGGTAGAGTGCTCCTCTAATGGGAATTGTCTGATATTTTTCTTATGTTTAAACTAGGTTTATGGGTTTGGGAAAGAAAGACCGCAGGGATAAAGTGCCATTTTCATCACATCGTGTCAAGAATATATACTATCAACATGGCTTATCCTTGTTAAATTGAAGCTTGATCACCTGGTGGAGGGAGCATTTGTCAGGCTTCTGCGCTGTAAAGTTACTCTTTTTTCTCTGCTTCCACATTGTACTCTTTGGATGGAAATCTTCAAGGGCATGATAAGGGTACCGTCTTAGGGACAGAGTATCTACATAAATTATTTGGAATTCTTCATCACAGTTCATCTGTCTCTTCCCTCATTTATTTACTATATTACCTAATTATATCAGTATGAACTCTTGGATATTAATTTTATACTATTGGTTATAATCCAATATTTCTTAATCATTTTTTTTTTGCTCAAAAACTGCTTTCAGTTTTCTCCTCTGTCCCTTTGATATACCGACATCATCATATGCATTTGTATGTGTGCACCAGTGCGTGTGAAAGAGAGAAAGAAAGAGAGGCAGAGAGAGAGAGCGAGAGAGAGAGAGAGAACATTCCTTTAAGTCACTATGTGATGTTCCAGGCCTATGTGTATTTCCTGCACCAATCCTTGCATTAACCAATATTCCAATGAATACACTCATTTCTTCTATTGAGGAATGGTATTGGAAGCCACGATTTGGGTAGTAGGTTTGCTCATTGCACTGGAGTTTTGTTGCTTCTAGGTCTGCCCAGCTAGCAGAACAAGGAAATATATGCGTGTAATATGATTTTAATGTCCATGGGATCATTCGTAATGCTACATCATTCATTCCTGAAAATTGGTCATTTGTGTTCTTTCTTTTTTCCCTTTAATTTATGCCACATGCAAAGTAACCTTGCTTAACCCAAGGAACCAGATTATTTTCCCATTTTTGTTAAGAGTTTTATAGTTTTCGGTTTTACATTTCAGTTTATTATCCAGTTCAAGTTAACTTTTGTATATAATACAAGTTACATGTTAGGTTCACTTTTTTTGCATTTTAACATAAAATTCTTGTAGCATAATTTGTTGAAAGACTATCCTTTCCCAAGTGAATTACTTTACAACCGTTGTAGAAAAATCAAATGATTACCTTTGCGTAACTCTGTTATTGATCCTTCTAGTCTCTTCCACTGATCTCTGTATCTATACATTGACCAATACAGCACTATTTGATTATTGTAGCTCTACAGTAAGCCTAAAGTAAGGTACTCAAGAACACCAAATTAGTTATTCTTTTTCAAAATTATTTTGATGATTGTAGTCTTAGTGTTTCAATATATATTTTATTTTTTAAATTTTGGGTTTATTTGAGCAAAAATTGATTCGAATCAGGCTACGCCAAACCAGAAGTGGTTAAGAGTGCTCCACCAACAGGAGCTCAGGGAGAGATTTATAGAGCAAAAGCAGAAACAAAGAAGGACAATTATCGATTGGCTATAGCTTACAGCCTCGTTCGTTGGCTGTTTGTGATTGGTTTTCCTTAGCATTTTGATTTTGTAACCTTGAGGCATTTACAGGTTTAGATTTTGGTTTGCTTACATAAGCTTCCACAGTATTAGAGTCACATTATTCTAATGGCCTCCTTGTTTAATTAATTTAACAATTTCCCCCTTTTTGATCATCCTCTCATACACAAGAGATTGACTAGAAATTTGGTATTAGAGCCACTTTCAGTCACATCAGAGTAAAGTTGTTCTTGTCGGTTTGTAGGTTATGGTGTCAGATCTCTGGAAAAATTGCTTTTGTTGTTCATCTCATTGTCCATTTTGCTTCTGTTTCTCCAAGCACTGTGAGACTATTTGATGTAGTGCTGATGACTGTGAATATGCATTTAAGACCTTTGAGAGAACATAGAAGACCAGGGAAACTCCAGTGATAACTATTAGGAGAATAATACCAAGAGACTGAAGTATGCACCTTAGCTAAGACCCTCAGGAACCAAACCAGGCAGTATCAAATAAATCAAAGAATGTACCTGAAGGGGCATTAACCTGTTTTAGCCAAGTGGTTTATCTGTTAATTTCTTTTATTTGCTATGATGCTAAAGATGTTGATCCAGGTACAGCAGGAGGTATTTGCTATGGCATTGACACCTCCTTGTTAGTCAATAAGTAATCTAAACCAGTTCTATTATCTAAAACCACCTTAGTAAGGAAATCTAGGGACTTTCGTTGTGCACCTATAGCCTTAGCGGTAGATTTAGCAATAGTTGTCAGTGTTAAGGAGCATTGCCTTTCCATGCATTAACAGAGAGAAAAAGGAAGTAGTGAAAAGGCAAAAGGAATCAATGTTTCATACCGGAGATGAAGATCTTGATCCGTGATCCTAGGAGAGTTGTCCACCACAAGATGCCATCTGCTTCTGAGGAGGAACCTCCCTAGTCAATTTTAATTTTAGATCTCCAGATGGTCTGCAGTTCCAAGAGTCTGGAGAAGTCCTTTTTAATTGGGGAATGTGGACCCAAGGTTCCAGTCCCTGAAGTTTGGCTGCTAGCTTAGTTGTGAGGAGAACCTAGGATGGTTATTTCCAAGGAGGTTCAAGGGCAGTCTTTGTTCTTAGTGATCCCAAATCACAATAGTGGGAGAAAATTAGAAACACTAGCTGGGAGAGTTGTAGCCAGATAATTGAGGAAACCAGAAGAATTTAGGATCTAGTTTGGTTTATAAATATTTAACAAAATCTTAAAGATAATAAACAGGACTAGATTCTGATATCCACACAGATTTATTGCAATTTTTAATGAAATGTAACTTTTTCCTCTGCAATCACCCTTATTTCTATCAAAGATAATCACAGTAAGACTCATTGTTTTGCAAAATATGTCATCACATTTAACATGGCCTGAATATTTATATAAGTGCAGCAAAAATAGTGATTGGCCACATAGGCACTTTTCAAATCTGTTTTGTTGGAACTTTTCATAAGAAATCTCACATTGGACTTTTAAAAACTTCTCTGAGCTATGAAGCTAAGAACTCACTATCACACTTCACCTAGAATACCTTTAGATTTGGGTTAATTCCTCTCTTCTTGGTCTCCAGGATATCCTGAAGTTATTGGCTCTACCAGGAAATGACCTTCCTTAGTCACCTGGTAAGGCTGCTGGGAAAGTTGCAAGCAAGGTACCAGGTCATTTTTTCCAAGGGGCTTTTATTGAGTCCATAAAGTCTACCTTACTTCCCTAAAACTGTTTTGTCACACTTGATTTTATCAATATTCTCAAATATGACATTCCAGTCAGAGTCTTGTTAATGTAATCAATGTTTCTAATTCTGTCCTAAGGAGAACAGATTCTTATTGAACTTATGCAAATAACTATGTAGTCATGAAAATAAAAATACTCAATAAGTTTCTGAGTTCTGGACAGATCAGGCAGGGAGAAAAAAATAAATATTTCAATTGTGTTTACAGAGATACTTCACAAAATTACTGTAAGTCATAGATAGCTTAAGAGAAAAAAGTTTTCCTTAAATTTGGAAAAATAAAACACTAAGCAACCAACAATATTTCAAAGAAAAAAATATAATCTTCCTCATCAGTTCATTCAATCCCATATTCTTAGTTCTTGCTGTGCCTGAATCCAGTTTTTCCATTATTTGTGGAAATGTTCACCAGTTCAGTTTTATCCTCTTAAAGTTATCAGAAACCTATATTCTACAGTACTTGTTGAACTCCTTCCAAGAATCTCTCTGAAGAGGAAGCACTTTTGCAAAAGCATCAGAGTAAAACAGTGAGTGTTTGTAAATGACAAAAAGACTTCAAAACTGGCCAGGGTTAAAGATCTGATGAGAGTCCTTTGATAAGGAAATGTAGTTTCCTTATCAAATGCTTAAAAACTTCCATGCATTGTTGAAGCTTTTCCTTCTCCCTCTAGTGTTAGTGAGGATGTGGAGCAAAGGAAATCCTTGTGCACTGTTGGTGGGAATGTAGATTTGTGCAGCCACTTTGGAATACAGTATGGAGATTCCTCACAAATTTAGAAGTAGAACTACCATATGTCCCAGAAATTCAACTTCTGAGTATTTATCCAAAGAAAATGAAAACATTAAGTTGAAAAGATATGTGCACCCTCATGTTCATTGCAGCAATATTTATACTAAACAAGATTTGGAAACAACCTAAGTGTCCATCAGTGGATGAATGGACAAAGAAAATGTGACAGATAGATAGATAGACACACACACACAAACGTACAATGGAATATTATTCAGTCATAATAAAGAATAAAATCTTGCCATTTTCAACTAAATTTGTGGAGCTTGAGGGCATTATGTCAAGTAAAATAAGTCAGACAGAAAAAGACAAATACCATATGATCTAGATTACACGTGGAATCTAAAAAACACCCACCAAACTCGTAGATCCAGAGAACAGATTGGTGGTTGCCAGAGGCAACACGTGGGAGGTGGACAAAAGGAATGAAGGAGTCAAAAGCTACAAACTTATAGTTATTAATAAGTCACGAGGATGTAATGCACAGCATGGTGCCTATAGTTGATAAAACTGTATTACATGTTTGAAAGTTGCTAAGAGAGTAAATCTTTACAGTTCCCAACACAAGAAATAAATTTGTAACTATGTATGGTGACAAAAGTCATTAACTAGACTTATCGAGATGATCATTTCACAATATGTACAAATATTGAGTCATTATGTTGCCCACATTAAACTAATATAATGTTATATGTCAATCATATCTCAATAACAAAATCCTTTTGAATGTCTTGTCATTTCAAAAAAAGTTCTTGGCAGTATTGAATAACCCCATGGACACAATAGGGGTCCCCAAAGAGAGTGCCAAAGTTACTGCCCTCCCAAGATCCAGAGCCACTCCCAATCATAACCAAAAGAAAGAAAGACTTAGACAATTTCTCTGAGAGCCGGCAACAGTTGATAGGACCTTAGCCACATGGAGTGCAACCCACATTTCTGTCAGGCCATATTTTGGGGGATCCCAACCTGAGGGTTGCCAAGCCAAGTTCTCAGGATGCAAAATGAGATAAACAAGAAGGCAACAACTGTTCCTGGGAGAGAAAGGATGGAAAAGCAATGTTTTTTCCTGCCAATCTGAATTTGGTAAGAAAGGGACGAAATGAAATTTTACCTTCCTCTCTCAACCAAGCACTACAGATAGACATCTGGGGGAACTGACTTTGGTAAGAATTCTTACCCTTTCTGGCTTCTGCCAATTTTCCCAAGATGCTGTCTGCGGTTCCAGAGCAAGTGGAGTGTGTCATGCTGGTCACCAGAGATTGCAGAGGAGGAAAAATAATTTTTCGTCTACCTTTTATTGTGAGTGCCTGGCTGAGACTACTTTTTCTCTAGAGCACGTCATAAATAGATAAACTTATCTAGGTTAAAATTTCTCCACTGTGGCCACCGTAATTCAAGATTATCTCTGGTAAGGTTAACCTACTTGTTCAGCCTTAAAACAAAATTTTATTCAACTGAGGCCTCATACTGAACCCAGTCCAGTTTAAGTCAGACCCAGTCTGACTTCTGCCAGTTTTGGACCCGACCTCGAAAAATGCTCAAATAAAGCCTGAAAGCTCATAAAGCAAAAGCTGCGGAACTAGATCCCAGAGGAGCTTACCTAAGGCCTCCAGAGGGCGTGAGAAAGCAGTGAGGTCCAAGGGCTCAATAGGTGCCTACGCCTGGTTGCTCCTTGCTCCTGGGGCCCTCAGAACTCTCCTTCAGTTCCCTCTTCTGACATCAGAACTGTTAAAAGATAAACTAAGGCATATTAAAAATTTTGAGTTTATTTGAGCAATGATTATTTGAACTGGGCAATGCCACAGCAGAAGTGGTTAGGAGTTCCCCTTTACCATACATTTTAGAATCAGATTCTAGAGTTGTCCAAAACAAAAAAAACCTTAGATTTTTTAATAGATTGTATTGAATCTATAAAACAATTTGGAGACAATATACGTGCATATATATTAATGTTATTGAGACTTCTAATCAATAAACACAGTATATCCCTCCGTTTATTTAAAGCATCTTTATTGTTACCAGCAATATTTGGTAATCTATAGCAGACAAACCTTTCAAAGATTTTCTTAGATGTATCCTTAATTATTTTATTTTTTTTGATTTTTAGATGATGTATCTTAAATTTTAATTCTCATTGTTTTCATTAAATTGCAATTGACTTTTAATACAATACTTCTGTATTGTTTTGAATTGTCTGATACTGCTTAATCTACTGGTTAGTTGTAGTAGCTTTTTTATGAATTCTTTGGAATTTTCTATGTAGACAACTATGCCATCTCCAAAAACAAAGCTTTCTCTTTTTCCAATTACCGTAAATTTTCATTGTTTTTCCTCTTTCATTGCACTAGCTGGGACATTCAATAAAATGATAGGAATATGAGGACAGTCTCCCTTGCTTTGCAAGTCTTTGCTTGCTTCAAACTCAAGGGAATGGCTTTCAGATTATACCGCATGTACCTATGTATAAGCACTTCACACCTGCCCTTTATCGATATGAGTACACTTCCATTCCTTAGTTCTTAGTTTTGTTTTTTTCTTTAAAGATTGGCACCTGAGCTAACATCTGTTGCCAATCATTTTTTTCCCTTCTTCTTCTCTTCAAAGTCCCCCAATACATAGCTGTACACTCTAGCTGTAGATCCTTCTGGTTGTGCTGTGGGGGATGCGCCTTCAGCATGGCCTGATGAGCCGTGCCGTGCCCGTGCCCAGGATCCAAACCGGCGGAACCCTGGGCCACAGAAGCAGGGCACAGGAATTTAACCACTCGGCCATGGGGTCGGCCCCCAGTTCTTAGAGTTTTTATCATGACTATATGCTGAATTCTGTCAAATGCTTTTTCTCTATCTATTGAGATGAGCATTTGTTTCCCCTGTTGATATTGTGAGATACAATGATTGTTTTCTTAATGTTGAACCAAACTTCCATTCTGGGCATGAATCCCTCCTGGTCAGTTTGGATTATATTTTATTTTATTGCTGAAAGTGATTTGCTAATATTTTAAAGGCATTTATTTGTCTACGTTAATGAAAAATATTGGTCTGTAATTTTACCTTCTTTTAAAATCTTTGTTAAGTTTTGGTGTCAAGGTGATGCTAGCCTCATAATACAGAGTGGCAAATGGGTCCTCTTCTTCTATTTCCTGGAAGAGTTCTTGTAAATATTTTGTAGAGTTCACAAGTTAAGATATTTGGGGCTAGGGTTTTCTTTTTTGGGAGATGTTTAGCTATGAATTCAATTTATTTAAAAGGTGGATACATTTCAGTTTCTCTTTTTAATGAGTGAGCTTTAGTCCTTTGTAACTTTCAAATAACCTGATCATTTCAACCACTTCATCAATTGTATTGGCATAATCCTTCTTATCCCTTTAATATATATAGAATCTGTAATGATGTCCTCTATTTTATTCCTGATATTAATGCGGTGTATCATCTCTCTCTTATTCTTAAAATGTCTTTTATCAGTTTTTTCTTGACCTTTTAGCATTTTTTCTTTTATAATTTTTCTTGATCTTTTGGAGAATAAGCTATTATTCTTATTAATTTCTGGTCTTTATCATTTACTTCTTTCCTCAAACGTTCAGCTAATTTTTCTTTTATTTCAATAGTGTTTTAAATTGGTCACTCACATTTTTGTTTTGAAACCTGTCATTCTTTCTAATGAATGGAATTAGTGATACAAATTTCTCTTTAGTTACTTACTGAGCTGAATTCCAAAATAGAAAAAAGTTTTCATTACCATTCAAACTATTGTCTAATTTCCCTCTTGATTTTCTCTTTGTCCAGTAGATTATTTAGAAGAATGTAATTTAATTTCCAAATATTTGGATATTTTCCAGATACCATTCTGTTATCAATTTTTATTTAATTTTAATGTTGTCAGAAAATATACATGGTTTAATTTAAATTATTTTAAATTTGTTGATGCTTCCTTTTTGGCCTAGAATATGGCCCATATTGGAGAATGTTCCAAGGCACTTGAAACTCTGTTGTTCTTTGGTGGGGTGTTCTATAAATGGCAAGATGCTTTCATCTTTAATCTGGAACTGTGCATCTCCATTTAATACACCCCTCCCCTCTTTTTGGTCACAACATGGATGATTTTCTTATAGATTAAGAAATTCTGAAATCTGGATTTGTCTGGTTGTTTTTCTTCATTTTGGGGAGATTCAGATGATGTGGAATTCCTGTTCCATAACATCAGTTACAAAAGATAAGTTTATTACAGAAAGTTTAAAATGGGAAATTCAACCTTACAATTGATAGGACTGCAGGAAAGGCATTGAATAGGAGATAAGAGATAACAGCATTCATTCAGTAAGGGCTTGAAAGGGATTATCAGAAATAAAAGTTAGGGGTGGATTCTTTACAGTTTCAAAAATATTCCATTTTTTTATTGCTTTTCCTAAGTAAATATCATCATGCTTGTCAAATTAGCCTAAGCATTAACTGAAAATTAAATATTATAAAAAATAACCTAAAACAACTGACTTCAGTCATTAAAATTAGGTGATATTCCAAATTTCAGTAATGACACCCTCAGCTAATTATTAAAAATAAATTAGTAAGACTACCTAAAATGATAGATTTTTAAATTTTCTTCTCAGATATTAGTCACATCAGATGTACTAAGTAGAGCAAAATTTCAGTGCAGTTATACATATATTTTCCAACTATTTTGATGTTTTTCAAACAATAATTTATTATCTTTTTTTCCCCATAAAAGACCTGCTATTATTGATATAAGTTTTTGCAGGAGAATTCCATTTCTGTCATGAAGTGAAAATGACTCAGCTTTCTGCTGGTTGTTTCAAAGTTTCACAGATTTAGAGTAGAGGCTCCCCCAGGAAGTCTGTGCACTATCTCAAAATTTCTTGGCACTTCGCAGATAATATTTGGTTACTTTTTCCCTTGTAAATAGGTATTACAATTCACTTTTATCCATGAGCCTATTTAATTGGAGAGATTAAAATTATCATATTGTAAAAACTCAGTTACCCAAAAGTCTTCATTAAAATATTTTCTCTAGAGTGAGGAACAATAAACTATTAAATTCTCTCTGAGGACTTTAATCTCTGTTTTCTCCTAATTGTCAGTTTCAGAAATCATCTAAAACTGTTTTATTCTGGGGCTGGCCCAGTGGTGCAGTGGTTAAATTTGTGCGTTGTGCTTCGGCGACCTGAGGTTCACCCATTTGGATTCCGGGTGCAGACCTACACACCTCTTGTCAAGCCATGCTGTGGCAGCCATCCCACATATAAAAATGGAGGAAGATGGGCACAGATGGCAGCTCAGGGCCAGTCTTCCTCAGCAAAAAGAAGAGGATTGGTGGCAGATGTTAGTTCAGGGCTAATCTTCCCCCAAAAAATAAATAAATAAATAAAAATGTTTTATTCCAAGCCCCAAATATGTTATGCTACATTCTTAAAGACTTTCTAAGGAACCTTCTACAGATAATTGGCTGATATCATGGTTTTGTTTACAGGATGGTCTGACACATTTGACAATGATTCTATTTTGACATACACATTAAAAAGTAGTAAGTCCTCTTATTTATGGACAGTTTCTTATTTCAAACTTGAAGAGATAGAAAAGAAATGTAAAGTAAGATCATCCTCCCTTTTTGGAAGACGGAGAAATGAAGAGTGAAAATCCTCAAATACAAGTACTTTCTTTAAATTATGGAAGTGAGTTCACAGATAAATGAGAAAGATGGAGAAAATAGGAGATCAGTAAGTGATAGAACATTTACTCTATAATCTCACTATGTGAATAATGCCTTATTTTGATTCTAGACACAGCAGTGTGGAACATTTACAGAACAGACCATTTTCTATCTGTGAGCAGAAAATATAGATTTATTTTAGCAGGCTCTATAAAATGATGATTGCATTGTAAAAACAAACAAACACACACAAACGCATAATACTTGGCACTAGATAGTGACATCTGCAATAATCACTGCACTGGCTTCTAGGACAGTACTTGACAGGGCTATCTGGCAACAATCTGTTTAACAATTTGACCAGTGAAAACAAATTGGACACAAATAGACCATGATGGGCGCAAGAACTGACTGGACAATGAAGTTGGCAGAAAGACACGATGCTGTAGAATGGCAGGGCCTTTGAGTTGGAAAGAGCATAAGGAAAGGGTGTGGAAAGTCTAAAGAGTTTTCTATTTTAATAATGCAACCACTTGTTCCATTTTTAAGTATTTGAATTCCTTTTTATGTACAGAATTATCTCTTACATCCAAGTTTTGTTTTTTTTAACATATCGAAAAACATTTTCTGTCACTATTCTAAAATTTGCCTACTTTATATCAAGCCGCCCCAACATTCAGGATGGCAAAGATTTACTAATACTCTCTCTAAGGAAGGAGGCTCAGGTTAAAATGTCAGAGCGGATCCAGTCAGTTTTCTAAATCCTGCATTATCTCTATCAGCCATCTGCAATGTGCATTTGCATCACTGTCACTGGAATTCGACTGCCCCATTCTATACTAGGCAAATTCATATTGCTTCTTTAAAACTCATCCAAAGAATTATCTCTCTATTTTTCTGCCTCTTTATAACCTACTCACTTTCTTTCATTAGATTTCTTATTATAATATGTTGACTTTTAAAGATACATTTCTCTACATATTTTGAAATAATTGAGGGAACGGCTGTGTCTAATTTACTGTTGTTTACCTAGTATCTGAAATATTATCAGCTATATTAAAGGCTCTCAATTAATTTGGAATGGATAATTACTAGGGCAAAGAATTGATCTCATTTTTTTTTTTTTTTTTGAGGAAGACTAGCCTTGAGCTAACATCCACCACCAATCCTCTTTTTGCCAGGGAAGACTGGCCCTGAGCTAACATCCACGCCCATCTTCCTCTATTTTTATATGTGGGACGCTGCCACAGCATGGCTTGATAAGTGGTGGGTGGGTCTGTGCCCAGGATCCTAACCTGCGAACCTAGGGCCAATGAAGCAGAGCACATGAACTTAACCACTATGCCACTTGGCCAGCCCCATCATTATTTTCTTTTACATTGCGTAGATCTTGAAAAGAACATGTAACATATTCCTATAAATGACTTTATTAAACTGACTTTTTAATCCATATGTGGATGTTCTGAGGATTCTATTGATTTTGAATCTGGCTCTGTTGGCTGTTCCTAAATTGTACTTCTTAGCATCCTCAAGATCTCTCAATAATGAAATGCTACCCACCATATTATGTTTAAAGTTCTTTTACTTCCTAACATCACCTACACCTGTAGTGAGTTAAACAATCTTGAGGACATTCTCTAAAAATTTCTGAAAACAATTTACAGCAATATGCCTGCAGCTCTACCAAATAACCCTGTAATTCCTTTGAGGCAATAAGCTCAGAGCCCTCTCCAATGACTAAATAAGAAAACTCAATTCTATTACTCATTGAGTCATTCCCAGGAAGACACGGTTTCCTTTAATCTTAGATTGATGAATATACAAGGATCTACTGACAAACTCCTTGGACTAGAGGCTCAGAGAAAATAAAATGAAATAATCTCTAATTCATAATTCCTTCTTGGAAAAGTTCCTTTCACTTCTACTCCCAAATTCCTCTTTCTATTGCTTCTTTGCTGCAAAGCAATACACATTAAAATATAGCCACATCAAAAAATTATTTTCCAATTTCACGTCTCCATTAGCTATGTGACTAAGCACATTATTTATCTCTCTGTGCAACAGCTTTCTCAGGTTTAGAATGAATGGTTTTGACATAAATAATATATATTATCCTTTTTCTAACTTTAAAATTTATTCCTGAAGCTGAAAAAATATTTTAAAATATCCCTGAGTGACATTTAGCAGTAACTTGTCGAAATAAAATTGGATTATTGCAACCTGCTTAAAACAAATTTCCACCAGAAACTCCAAAACATCAATGCACATCCAACTGTATTATTCTAAGCCTGCATGAAATTGTATCCAGTTTCACTTAATAAGATTTATTGTAGATGATTGAAATTTTATTCACCATGATTTGATGTGAACAGATCAAAATAGTGAAATATGTACAATAACAGGTAAAATTAAATATGAAAAGGAATATAGTTTTAAATTTTACATTTTTATTACTCCATCTTAGATTTTTTTCCCCAACAGTTTTACAATAGTTTCTGATATAGGTAGAGTATAACAAGTGAGTTGAAAATACGTAGGAGTTTTAGAATCATTTAATTTGGTGTATATATATGGCTCAAGAAAGCTCAGCAAAATAATTATCCTTTTATAGAGCACATCATAGTCCATATGTTGATTTCTACTTCTTCTGTATTTGTATTAGACATGCTTTATTATCAGTGATGAAATAACTTTTACAAATATAAGATTTTAGTTTGTAACAGTTATATCACAAACTTAATGCTCCAAATGCATGTCCTGGAAAATAAGGTAATATGGATATGATTTACTTGTATATTAAAGAAAAAAATGTCTATCCAGAGTTCATCAAGTCTTCTATACAACAGGAGAGAAACAAAAAGAAATCATTTTGTGAAATTGTGTGCTAAATAAACCACACCTGTGTAAATAAAATTTAGTATGAAATCGTACTAAGGGCTGAACCATTCAATTTAGTAGCCTAGTACATTCAATTCAATAACCATTTATTGACTTCTTACTTTGTAAAAAGCATTGCATTATTGCAAGAAATTTCCTTTGCACAGTATACTGAAAGTTCACTCAGTAAGAATCAGTAAGCTAATGGAGGTCACAAAATGCTCAAATATAATGTATATGAAAAAGTCTAATAAATATCTAATAGCCATTAATAATAATATCTATTGTGTACATACATCAGGTTTTTACCACTCTAGATTTGTAAGTATTCATTGAAGTTAATTAGAATACAGATAATTTGAAAATTACATTTAAGTGGCACAAACAGAAATCAAGAATAAAAGGAACTTGAAAATAGAAAAATTTTCCACTTGGACCAAAGCTGCTAAGAGACTCTGTAAAGTGAGAAAATAGATGTGGAGATACTGGAATTCTCAAAGTCATGATCCTTGGGTTCTTCTTAAGAAGACCTACTTTACAAGCATATAGAGGTGGATGTCTTATTAGTGTGATCTAAGAAGCAAATGGGAGCTTAAGAAGTAGAGCTGGCTGTATAAAAGTAAAGGAAAACTAATCAGGCTAATAATCATAAGCTTCATGATGTATAAATTGAAAATCAGTAGACACTTTAGATAATGATAGTATTTTGCAGCAATTCCACAAAATGTTTTCTAAATAATAATTCGTTATTTTTAGGTAATGTACTTCACAAATATTTTTTTAATATTGCAGTTTTTGGTGATGATTAAAATGATTCATACCCTCAGAATTGTGAAAAAGCTGAATAATGATCCCATGAGAGCTATTGAAAATATATTACTCTGGAAATAAATATTACTTTTGACTATTTTCACCTAATTCTCTAATTTTATTCATTTTAACCAAATTTCATAAGTCCTTTGCATTGATTTTCAATGGAATAATTAACCTCTGTTTGAGATTAAGGTACTATTACACTGAGGTCCAAAATTACCAAGGAGTCCTTGATTTTTTTTTTAAAAAAAAAAACCTTTTTATAAAAGCAGTTTTAGGTTCACAACAAAATTGAGGGGAAGATACAGAGATTTTGCATATAACCCTGCCCCCACACAAGAGTAGGATCTCATGTGATCAACATCCCCTGCCAAAGTGTTACATTTGTTACAATTGATGAATCTGCATTAATTCATCATAATCATCCTAAGTCCATAGCTTACACTACAGTTCATTCTTTGTGTAGTACATTCTACGAGTTTGGACCATTGTATAATGACATGTATCCATCATGGCATCATATAGAATATCTTCACTGCCCTAAAAATCTTCTGTGCTCTTCCTATTCATCCTTTCCTCTTTCTCAGTCACTGATCTTTTACCATCTCCATAGTTTTGTCTTTTCCAGAATGTCATGTATTTGGAATCATACAGTATGTAGTCTTTCCAGGTTGGCTTCTTTCACTTAGTAATATGCGTTTATGTTTCCTCCATATCTTTACATGACTTGCTAGCTCATTTCTTTTTAGTGTGAATTCCATTGTCAGAATGTACAACAGTTTAATTTATCCATTCACCTACTGAAAGGCATCTTGATTGAGGGTTCTGGATTTTCTACTTGTGTTCTGCCATGAATGAGTGGCGTGACTTGTCTAACTAATAAAAAGAGAAGTTTTCAAATAGATTTGAATGCCCAATGATATTGCATGGAACTTTAAATTTGTTGATTGCTTTGGGGAAGTCTAGGAGGTATAATGGCAAGGTGGTAAAACTTCTTATATATCCTGGGTCTCGGGTCTTTTTTCAATAAAGCGTTTTTGCCACTTTGCCTTGATTTTATTTATTGATTGATTTATTTGTAAATATCTAAAGTATGATTAGAAGATCATACCATATGACTAACGATGAATAGAGTATTCTCTGTTTCATTTTCTTGATCAAATTTAGAAAAAAGAGCACAATACATATTTGGCAATAAAAATAAACAAATAACAGAATCATGTACATACATATTTCCAGTCTTAAATTCTTTATTCACTAATTTGAAATTTTTTAATATTTCTTGATAATTAGAGCTAAATTTTCTTTAGTTGATAAATAAAAGTAAAACACATACACACACACTACAGATCCCATCTATATATTTGAAAGAAGATATTCTAAAGGCTTAACATTTCTGTTGATAAAATATAATAATGATTTTACTTCTCAATAAATTCCCAAACACAAAACTCAATGAAATGATATTTCATCTATTTTAAAACTATTATGTTAGGTGGAATTTACTTTATTTACACAGAATTACTCCAATTACTTAATATATATGAAAAAGATTTTTTCTCAAAGTGTAAAATGCTCATAGGGAACAGAAAATGATGTGCTAGACAAATCTATTACTATGTTTTAATATGAATCACTTCAGGAATATCCGTTTCCCAACATGACTAAAGAAAAAACAGATATTTAATTTAAAAATGTTTTCATCGGGCAAATCCATAAAATAACTGCACAAATATAAATAAAGATTATTAGTACCACTTAAATAGTAGAAATATAAATTATATATTATAGACTATATGTATAAATATATAATAGAATTTTATGTATTTATTTTTGAAACTACCTGTAATGCAGGGGCTATAATTTGTTTATTTAAAAAAATAACAAATTAGATATTTTACTTCATTACTTTCCTGAGAGAGCAATTTAAAAACTAAGAAATGTAACTTTAAAACAGAGACTTTTAAAAACAGATAAGATTAGCGACTGTTTCAAAAGGAAATGTGTCTACCACTTTCGTTACAGTTTAGGAGCAAATCTGTAGTAATTTGTGATTTGATGCCATGTCAAATACTTTTATTTGAAATATATATGCAAATCCATTAAAGCAAAATGTTTCTCAGGCGTATCATGATTCCTAAATTAATTTTTGAGGAAAGTTTGAATGACACCTAGGAAGCTTTTTTTCCCCAGTTCTATAGCTGTTTCACAAAACCTAAAAATGAGAAAGACAAATCCAATTGCTCTTTTGGATATAAATGTCAGCAAATCAAATGATAGGTGAATAATATTATTCTATATTTTGAAGAATATCTTTACAGTTTATATTTGCTTGAACATACATTAGCATAGTTTTAAATTATTATGCACAAAAATAAAGGGTTGTGTATACTACTATTTCTGCTACAGTACTTCTTAAACTTATTTCAACAAATATTACCCACCTTTTATAAAATTAAACATAAAATATTTAGCTTGGCACTGGAGAGTTTATAAAAATATGTGTAATTATTGTAACCTTACAATGTAGTAAAATTAACGTGTTTGCTTTCTGTTGTGTTTTCTACATGCTTGAGGAGGTTACAAGATAGATTCATTTATTCATCACAGCATTCTTGTGAGGTAAATATTGTTTATTTATGTTCAAAAATAGGATAAAAATAAGGTGCATAAAAAGAATATACCTTAAAGTGACAGAGTTAATAAGTTGTCTTTTTGGCAATGTGATACCTGGTTTACCACACATTAAAACTTGAACTCTGTAGAAAGGACCCTGTTCACTTGTCCCCTGGAGTACTTATTTCCATTTCATTCTCTGAAGGTTATTCTTCACTACAGGTGAGAGAGATTTCACTATGATAATTCTTAATAATATATTCCATCCTGCTGCTGAGAAGTCATGTTTGCCTGAAGTTTTATTTAAAGAGTTTAGTTCTGTTCAATAAGTATTTTTTCATCCGTTCTATATTCCAGGCAGTACACTTGGTAACGGAGCTATAAACAGGCATAGTTCTTCCTCCTAAGATTTGACTGTCTGGTGGGCAAAATAGACATTCAAAATATAACTTCAATCTAGTATAGTAAGATCAGTTAAAAAAGGAGCTTGACTAAAATTGGACTATTGAAGGGAAAAACTAGGGTTTGTTTTTTTCTACCTAATCTTGAGGTTTGGGTTGTTTATTATTTCACCATAATTTATCTTAAACTGATAGAATAAATGTAGCATTTTTAAAAATCTAATTCAGATACCAGCAAACATTTTCTTTAAAGGACCAGAAATTAGGCTTTGTAGGCCGAATATATTTTCTGTCACATGTTCTTCCTTTTTATTATTATTAATAAACTTTTTATAGAATTGTTTTAGATTTGCAGAAAAATTGAGCAAATAGTACAAAGTTCTCGTATAATCTCTGAACAATTTTCCATATTATTAACATCTTACATTAATATGGTACATTTGTTATAGTTAATGAACCAATATTGACGCATTATTATTAACTAAAGTCCATGGTTTGTTCACATTTTCTTAGTCTTTCTCTAAAATGTCCTTTTTTTGTTCCATGATCCTAAAATATCCTTTTTCTGTTCCATGATCCCATCCAGGTACCACATCAGATTTACTTGTCCCATCTTATTAGGCTCCGCTTGGCTGTGACGGTTTCTCAGACTTTCCTTGTTCTTCATGACTCTGGAAGTTTTGATGTATTTTGAAATATGCCCCTCTAGTGTAATTTGTTTAATATTTTACTCATTATTAGACTAGAGATGTGGGTTTGGGCATGGCAGATCACAGAGGTAAGGAGCCATTTTCTTCATGCCACAGCAAGGGTACAGACCTTCAACATGATTTATGCTTGTTGATTTTGACCTTGATCTCCTGGCTGAGGTAGTGTTTTGTCCAGCTTCATCCATTGTGAATTGATTTGTTTTCCCCATTTACATATTGTACTCTTTAGAGGGAAGTCAACAAACACAGCTCACAATAAAGGAGTTGGAAGTCATGCTCATCTTCTTTTATTTTTTTAATAACATTTAAACATGGAAAGAATATTCTTAGCTCATAGATGGTACACAAACAAGCAATGGGCGAGGCTTGGCCAGCAGGCCATGGTTTGCTGACTCTTAATTGGCTGACTATTTTTTTGTAGTTGTCACAAATGACATGTATAGAATGTAAAAATGGTATGTAGTAAAATGTATTTCTATGAGCGTTTTTGTTATTACTTCAATTGTATTTAGGTTTATAATATTTTGAATTTTTTTTTTTGTAATTTACAATGTAATACGTAATAAATTACAGCTATGGTATAAAGTAGAATTTATAACGTGATGTATTTTCCAGATTGTTAAGCAAATACCCCAAGAATATTTACTGAATGATCATTTTTATGGTAGAGACATGGTTTGAAATCCATTCTATGTCCACAAACAAGGATTCTTCTCCCTTCCTTGACTTGGCCCAAATTAATTGCACTCTGCATTGATTGTTTCAATAGAAAGATACATATATTGTTTTGAATAAAACATAAAATCTGAAAATCAGCATTAGTTTATTAAGAAGAGAAAGTGAGAGAGAGGAATTTCTCTCCGAAATTGTGTATGATAATAGTAGAGAAATATTTTTGCTAATATTAAGACAAGTGCCCTAAGTGGAAAATAAATATAAGATTCTAAAAGCCAAAAATGATAAGCCCTAAATATTCTTAATTTTAAAAAATACATAAAATCCATGCATTTTCGGTTATCAGTTTTTCAGAGGATTTTGTCTCCCCATTTTTCTCTCCCTATCTCGCTCTCTGTCTCTCTATCTTTCCATTGTCTATCTACCCATATCAGCACTTGCAAAAAATGCATTGGACAAAGCATGGTTTTGCAAGTCTCCAATTTATAGCCTCAGTAGAAATAAAAAGTTTTTTTAAGATAAGGTTTTATTTATTCAGGTGCTGTTTGAGATTGTGAGAGAAAATTCAAAGCAGTATGGCCACTTAAAAACTTTCATGATAAAGCAGAAAGATAAGAATATTTATTAAGACATAAGATTTGAGAGAAAAGAACATAAGGCTCAATCCATGGTGAGAAAAAGTACATATTTTTCCAGTTATATGTTATATTTTTAACCCTTCTATTAGTTTCTGTAAGTGTAAATATCCCTAATGATGCTATTTTAAAATTTTCTCACTTATAACTCCGGACTCCAGATGTTTAATAGTATCACCTGTGAAATATGACCGAAATCTCCTGGTCTACATAATTAGTTACACTGCAAAACACTTCATAAATTAGTACTATTAATCCAGACAATTTGAGGGCAGAGATCTTATAGTAATGGTCTGAAATTATCTTCAAACTTACCAACTCAAGCACCGATAACTTCATAGTGAAAGCAAAGCTATTCATCCATTTATAGACCCAATTAATAATTGTAAGTTTTTAAAACACACTATTCTTCACTTAATCTCCTTACGTAGAGCTAGAAGTATCAGAACTGGTAAAGATTAGGAGAGTCAAACTAACTCCCCTCAAATACATGAACTGCAGAATTTGGTGGTGATATGAGGAGCCAGAGGCTGAGTACTAGCTATTTTTATATTTGTATATACTAGGTAATATTTCAACCCAACCCAGATAACTCCCACTTCTTAAAGTCTCTAAGCATAGACCATTGACATAAGCATGAAGATTCCCTTATCAATTCTGTGAGTCTGAGAAAAGTTATCACAGGAACAGCTACAATTATATGAGGCATAATAGACTTCAAGCTAAAACTGCCTCTGAAGACAAAGAAGCTAATTGTGTAATGATAAATGGGTCAGTTCAACAGGAAGCTACAATAATTATAAATATGTGTACTCCCAACATCAGGGCACCTAATACATCCAGCAAATGTTGATAGAACTGAAGGCAGAAATTGACAGCAATACAATAGCAGGAGATTTTAATACCTCACTTACAGTCATGGATAGATCACCAAGACAGAAAATTGACAAAGAAGTAGTTGACTTGAAAATATGCTCTACTTCACTAATCATCAAGAAACGCAAGTCAAAACCGAAATGAGATGTCACTTCACGTTTGTTAGAATGGAATGGCTATTATCAAAAAGACAAAAGATAAGTGTTGATAGGAATGTGGAGAAAAGGAAACCATTGTACACTGTTGGTAAAAATGTAAATTGATATAGCCATTATGGAAAACTATTAAGTTCCTCATAAAATTAAAAACATAACTGCCTTATGATCCAGCAATCCCACTTCTGGGTATACAGCCAAAGGAAATGAAATCAGGCCCTCAAAAAGATATCTATACTTACTTGTTGTACACCCAAAGCTCATTTAATGTTATCTGTCAATTATGACTCAAAAAATTAATTTTTTTAAAAAAAGAAGAAAATTGTGACATTTGCATCAATGTGGATAAAGCTGGAAGACAACAATGCTGAGTGAAATAAGCCAGATGCAGAAAGATAAATACTGCATGATCTCACTAATATGCGGAATCTGAAATAGTCAAAATCATAGAAGCAGAGAGTAAAAAGGTGGTTGTCAGGGACTGGATGAGGAGGACATGGGAGACATTTGTCCAGGAGTATTAAGTTTCAGTTCTACAAGATGAATACGTTCTGGAGATCTAATGTATAACAATAGACTGTTGTTAATACTGTCTATCTGAAATTTGCTAAGAGAGTACATGTTAAGCCTTCTCACCACACACACACACAAAAACGGTAACTATGTGAGATGTGATGATGGATATGTTAATTACCTTGATTATGATGGTAATTTCACAACGTATCTGTATATCAAATCACCAGATTATACACTTTAAATATATACAAGTTTTATTTGTGTTAAACCTCAATAAAGCTAGGGAAAAAAAGTGAGAAAGTTAAAATATAGAGGATCAAAGACAAAAAAAGGTGGTTGCTTGAAAAGACTAATAAAATAGACCAAATTCAAGAAACAGGGAATACTACAAAAAATAGGTAAGACTTATATTGAGTGCACTAACGACCAGGACCAATTGCAATCATTTTACCTTTATCAACTGAGTTTAATGCTCATTCCCACTCTATGTTGTTATCATTATTGCTTCTATCTATCCAATTTTCAGGCATGTGATAGAAATGCAATGTCCCTGCCATGTTTGTAGTTAGGTGTGGCCATGAGACTTGCTTTATCTAATTAAATGTGAGCAGAAATGGCATTTGTTAATTCTGGGCAGAGGCTTTGAAAGAGGTTACTTAATTCACCATATTTCTTTCTGAAACTCACAGGATTATGCAAGTATATGTCAGAAAAACTATGTAAAATTTGAACATTAGAATATAAGGCAAAAAAGATGAGCAGTCTGTCCTTTCAATGACGTACGAAGGTGGAGGCCACCCAAGGGCTGACTAAGGAAGTAGCTTAAGTTTTTAAGAGATTTTAGTTCTTAAAGACAGCTTCCAGTCTGTATAAAATTGTGTCACTGAGACTTAAAATGATCTTTGAGACCCCACTCATCTACTGGAAAGAAACAAGTCGAAAAAGCTTTATGAGCCCCAAGGAAAGCATATTTTCAAATACCCACTTCAGATATGACCAAAAAAGAATTTTTTTTTTTTTGCCAAGATTCTGAATGTACACCAAGTAATGGCCTTTTTTCTCAAGATTATTGTACTATGAATATTGGAGTTGATCAAAACAGGTAGAAACTGAGGAGAACTGATTTCATATCAATTTGGATTTTCACATAAGTGAGAACACTAGATGGTGCTTTAAATTTGACGTCTCATTTAAAATTATTTCTTTTCATTAATAGATTTGGGAAAATCATGTATGTTACATTATTAAGGAAAACAGGTTTTCTTTTAAAAATTAAGATATTGAAACTGAAAGCCAGTATTCTTTTCTCATTTACTTGCTCACATGTATAATTGTTTTGCTATGTCAATTTTTTTGCCTATGAGCCAACATCACACTATTTTAAGTAGTTAAAGTGTAATGCCTTTAATTGATTGTGGTGTAAGGATTCCCTTCTCATTTTTCTTTACAGAAATATTTTTAACCATTTGCACTGATTTATTCTTCCAGGTAAACTTTAGAAACACTCACATTTTTAAAATTCCTGTAGTATTTGTTTCAAAATATTAAATTCATAATTTTTGTAAAAGGTTTACATAAATAATTACAATATTACCATGATGACAAACCTTTGAAGGAAAAGTAGAAAGGTGTGAGAGTGATATAAGAGCTTATTTGGAATTTCATCTGGAGAATGATATTTAAACTGATACCTAAAGGATGAATAACTTGTACAAATATTGATTTTTGTATTTTTACTTTGTAAGTGAGCACTTTACTGAATCTTATTTCTAGGTATAATAGCTTTTCAATTGATTTCTCTAAGGCTTAAAGGTAGACTATTATGTCAACTGCTGATAATGGAAATTTTCATCTCTTCCAATAAGAATTAGTGAAACTTCCAGGAAATAATTAAATCCTATCAGTAACAGTGGGCATCAACTTCTTTTCTTGCCCGTAACTAGACTAAGTCAGGTTGTCTCTCCATTGATGTGCTGCATCTTACACGCCTACATTTAATGCTGGGTATATGCTGACTCCATACCATGTCTAAACCCATTAGATTAAACGTAGCATCTTGTCCAAGAAATATTGGAATAAGAATCTTGATTTAGGATTCTGTAAGTACAAGTAATAACTGTGTGCTCATTATCTGAAGAAAAGCTCACTTTTCTTCCTTTCATATTCCTAATGGTAAGTTAAACATGTTATTTAAAATGTATTAAATACATCTGAAACAATCTTCTTTTCCTATTGTATACTCTGGACAAAATTCTAGCAACTAAATGGATGTAAGGTGATCATGATAAATTTTCACCCTGTCCTCTATCCATTACAAGACTGATCCTTAAATATCCTCAAGAGTTGTATTTCATATTATATTTTTAACTTTACAAACATAGATTTATCTGATTTGGGTTATTTAAAATGCATAATTCAGAGTGTTAATATTTCCTGTTTTAGAAAATATATAAGTCTATTAAAGAACGTGGCATATCCAAAAGATTTGTGTTATTGTGAACAATTTGAGATTGAGTGTCATTTGTGATCTATTGTACACCTTAGTCATTTGTACACTAGTCTCCTAGTTTTAGAACCAGGCTTCATAGTTTCACATGGTTTGTAACAAACTGTATACATAATATTCTTTAACTTTTTAATCGCATTCAACTAGTCAGCATTCCTCTTTAATCACACTCTCTAGTAATTATTTATCCCCATTGACTTCATTTTAGACACTGGAAAACATACATACATACTGTGTTTGAATTATTTCACGGATGGTAGAATGTGATAAACATAATCTTCCAATTACTCTTCTAATTCCAATCATTGCACAATAGTAAGTATGATAATTAGATGTCTCTACTTTTTATATTAAAGCAAACAGAATTATTTATACTAATGTGAGATGAGCGACTTACACTGAATCTGAGACCTAGTCCATTTTGATTCGCTATACCAGCAGTGAAACTGCACGCCAATAAATATGTCAAAGGAAAACTGTAAGAAAGCAAATTGATTAAAAAAAACACTTTGTTTCAAAAAAAATCTGTTGTAATTGATAATGCTAAATCTCTTATTATTGACACATTAAATAACATTTTATAGCAGTGTAGTCCTTGAATCATTGATGAAAGGAATGGCTCATTAATTTCTATGACTTCTTCAGGTAGAATATTTCTGAAAGATTTTGTAAAAATCAAATTTTCATTGGCTAAATCCTTTCAGCTTAAAACACTGTTCATCTTGTTTACAAAGTTTGTATCTTAGTCATATGCACTATTTTCAATTTTCCCATGAGATAATTTAAAAATATTAATAAAAAAGATATATCAAACATATTTTGTACTTATTCATAAATATTACGTACAGCATGCTTTGACTCTTAGAGACTATTCTTGACCAATTCAGGATGAGAGCCAAAATAATCCAGGGAAACCTCTGGAATGCTTTCACAAGGCTCTTGAGAGATGCCTTTGCAAGCATGAGTCCTGGTCACTGAGAGCAGTAAGTATTCCAGCAGCTCAATCTTGGATTGCCTGACTCTGCTGTCCTGCTTGACTCTGTCCAGTCCCTTACATCTGATACGTGATTGCTTCCCTAAATAAATTATATGAACCCAAACCTTGTTTTGGAAGGAATGCCAGCTAAGACACATAGAAAAAAAACAAATCAAAAAATCCTAATGAGTTTTACTGTAGTCAAGGACATAAAATGGGGTACGATTTAGAACACATATGTCTGGCCTTCTTAGAAACTACTATAATCAGGTAATTAATAATCAGATAATTAATAATCAGGATTAGAGTCGGGTTAGGATTGGTAGCATCTAGCAATGTAGCAGATACATTTATGTGTGTGTGTCTATGTGTAAAGAGAGATGGAGACAGATAGAAAAAGAGAAGTGATAAATAGAATTCCATTTCAGATGATTAGGACCTGATGAAAAGTGATCAGTAAGTATATTAATATATTGTCAAAAAAAAGAAAAAATAACACAAAATATGCACCATCGTGAATAGCTGTGTCATGAATAGGTTCATTCTTTAGAAAGTGCTTTATCAATATGTTACAATAATCATAAAAAGTAGAGATACTCTTCAGATATTTTAAGAGGCAATGTGGATCATGTGGAATGTTTGCTGATTGATTTTCAGCAGAGTTATGTATATTGCTAAACTGTTGTATGCCACCCCTTCATCTCCAAAAAAAGTTCATTTACATAAATTATTACATAAATCTGGTTTGCAGAATATTAAATACCTATCACACTTCTAAGGTATAAAGAATTTCTATTTACCTGGTAATATGAAAAATATATTCATAACAGAAATGTGAACACAGACTACAGGGAAAACAGAGACATTTTTACTTGTGTTAGGGTAACAGATTTTTTTCAAGTGACTTCTCTTTTAGTATTTCCAAATTTTGAGAGAGATGTATATTAATTTATATTACCTTATTTCCAATAAAATATAAATATTAGGTAGAATTGATGGTGTTTAAGGCTAACAGATATCAACTCTCATTTGTCAGATCTGTACCTTATCCTGATATTTAGTTCACATCCTTAAATTACTTTGTAATTCCAATTAGCTCACCATTCTTGCTAAATTCAGTATGATTTTCCTGGAACTTCGATACTGGTATCCACACAAGGATTATTCATGTACATGTTATAGAAGAAGGGACTGATTTCAGAACATAACAGAACATGAGCGTGGATCACTGATCTGCTTTTCACTATGTTTGTTTTCAGCCAATCAAGCAGGTATTATTCCAGATAATCTAGGTTATGCTGTGGAAAAACTCATCCCCAAACTGTTAGTGGATTAAGTATTCATTTCTCTCCCAAATTGCATGTCCCATGTAGGAACTATAGGCTGTGGTTGAGATGGTCCTTTATTCCATGTAGTCACCCAGAGACTCAGACAGATGGCTTCATTATGATACCAGCATCTCAATATGCGACCTCAGAATGCACCGTGTCGGGGGAAAATAAAGCACCAGAGTAGCATACAACCACTTCGCCTCATATTTCATTGGCCAGAAGCGTCCTAAAGCAATTCTGCACTCAAATGAGAAAAGGCTGGTTAATGTAGAGGGTCAAATAGGTTATTTGGTGAGCATTAATTTTTCATTGATATTTTTGTGGTAAATAACCCTTTGTTTCTATTTTTGTACCTTTTTTTTCTTTCAAAACATTTCACACAGTCAATCATCCTTAAAGGAAACAATCTAAAAACCCATTCAGTCACTGTATCCAGCTCAATACATTGCAGAATGGCCGTGTGCTGTGCAGTAATTTCAACAACAGATTTGGCTGTGGCTCTTCATCTGAAAAACTATGAACTAGAGGACAAATTGCCTTCCCTCCACAAACTTTCAGTATTCAATGGTGAAATAAGATCTGGATATCTGCTAAATTCTCTTTATCAAAAAAGGGAGAAATGGAAGCCTTTCAGCAGTCATAGGGCTGTAGCATTTCTGAAATCCTGCTGAATTGCATTGTGAGCAAAACCCTACAATCAATAGTGTTGCTCAGTATTCAATGATTCGATTCTGATTCTGCTCTAAAGGATTTGTCCCATGGTGCATTGCTTTCTATGGTTCTGGCCCTGCACTCAGGGAGACGCTTCTTTTTCCTTATTCTTCTTAGCTCCCCTTGAGGGAGTGTGGCTATCTTGGACTTGTTCAACTTTTTAAACTCATGTTCAATTAAACGAATTTAAGGGAAGGGGAAAAACTCTCAAATAGTAACAGCAATTTTTAAAAAAAATTTACTGTCGTTATTCCAGGTTTGCACTTGCTTTAGCAATATAACTCTCTCAAAACAGAGTAAAATTTTTATCTATTTGCTGCTGGCCCATTGCATAGGCTAGCGAACATTCATACCTATGGTTCCTATTAAGATATAATTTTCATATCTGATAATTATCATATGTAATATGTGACGTATAAAAATACAATTGTATACATGCATATTTCTGACCTCCACCTCCCAACTATCTTTAAATTTGAAGCTGATAAGTTGAAATCTGGGCTTCTGGGGAAAAGTTATAGCTAGATTTTCTCTAAATCAGTAAATTCAACTTTAAGGTTTAAAGATCCTCCACATCCTTAATCTGATCTTTGCCCTGAGGCACTTGAATCCACTGAGAAATTCTGCAATAAATGGGAATGCTACGTACTTGTTTTTATCTTTGCCAAAATGCTGAGTTTTGATAGGATGTTGCTTCTCAAAACCTTTATCAATTATCTCCTACTGTTTGAACTTCATAGCATCAAGGTGCAAAGTTCCAGAATGTTTTAACTTCCCTTCATTTCTGCTTTTCAGCAGTCAAATTCTCTCCTTATCTTATCTCTTTCTGGTAATACCTGATAAAATTCAATCAATAACAACCAAAAAAACACTAATACGCTGTTTTTTGACCTCTTCCCCTAGAGCTAAAAAGTAATTGGTCATGCAGTCAGCCTCACGAGATTTTTCAGAGCCGTGATCTTACCAAATATTCTGCTAATGTTTAAAAGCGACATCTTTCCAGTGTCTTCTAATTGTTTCCTCTACTCCCAATTGATAGGATTGTGTCATGCGTTTTAGATTTTGTGAGATGGCACTCTACTCCTGAAACTAAGGTCTGTATTAGTCAGGCAAAGCCAGATCATGCTGCAGCATCAACAAACCTCAAAATATTAATTGTTTAAAATAAATAGATATTTTGCTCATCCTCCATGTCCAGCTCAGGTCAGTGATTGAGCGGTGTTCTACATAGTACTTGAAGTGCAAGGCTACGTGAGGCTCCACTAAATTATAATACCACCATGTCGCTGAAAGCTTCAGCTATGATAGTGGCCAGGAAAGAGAGCCGGAAGGTGGACTGACTTTCTCATGTTTTATTGGTCACCACTTGTTAGGCGGTGTCAAAGACAAACTTACCATCCTCCCCAGACTAAACTTTAGACTGGCTTCTTCCTGCCTCCAGGCCCCTGACCTTTCTTTTCTTAGAGCATTTATTTTAGAAAACTTCGAATTGTAAATTCTTTCTCTGCAGCTTTCGAGATGTAAATCTTTTAAAATCCCTCTTATGACCCAGGACTGTCTTTCTCAAAGACCTGGGAGGCATTCCTTTGAAATGTAATTTTCAAACCAAAAATGACTGTCTTTCAGTCTATGTGAGGTGGGGCAGGGGGTAGGAGACTACAGTCATGCTCCACATAACATTTCAGGCAATGACAGACTGCATATACTAGGGGGGTCCCATTAGTACCATATAGCCTAGACGTGTCGTAGGTTATGCCATCCAGATTTGTGTAAGTACACTCTATGATGTTTGCACAATGATAAAATTGACTAACAACACGTTTCTCAGAAGTATCCCTGTCATTAAGGGACACACGACTGTAATTTAGGTGACAGCCTTGCTCCAAGTTATAAAACTGCCTCTTGTCATGACAATAAGAGAAGGTTTGCTTTTCCTTTGGGTCAAGCTAATTAGCAAACACAGATGACCTAAGATCCTCTCCCCCTCCCCCCCCACTTAAGCTCTTAAAAACTCTCTAACCCCTTTTTTCAGTGGAGTTGAGTTAAACTGAGTTCTGGCGTCTCTCTCCTATAGCAACAGCCTTGAATAAAGTCTTCCTTGCCTGTTTAACTTTGTCTGGGGAAATTTTTGCTTTGACATTGGAAAGAAGAATTATAGGAAGGATGAAAAAAATAAAACGAAAGAAATATTGAACAGTATAGTAAACAACAGAATCTGTTCTACAATGTACCAGAGGCAATGTACCAGTACCAGCCTCCACTCTCTGTTTATTGTGCCTACATAACCCTGTCTAGACCAGAAATTCAAGAAGTTAAAAGCAAAAAATATATCTCTTGCAAGGTAAGTTTATGGGGACTTCATTCATGGGAGCTAAACCCAGTAAAAGAATGACAATCTCAAAAAAACACCAAACAAATCTGATACAGGCTCAACACAAAGTCGACACAAGGGAAGCCATATTGTAGAAAAGAAACCATATTTTAACTTTGAATGAGCTCTGACTAACTAACCCTACTGGATATGCACGCTCCAGGAGGTCTATCTGCTCTGTAGATTTTATGACTCCAGCTCGTGTACATACCTCTCCGTTGAGATTAGATGATAACTTTGTTCTTTTGAGTTCCCTAGGAATGTGATGACCCGTGGACAGAGATTCTATGGTCATATCCATGATAACTGAAAGATCTGGTGTGGCGACTCCCAGAGTGTAACACTAGAAGATCAATATTCCTAATCCCCTCCTCTAAAACCCACTGGCCTATATAACTGATTCAGGATTCTATGCCCCCTTACGATGGTTCTTTAGCATGCTAGTCCACCATCTTCCAATTTGCTAGCTTATCAATTAATAAAATGTCCTTTCTATGCCACCATCTTGATGGATTGGCTTTTGTCTTGGGGCAAACACATTGTGCCTTTTGTGCGGTAACAAACCTACCCTCATAAGCATCAAGCCGTTTAGATGGGCCTTTGGAATTAATTAAATGTCATTTTTCCAAATTCTGTGCTTCTTCATTTTCACCACCCCACATTATCACATGAGTTTCCTCTGCACATATCTTCAGTTACTCCAACATCTCTGTAGAAAGCTTTTTAAACCTCTAGCCACTTAGACTCTATGAGTAGCTCAACTCTATTTGTCTAATATGCATTCCACTTCAGACAATCATAAACATATCAACAATTTGGGCCCAGAGCCAAGTTAAACATGCTTAAAAAATAAAGACTACCAGCTGACTGATATAAAGTCTCTAGAATTTAATTAGATTTATGCTAGATTAGCATCAAAGTATACTTGATTCAGCAACTCAAAGGTGCTATACTTTTTGGCATTATCATCCTTAGCCTTGTTCTCCTTCACAAGATGGCTGAAATGAAATTCACAAGATGACTCAAATGCAAAAGGTTAACTTCCCTATTATTCCAAAAATACAATATGATGCAATATAATACAATAAAAAAAAAAAAACCTTTTCTTCCTAGAAAACTTCTGATATCTTCTCTTATGACCTCTTAATTAATTCAATCATGACTCATTTTTTTTGTAGCCATTACTCTCAAGAAAATATGCTAAATAAATTAGGCCTTTACTACTATTTTTCTTGGAACTATTCCCCTAAAATACTTCAGTATTCCAGTAGTGTCCTAAAGAAGGGGAATGAATGTTGGTCTACCTGATTATTAATTATCATTTATTCAACTTGCAATAATTAACTCAAATTGCAGCCATTCTAACTCTTACACATTTTAGAATGTCCGTTCTCATCTCAAACTCTTATCCTTCAACTACCTTTTCCTCTCACGCCTAAGGAATCCATATTTTAGCTTTTGCATACCTATTTACTTATGCATTCAATGTGTGCCAAACTGTGCCTCCTCTGAATTATCCTAAATCTCTGTTTTAGCTACTTTTTATAAAATTGTACATATCCATAATTTAAATTGTCTACTTGTTCTAACACAGATAGAAAACACTTTGTTTACTTCTTTCAATCCACAGACTGCAGTTATTTTTGAAAACATGTACAAATCAGAGCATACTCTTCCAACTTTATAAGTCCTACCAATTGTTTATTTAAGGCCACTATTTTCTAGCTGACTTTCTGTCTGGAGGATCTATCCATTAATGTAAATGATGTGTTAAAATCCCCTACTATTATTGTGTTGCTGTCAGTTTCTCCCTTTAGATCTGTTAACAATGTCTTCATATACTTTGGTGCTCCTATGTTAGGTGCATATATATTGATAAGTGTTATGTCTTCTTGGTGGCATGTCCCTTTCATCATTGTATAATGTCCATCTTTGTCTCTTGGTATCTTTTGGCTTGAAGTCTGTTTTGTCTGATATATGTTTGGCTATACCCCCTCTCTTTTTGTTGCCATTTGTTTGGAGTATCATCTTCCACCCCTTCACTCTGAGCCTATATTTGTCTTAGCTGAGAAAGCATATTGCTGGGTCTTGGTTTTATGATGTTTTGTTTGTTTGTTTTGCTGAGGAGGTTTCTTCCTGAGCTAACATCTGTTGCCAATCTTCCTCTTTTTGCTTGAGGAAGATTTGCTGTGATCTAACACCTGTGCCAATCTTCCTCTATTTTGTATGTAGGTCACTGCCACAGCATGACTACCAAAGAGTGGTGTAGGCCCATGCCCAAGATCCAAACCTATGAACCCCAGGCCACTGAAGTGGGGCATGCTGAACTCAACTACCATGCCACTGGGCTGGCCCCCACTCTATGTCTTTTGACTGGCGAATTCAATTCATTTACATTTACAGTGATTATTGATTTATGAGGGCTTAATATTGCCATTTTACCTCTTGGTTTTTGTTTATTCTAAATTTCCATTGTCTCTTTGTCCTTGTATTTGTGTCTGTCATTTCAGTTTGGTGGGTTTCTGTGATATTTTTCTCAGTGTTCCCTTTATTTATGATTTGTGACTCTGCGCGAATTTTTTTTGTTTTGCGGTTACCCTGAAGTCTGTAGAAAAGATCTCATAGATGAGATAGTCTTTGTCTGCTGATAGTGTCTTATCTCCATTAGTCCATGTAGGTTCCATACTCTTCCTCTTCCAATTCTATATTTTTCTTGTCACAAATTATCCTTTTCTGTGCTGTGATTTTGTGATCAACTTGAAGTGGTTACAGTTATTTTTGATGCTTTCTTTCCCTTTAGCCTTTATGTTATAACTAAATGTTTACTAATCTATTCTGAAATACAGTTGCAATTTTCTGATTCTGTCTATCTGTCTCCTTACTCAAAGCTTTGTAAAAAAAAAAAAAAACACTTTACTTTTTTGTTTTAGGTAGGAGGGTTCCTTTCAACATTTCTTGTAAGGTGGGTCTAGTGACAATAAGCCACTGAACTTTCATTTGTCTGGGAAAGCTTTTATTTCTCCTTCATATCTGAAGGAAGACTTTGCTGGATAGAGTATCCTTGGCTGATAGTTTTTGTCTTTCAATATTTTAAATATATTATTCCACTCTTTCCTAGCCTGTAGAGTTTCTGTTGAGAAATCCACTGATAGCCTGATGGGGGTTCCTTTGTAAGTTATTTTCTTCTCTTTGGCTGCACTTAATATTCTTTCTTCGTCATTGACTTTTGAAAGTTTTAATATAATATGCCTTGGAGAAGGTCTTTTTGTGTTGAGATAATTATGAGTTGTATTAGCTTCATGCACTTGTATGTCCAGTTTGTTCCCCAGGTTTGGGAAGTTCTCAGCTATTATTTCTTTGAATAAACTCTCTGCTCCTTTTTTCCTATCTTCTCTTTCTGGGATATCTATTGTCCTTATGTTACTTCTTCTAATTGAGTCAGATATTTACCATAGAATTACTTCATTTTTTTTTTTTTTGAGGAAGATTAGCCCTGAACTAACTACTGTCAATCCTCCTCTTTTTGATGAGGAAGACTGGCCCTGAACTAACACCTGTGCCCATCTTCCTCTACTTTATATGTGGGACGCCTACCACAGCATGGCTTGCCAAGCGGTGCCATGTCCACACCTGGGATCCAAATCAGCAAACCCTGGGCCACCAAGAAGCAGAACGTGGGAACTTAACCACTGCACCACCTGGCTGCCCCCAAATTACTTCATTTTTAAAAAATCTTAGTCCTCTCTTTTCTTCCACCTGAATCATTTCTATCTTCCAGCTAATTAATTCTCTGTTCCATATGGTCAGCTCTATTTTCTTCCCCAGAATTTTGGTTTGGTTTTTTTTTTTTTAGAGTTTCAGTCTCTTTGGTGAAATACTCCTTCTGTTCATTAATTTTACTCCTGAGCTCATTGAACTGTCTTTCGCAGTTTTCTTGTAATTCATTGGGTTTCTTCATGACAGCTGTTTTGAGTTCTCTGTCAGTTAGATTATAATCTTCTGTGACTTCAAGAAGCTTGATTTCTGAGGAGTAGTCATTTGCTTTCTATTCTGCCATGTTACTGTAGTTCTTCAGGGTACTTGATGAGTTGATCCTCTGTTGGTACATTTGTGGTAGTAAATATCTTTTTATTTGGGTAATACTTTGGTTACTTGGGTTCTGAACTGCTTCTGGTTGTATTTGAGAGCCTACACTTTCTACCCTCCACTGCCTCCACTAGAGACATTGTCAGCGCCTTCCTTCTTCTGCTTGTGCCTCTGAGGTTGCTGGTGCCTTGCTGCTTATGATGTCACTGCAGTCTCAGGTGTCACCACTGGGGTCACCAGCCTGCAAGTACTTCTGCTGCTTCTGGGGTCACCTGGGTCTTGTGTTTTTCCACTGGCTCTGGGGAGGCTCTCCACAGGTTTGAGTGCTGCTGCCCCATGCACCACCTGTGCTGCTGCTATCTGGTTTTCTGGTGGTGCTGGCAGCACTGGTGTCAGGGGTATTGGGTTCATGCGTGTCTTTGTCACTGCTGGAGGCCCAGGGTCTTGCATGCAGCTCCCACTGCTGGTAGAGACAGGTTGGGGGTACCACCACAGGTGGCTGGATCATGGGTTCCACTCTGTTCCTGAAGCCTCAATTCTCAGGTGCCATCCACCAGTACTAGGGGAGCAGAGGTTACACCCAGGAGTGAGTGTCATTGCTGCTTATGCAGCTTCTGGCAGCTGGTATGTGCCAGTGGACTTTGATACCTCAGGGCAGCATGCCCCTCCTCAGCCAGGAAAATCAGATTTTTGGATATAGTTCTCACTGCTGGAAAGAAAGGTGCCACTGCTGTTGGGTGGGAGAGATGACTGGGTCACTAGCTTTGCTCTGTGTCCTGAAACCACAGACGTGTATGCTCCTGACCCCAATTGTTTAAATAACACTAATTTCTTAGTATTCTTTGATGCCACTTTGTGAAATGAATCTTTATGTTCATAAACTACCATCAATAACACAAAGCAATCTTTATAAGCTTCAATCCCTTCTTCATGAAAACTTCACTATAGGTCTCTTTGTAATGAGAGCCTGCTAATACTAAAGTCTATCATTTTTATTTGCATACAATCTGTGTATTTTATTACTATTCTTGAAGATTAACAGAAGCAAATTGATAATACTCTGTTGACATTTTTTTCCTCAGAAACCTGAAGCTAATGTTCTACTGACTTCTCTTTTCCACAGGTGCTATTAAGATTTGCTGTGACCTAACATTCTTCCCATTCCAGGTAATCTCTCTCTTTTCTCTGGTTGTTAAAACTTCTGCTTTGTTTCTGGTGTTATCAAATATGACATTTCTATGTGTAAGCTTACTAATGTTTGTCTTCTTGGATACGGCAGAAAATCCTTAGTCATTATTTCTTCAAAATTATGTATTCCTAGATTCCTAGTGTGACTATATTTCCTGGCTTTCATGTGTGCCCAGTCTCACATCTGATCTAGCATTTCTCCTAGTTTTATTTATTTTATTTTGACAAAGTATATTATTTGTAATAATTTAAAGCATGTTAATTTGTTAGACTTCCAATTTTTTTCTACATTCTGACAATGTTAAATCTAATAATTTGTGAGATATATAAGCAGTCACTACATTTCTACCATAGTTAAGAATTTAAATCTAAAAGAATGCTATCCAAAACCAGCCTCTCTTTTTTATGTCTTTTCATAATGTGAAGAAACTAGCATCTCCTTTTCAAAAAGTGTATGTAGGTTGTTCTCTGATAAAAAGAATTTCTCTTGGACAGAGAAATCATAGAACTCATCCCTTTACCACTTTTGACCTCAGGTGGTGATTGGAGAAATCATCAATGTGACTGTCTCTGCTGGCCATTTGCTTAAACAACCAGTTTTGACATGTCTTTTGCCTAAGCCTTGAGGTGTGGGATGCCATTAAAGCTGCCAGTTGGTGTCAGAAGTTGAGAATTTTTGCCATGAGTACAACAAAATAAGAGATGAGCATTCCTATAGTAAATAGAGAACAAATATAATAGCCTGTATAGAGAGTAGTTTTATCACTAATTCAAACCTTGCTACTCAGTGTGGTCCATGGACTACAAAATGGGTATCACCTGGGATTTGACAGAAATGTAAGTTACCAGGTGATGCATAAGCTCCTGATCTGCAAAACATTATTTACATAGCAAAAATTTACTTTATGATATAAATCACTTTGTTAAGTAAATGTGTTTTTCCATTGATTCATAACACTTCTATTTTGCAATAAACATTTTCAGCAACAATGATCTCAAATAAATGAAACACATTTTAATGAAAAGACAAGTCCTACCTATTCATTGTATACATTGATTCTGAATTGCTGATTTGTGCAAAAATGTCTGCTCACTTTTACCCTTTACCAATGGGACTGCAGTGAAAACTATAGAAGACACAAACGTGAGGAGGCATCTTGCACATCTTCTTCATATGCTGATGTTGTTTGAGGAAGACAGTGCCCTTAACAGATAACACAGAGAACTTTGAAATATGCATTTAAGTGTCACTGGGTGAAGTGTGACTTAATTTAGGTCAGAATACTGTCCTCAAAACCAGTTTCTGCAATGCAATTCTGATCCATGTTGCAGGAGAGTTTCTGAGTTTTGCTTTAAATCACTCTTTATTTGCTTTTCTATGCTGTTTATTCTCTTCTTAATGCATCTCGTACACATTTAGATTATGTCTTTGACATTTGGGTTGCTTTCCAAACATTATTTAATCAGGCAGCCCCTTTGAATTTTTCTCGTGCAGTCGTTCTTATCAGCCTGCTGTCTTCTAGCTATGATACTGTTTATGTTTGTGATAAAATACTATTAACTAGTAAATCTTATTTTTCATCAGGCCTCATTTTTAGCACTTTTTATGATTATTGCATTTATTGAATTACACATTCATTAGAATTATCTCTTGGCTTAAGTTTCATGAGATGTGTAACATTTCTTGCTTCTACTCATACTGAGTCCTTCACTCCAGTACAGAACTGAAAACATGGTAGCACTCAGTAAATATTTATTCAATGAGTTTAGATGGATGGATGAATAAATGAATAAATATAATGCTTTTAGGCCAAATGCTTTATTTAATTGGTCTATCGATATTACTGCAAGAAATTAAATCTAAATTATTTTTGAACTGTTCATTTTCTTACTGATATGATCTAGCCTAGAGCAATTCAAGCATTCATGTATCAGATATGCACTTTAAAATTCTAAATATGCTCTAATTGTATGTCTATCCAAAAATAAAGTAAAATAGTTTACAAAGTTAGTCTTCAATGTTTTAGTGTGGTTTGATTTCTTTCTTATTTGTTTATATTTTGTGATTACTATTGGGAAAGTAAATGCATTCTTCCATTTATTCATTAACACAGATATTCAAAAATATTCATTACAGGATGTATAAGTAAACCATTGAAAACGATAGGAAAAGTACTTACTCAAAATAAGCTTATATTTTATTTGAGAGACAGAGTGGAATAAGACAATTCCCAGTAATGATAAGTGCTCTCAAGAGCCTAACATACTGTCTTCTAATAGAGGATGAAGAAATCATAAATTAGGGTAGCCAGAAAAGAGAAAAGCTTTTTGAATTAGGGGGCGTTTGAGCTAGACTGGAATAATGACAAGAAAAGAATCCAATCACAATTAAGGAGGCAACGCAGAGAGAACAGCAAGTGCAAAATTCTGAAACAGGCAAAAGAAACATTTGGAATATTTGAAGAACAGAATAATGCTCACTGGGGTTTCTGTTTGGAGAATGGATTATAGGAGCAGCATTTGGAGTTGGGAGAAAGCTTAGGATGTTATTGCAATTGCCCAGTCAAAAGGAACTGGTGGCTGGCTATGGATGGTGGCTGACTTAATGGTGATACCTAATGAGATCTGATATATATTTCAATTATATAGCAAACAGGGTCAGAAGAGAGACTGAATTGGTAAAGAAATGAAATTGAGGGGTCAAATGTGACTCCAATATATTTTTTTTTTTTTGTGAGGAAGATTAGCCCCGAGCTAACGTCTGCCAGCAGCCCTCCTCTTTTTGCCAAGGTAGACTGACCCTGAGCTAGCATTGTGCCCATCCTTCTCCACTTTATATGTGGATACCTGCCACAGCATGGCTTGCCAAGCGGTGCATAGGTCCACATCCAGGATCCGAACAGGCGAACCTCAAGCCGCCAAAGCAGAACATGTGAACTTAACCACTGCGTGGCTAGGCCAGCCCCAACTCTAAGAATTTTAATATGAGCAAACGATGGAGATGAGATACGGCTCCGTGGGATAGACTTTTTTTTATCTTCATCTCCTTTTCCTTCTTTTTCTAATTCTTTTCTTCTCTTAATATGTGGGAGCTAGTAAATGGTGAGTCTATGCTTATTGGAGAGCAAATTGTTAGTTTCTAGAGTGCTACATTAAGTATATAAAAGATATTGGTATCCAGTTTCCTTGTATAGATTGACCTTTGATAGGTACAGTAATTTTTTTTTTCAGAAAGTCTGGAATGGATTTAGGAAGGTTGGTAAATTTGGTCTAGAAGGTGAAATATCTTTTGCATGTTTGTAAATATTTTCTCAAAGAAGGATTATTTTAGAAAATATATACTGGGAAAATACTTTAGCTTGTCACAAATTTAGGTCTATTCTTACTCTCAACTTGTCATATATTAGCATTCTCATTTTAAATTTCTTAACATCACCATATATTTTCTCTTATCAGATGATCTAGCTCAGGAAATAAATAATTTCTCAGACACAAGGAGTAGCATTACCATAATTGTATCTTAATCTACAGTTATTGGCTTGAGATATGCTACTTACTTGTCAACTAAGAAGTTCAGAAATATATGGAAACATGAACTAAATTAAAAAAGGTATATGTGTATATATATGTAAATATATGTAGGATCTGAACATATCTTCCAGTAATTAAATTATTTTCAATAATATGAAATGCTTAATCTATAAAACTTTCCATGTTTCAATTTATTTATTTAGAGAGCTCTTCACATTTTATTTTTTCAAATAATGTATATTTGCCAAATCAAATCACGCTCCCCCAAATAAAGATTTGGTATGTTTTAATGCTCCATTTTGGGATTCATTGTTTAAGTAGTACATATTTTAAACTTTATGTCTAGGAAACATAATGTTAGAATGTTAATAATTGAGTAATTTTCATTCTCAAAAGACATAGACAGGAAATTTTTTGTCTCTATGGATATTGTTAATGATCTCCTGATGTGAACATAAGAGAAAAATACCAGAGAACATTCATGTAATAATTGCTAAAGATTAAATCTTTGTTTTAAGTTAACCTTATTTTCAGACTGATATTTTAAACAACCCGAAAATCAATATCATTCTCATTAAACTTATTCTCAGTCTTAATATTGTTGGCCTTGAGCCTGAGTATATAAAGCTAATCCCCAAAATAAAAAAGATGGAAGGCTTAAGAGGAAATGTTTTATTCCCATCCTGTAAGTAACTTCTTGAAGTCTAAATTAGTTGTATTATCCATTCTATTATTTTAAAGATAATTTCCCCAAGGCTTTATTCAAGAAGAATTGAGACAATGTAAATCTAGCACTGATAGCTTCATGCTTGAGTCCGTAGGAATTAGTATCTTTGCGTGGGTTTAAGAAAATCCTTTTAGAAGCCACACAAGTGTATACACACACATCACCACCTACAACCTACAAACAAACGGACAATAAACAAACAGAGAAACGAAATAACAACAAACCAGTGGAAAAGTTAATGAGACAACTACTAGAACTGATTTCAGAAGGAAATTACACAAGTATTTGTTTCTCTTTGTTTGTTTGTTCTTTGCTGAGGAAGATTAGTCCTGAGCTAACACCTGTGCCAATCTTCCTCCACTTTATATGTGGTTCGCTGCCACATCATGGCTGATGACTGCTGTAGATTTGTACCCAGGATCTGAACCTGTGATCTCAGGCCACCAAAGTGGAGCGTGCCACACTTAACCACTACACCACGGGCCAGACCCCACAAATATTTGTTTCTAATCCTTTAGTATACAACCAGATAATAAATCACAATGCCAGATTCAAGTTAATCTATCAGTATCTTATTTTTTAATGAGCTCTTTAAATTTTGCCGTAAATTGTATTTACTGTTAAATTCTCTCAGAACCCTCCATGCTATTTTTTTTTTTTAATGAAGGTGTTCTTCTCTGGCTTGCATGGTAATTTCTAATTCACAATTCCCTGAGAAAGTGTCTATTTCCTCAAGATTTCCACATTTATTAGAAAAGACTGTGGAAATATTTCTCTTTTAATTCTTGGAATTATTGTTCTGTCATTGTTTATATTCACTTCTTACTTCTGAAATTGTAAATGTAACTTTTCTGTAACATTGACTTTCTTTATTAGATTTTTCCAACAGCTCATTATTTCTGTGCCTTCAAAAGAAAACAAAAAAACCCTTAGTTATCAATTATAATTTCTTAGGTCCATCTCCAAATCTTGTTAGCTCCTTTTTCCAGTTCTTGGATTAATAGTTATTTTCATTCATTTTTCTTTAAAAGCAAGTTTGTATGTCCAAACTTGTCTCAGCTACATAATTTTTACTATGTAACAATGTCATTATTTTTGAATACCCTCTAATTACAATTTTAATTCCTTTCTGAGACAAAATTTAAAAATTTTAAAACAATCCATTTAGCCTATTTTTTTCTCCTTCGATTGTTAAAATATATTTTTGACATTTTCTTTTGAATTTGTTTGTTGATTGCTTGCTGGATCCAGATCCAGTGTCATTGTTCTAGTATGATACATTTGTAAAGAACAATGAAGGGTCTGAGAGTTTACCTGACTTGCAAGATAAAAAGTTAGCTTCCCAAACTTTCATGGATTTTGTCAAAGACACGACGATTCTTGGGTCGGAGGTAGAAAGAATCTTACGGCAAAGCAGGCAGCAGGAGCAGCATATTTGTTTCAGTGGTCCCTGGCCTCCAGTCCCAAAGGGGTCACACAGACAGGCCAAGATAGATGGGTTACAACCCGCTGCATAGTAAGTATATAAATGCAAACACACACACATTTTATTTTATTTTCCTTCTTTTATCAAGATTGTATTCTGCTGTAGATAATTTTAATGTTTTTCTATTCTTTATATTTCCTGTACTAGATTGATGACTATTAGTATCACAGAGTTTCATTAGATGATTTCCTTTTTTGAGTGCCAAGACTGCTTTAAAAGAGTAGTAGGTGAGAAAGATATTCTGCTAGTCATTTTTTTCTTTATATTTGTGGGAGGAATACAGAAGCAAGCTGGAGACTTCCTTTATTTGAAGAACTGAGAAAGTGGTTCATAGAAGGAGGCTTCTTGCTTTAGGGCATCAAGTTGTATTTGCCTTCTCCTCCCCTTTCTCCTCCTTTTACTTCTCCTTCTGGCTTTGTTCCCTCCTCCTCCCTTTCCCTTTCTTCCTCCTCCTTCTCCTCGTTTTTCTCTTGCTTCTTTCTCCCTCTTTCTGTCCTTCCCTCTTTCCTTTTCCCTCCTCCTCATCTTCTATCTCCATTTATTTTACCAGTCAAACATTACTGGAATAATCGCTCCAATTCTTCCCATCCTAGGCTCACGTTAGAGTCCTACATGAAATAATTTTTATCGTGTATAGATAGCTCTAGTCTGTAACAAGCATCTTAGAGAGCTTGATTAAGTCGACTTTCCTTGTGGAGCTCTTCAGTAATAAAGAAACAGATGAGAAAAATAATTTTTCTCACACGTGCATTTTTCTTAATTTTGTTAATGCTTGAATAGTGGCTGCTTTTGCAGTATTTTAAAATGGATTTTCAAATTAAATTTAGTTTGTTTACGATCAAATTTTTCTCCAATAATGTTTACCTTCACAAGTCATTTAGCTTCTTTGGCTCAGCTTTTTCTGTCTACTAATTGAAGCTCATAATAGTAGCTAAGTCAGCGATGAGGATTAAAGTAATTAATATTTAAATTATAACTATAAGTGTTTGATAGAAAACATGATGGAAAATTATTTTTTTCAACTTTTGTGCTTTAATTAAAACAGAATTTTATTGAGCTGTAAAAATTACTTATGCACATCTTTTTAGCCTATACATATATGAAACATATCTGTATATTTCTGTCCCTAAATTATACTTTTGTAATTTTCTGGATATTTTTTAAAAAATTGTTGCTTTTCTTCTCTTATAACTCCATTCTCAAAATATCAAAATGTACTGATTTAGATATCCTAATTCCTCACAATGTTTCAAAAATTTTCTGTATTTAGAGCCAAGCAATTTTTCTCTTGATAATATTTCTACCTCTAAAAAAGGAAGTATTTTAGATTAAAGAACCCCACACCACATTCTCTGCCTAAAAGCTTGTTGACATCATTTCTATATAGTTGAGACTGTTACCACATAACTGAAATGTGAAAGTCAGACTCTTATCAGAAGTGAGAGGTCCCTCATTCAGGAAGATACGGTGTGAAAATTCCTTCCCCATCTCATCAAAAATGTTTAGAACCCTAACATAAAAGTTTAGAATTTCATCATGAATGTTTAGAACCCTAACATAAAAGTTTAGAATCTCATCATAAATATTTAGAACCCTGTCATAAATGTTTAAAACTTTACCACAAATGCTTGAAGCCCACCAGTCAAATCCTGTCCTGCCAGCATTTCTATGTGCCAGGCTCTTCTCCCTAACCTCTTAAATTTTGCCAGCACATGCCCCCTGCCTCCCTGCAGAGTGATCCCACAGAATAAAGCTGATCTCTTTTCCCAAAGGCTGATGCCAAAATTAACTGACTATTTATGTGCAGTGGGCAAGAGAACCCCAATTTTGTGCAATAACAGGACGATATGTCTTAGGTCTGGGCTTATATTTTAATACGCTAAAGTCACTTATCCCTTGGAAAAAGCAAAAATACAGATAAAGAGAAAAAGCATTATCAAGAAGCTACGATGTTTGAGTCAGTTTGATATCAAAGAAGAATTGACTGGAGACATTCTGAATCAGAAAATGAAGTAGTTACATTTCCTTATTCATCATTCAGAAATATAAATTTTAATTAAGTATGCTTTCCATACTTTAATTAAATTTCTTATAGTACAGTCTGAAACTTAATGGTTGTAAGTATTTCTAAGTTTTAGATATGGTACTTTTACTTGAGCAAAATAGGTTTTTAAAGATGGATAGATTTTATTTTTAACATCTTTTTATCACTTCTATATATTATGAAATAAGCTTCTAAAATTCAACTATTTACATGGATATAGAATTGAGGTAACATATATTTGAATATTGTTTGCCCAATAAATGTCTTAGCTAAAAAATCCAGTCAATTGCAAATTGGTTCATTACTGGGAATATGCAATTCTCCTTAGAGTTCTATATCGTTTGGTCATTTGAAGGTAATTACAAAACTGCTTTCTGCCATATGAATTGTAGCCTAATTAAACTAGCCTCTAGGCAGCCACAGTGGTGATGCTGGATAAGCAGCATTTTCTCATATTCCCCCAACACTACTATGTTCCTCTCAACTTTGCTGATTTCATGCATTTCCTGCCAGCTTTTTCATATTTTACTGTGACTCAGTGCTGGAATAAAATCTTTCATAGAAAAAATTCATCAAGGTCTCCTTTGAAAAGGGTAAAAAAAAATGAAGTTTATGAAGTTGGTATGAACAACCATAAGGAATAAAAATGTACACATTTTAGGAACATGCAGTAAAATTATAATTAAACGCATTATGTTTTGCTCAAATATAAATTAATGGGAAAGTAAATATGTCAATTTCATGGCTATAGTTTCTAAACTCAAAAATTTGCAGATATGCATATCTAAAATGGATTTTAATGCATTTCTAATGAAAGTTATTAGAAATAACACTTTAGATACTTCCTAGGTTGGTTTTTAAACAGTTTAACATTTCCTTAAAGAAGACTAGTGTCACAATAAATATATAAAAAAAGTGTGAAGTTAATAAGGAATAACTTAAAATATCTTGTTTATTTTCAGGGATTCATAGTGATTAGTGTGCAATAAAAGTTGTTAATTCGTGATAAATCATACATAGTTTATGCAACACTCATGTCATGTGTTAGGAATATATGACAGTGCCACAAATGTAGATGTTACATCATAGATACCTTTTGGTTTCATTTTTAATTGTGAAATATTCTAAAAAATTGAAAAATTATAAAGACTAATGACAAGCTAAGAGCTATGTTCATCCATTCTGATTTCATAGATATGTTTCCATAATTTACTTAAGATTTTTTTTTTTTTTTTGGAAGATTAGCCCTGAGCTAACATCTGCTGTCAATCCTCCTCTTTTTGCTGAGGAAGACTGGCCCTGAGTTAACATCTGTGCCCATCTTCCTCTACTTTATATGTGGGACGCCTACCACAGCATGGCTTGCCAAGGGTTCCGTGTCTGCACCAGGATCCAAACCAGGGAACCCTGGGCTCCCAGAAGCAGAACGTGCACACTTAACTGCTGCACCACTGAGAGGCCCAAGATATTTTTAATGAAATGAAATATTGTTAGTTTTTAGCACACTTCACTCTTCTTTCTTTCCACTGAGAACACCATGTTTCTGAATTTGCTCTTGCCCTTGTCCAAAAAATGATTGCATAATTTATGAAAACACACATAAACATCCCTGCATATGTACACACACATGCATGCATGCACACTCATATCACAAGTATTAAAACACTGAGAAAAGAAAACATACGAATCCTAAAAAAAAAAAGGAAGAAAGTAGCCCCTGAGAAAGGAAAACGCTGACTTTCAGATATCAACAAAACAATCTATGGACATTGGTTATTCTTTTACCTTGTCACTTGAAAGGTGTTTCTTTTGCTACTCTTATCTCCTGCTGCTGCTGAGAATTATCTTCCTGTTGCTGCCCTGTAAATGATCTGCATTTTCCAAGTTGTTTCCAATACTTATTGTGTTTTATATTGTTTAGTTTCATCAATATGCTTGTTATGTGGATTTATTTTCTTATGATATTGCTCAGGACACAACGATTAATCCAGTTTTTCATCTAATATTTACTGAAGGCTTCCTATGGGTCAAGTCCTATTCTAGGTGAAAGAGCATTCTGAACAAGCCAGACATAAACCCTAATTCTCACCATGCACAGTCTGGAAGAGATAGCACTGAATAAACCAATATATCAAGATATATATAATCTGAAATCTTAGAAAAATTATTTCCTAGAATGTTCATCATTCTCGCATTTCCTAGGTTTTCTACTTCTAGATCTCTTATTAAATCCGTTTTGAATCTCTTTATTCTATTATCCACACCTTCACTTTATCATTCATGTTTGTTTTCCTGCTCCATGAAGCCCACTCGGTTTTCCTCACTCCTTTTTCCTTTCTCTGCAAATTACTGTGTTTGACTGAGGAACAATAGGTAGATGAAAACATTTATTATTCAAATATGTGTCATTGGAGGTGGACATTATCCCAGCTTCTCCTTGGAAAAGTAAAAATATCTGTAGTTCTAAGACTGTATCATACTATCTTTGAATTCCCCGTGTGCAGCAATGGGGCTGGAGAAACATTCATCTATGAAGTTATTTAACTAAATGGCAATGTATAAGGATGCATAGCTAGTAGAATACAGTGTGGCATTGAAAATAATTTGAGTTTTAACTATCTTCTAACTCAAGAGTGGTGCTGTCTAATAGGTAGCAACTAGTTATATGTGGCTACTTAAACAAATATAAATTAATTAAAATGAAATGAAATCAAATATTCACTTTCTCAGTCATACTGGTCATTTCAAATTCTCAATAGCCACATATAACTAATGGGTGTCATATTATTTGTCACCTCAGATATGGAACTTTCCATCACTGCAGAAAGCTTTACTGAATAGTGCTTCTCTATAGGATGTAACATTTCAACATTATCTGTTACACATGTCCTCTAGGTTAGATTGACATAGATGAAACTCATAATTCTCACAGTGTACTGGCATACCTTAAATTATTCCTAACCTACACAAGACTGATCAAATTAAGGGATCTTGACATTTGAATTTCAGAAAAACAATCTATTAATAAGGATGCAATAGTCTAATACACCATCCTAGTAAATCACAGCATGCATTCAACAATCAATCATTTGGCTCAATACTGGCAACATGGGAAGAAATGACCATGGTTAGAATTAGGAAATAGCTTTGTTAAATAACAGTTTGATAATGTTTCACAAATGTTGAAATAAAATCTGCATTGTTGCATAGTGGTAGCCCAAAGGAGGATATGGTAATTCTTTCCAGGTGGGGAGAGGATGACACAAAACGTTGCTTAGAGTTGAATCTGAGAAATGGAGACGCTATTTGCTAGTTCTGTTGTGGAGAATAGGGAAAGAGAGAAGTGCGTTCAGGGGAAAGGAAGAAGCATGAACAAAGTCCAAGGGTACAAAAGGAATGATGAATATAGAAAATTGGAATTATCTGAGTATGGGAATACAAAGTGTGTATGCCAGCCGTAAGAGAGTTGAGGCTGGAGAATGAGATGAAGGCACACTCATGGAGAGCTTTAGATTACTCTATGCCTCACACTAGTTACTAATAAAAAATTACTAAAAACACCACAGCCATTCCTGCAGGAGCATGCATCTAACTATTATAAAGAATAGTAGTTTATATAATAAAACTGTCTTTTGATGTCATTCCGTATGCATCTTTTAGCACTCTGTGGAAAAACACCATATAACATTTTTATCTTTTGTTATATATTAATATGAAAAAGAAGTATTACAGTAAAGAGTATAACACTGTAACACTATTTAAAAGTGAATTTTAAGGACTGTTAACCATTTCTCTTTAAAGAGGCTTCTGGGAGTTAAAATTCTATCTTTGAAAATGATCTCATACTATCAAATATGCCCTTCACCATTTTCTAGTCTTATTTTAACCTCACTCTTCACATTTTAAACAATGCTATATATTTAACTTTATAATTACCCTCACTGTGAACAAGATAGGCTTTCTTCCAGAACATTCTTTGGTATAAATCTTATCTTCAAAGGAAATACTTCATTGCTGGATTTCATTCATTTATACTATTGGAAGTTATCCAAGATGTTAAGAACCAATTTAATAAATGGGTTTTCACAAAATTCATGGAAGCTATTATTCTCATTTATTTGACATCAAAAAGTGTCTTTCTTTGTTAATCATTAGGAGATTAATTACAGCCATGGTCAGCAAATCTGAAGCATGACAATGAGGTAATTCGGTATTTGAATAACAAAACACATACATATTCCATGGTGAGGTATGGTGACCTCTGTAGAATTTATTATATTGCAAAGTGATTTGGATATTTTAATTGAAATAATTATAATTGTCTCAAACGGTTCTATTTATAAGCTAACATTTAGAATAGGGGAATATTGTAAAATATTCTTTCTAAACATAGATAATTCAGAGATATGGACAGACTTTCAGATATAGGTATACATCAATTAAAACATTTAAAATTAGAAATAAATTTGAAGTTTTCTATCATGTTGTATATTAATAGTTAACATCTAAATATATGGAAATTTTTCATTTCATAAGAAACCTTGAAAATTTTGTGTTCTATGTAACACTGCATTTTGCAATATCCAATGACGATTTTTCTGCATTAAAAATTACGTTTCCTAAATGTTCATTCTTAAAAGATAAAATTTCAGTTTTTAATTATTCATCATAGGCCCCTGGTGGTTTTGAAGTAATATTAGAGGAAAGAAAACAATCCCTGATTTAAAGATGCGCGATCTAAACAAAGTCTGGATTGCTTTGGGAGAGAGCAGAGAAACAGTCAGACAACGTTTTTCATGCCACTCTTTCCAAGACCTTTCTCAGGTCATTGAGACTTCTGGACTTCTCTGAGAGCTCTTGAGTTCATCTTTATTTTTTCTTTATCTCATGTGCTCATAACCTTGAATTTCTTAGGGCATCTTCTAACAGCTTACTTATAATGGCAATGACTGACGTTTATCAAACATTTCTTACATGTCAGAAAAACTCTTATTTCTTATATGTCAGTGAAATTCTTTTACTTATTAACTCAGTTTATCCTTGCCACAATCCCCCAAATGGGAAATAGTATTATAATCTTTATTTTTGTGGTAATGTAACTGAAGAACAAAATGAAAGTTAGTTAAATTTTCTATAGTCATAGAGCTAGGAATAAGGAAAGCCAGGCAATGGAGGTGGACCATCTGGCTCTAGTCAATACTACCTCTCTCCTTCCATAAGCCAGATGAGACGGAATGAGGGAATTCTCTCACGTTCTATTATCTATATAATGTTTGTAAGCCAAAGTGGACAGTCGCAGTACCTTGTCTCTTCAGGAGAAACATTTATTTGAATAATAGTGTGGAGGAAAATAAAGCAGTGTCTATTTCTTTTTCTAGGCACGGATACTCTGATATTTTGAAGGTTCAGAAGATAAATGCAAACACAGTGGTTGGCACAAGGGATGGCACAAGGGGTTGGTAGATGGTTCTTAGCCAATCTATAAACTTCATCACCACCTTTGTAAATCCTTTCGAACCGTAATCTTGCTAAACAGTTTCAACATAAATCTCTTAGCATTCCCAAGGCACTCACTCACACTGCTAAGGAGATAGTGGCTCATAATTCCTTTTTATAGGAAAATTTTGGACCTACCACTACACGGATAACAAGTGTGTAGGTACTGGCTTATCCCTAAAAAACAGAAAAGAAAAACACTTCAGTAATATTAGACAACTCCAAGTTGCTGGTTTGAGGTGAGGAAAGAAGAGAGTGGTAGAAACTCATTTCACTTTATCATGTGGTCATTGAATAAGTAATTGTAAAGATTCAGCCACAAAAGTTGTGTGCAAGTGTCAGATTTTTTGTAGTTGGTTTCTCCGAGTCCAGAATCAAGCTTTCAAGTTCAAGCGCTTCACTAAAAAATAGACACAATTTATTTAGTTTTCTATCATTTTGAGTTTTGAAAATTTATTAATTTTCAAAATTAATATTATTATATATGAAATAATTGAAATAGTAAATGATTAATATTTCAAATTATGAAATATTTCAACAAATACAAAAATAGAGGAAAGGGTGGCCCATCACTAGATGTTAACAATCACGATTACACGGCCAGCGTTGTTTCAGTATACCCCTACCCCTTACTCCTGCGTTATTTCAAACTAATCCAAGACAACATATTGTTGCTTCTGTAAATATTTTATTATGTGTTTCTAAAAGGTAAGGGCTTTTTAAAAGCACAAATATCATTATCGTACCAAAATTAATCATCCCTTAATCTCACAGAATATCCAGTTAACATTTGCAATTATCTAGTTGTTTCATAAATATTCTGTTATTTGGTTGGCCAGATTTTACCATATCCTTGAACTGGAATATGAATAAGGTCCATATATTACAATCTATAAATAAGCATCTTAAGTCTCTTTCAGTCTTCAGTTCTGCCTCTCCCTATCTGTTTTCTTTTTTCCTGCAATGTTAGTTATTGTTGCTGTTGAAGAAATTAGGTTGAGTTTCTCATGGTCTGAATTTTGTTAATTACAACCTTATGACCCTCTTTCTCATATTCTTCTGTTCCTTTTCATACTTGAAAATAAATTGCAAGTTAGATCAAGAGGCTTAAACAGGTTCCACTTTGATTTTGCTTGATGGGGGTGATATTGTGTGCTTCCACTAGGAGGTACATGTGTGAATATCACTCTTTTTGCTATATCAACCATTGATAATCATTACCTGGATCCATGAGCTCATTAGGAGTTGCAAAACATTCATATTCTAATTCTATCCTTCATTTTCTCACATTATCTGGGATATTTCTATAAAAGAAACTTCCATTCGTTAACTATTTTATTAAAGGATCAAGATATTGAATAAAAGGCATGATAAAGGATTGATTTTTTATCTTGTAGCATTTTCTGAAATTTTGTTTCATTCTCCAAGGATGAGGAGAACCAATTAGAATCTGTTAACACGTATTAAGAACTCATGGATTTAAACACATTTAATATATATTTAAGCCACAGCAGTGATTCTTCTTGCTGATGCTCAAATTGTCTGACTGGCCAGTGAGAGGTTTCTTAGGCTGTGAGAGGTTTCTTGACATGTAGTCAAGTATTCAAGTATCAAAGACAAATAGTCTTTGATAACCACTTTGTTTTCTTTAAGATCAAGATATTCTGGAATCGCCTTGTACAATTCTACCCTATATCCAGAATCAGAAATTTCTTCAAGGTGGGCTGGCTACTTTTTACGGGAAATAGTAAGTATTGACCTCCATGTGTGTCCTAGAGATGCTCGGTGCTCCTGTTTTTTTTTAAGGTTTTGAGCAATTTTCAATGGATGGCAGTAGGAAATGCGTATTTTAAGAATAAGATACCTGAAACATTGATACTTCTCATTTCAATTCAAAGGCACAGAGTTTTCACATAGCTTCATTAGTTTTCCATATGTATGTTCTTCTCCAGAATGAAAAATCTCTGTTCCCAAGGACACCCACACAATTACTCATATGTTTCATCTTACAGTATGTTGACAACAGTCCAGGATAAAAAATAAAGAACTAACGCAAACAATATTACTATAAAAAGCAGTCTGGTGAGAAATGTTTTATTCAGTACTTAGGTTTTATAACAGTAGAAATGTGCAGTAAAACGCTGTTTTACAGTGTTTTAAAGGCACATGTAATATTTTCTATGTTTATTTTTAACACTTCCTTTTAAAATTTAATTTTTATTACAATTATGCAATGTAATTCTTGTTACAAAGTCAAGTCTAACAAAAATATTTTCCCTTAAATCTGTATTCTATTTTATTTCTATCTTCTCCAATAACTATTCTATTTAGCTATTTACTGTTATAGTTATTTTTTCTAATTTATAGTTTTTCCTTCCATTGTTCATTTTTCTTAAATATAAGTAGATATATGAGTATATTTTTGTGTTTATGAATTTGCATGTATGTATCAGGATATATTTGTGGAGATATATATATATACACACACAGTCAAGCACCACATAAAGACATTTTGGTCAAGGATGGACCACCTATATGATAGGGGTCCCATAAGATTAGTACCACATAGCCTAGGTGTGAAAAGGCTATCCTATCTAGGTTTATGTTGAGTACACTCTGTGAAGTTCGCACAATGACAAAATCGCCTAGTGATACATTTCTCAGCATGTATCCCTGTATTTAAGTGATGCATCGCTGTATATATGTATATACATAAATTGTCATACATATATGTATACTAATTGTTAGAGTCTCTGGAAAATTCTTTATTCCAAGTAATTTCCATTCACTCAACTAAAACCTGAGCCTCTCTAGCCTCATATCTGGCTCCTATGTAGTGTCAGAATTCTTTCTGTTCTTATTGCCCGTTTTTGGATGAAAGAAAATTGTACAAACTCACTGACTCTGAACATGTGAAATTTCACATGCTTATGCTCTAATCAGCCATAATCCTAAGGAGGAAAAGACCATATGTAAGTCCCCTCCACCCCAAGTGGAGTAAAGAACTTCCTTCCCCAAACTATGCTTTGGGCTGCCTTGCAAGTAAAGATTGAAGATTTTCTTTTCTTTTTTTTTTTTTTTTTTTTGAGGAAGATTAGCCCTGAGCTAACTACTGCCAGTCCTCCTCTTTTTTTTGCTGAGGAAGCCTGGCCCTGAGCTAACATCCGTGCCCATCTTCCTCCACTTTATATGTGGGACGCCTACCACAGCATGGCGTGCCAAGCAGTGCCATGTCCACACCCGGGATCCGAACTGGCGAACCCCGGGCCGCAGAGAAGCAGAACGCGCACACTTAACCGCTGCACCACCGGACCGGCCCTGAAGATTTTCTTATTTAATGACAGCAAGCTAAACAAAAGTTTCCTCACTCTTCTTTTTCACTTAATATTAAATGACAGATCATTCCATGTTTGTACATTGTGATACATTGTGATATTTCTCTTTCCTTTTTAAAGTTGTATAGTGCCCTATTATGAGATTTAGCATAATGTATTCAACCCATACCCTATGATGGACAATTGTACTTTTTATAGGATCATTCTATTACAAATAGTGCTAAATGTAATAGCTGTGCATATGACTTTTCATAATTTTACAAGCATATCTTTAGGCTAGTTTTTTAGTTCCAAGGTTATAACTCTTCCATAGGGGTTGTACTATTTTGCAGTTTTCACCAACAACATATGAGTGTATTTTCCTGAAGCCTCATTAACGTCGGAAGACTTTTGGACTTTTGATAAACTTCTAGATGAAAAATACTGTCTTAGAGTAGTTTTAACTTGCTCTTCTCTCATTTTGAGCAAATTGAACATTTTCACATATGAAAGAGAAATTTGAAGTTACTTATCTTTTTCTGGACATTCTTTGCTCATCTCTAGTTGTAGAGTTGTTAACCATTTCATTATTTTCAGAAGCTCTATATTTGTTACAGATATCAATAATTATCTTTCATTTTTATTTTTAAGGCCACTCAGACAGGGCCAATTTTGGGATATTGAACAATTATACCAACAAAATACATATTCTGAGATTTATTTTTAATTTAACATCTCACTGCCATATGCAGTAGACTTTTAACATAAATTATACTACTTATTATCTGTTGATTACCCTTCAATGGGGAAAAGTTTTACGCATTTTCAGTCCTGAATCTTTGAAGCAGAAGATAAATATTTACACCTCCCATCTGGCACCAAGGATATGGACTGAAGGAGCAGGTGCTACTCAGATTCTGTTTTCAGGAAAGGGCCCAGTGGCAGTAGTTGTGTATATAATGGCCAGAGTGAGTTAGGCGAGCTTTAGTATATGTTCCCTGGGGCAGCATCTATGGGTCATGGCTGATAGCACTCCGCATAATTAGCACCCTGTAACACTGTGTTATTACTATTTGACTAGACTCCAAACTCTTCCTATCAACAATTCTATTAGCTAAATTGTATCTTGTAACAAATGTTGATCCAGATTAAACAAACTAATAGTGTGCTGTGTAACTGCTAACTCTGACTGATGTAGAAATTGTAGAAATTGGCACCAGAAGTGGATTACTGCAGACAAGAGACCCTCATGAAATGACGTTCTGACTTTTCTTATATTTTTGCAAGTTTGAAGGGTTTAAGGATCTAGCCAGCATTAAAGCATGAGAATCTGGTAGGCTATGGCATGCAGGGGCAAAAGAGTTGTCAAAGGCAAGGTCTGTTTGTGCTTGCCTATCAAACGTAAGATCTTAGGAGACTGAGCAGGTTTTGCCAAAGAACAGTGACAGGGACATGGAAAATATGATTTGGTATGTGGTGGCTACTTTCAATTAAACTAGAAAATTCAAATAAATAAAGAACTTAACAAGGTCAAAGTTCCAAACATTTGATTCAAAGTATGGCCTGGTAACCAGTAACTTTCTCTGACTAGATATAGATGTTCTATCCTAGTTGCCAAAGGACTGAGTTACCCAGAATTCATAAGTTAAACTTCCAAGTTGTCAAATTATATGAATTCTTAGATTTGTTAACTCTTTAGAATGAATGCTAAGGCATTTCCGAAGAAGTGAGTGGTATCCTGAGAATTGAACTGAGAGCGTATGGGGGAGTTAGATGAATCAGATGACACCATGCCCCAACTCTCCCTAACTCTCCAGCAGATACAGCTCCTTTCCCCCACGTGATGAGACAATATTAGCCTTGCTTAATGACCCTGTAGCAGACATTGCAAGGGAAAGCGCATCTTCTCATGCTCAAGTCTCAAACCCTTCAGTCTCATGACCTCCCAAAACTATAATTAGACTCATAGCACAGTATATTCTGTAGCAGTGGAATTTCATGAGATTTTGCATGATTTTGCCAATCATGGATGATTTTTCAGAATAGATTCTGATGGTGTTAGACTATGGAAGTTGGAATATAATTTTATGTCAAGTGAATATAGCAATATGGATAAACTTGTTAGAGTTCACAGTTTAATGTGCTTGCTCTCGCAGTCAGGAGAGGTTCTTCTTGTTTGTTCATTTGGTGGTCTGAAACCAGAAATCTCAAAGCTCTCCCACAATGAATGAGGGTGAGATGCTGGGAATTTCCTTTGTATGATAATGAGAAAGCATTAAAACAAACAGAGAACAACAAAAACTAATGGAGAGTACTTATTATAATGACCCATTCACCAACTTCTGATTTTTGCTTATGACTTTCTCCCAGGGCATTGAGGAGAGGGCCAGAATCTTTGAAAACACTGTATTGTTTTTTCTTTAGACTAAAGGTGAATGAGCAACATTGTAATTAAAATATTCTTGTGGATAATGTGCTTTGGCCCTCAGCCTCTATTTCCATCTCCTTTGTTACTGTGCTTGACTTCCAGAGAATTGAAAGTTAAAATCTGTTCTGTTTTGTTTTGTCTTTCCTCACAAGACTGCTGGAGCAACGTTTCTGGATTTAATTTGTGTTTTGCCAAAGATATGCATTTAAGACAGATTTGTAGGGCAGAATTGACACAGATTTAGTATATTCCATATCTTGGAAGATGACTTGCACTTAAAAAAAAGAAAAAAATAAGTAACTAACCAGTTTAGCGGCAAAGTTTAATTGGAGGTCTTGCAACTCATAGTCTGGAAAACTGGAGTCCAGATACTGGCAAAACAATCTTTGCATTCAGATCCTCTTTCTACTCCACTTATGGAGTCACAATGTCTATGGAATTATCTGTCTAGGGTTATCTCATCCTTGATGAAATTTATTTATAATTTCTGGTCCCAGAATTTGTAACTCAAGGACTTTGTTCTGCTGCCCTTTGAGTGGTAACTACTCCTGGTTACTGGACTTAGTGAAAGCACTTCACCTCACTGAAAAGAAAATTGTATTTCTCTGATATGACTTCCCCATACTGAAATTGGTCGTTTCTGAACTGAAAGTACATAATATGAGTACGAGAAGAGCTATATGTGAAATGGAAATGTCACATCCAATCAATGGCCAAGTTTAACATCTGAGAAAAAAATAAGTAGCACACTGAAAAACTGAGCCGCTGCTCACCCACTGCATACAGGGCTGGTCTCGTTTGATATTTTAAAAAACCACTGTTTCAATGGGGTGTTATCTACAACATTGCTTTGTCTCATAAGAAAGCATGATTCTGTGATGGAATAGTTCCCTTCTAAGACGGGTGAACTCAAAGGAGTCTAGCGGCAGTTCTTCATGACTATGGCAAATTGTTGGCAGCCCACATCGTTGTGTGTTCGATGTAGTAGATTAAGCTCCAGTCGGAGCTCTTTGTCATAGATTATGCCATTCTGAGATCCACTGAAATACACCTTTCTTGGAATATAAGTGCCACTGTTAATGGCCCAGATAAATAGTTAGGTCCTTTGACTTTCCAGGACTGGATTATTAAAGAATATCCGTATGAAGAGCCAATTCTGATGGGAGCAAATGCAATAGTTACGTGCCCTCAAGAAGAGGGAATACCTGGAGGAAAGCAACTGGAAAAATAGTAACTTCTGTGCTTTTGGGTCTTGATATTAATGTTTGTTAAAGGAGACTAAACCTGTATTTAGTATAGTGTTATTTATTTCCCACTGCTGAAGAAAGATGCTTCTGAGGACTCTACTCATTTACTCATAAATGATGATGCTTTCTTGTATGGATGGTTGGAACATGAACTATTCCCCATATTCCATATGTGCAAGGCATTGTTATTCTTATATTCTTGAATGTCATTTCCTCAGTCTTGGATGGTTTTCTCTCATATGCATGCCATTCATTATTCTGCTTAATGCTTGTGTAGAATCCTCTAAAATCTGCATACCAGAACAAAGCTCACAAACATTAATATGAATAAAAAGTATTCAGCACCCAAAAACATAAAGTTCACAATGTCTTGCTTCTGATCAAAAAGTACCAGAGATGCAAATTAAACACAAGCTAAGTGTAGGAAAGGAAATAATGAAAATAAAAGTAAAAGTCACCTAAGTAAAAGAATAGACAACAAAAAATCAGTTACAGAGACACAAAAATGGAATACATGAAACCAAAATCTGGTTCACTGAGATGGTTATTAAATTAATAAAATTAATACTATAAGATGATAGCTTAATATGTTATCCCTTAGAGAAAATACGTTTGTCTCTTTCATTTAGGCATCATTAATATATTATTCCAAAGTTTTATTAATATCAAACTCCCAGACAAGATCATGAAGCTGATTATTAACGGAGCCAGTTTAGAGAGAGGCTTCCTGCTCCTAGACTAGTAGTGTCCACTCAACTTATCCATGTTGTCAACAGTTTTTGTTATAAATCAAAGGGATATTTATATGGCTCAATATAAAACAATAAACAAAAATACAATTTTTAGTATGACACAGTTGTCATAATCACTAAACAAAATTTTCTTAAAATATATTTTTATTCAATTACACTATATTTAATATAATTTATAAATTCATAGAGAAGTAGCAGGAAAACAAGAAAAAAGTGTACATTAGCCAGTATAAATGAGACGACAAAATAAAAATTTTATATTTCACTGAAGACTTTAATGGGATGAGATTATAAGTTGTATTTTATTGAAGGAACTATGCGTTTTTAATATGTGTGTGTATAATAGATAAAGCAAGGGGGATTTTTTTTTGGAATGATGTAACTATTCTGTATGATACTGTAATGGTAGATAAATGACAGTATGCATTTGTTAAAACCCATAGAACTATAAACCACAAAAAATAAAAATATACAAATTTTTAAAAAATATTTAAGAGTCTGGAGATCTCAGGATAGAATTCAGAATGTGACAATAAAATCTAACTCTTTTCAAATGTATGAAAACCTCATACAAAGGGGTGGGAGGAAGGTGCTATACTAACTAACTTTGAATATGAGTAGAGAGTAATTGCACATAAGAGCTGTACTTTAGTTGATAAAATTGTTTCTATAAGTGTGCAAGTTATTAGTCCAGAAGCCACTATATGTGTACCCTGGAACTGAAAAATTTAGCTAATGGATATCTGATGGTTGGGAGCAAGGTTTCTCACTCTTGGAGTGAAAGATTATAGACAAGCAAGAGGAGAAGACAAGAATTATCCAAGTAGTAATGTTTTAGAGGTGGGGATGTCAGAAGGAACTTGTTGTCTTAATATAGATATAGATACACGAACATAGAAATATTTATAAATATGTATATATGTACAGATTAGTACACACCCATATATTTCATTGCTCTGTCAACTGAGAGAGCCTGGAACCAAAGACGTCCCAATAGAAATGAGCTCTTGTAAAACCCAGATTTTGGTTTCTAATATCATGATTCAATAAAAGGAATCAGGGCTCCTTGGAGAAATGGCTGATTCTCAGACTGGAAGAGGAAATGTATAAGATGAGTCTGGAGCATCTTGTATTGCCAGAAAGTAAAGAAGTGCTCAAAAACAGCAAAAAGAACCATCCCCCAGAGGGGAATATTTCAAGAGGAGATAGGAGCCAACAGAGAGATTGGCCAATGGCCAAACCTGAAAAAACGTATAAGCAAAAAATAAAGAAAGAAGTACTGGATTTTAATCCTTAACATAACATCAGTATCCATAAATCTATATTGATATAAATAAATGATAGAATAAATAAGTAAATCAGGGAGAATGGGCAAGTCTTCTGTGCTGAAGAATTCTAAATAATTTAAATAGATTCTCTTTCCTTAAGGAGGTGGCGTGTAACTCCACACTCATATCTGTGCTGTACATAGTCACTTTCTTCCGAAGAGTATAGTGTGAAAAGGATGAAAGAGAATAACTGCACAGTGGAGAAAGATTAAGAAGCTTTGCAGGAGAATTATATAATTTTGTGTTTTGATAATACTAGGAAATATTTACTGGAGAGAAGAGAAACATGGAGGCCAAAAGAAAGATTTGAAGGCTATTTATAGAACAGGTGAGAGAGATGGCGTCTCTTGAGCTAATGGGCTAGGGGTAAGGATCGGAACCATGCATTTCTCTTTACTTTATGTTTCATTCTCAGTCATATTTCTTCAAGCCTAAATTACTTAAAGTAAGTTTTTTATCTTTAAGTGAAAGATAATAAATTTAGGTGATTATTTTGTTAACTGAGTAGAAAACAATTCTAGGTTCTTCAATGACCAGTAAATAGCACACACACACTCGTGTATAGTCACTCCATGCATTTCAGCAGTACTAGATATAATGAGAAATAAAGGCAATCTCATTTACATATGTTGCTTTGCCAATCCGTATCAAACTTGTTGAATAGCTATCAAAAATAAAATATTTATTTATTTGGAGTCTGCTTTGTTTCTTTCCTGATCATTATCGTAAGAGTCCTATCATGTACATTTTGTAACAGATCAAGCAAAATAATCATCAAATAAGGTCACATAGATATTTAATTATTATTATTTATTGCTAATTACTTACAGTGTATTGGGATTCACCTGGACTTGATCATAAAGTTAAGGTGAATTGGATTGTATCTTACAGAGAATCACATATTTTTAATACATTCTAAAATTAAAGTTTGAAATATCAGCTAATTTGCTAACTCCTATTATTTCTAAATATCAACTTTTTATTTGCTAAATTTATATGAGAAATAATTTGCTTTTTATACATTTTCTACATCCATTTTTAAGTTGTTACTTACAAAGCTGTGTATTTGCCTGATGTAGATGCATAATCATCTCATTTAAATTGTGTCTACTCTGAATGAATGTGATAATCCAAATCAACTTGTTTCACCGTTTCAGCACTTATTTAAATTTGTCAAGTGGCACATACTCCATTAATTCAGAGATACACTTTGTCAATTTGATTGCCTATCTTGTTGGTACAGCTGCATGTTTTCATAATCCAGTTGCATATTAGGGTATTTGAGTCTGTAGTTACATGACCAATCTTGTTTATTTGCTGATGACTCTCTGCTCTAATAATTGAAATCATTAGTGTATGAAAATGTGTTTTGCAAACACTATAATCCATTGATCAAACGGCGTGTTGGTACACTAATTAATATAATCTATATTAAAGTGTTTTAATATAGAAAAATGTGGTGTTATAATGTGAAATATCAGTGTTACAGCATGTTATTTGTAATGTAAATATATGAACAGAGGAAAATACACACAGTAATCCCCCCTTATCCACAGTTTCACTTTTTGTGGTTTTAGTCTGAAAATATCCAGTGGAAAATTCCAGAAATAAACAATTCGTAAATTTTAAATTGCACACTGTTCTGAGTAGCATGATGAAATCTTGTGCTCTCCCATTCCATCCTGCCTGAGGACCTGAATCCTCCCTTTGTCCGGTCTATCCACACTGTATGTATTATCTGCCCATTAGTCACTTAGTAGCTGTCTGGGTTATCAGATCAACTGTGGTGGTACTGCAGTGCTTGTGTTCAAGTCACCCTTATTTTACTTAATACTGGCCCCAAAGCACAAGAGTAGTGATGATAGCAATTCTGATATGCTAAAGAGAAACCATTAATGCTTCCTTTAAGTGAACAGGTGAAAATTCGCAACTTAATAAGGAAAGAAAAAATTCGTATGCTGAGGTTGTTAAGATCTACTGTAACTTTTATTACAGTATATTATTATAACTGTTCTATTTTTACTTAGTCGATAATTTCTTACTGTGCCTAATTTACAAATTAAACTTTACCATAGGTATATACATATAGGAAAAAACGTAGTATATACAGGGTTCAGTACTATCATGGTTTTAGGCATCCACTGGGGGCTTGGAAAGTTTTTCCTGAGGATAAGGGGGAACCACTGTCCTTTTCAATGTACGTTGAGATAGATCCTTCATCAAAATAGAACTTTTTAAGCAAAGCAATCAATTCTCATCAATTTTTTTTATTTCTAAGGATTTGTTTGGGACAAAAGAAATCTGGGAGTAGCTGTCTAAGGATAACTCAATGATTCTATGGTATTTTAAAAGACGTATTTTGACTTTATTCTTTCTGCTCTGCCATGCTCGGCATATTGGCCTGTCCATGCTTGTCATCTCATGTCCACATGCAGTGTGACTGCTGCTCTTCTAGGCATTGTATCCTCATTCCAGGCAGTGAATTATTCCACTTCTTCATTCCAGAGTGAAGAAGGGAAATGAAATGGAAGGGAAGTAGGGAGGCTTAGCTTCTGTATCAGAGAAACAAGGCTTTCCTGCAAATCCTTAGCTGAGAGGAACCATGCCACACACTTGCCGCTAACTGCAATGGAGGCTGGGGAGCGTGTGATTTTTTCAGTAGTCTTTATGTTTTAGAACAGTTTTAGATTTACAGAAAATTTAGAAGATTGTAGAGTGAGTTTTCATATACCTACTCACCCAGTTTCCTGTATCATTAACATCTTACATTAGTATGATGAATTTATAACAATTGAACTAATATTGAGACCAACATTAATCATTAACTCAACCTATAATTTATTTAGATTATTTAGTTCTACTTAATTCTTTTTCTATCCTAGGAAATCACTTTAAATTTGGTTGTCATGTCTCTTTATGCTCTTCTTGGCTGTGACAATTCCTCAGAATCCTTGTTTTTCATAATCTTGAAAATTTGGGGGAGTATAGTCAAGTATTGTGAAGGATGCCTCCCTAAAAGCGTTTGTCTACTTTTTTCCATGATTAGAGTGGCTTTATTTTGGGGGAGAGAAAGGCCCAAAAGATAAAGCGTGGTTTTCATCCACCATATCATGTAAACACACTATCAATATGACTTACCACTGTTGATATTGACCCTGATCACCTGGCTGAGGTAGTTTTTGTCAGCTTTCTCCCCTGTAAATTTACTCTTTTTTCCTGATTTCCATGCAGTACTCTTTAGAAGAAAGATTGGAATATCTTTACAATTCTTGGAATTTTTCTGCAAGAATAAACTTCATTTTTTCTCTCCCACTTATTATCTATTCAATCATTTATTTATATCAGGATGGACTCATGGATATTTATTTTATACTTTGAGTTATAATGCAATGCTCATTTGTCTTGCTGCTCAAATTGCTCCAGCTTTTGGTATTAGGAACTCATTGGCTCTTGTGTCCCTCTAACATATTACCATTATTGTAGCGTTTTTCTTTTTTTTGAAGGCTTAATTTCTGAAACTACAAGATGCTCCAGGCTCATCTTAAATATTTCCTCTTCAACTACTAGAATCAATCCTTTACCAAGGAGACTTGATTCCTTTTATTGGATAATGATATTAGAAACCAAGATCTGAATGCTAGCTGTGCTCATTGCTAAAGGGGTGTTGTTTAGTTTAACCCTTCCCTGTTGATATAGCAAGGAAATGTATCAACTAACTTGTTGATATACACAGATGTATAAATATTTCTATATGTAACTATTGTGTCTATATTAAGCTATATACTGAACTCATAATGTCTCCAACTATAATTCATTACAACTTGGATAATTCTGGTCTCACTTATTGGCTAATTAAATTCCAACAGTGAGAAAGCTTGCTCCCACTATCCACCAACCGTTTATTTAATTGTTCAGGCTTTGAATTTGCAATTCCCTTTGATGACAATGTTTTTCTTCTGATTTCACTTGGCTGGCGTTTTTTCCTGTGGCATATTTCAATTAAATTCCTCTTTCCCCAGAAAGTCTCTCTCTAACTTATTGAATTACTTATGTTACCTCCTAGTGTTTATCTCATTCTCCATCATAATATCGTGTTCTATTTCCTTTCTGTCCCATCTGAAATCTCTGATCTTTACATTTTGGTTAGATATTGCTTAATTTCTTCACTAGAAGATGCTGCTATGAAGCCAGAGACTTTGTTTGTTTTATTCTTTATCATGTCCCCAGCAAACATCACCAGTTCTGACTGACTTTAGTTTTCAACAAATATTTGGTGAATGAATAGATAGATGGAAAAAAATATTTTCGAGCGACATATATAGTCATTTGTGCAGAATTATACCTTCCTCATAATTTTTGTCCTGTTTACAAACATTATTTGTTTTTCATTCCCTACCTCAAAAGTTACTGTCTTCTTGATAGCATTTGGATTATTTAGAAGTACTTTATATTTCTCTCCATTGAGTCCACATAGTACTCTCTACCTCTAATATTTATTTTTTTCTTCACTACAAATCTTAATTACATTTTAATCAGTCCTATTGTCAATTCTTATTTTTCTGTTATATGAATTTAAGAGTATCACATACCCGGTTTTGCTATGCAATATCTTTAATTTCTTATTCAAAATAATGTTAAAACAATTTTATACCTTCTAGCTCTACTTTACATTTTAGTATTTAACCAATTACAATGTGATATCTTTCTGCATCACATTAACGCAATTGTCATGGAACTGTACTTATTCCATTATCTATTTTTATCCATTTTTTATTATGGTAAACACTATAATATAGAATAAAGATTACAATGAAAGTAAATGTTCCCTTTTTCTTCCATTATATAAAGAAAATTCATTTGTTTCAATTTCTTAATCTTGCAACTGATGTTTATTACATGCTTAATGACATTACAGAGCAAATGACTAGATAAATATGAAGGGCATAATATTTTAACATTTTACAATTTCTAGAGTACTTTTTTATATATTTAAACATCAAACTGATAGGTCGTAAAATGATAGTTTAAGAAAATAATTAATAAATAAGCATCATTACCTTTGGAATAATATAGAAGTGAAATAATCAAAGTAATATAAATTTCAAAGTCAGCATGATAAATCCACATCTTACTGAGGGGTAAAGTGATAAGTTATAATCCTTTCTTTCATCTTCATTATATAGAAATACCATGAAATTCATAATTTTTAGTTATTTAAATGATATTTTACATAAACATGCTAACTATGCATATACTATATTAGCACTTTTATTAAGTGTATATTTGTTTTCTTATCACTAAAATATGCATTTATGCTCACTTTTATGTATATTATGTATTAAATGTAATTGACATTCTCTATGCTTTTATAATAAAATTTGAATGAAAAGAATTACAATTTAATTCCTGACTTTTTATGAGATTGCAGCACCTGTAGTAAATATACTCCCAATGTATTAACATATTTATCACTGACAATAGAAAATTTTGTTTTTATGATTAATGAATTTGAAAGATTTTATACTTTTGCAACACTGGTGATTTTTGCATTTGATTATAGTTAAAACTTCATTACGGTAGTTATAAACTTTAGGCACTACTGAAAATTCTACTTTTAAATTTTTTCTATTAATATCATTATCCCTACATTAAATTATCATGAAAAGTAAAATGAGTGTTAGCCCAAATATAGGGCAATATTACTTTTGGTTGGTTTACAATGCACAACAAGACAAAAGCTCACAGTCATACATTTGAGCTTTCAGCTAATGAGATAAATAAAACAGCAGAAAATGCTATGGGATATACTGTCTGGCTGATTAAAAAATTAAACTCTTAGAAAGAATCAAAACTCCCATCTAGGAAGATGGAGGGCAATCTTTATACCTCTTATTCTACCATATCTTGCTTTGGACATTTTTTACTTTTCCAAATTATATTATCTCTATGGAAATGGTCAGTAAATGCACAAGACTGGGGTAGTCTGAGGAGTAAATATAGTTGAATTCAATTATCAAGAGATGGACTTCTTCCAAGGTGATTATATTATTTGATTAATGTGTGCCCAATATATGTCCTCACTCAGAAACAAATATAATCTGCCAGCTGTTTCATGAGCCAAGACTACAAAGAAGATTAAGATATAATGCTACATCTTTAAAAGTTCATAGCTTTGTGGGGCAACACAGACATTAACTACACAATGTGCATACAACAACATAACTACATAAAAAGTACAATGTGACTTGTGGACTTAGTAATATCTTCCGGGGAAGCTTCACCCCTGGGCAGTTCTCCACTATGGCATCATGTTAGATGAAACTTGGGCAAAAACCTCTAGTGATCAAAGACGTAAAGATGAGAAAGATAAACCGATCAAATACACTTCTTATGCCCGCATGGCACATAGTACCTGAAACTGGACATAGACTTAAGATTCTGGAATAGACCAAGATTGAAGAATTTGTAGTTCCCTAATTAACCACAGATAAGAATATGAGAGATCCATTAGAGAGAGACTTGCTGCACAAGAGTCATTAGTTGTATATTGCAAGGCTTTAATCTCTTGTGGATCCATCATTCTGTGTGTCCATTTATGTGAAAATTGCCAGCTCCTTCACCATAATTGAGGAGATAGCCAACTGGTACACCATAGATAATTTCACACAAAATTGACTTGAAATCTCTATTTGTTTATATATAGCAAATATGAATACAATAAATGAGAACAGATAGCATGTATGTACAGTTTAAAATTCTACGTATAATAATGTACCTCCCAGCTAACTTAAAGATATTAAACATTAACAACTTTGAAGAAATTTCTTTATCCCTCCTGTACCATAAATCCTCCCCTCTTCTGCAGTAATATTACTACATTTTTAAAACTTTCCTTTACTTCTCCTTATGTTACCAAACATATGTATAACTTTAATGTGTATAACTCTAAAAACAAATAAAATTTTGCCTAATTTTGACATTTATATGAAGAGAACCATTCTGATTGCATTTTATGTACCTTGCCATTTCTTTTGTTCTGAATTAACTTTTTCAGATTCCTTCAAGTAGATGCTAGAGTAAATTAATTTTCAATACTCTATAGGATTTAAATGTACGAATACAATTTATTTTTCCATTTTATAATATGTTTCATTTTATTAGCAGTAAAAAAACTTTCACTATCACTGAGCATTTCCAAATTTTGAGTAAATCATAATAATGTTGAGAGTTCCCTTTTTTTTAAACATCATAATTTTAAACTAGAATTATATTTTTGAAAACCTGGGTGGACCTGAAATGGTATCACATTTTAGTTATATAATTTGTATATTCTTGATTATTAATGAGATTAGGCATCTTGTTTAATATGTACTGGCCAGTCATGATTATCCCCCTTGAATAATTTGTCCTTCAGTAATTTGTCCATTTATTAAGTTGGAGATTGCTTTTCTTTTCCTTTATATCTTCTAGATACTATAAAATTATCAGTAACACGTGTTTTCAATATATTTTCTCAATCCATGCTTTCTTGTCACTACTAAAATTAAAGGTTTTCTCTTATATTTCCATAAGCTAAGCTATTTTAAGCAAGATTTTCTCTTCTTCCCTATCTCTTTTAAAAAAATTTTATCATTATTTTGGTATGTCTATAGGGAAAGTTTCTGTATACATCTAGTCTGCTCTATTGTCAGAATTAAAAGTCCTAGAAGCATTTATCATGTCATTTCGAGTCAAATAAATCTATATCTAACACAGTGCTTTGATAACATGATCATTCATTCTACATTCCTTATCTGGCAAAATGAATGGTCTGGCTCTATCAAAATTTCATCTGAGGCCAACCTTCCAATGTTACTGTGCAGTGAACTGAAATGAATGTAGCTTATGGGAAGACAGTGTTGCTTCTCCATGCTTTGGCAAATAAAATAATTCTGAAATGTTAAAAAAATTGATTTGTTCTGTCCCTGGATTCGCTGATAAATATAGGTATGTGTGAACTTTTATACTATTCTGGCCATTGGTAAAATTTTTCTAAAGTAGTACATTTTAAGATGATAGGGGCTATTCCTAGTCGTTTTATACTACTTTAGAGAGGTCATGAGAGAGGTCAATCAAATATATTCAGCCTTATGGGGTGAATGTTTAGCATGATGTAGAAGATAGCAACGGCTTCTCTTACATAAAAATTCTATATAATTGTGAATTTAAGTGGAGAAAATCACTCAAGTTTTGCTTTCAAATTTGAACTGGGGTTCTTTTATAAAACAGGATGTTCTTATATTTTGACTAATAGTAAGTTATTTTCTTCTGTTCATAGGGAGATAAAGAGATTTTTAATTAGTGAATATATTTTTCTTTCTTGGAAACTACACTTAAAGATATGTTAAAAAATTTTCAATTGCACTGTTCTTACTTTATCAAAAACAAAATAAAATCTAACAAGGGAACTATTTTTTTTAAAAAAAGGCAACACTACAAATGTCCAGAGCTTTATCTAAAAGTGATAGCTTATAAATAATTTCCATATCTCTTTAACTATGAGTTCCTTACATATGTATTCAACTATTTAATTGAGATGGGTATACTCTTACTCCCTCAACTTCCTGGTTACCATAACGTAATGGGTTCACAGCTTGAAACAATAATTTACTTCAATCTAATATCAACATTTACTTTGCTCTAAAGAAAGTTGAGAAACAAATTTTATTATCCTTTGTAATTACTCTTTGTAATAACAACTCTACTCTTGTTATTTGGTAATTTCTTTTTTATTTTAGTCTGATAACTAAGGATAAAGGAGAAGACATTTAAACCTAATACAGAAAAGGAAAGAGTTGTATTTCAGAAAGTCAAAGAAGGCTTTGTAGAAAATATGTTATTTGATTTTTTTCTTTAAATCATTTTCTAAACAGTTAAGCTTCAGAATTATATAGATGATGAGGAAATGAGTCTTAAACATTTAATTTAGTAAGTACGTGATGAGTACAGAGTGGGCTAAATTCAAAAAAATGAGTTGTCTCTCTGTGCACCTATATATGAGCACACACATGTACACAAGTATGTATAAAAACACTCTTAAGAATCTTTTTGAAGCAATGAGCATTAACTAAAGAAGTTGACTATTTGAGTCCATCTGCAAACATGATCTTGCAGCTTATTTTAGGAGATGCATAGACTTACATGAAACCAATCAAATTTGGAGATAAAGTTTAACCATCTCTGTTCCAAGTGAACAATTTTGAAGTACCGACACATTGAGGAAAAACGTCATCAAACGTTTTAGATGCAGATATTTGAGAAAATATCACCTTGGTGAAAAACATTTTTGTATTTGCCTAGGGAAGAACAGAAAAGAAGCAGACTAGAGAGGAAATATTTTCAGATAAACACATTAAAATATATATTTCATCACTATATATAAATAATAAATTTTTACTTAGTTATTGGAGTAAAACATGGGAATATAGACTATCAGATAAAAATGATTAAAAATTAACCCAGATACCACTAACACAGATACCATCAGTACAATGCAAAATTTTGTATGTGTGTGTGTATGTGTTTGAAATAAGCATCCTGATATATATTTACTTTACACAGTTAGGATTATGCACTATATTTATATGAATTACTGCGAACTCTGTATATCTTTATTATTTATCTAATTATTTTTAGTTTTCTGTTAAGTAAAATCCATGTTTATCTGTGGGCTCCTTTAGCATTATACTTAATGGTGAAAAGTAGATCACTTTCTCTCTAACATTAGACATAAAGCAAGGACATTCTTTCTCATTTATTTTATTCAATATCATAGTTGAGGCCCTAGCCATTATAATAAGGCTGTAAAAACCTACACATAGTTCAGAAAGTAGTACAACTGCCTCTATTTCCAGATAATAAGATTGCTTACATGAGAAACTCCAAAGAATCTATAAAAACAATCACCTAGAATTAATAACTACATTAACATGGATACAGAATACAAGATCAATATACAAAAACCAATTGAGTTTTTGTATAATAAAGAAAAAAGGAATATGATCTCAAGAATTTATTTTATATTAGTGTCAAATACAATAAAAAACTTGAGAAAAAAAACAAAATACGTGAAAAGTGCTAAGATTTTCATACTGAAAATTAGAAAGTATTGCTAAAAGAAATTAATGAAGACCTAAATAAATAGAGAGATATGCCATGTTCAGAGATTGGAAGATTCAATATTGTTGTGACATTAATTCTTGCCAAATTGGTATATAAATGCAGCACAATCTCCCTTTAACCAAAGGAAAAAATTGCTGTCAGGTTTTGGGAGAATCTGACAAGTTTATTCTTAAAAAGCTACAGAAGAAAGGAAAAAGGTTTATAATTAAACAAGAAGAAAATTGGGAACTAACAATAACTAAGAAACATATGAAAGAACAAATCTCACCATAATGGTAAATATATAGTACAGGTAGTGGATTAATCACATAAAGCTAGTATGAAGGTTAAAAGACAAAATTATAAAAAATAACTATGACAACAATAATTAGTTAAGAGACACACAAGGAAAAAAGATGTAAAATGCAGCATCAAAAACATAAAACATGAAGTAGGGGGAGATAAAATGTTGAGCTTTAGAATGAGATTAAACTTAAGTTGTTACCAATGTAAAATAGACTGTTATAGATATAAGTTGTTATATGTAAGCCTCATGGTAACCACAAGGCAAAAATATATGGTAAATACACAAAAGATAAAGAGAAAGAAAAGAAAGGGACTATAAAAAACAGTCAGTAAATGATTAATAAAATGGTAATAAGCACATACCAATCAACAATTACTTTAAATGTAAATGGACTAAATTCTCCAACAAAAGACATAGAGTGGCTTAATAGATTAAAAACAAGACCCATCTATATGCTGCCTGCAAGAGACTCACTTTAGATGTAAGGACTGAAAGTGAAGGGATGGGAAAAGATATTCCATGCAAATGGAAATCAAAAGAAGGCTGGAATAACTATACTTATATCACAGAAAATAGACTTTAAAACAAAGACTGTAATAAGAGACAAAGATGTGTGTTACATAATGATAAAGTGGTCAATCCAACAAGAGAATATAACTTCTGTAAATATTTATGCATACAATATAGGAGCACTAAAATATATAAAGCAAATATTAACAAACCTAAAGGGAGAAACAGACAACAATACAAGATATTCCATTTACATCAATGGATATACCATCCAGCCAGAATATACCTCACAAAAAGAAAAGAAAAAAAGACAGGCAAGAATGCCACATGAAATGAAAATTACAGGCCAATATCCCTGATAAACATAGATGCAAAAATTCTCAACAAAATATTAGCAAATTGAGTTCAACAATATATTAAAAGGATCATACAATATGATCAAATGGAATTTATTACAGAGATGCAAATATGGCTCAACATCCACAAATCGGTCAATGTGATACAGCACATTAACAAAATCCAGGATAAAAATCACATGATTATCTCAACAGATGCAGTAAAAGCATTTGACAAAATCCAACATTCATTTTTGATAAAAACTCTCAACAAAGTGGGTATAGAGGGAACATATCTCAACATAATAAAGGCCATATTTGACGAGCCCATGACTAACATCATACTTAATAGTGAAAATCTGAAGGCCTTTACCTTTAAGATCAGGAACAATATAAGGATGCCCACTTTCACAACTTTTATTCAACGTAGTATTGGATGTCCTGGCCAGAGTCATTACCCTAAATAAATAAATAACTTGCATCCAAATTGAAAAGGAAAAAGTACAACTCTCACTATTCGCAAATGACATGATATTATTTCTAGAAAAGTCCTAAAGACTTCATCAAAAAACTTTTAGAAGTAAAAAATGAAATCAGTAAAGTTGCATAATACAAAATCAATACATAAAAATTTGTTGCATTTCTATACACTACTAATGAACTATCAGAGAGACATAAAGGAAACAATTTCATTTACAAACGCATCAAAAAAAAATTACCTAGGAATAAATTTAACCAAGAAGATGAAAGATCTGTATATTGAAAACCATGAGACATTAATTAAAGAAATTGAGGAAGATACAAATAAAAGGACAAATATTCTGTGCTCAGGGATTGAAAGAATCAATATTGTTAAAATGTCCATACTACCCAAAGCAATTTACAGATTCAATGCAATCTCTATCAAAATTCCAATGGAACTTCTCAAACAAATAATACTAAAATTTGTATGGAACCACAAAAAAACTTGAATAGACAAAGAAATCTTGAGGAAGCATTGCAAAGCTGAAGGCATCACACTCCGTGATTTAAAACTATATTACAAAGCTATAATAATCAAAAAAAGTATGATATTATCATAAAAACAGACACATAGATCAATGGAACAGAATAGAGAGCCCAGAAATAAACCTGCACATATTTGGTCAATTAATTTATGACAAAGCAGCCAAGAAAACAATGGAGAAAGGACAGTCTCTTCAGTAAATGGTGTTGAGAAAACTGTACAGCCGTATGCAAAAAACTAAAAGAAACTCAACCATTATGTTATACTACACGCAAAAATTAACTCAAAATGGATTAAAGACTTGCATGTAATACCTAAACCTTAAAACTCCTAGAAGAAAACATAGGCAGGAAGCTCTTTGACAAAGGTCTTGGTAATGAATTTTTGAATCTGACACCCAAAGCAAAAGCAACAAAGGCAGAAATAAATAAGTGGGAATACATCATATTAAAAAGCTTCTGCACAGCAAAGGAAACCATCAAGAAAATGAAAAGACAACCTACTACATGGGAGAAAGTATTTGCAAGTCATACATCTGATAAAGGGCTAATATCTAAAATACATAAAGAACTCATACAACTCAATAGCAAAAATACTGTCAGATTAAAAATGAGCAGAAGATCTGAATAGACATTTTCCAAAGAAGATATTCAAAAGGCTAACAGGTACATGAAAAACTGCTCAACATTACTAATCATTAGGGACATGCAAGTCAAAACCACAATGAGGTATCACCCTACACCTGTTAAAATGGCTATTACCAAAAAGACAATAAATAAGTTTTGATGAGGATGGGAAGAAAAGGGTCCCTTGTGTAGCGTTAGTAAGAATGTAAATTGGTGCAAACATTATGGAAACCAGCATGCAGTTTCCTCAAAAAATTAAAAAATAGAATTACTGCATGATCCAAACATTCCAATTCTGGGTATTTATCTGAAGAAAATGAAAACACTAACTTGAAAAGATATATGCACCCCCCTATTCATCATGGCATTACTTACAATGGCGAGTAAATGGAAATGACCCGAGAGTCCATTGATGGGTGAATGGATAAAGAAATTGTGGAATATATATACAATGGAGTATTATTCAGACATAAAAAAGAAGGAAATCTTGCCATTTGTGACAATATGGATGAACCTTGAGGGCATTATGCTAAGTGAAATAAGTCAGACAGACAACTACTGCATGATCTCTCTTATATGTGTAATCTATAAAACAAAAAAACAAAACAGCAACAAAAGGCTAACAGATACAATGAATACACTGGTCATTGCCAGAGGTGGGGGTCGGTGTGTGGAAAAATTGGGTGAAGGGGGTCAAAAGGTTAAAAACAAAAATCAAATTAAATTAAAAAATATTTCCTGAGGGCTCGGAGTCAACTGTCCATCTCCTGTGGAGAGAAGCATTTGGCCTCCTTTGACTCTCAAAGTTTCCTGCCCAACCCTTTTGCATCCACATCTTAAAAAACAGCAAAAAAGATGCATTTTAAACCTAAAAATGACATTCTAACACTAAAATTACCAAAAGTAAGTACACTATGAGCTTGAATCGGGCAAACATTTCTTAGAAAAGAAACAAAAATCATAAATAAGAAGGTAAAAATCATAAAGTGGAATTTATCAAATTAAAAATATTTATTCTTGAATTGGCATGGTTAAATAAGAAAGTAAACTGCAAATCAGCTATATGGAACTAGTATCCACTGCGTATAAAGAACTCTTACAACTCAGTAAAAAGATATTCCAATTAATAAGTGAGCAAAAGATTGAAAGACTGTTTACAGGAGAAGGTACACTAGTCGTCAATGAGTCGATGTACGGCCATCCAACATTATTTATCATCATGAAAATACAAATTCAAACTCAGATGAAGTAATATTACATACTCATTAGAATGACTAAAATTATAAAGACTAAAAATCCCAAATGTTTGTGAGGATGTAGAGTAACTGAAACTCTGATACACTTGTAGGCCTGCGAGTTTGTAGTCAAAAACAGTTTGAAAATTTGTCATTTCTTTAAGAATTCATATATCTACAGTAGGATCCAGTCAATCCACTCTTGATACTTATCCAAAATAAATAAAAACATCTGTCCACACAAAGACTTGTACACAAACATTCATAGTGTCTTTATTTGTAATAACCAATAACTGCAAGCAGTATAAATACTTATAAATAGATGAAAAGATATAAAACATGGCACATGAATATATAATATATATGATATAATATACATACTCTAATATATAATGAGCTATGATAAAAAGGAACAAACTACTGAACACATGACATCTAGCATGAATCACAAAAACATTACACTGAGTCCAAGAAGCCAGACACATAAGATCACACACTGTGTGATTACGTTTATATACAACTCAGAAGTCTAATTAATATAGTGAGGAAAAAACACACAATTGCTTTTCTGAAGCTGGAGGCAAAGGAAGGGATGATGAACTGAAAGGAACACAGGAAAATTTATAACAGCGGGGGTTTAATGGATGTACACATCTGTCAAAATTCATTGAGTCCTTCTTTTTTTTTTCCTGAAACATTTGCAAGTTTATTTTTTATAGTTTATACTTCAATACCATTATGAGAATTGACTTACAAAAAGGCAATCAGAAACATTTCGTAGTGGTGCTGGAAATTTTCTAACCTTAATTATGACGGTGGCCGTTCAGAGGTAATCGTACCCAAACTCACTGAATTGTTACTTATAATGAATGAATTTCATTGCATGTAATTATAAAATAGCAAAATTGTTTAAGAATTTACCATCATAAGAAATATGGCCATTACGTGAATATAGATTTCATTCATTGAAAAGAAGGCATCATCACTTATTATTCATTCTAATATATATATATATTCAATCACAAGGACACATCAGACAAACTCAAACGGAGGGACATTCAGCCACTGGCATGCAGCGATAAAAAAAGCAAAGTCAAAAAAACGAAAAAGAATGACGTGCAAATTACCACTGATTTGAAGAGATTAAAGCGATATGACATCTAAGTCTGATGAGCAGTTCTGGATTGAATCTCAGACTTAGAGAAGCCATTACTAGGAAAATAAGCAAAATTGGAATGTGGTTTGTGGATTACAAGATAGTATTGTATCAAAGTTAATTTCTTGATTTTGATGGTTATAATGTGATTGTGTAAGAAGGGGTCCTTATTTTTAACAAATACACGGTGAAGAATGAAGGAATAGCGGGAAAAAATGTCCACACCTTAATCTCAATTGGTTCAGAAGAAAAAATAATGTATATCTAAAGAGATAATGAAAGACAAATGTGATAAAATATTAAGAGTTTGGAAAAATGGGAAAGTATAAATGATATTTTGTATTATTCTTGTAACTTAACCATATAATTTTTTAAAATAAAAAGTTAAGTAAAAAACAAAATGAAATACCACATCACACCCACTAAAATGACTTAAAGATCACTGACCATACCAAGTGTTGGCAAATGTGCTGAACAATTGAAACTCTCATGTGTTTAATGGCTGATTAAACTGTAAAAAAAAATTACAAAACTATTCGGCACTGTCTAATAAATTTAACATGCACAAGCCTTTTGACTCAATATTTTAATTAATGACTATATCACCTGGAGATATGCATGCTTATGTGGACCAAAAGATAAATACAAAGATGTGCATAGCAGCATTATTTAGAACAACTAAAATCTGGAAACAACCAAAACATGCATCAATATTAGGAAAAAATGTGTAATATTTATGGTTTATTACCAGATAGCTTCCACTACTGGTCCTCATCCCTATGAGCCACCTTCCTTTATATATTAAATTTCCTTCAAATAATTTTTCTTGGGCACTTGGGTTGCTTCCACATCTTGGCTATTGTGAATAATGTTGCAATGAACATAGAGGTGCCTAAATCTCTTTGGATCACTGATTTCAAGTTCTTTCGATAAACAACCAGTAGTGGGATAGCTGGATCATATGGTATTTCTATTTTTAATTTTTTGAGAAATCTTCATTCTGTTTTCCATAGTGCCTGCACCAGTTTGCATTCCCACCAGCAGTGTTTGAGCATTCTCTTTTCTCCACATCCTCTCCAACATTTGTTGTTTTCCATCTTGGTAATTACAGCCATTCTGACTGGTGTAAGGTGATATCTCATTGTAGTTTTGACTTGCATTTTCTAATAATTAGTGATGTTGAGCATCATTTCATGTGTCTATTGGTCATCTGTATATCTTCTTTGGAAAAATACCTGTTTCTTGATTCCTTAAATCTGGGTCTTCCTCTTATTTTTAACTCATAAGGAGGGGTCATAATCAACTCCCTCACTTGATTTCCTCATGACTAACTGGTAGTCAGAGTTGGAGCTTAGTTCTGGTGTTCTGTTTAGTGTTTTGTATATCACGTCTTGAATTCTGATACATCTAGCTATTTCATTCTATTTATGATTTAAAAATGCTTTAAAATCACACCTTCCATACAGGACTCAGATAATCTTTTTATGTGATCTTAAACCATCTAGAAACAGCACTGTCCTACATACGATTTTGGACCTAGGAGAGATTTTGCTATTTTCTGGAGATGAGGTACTAATCTCTTTGAACTAGTTACTAAAAGCTCAGTGTATTACCTTTTCTCACTGGGAGTTTCATAAATGTCTTCTTTTTGTGACCATATTAATGAGGAAAAGCCAGGAAGCTCTCTGAGTGAAAACAGAGGCTTTGGAGACAGAATCAAATGAGTTTAAATTTCAGTCTTGGACAAGTTATTTAACAGCTAAAACATAATTTCACCTTCTGTAGTGTGTAATATAACTCCAAGCTTACAGGATTTCCATGAAAATTTAATAAGAAAATATATGTAAGGGGTTAGAACAATACTTTGAAGACATAATATATAATAAAAGTTTCCTTTAAATTTTTCTCCCTCAAAGAATCACAGTTATTTTTGTGACTGAAAAGACAAACAACATCAATTTTGTCTGCAGTGTCATGATGAAGAAATTTAATTTCTCAAATTAGCAACAATCAGTGTTCATGCTGAATTTACTTGATGCAGTTGGAATTATAAATAGATATTCAAAAGTCCAGAAGGATGACTTAATTTACAAATATTTTAGAAAGAAATGGGCAAAAAGAGAGAAAACAACTAGAAAGAACTACGTAATTGCTAAAATAACATTTTATTTTAAACCCCCAGGGGGTCTTACAGGCCTTTGGTAATAATCAATGTATACATTTTTGAGATTACCTATGTAGAAACATCATACTAAATTTATATGTTTTGAGGTAAAAATAAGTCTTTTAGACTCTCTTTGTGGTACATATTTACCCTTGATCTTTCAAAATCACTCTCTAAAATGTTTATTACTCAGATTTAATATAAACCTATTCTAAAATAAAAATGGGAAACAAATTAATAACTCAGTTATATGGTTACTCATGAAAGAAGAATGCTGGCATTCTGTTTTTGTTTTTATTTTTCCACATGGAAACATGATTTTATAGCCTAAGAAATTTCTCTTTGTTCCAAACAATGTAATTTATTACTAATGTTCTGTTGCAAAGCTGAATACTGTGATTATTTTGGTACTGAATTTGGGATTGGAAAACATTCTCATTATATTCTTCATGTTACATCATATAAAACTAGTTTCACTTGATAAAAACGATTAATTAGATATCTCAGAATAATGAATATTTGATTAATACAGACAATAGCCAAATATTGAAAGATATCTTCAATATTCCCAGTACTGTTTTGGCCCAAAACAAAGCACAAGTATTTGGGGGAATTACAAAGAATTTCACTCGTCAAATATACATTGATGTCTTATGCAATCTACAGTGTGGTGCAAGAACTTTGTTCTAAAGGAGCTTCTAATCTTATTGAAGAGAAAAGTCACCCGCCATTTGGAGAGAACTTTAAATATCTGTAAATAGGTAGTGAGAAAGAGGCCAATCAAGATCTGAAAACTTGCTCAAATCATGAAAACCCCGCACTGAAAATTTTCCCCATCGGTAAGTAGATAGCTGTTTAAAAAATACGTAAACATTACTTTGCAAATTATATAATAGTTTGAAATCTACTAATACTAATTTATTAAATAAACCATGAGGCATATTATTTTGTAGTCTTTAAAACTTGGTTCCATTGTACTTTCTGAGCTACAACTGTTCTCCTTGTTGTGTTACACATGATAAGCTGTGTTTGGATCCCTCTTACACCAGGCTGTTATGCACGTCTAAGTTTTTCATCAGCTTTTATCTCTTCTTTGAAAGACTTTTACCTCTTTTCTATGAGCTGTCCTTCATTTTATGTCTTATTTAGAACTCCTCTGAATCTAGCACTTGAATTCAAATATTCTAATTATTATCAGTTTATTAACATGACTTGTTAGAAATGGTATTTCCATTCTGTGTGTGAATTCCATGAATGTATAGGATACAACTTAGCTTTTTGGTATTGTTCTTGTTTTAGTCTCTCATATACATGGTGAAGTGCTCAATGAATTTTGATTTGATGGAAATGATTAAAAATTATGAAGCAAGCCCTCCTCCCTTTAATTCATATGGAGGTTTAGATGAATGACCACTGGATTCATTGCCTATGCTCCAGAAATCCTAAATGACAGTTCACAACTCATCAGTGTATTTCCCTCAGCATATAATTCCAATGGTTTTATTGCACTAAAGACAAGAATAAGAAATAAGAAGTGCTCAAATGTGATCTAACACATAGCAAACTTGAATGTGATTCTCCCAGAAGAAGCAGGCTCATAAAGAGACATCCCATGTTCTTTTCAAAGAACATATCTAGAAATTCTTGAAACTCAAGACAGTGAGTTGTATTTTACCTATGGAAAATAATTCCTAGAAGAGAGAATCTAGAAGGACCTAGATACCAGAGGAACCATCTGATTATAAACACATACTATGTTTGGTGAGGTTTAAAGAAATTGAGATAGTCCTCTAAAATTTGGTTTACCTTTCTTCTGTGCTCAAATATTGAAGAAAGGAATTCAGAGTAAACTATTTGAAAACATTAACAGACTGATATTTATCATTTGCATGCCTTTGCTGTGCCTGTCACTGGCTCCCTTTGTGGTCTTTGAAAAACAAATCCCTCTATTTAAATGCTTTTTTAAATAAAGTAAAAAGATAAAATCTTCAGGACAATTAAGGCAAATTTCCCTTGGTGCATCAAGGTTATAATATGCTTTTTTATTATACAGTTAAAAAAATTCTCCCCACTGGCTTCTTGGATCAAAGGCAGAATGAGTTAGTAATTGTCTTTAGCCCTATGTTCCAGAATCAAGGTTGACTTATATAATGTCATGGGGTGGGAAAAATTCAAAGATCATCTTGTCCAGTCACAAAAATAATTTTACTGTGGTTTGCATCTTATACCTATTAATTACACAAATAATAACAAAAGACAGAGAAGTGATTCCTGCAATGTGACTGAATCATCATCTTTTGTGACCATGGCCCCGAGACCAGAAAATGGTGGTGTCATATCACTCAGTCTTTCCTCAATATATATGAAGTTTGACTTTCTTCATATTTTATTTTTTAAATTTTCTTTTCTATGTGTCAAATTAAAAGTAGCTTTTAGAATATAAATGTGTTCAGCATAGCAGAGTTGTAGAAGATATATTATCTTTCTCATTATTTAAATATGCCTGATTATGAGATTTGACATTTTGTTTCATAAATAAATTTAGATTTACATGCTGATGTATTTTTCCTTGTGGTATCAATGTATCTGTTTTTTTTCTCCTTAGTTTCTCTAACGGAACACTGAATTTTTTAATAGATAGACAATGAAGGATGGTAAAATATAAATAAATGTGAGATTAGTACTCATAATAGAACACAATTCTCTGTGAACATTGTATTTTCCTAGTGTTTCTCAGATTATATCTATTGTTTTCATCAAAAATATTTATTTGAATAATTATGTCTCTTAGAAAGTCATTACATAATGGAGACACACAGGCTTGGAGAAGACAGGTGTGATTCTTGATTTCTGGCTTGCTGCACAAGTAGAGGAAGCAGGAATTAACAAGGAAACAAATGCACCAGTTATTTCAAATAGAGACAAACATTATGAAGAAAATAAAGCAGGAACACTGGATGGAAGTGAATGAGCATGCTAATGGTATTGAACAACTGTGAAAAGTCTCTCTTAACAGATGGCATTTAAGGGTGGCACTGGATTAATGAAGAACCGTTAGCTAAGTCTGATGAAGCCCAATTTAAAGAGAGCCCAAGTGCAAAAATCCTGAAGTGAAAGTATGCAAATTGCGCTGGGAAGTACTGGAGTGTTTCCAGCCCACAAATCGTAGGACTTTAGATACTTTTTGAAAAGTCCATTCTGGTTGTTAAGTGGGGGCAAAAGTAGTGGTAAGGCCATATGTAAATGATGCAAGTGACTTGGGTAAAGACGGTCACATGGAGAAGAGTGAAGTGAAACAATTTGGACTGTAATTTGATAATGTAGATAAGATCCATTGTAGAGTAAATAGTTTTGAGCAGTTTGACCATGTTGTGCTTGGGTATGGCTTTCTTTGTATGTATGTTGTTTGAGGTTCACTAAGCTTCTGAGATCAAAGTTTGTATTCATCAATTCTGGAAAATTTTCAGTTATTATTACTTTAATTACTTATTATTATTTTTTTTCCTCTCTATTTTTTCTCTTGTCTCTTTTCAGTATTCAAATTACATGTACATCAGACTGCTTGAAATTGCCTACTTAACAACGAGGCTCTTTTATTTTTGTCAAAATGTGTCTCTCTGGTCTTCAGCTGGATAGTTTAATTTCCTATCTTTAGGTTTACTGGCTTTGTCTTCCATCATACACAGTCTGCTGTTAAGTCCATCCGGTGAATTTTTCACTTCATATACTGAAACTTTCATTCATAAAAATTTTAATTTTCTAATTTTTTAGTTTTCTACTGAGATTCCTAATATATTCTTTTCTTATGATCATATTTTCCTCTATGTTAAAAAATATTTATTATAGCTGATTTAACACATTTTCTGCTAATGTCAACATCTGAGTTATTTCAAATTGTCTCTTTTGCCATCATTCTCCCTTGACTGGATCACATTTCCTGTATCTTTTCATGTCTAATTATATTTTATTTTTAAATATAATAACATTTTATTTTATTATTTTATACTGGACACTGAATATGATATGTCAAAAAGACTTTGAATTCTGTTATTATCTTCTGAAGAGAGTTGACCTCAGGCTACCTTTGAGTATTTGACTATGCCCTGGAATCATATGTGATATGAAATAATAATTACTGTGTAAGAACAAAATCTCTGTTGTATTATATGTGAATTTTTATGCATTTAAACATAGCACAATTATTTTCTAGAGTATTGCAGGTTTTCATTAGTTAATGAGGTAGGGGAGTATTTAAGCACGTTAATCTATTAGGTGACATAGCAATTCTTCTACAATTTCTGGAGGATTACTCCCCTAATAAAGGTATCTCAAGTTGTCTGTTGATAATAAGAGATCTGGCTAAAACTTCGAAACATTTTCCTTGATCTCACACTGTTTTAGCACAATGTGCTCCAAGCCTAACGAAACAATTATCTCATAGGACACATTGAGTTTGTTCCACTGATTATATGCAATTAGTTCTTTATTTAGTAATTAACATGGTTTTAGAGGAACATTTTGTGTTGTTCAGCTACTCACTTACAAACTGAAATACTGCTTAAATGCTAGGCCCCTCAAGACGAAAAAGGAACCTCACAATAAAACCAGAGTCCAGGGCTCCGGGAGCATTAAACTTCTCAGCAAAAGATGGGAATGACATTCCTTCCTCTTTCTTCACCACAGCTGGAAGAATAGAACACTGAGAAATGCCTCAGAAGCTTCAGATTTTACTTTGCTTCTATGAATACTGTATTTTCATCCAAATCACACTTGAGCTAAGGTTTATTGACTTTCTATGAAAGGGCAAAGGCAAACTGATAAATAATCTAGCAAACTTTATACAGGCTGTCCTCATTTTGTACGGCAGGGCCAGAACACAAACGTGACTGCAACTGTCTGAGACCAAAGATTGAATTCCTTTCTGACGCTATCTGGAGTTAGCTCTGACTCCACAGGGTAAGGACTCAGTCCTATAAAACTGCCCCACTTCGGACTACAGTTTGACATCCCAGGGGCCACCCATACTTCTGTCCCACTGGCTATAAATTCAGGGTTTCCCACAACCCCCTCCTCAGGTTCAATAATTTGCTAGAATGACTCACAGAACTCAGGAAAACACTTTACTTGTGTTTGCTTATGTTTACCAGTTTCCTATAAAGAATACAACTCAGGAACAGCTGATTGAAGAGATGTATAGGGCAAGGAATGGGGGCATCAGCCCGATGTGTTAACGAACCCAGCAGATCTCTGAATCTCAGTCAGTCCAGAGTTTTTCTAGATACCAGTGTTCAGCCTGCTCTCCCCTTCCTGGAGGTTGATGGGTGGAGCTGACAGTTCCAGCTCCCGAATCACTTGAACTTTCTAATTGCTGGCCTCATTCTGAGGTCATCTAGGGGCTTCATCCTAAATTACCTCGTTTACATAAACTCAGGCATGATCAAGAGCAGCTCATTATGAATAACAAAAGACTCTCCTATTACTCAGGAGATTTAAAGGATTTTAGGTACTCCATGCCAGGGACAGGGGACAAAGACCAAATATATATTTTTATTATATCACAAATACACTGTAATTTAAGACATTATATATATTGATAATTTGGTGTTCTATTCCTTTATACAAAACTTTTAGTTTGAACAGTGCTTGCCTTTTTTTGTGTGTGTGTGTGGAAGATTAGCCCTGATCTAACATCTGCTGCTAATCCTCCTCTTTTTGCTGAGGAAGATTGGCCCTGAGCTAACATGCACGCCCATCTTCCTCTATTTTATATGTGGGACACCTGCCACAGCATGGCTTGGTAAGGGGTGTGTAGGTCTGCACCTGGGATTCAAACCGGCGAACTCAGGGACGTGGAAGCAGAACATGCAAACTTTAACTGCTGTGCCACCTGGCCAGCCCCAGTGCTTGCCTTTTTCTTGGCATCTATCTTACCATACAGAATGAGCATCTCTTCTATGCATTAGCATGTTGTCATACTCTTTCTAAATTTGGATCAGCTTCCAAGATTTTATCCTCTGAATTTTCAATATTTGTAAAATATCTAAGAAATTTCTTTAATATTAAGTTTTTTCTGGGATCACTTTGGAGATATCTTCATCCCTTTTGTCACAACCACTTTCTTCATTTATGTAAATAAGCTCATCTTTATTAAGTTTCTCTGGCTGTGTATCAGGAGTCTCTCAAAGGGCAGCATGTCCATATTCCCATGGCCAGCTACTTCTTCAATATCTCTATTCATGGCAGATTTTAATTTCACTGCTAGCCTTTTCACGTTTTGTTTCTTTGCCACGCTTTTATCTTTATCACTGGAAGACAGGCAGGCAACAAACTACATACTTTGTTTCTGTGAATAAACTGAAAAACAGATTTGTGGTAAACAATCACCAACAGACTTTGAAAAAAGGGTGAGACTGATAACCAGATTTGGATGCACATGTGTTGTTTATACATTAATTTGTGGATTGAAGATTTAGCAGCAAAGTTCATATTTCATGCAATTACTCAGCTAAAATTCTGTGGTAACCGAAATTTGAACTGCGTTGTTGAGGAGTGGTATTATATAACAAAATCATAGTAATTACGATTTGTACATATTGGGACCACGCAAAGCAAGGAATGTCTATTATTCTCTTGGTCTCTTATTTGACCTTTGACACTCCTTGACATGTATATGGTTTTCTATCACATTACAGCGTTCAGATCTGAGAAACATTTTTGGGCTTTGTCACATATATTCTCATATATGAATATCATTTGATAAGGCTTCCTTTCATTTGATCCAAGCCCTTTGACTCTAACAAACTGAGAAGAAAGGGATGTGGAAGTTTGGAGAATATAAATTTCTCTGAGGAACAAAAGAAAAGGGATTTCCTTTGTTGAAAATTGAATTCATCTACAGAAACAAGTTATTTAAGATTTGGAATTTAGAAGTTTAAAACTGAGGTTTGAAGTTTGATTTAGAAAATCTATAAAGCTGTAATATCCATGTCCAGACTCTAAGCTCTATGAAGTGGGTCATGTTTTTTCACTGTTGTATTCCTAGTGATTAAAAGTGTTCTGGACACATAACAAGTGCCAAAATTACCTTTCAAATACATGAACGATCTGCAAATAAAATTCTCTTATGGATTTGCAAAAAAGTGACCACTCAATATTAATTCCAGGTCCTTTGGACACATAATATTATGAACCATTTTATAACCTCTATATTATCCCAACCTTACATAATCAGGTAACACCTAGTTAGGTAGGTAAATTGACATTTTTGCCATATTAAGGGTTCCATAGTGACTCTTTCAACTCCTCTTATTTTATTTTATTTAATTAATTGCAATCTATTGACAAAGAAATCTGAGGGATTAATCAGATAATATGGCAAAAGTGATCTTTGGTTCACCAGAGCAAGAGAAAGATCTAGTTCTGATATGTCCTTTAGAAGACTAAAATCAGCACATATTGAAACCTTAGATATCTTCCCATCTTTTAAGGAAGCTGTTCCTAAGGTGCAAAGCAATGAAGTACCAAGGGTTAGAAGTATCAAGACTTCTCTGAACTCATTTACTTGATTATTTATCTTATAAGCATGGTTTTGTGTTTAGTTAAGTTAATTTGCATGATACATATGTGATATTTAAAAACAAAATTCACAGCATTAACGTAAAAAAGGAGAAAAATCATATGAGCATAGCAAAAGGTGAAAAATAATATTAAAATCAACATCAATTTATGATTAAAGCTCCTAGAAAGACAGGAATGGAAGGCACAGTTCTTGATTTCGTAAATGGTCTCTACAACAAACCAAATATAAAATTTCAAAATATTGAAAACTTTAGCACTGACATTAGGAATGAGAAGGGGATATTCACCATATCCATGATGTCCTGGAGATATTAGTCAGAATAATAAAGTGTTAAAAAGTGATTAAAGAAAACAATTTAGGTTATTCGAACAAACTTATTTAACACTTCACAAAGTGGACAGTCTCCTTTTGGAGAACAGCAAAATGGGGCAGAAGGCAGAAAGCTTTTATACGATGAAGAATATAGAACAAGGAAAAGAAAAGTAAAACATATCTGATTGGCTGAGGCCACACAGTCAACCTTGTTTGGAGCAAGTAGGCCCAGAGTTGGCTTGGCATTTGTGATTGGCTGACTGGATCTACTGCATTTCTGGTCAAGGAGAGTATTTACACCGACAGCAAAGTTACCTAACTTTCTATTTAACTTTCAGTTTGCTGACTAAGATAGAAATCATAAGATTCCTATCTTCTAGATTTAGACCTATTGTCTTTGGAATGTATTTCTTTCCCTCTGGATACATAGTTTCATTCAGCTTAGTGGAGAAGGCCTAAAACAAAAGTTCCTATCACGTTGTGAATATTGGCTTCCAATTTGGCTACTTAAAGAAAAAAAAAATGTCCTTTCAAATCTCTTGTCAGATTTCAGACTGTACAAATAATAAATATTCCTAGCAGTACTGAATGACTCCATGGATGAAAGAGGCGTCCCCAAAGAGAATCCAAAAGATATTATCCTCCCAAGATCCAGAGCCAGTCCCAAAGATAGCCAAAAGAAAGACAGACAATTCCCCTGAGAGCTGGCAACAGACCCTAGGTGCAAATGGAGTGCAACCCACATTTTGTTCAGCCATATTTTTTGGACCCCTAAATGGACGGTTGAGCTGCCTGAATACGCAAGAACCAGCAAACTGTGTTCCCCAGACAGACACAAAGCCAAGCCAAGTTGTCAGGGCACAAAATGAGGTAAACAAGGAGATAGCTGTCCCTGGGAGAGTAAGGATGGATAACCAATGGGCACCCCAAAACCAAATTCACAAGAGTCTAGATTTGGAAAGGAATAGACAAGGTGAAATTTTACCTTCGTTTTTCAACTAGGCAGTGCAGAGATCCCGGAGAGCTGACTTTGGTAAGAATTCTCCCACCTTTTGACAGCTTCTGCCAGTTTTCCTAGGATCCTATTTGCAAGCTCTAGGTACCTATTTTGTCAAGGTTTTCCATTAATTTTAATTTTAGTTTCCCTTTGACTCTTTATGAGGAGATTTTTACCAGAGAATCCCTTCCTCGGGATCCCATCAACCCTGGGAAGGGCCCCTATGGGGACCCTCCTTTGAGGGTAGATATGGGGCATTTGAGGTGATGTCAAGGAATTTACATGAAACCTTTGAAGACAATATTTTTTCCAGTGTCCTGGGTGATTGCAAATGAGACACCAATTGCTGGGCCAGTGTTTTGATGATGGATCCCTAGGATGCTGCAAGTGGGGACGCCCAGGTGTTTCAGGTTTCTGGCCTTGGAGCTGTTGTAGTCGTAAAGCCATTAACTTGATGGACTTTTGTTTACAGTCTTGTGGTCGTTTCAGAGTGGAAACGCAAGTCAGATGGAAGATTAGTAGACAGTGAGTACTCAGGTAAAGGAGGATGGAGGGGGACAGTAGGAGTCATGGCAGTCTTATAGTCTTGTTTTAGGTACCTCTTGGTCTTTAATTTTTCATTTGCCTTTTGCAATAAATCTTTCAAAGAAACTATTTTGAAATCTTATAGCCTTTTGGAGGCTTCTGCATGCCAAGTGAAATGGGTATTCCGTTCTGCTTGTTAAATGAAAGATCTTGTCTAATTAGAACATTCCCAATTTTGGCCATTGTAATTCTAGGTTGTCTTAGTAAAATTTTACCATTTTTGCAGATATCTATAGTTTCTGGGACTACAGCTTTTAGACATGAACAAGCAACACATTCAATTCTTTGAAACTCGAGGATCTCATTTCTTTAGCTAAACCTTGGTTCTCTTGGAGCCAACTTAATACCTAAGAAGGATGTGCCACTGGGTTGCGGATTTTGTGGTGTTCTACAGTGTACCTCATTGCACAGAAATTTTTTGAGGTTTCTGGGTGACTTAGTGTCAATCTAACTCATTCTGTGACCAACCTATCTTAGCACAGGAGCCTTAGAGTTAGGTGGTGAGCGCTCTAACAGCTTTTAAGTGCTCAACATGTGCCCACTATTTGTACAGCTTTGGCTGCTGAGATACCCATTAGGAATAGACCTATTGGGGCCGGCTCCGTGGCCAAGTGATTAAGTTCACGCTCTCCGCTGTGGCGGCCCAGGGTTCGGATCCTGGGCGCGCGGACATGGCACTGCTTGTCAGGCCACTTTGAGGTGGCGTCCCACATGCCACAACTGGAAGGACCTGCAACTAAGATATACAACTATGTACGGGGGGGTTTGGGGAGATAAAGTAGAAAAAAAAAAAAAAAGATTGGCAACAGTTGAAAAAAAAAAAAGGAATAGACCTACTACTCCTTTCACGAGATGTCTTTACAATGGCAGAAGGCCTAATGGCTTTTAATAGTGTGACTTGTGCCTACTTAGACTTTGATTTTGGTGGTCAAAACAATCCAAATTTCTTGTCCTAATTTATTTTCAACTCCCTTAGGTGTTTATGCTGTGGACTTAGCTCGAGCCTTTGTGAGTCCCCTAACAACAGCCACCCATTGGAGACGTTATAATTCCTTCTGCTTGAGTACCTTAATGACTGCCACCATTGCCAACTTCCAATATAACTACCTCAGATCATTTCCAGGATCCCAGAAAGGGAAACTTTGACAAACCCCCAAACCTTTCTAGGTCATATATATATCTATATACATGTTTTTTAAATAAGTTTGTTTGGATAGGAGAGCTGTACTCAGGGGAGCAGAGCTCAGTTTCTAGAGTGACTTACCCATGGCCCTCCAGAACAGGAAAGGAGGAGTGAACTCAGAGGGGTCAGCAAGGGTCTCAACTGTGTGTCTCCTTGTCCTGCAGGCCCTTATGAATCACCTTTGGATCTCATTCCTTTTTGCCAAAAACTGTTAAAAAAGTGATTAAAGAAGACAATTTAGGTAATACAAACTATTTAACATTTCATGAGCTGAACTGTCTCCTTTTGGAGAACTACAAAATGGGGCAGAAGGTAGGAAGCTTTCATGGGATAAAAAATAAAGAACAAAGAAGAGAAAAATAGAAAATATCTGAATGGCTGGGGCCACATAGTCAACCCTGCTTGGCGTGAGAAGGCGCAGAGTTGGCTTGGCATTTGGGAATCGGATGACTAGATATACTGCATTTCTGGTCAAGCAGAGCATTTACAAGGACACGAAGGATATCTAGGTTTCCACTGGTTGATGTGGCACCATAGGCAGGAGTGACTCCATCTTGGGCTTAGAAAGTTATTTCAACAAAGACAAGGAAATGAAATAAAAATTGTTGGTGCTGGAATCAGGAAGTAAAAAGGCCAATATTTGCAGGCAACAATATTGTGTATATGGGGAATTGAAAGGAATTTCCAGCTAAAGTGCTCCAATAGCAGCAGAAAAAAATATATAGCATTTAACATAGTCTCACAGTAGGATAAAAAGTACATCAAATATATAAATTCTCTTCAAATTCATCTATACTTCATTGCAATCCTAATCAAAATCCAGGAGATACATTATGGGAAAATTAACACATTTATACTAAAATTGATAGAAAAAAATACAACACAATCAGAAGAGCAAAAACTAGCCACATACAATACAATTGGAGAAATTATACCGTGATATATAAAGATATTTTATTAAATTAGACTAATTAACTGAGTCTATTTTTGGTGCAAAGATAGACACATGGAATAACAGGTCACTTAGTGAGTAGAGGATTATATCCTACCATACATGTTTGCTTGATTTTTGTCAAAGGTGACACTGCAATATATCGGGAAAATGAATCTTTGTGAGGAATCAGCAAACCTTTTCTGTGAAGTGCCAAATAATAAACATTTTAGGCTTTGCAGACTATGCAGTCTCTATTGCAACTATTCAATTCTGCCTGAAAACTCTAAAAGACTAGATGTCAACAAATGGGCATAGCTGTGTTCCAATAAAACTTTAAACTGCGTCATACAATTTTCACATTGCAAAATATTATCCTGCTTTCTATTTTTTCCAACTATTTAAAAATGTAAAAAATTTCCTTAGTTCACAGGTTATACAAAAACAGATTTGGCCTATTGGCCATATCTTGTTGACCACTGGTGTTTTCATTAAATTGTGTGTGGTCAGTTGAATGGGAAAGAAATATATTATGACCCCTTTTGACATCATCACAAAAAATCAATTTCAGTAGGATCGTAGGCCTAAACCTGAAACATAAAGGGATATACATCTCTAACTTAACACAGTGGAATATTCTCTGTAACTTGAAGCAAGCAAATCTCTTTTAAAATGTTATTTTTGAAACCACAATCTTGACACTACGAATACCATTTTTACAGAGTTCATAGTTATTTTCATGCCTTTTCAACAAAAAGACTTGTTTGTCTTTTTAAGACAAAACTAGTCATAAATTTGTGCTGTCACTTGCAATTATATTGATGACTAGAGACTTTTACTTAACCATATCAATAACTATGACTAAGGTAAATGAAATTTAATAATTAAAATTGTCTCATGAAATTCTCAGTGTGTATACAGGCTGTTTGTGTATTTGTTCTTGGTAACAACACACAAGAATTACCAAGGTCAGAGGAGTGGGCAGAAGATGAACAGAATGCCAAGTCTTAACTGGTTTATTTTCCATATTCATCTGGTAAAGCTGAAAGGTCAAATGCATTATGCAGGAAATAATATAAAGCCTAAGTCACTAGGAATATACAGCATAGATGCTTACAGGACTATCATATAAATCCTCCCTTTTGTATATTGAATAAACAGTTATAGAGGCTGTGCATTCTGGGCAGTCATCGCATGGCTTCAGATGGAGTCCTGCTGGTCAAACCTCAGATGGGTTATCCTACAGAAAGCAGCTTGAGATCCTGAAAGTCGGAAGGATGAACCAAAACAAATTCCTAGATGAGAATCAATGCTCATCCTGGTAAAATGGCAAAATAACAAGTCTGAAGGCTTGGAGAGAAATGACTTATAAGGATAATGAGTATTTTTGGCTTAGCTTTACATCATATATTATAACTGTGTTTGTATATTATGTTTATATAGTATGTTTATGGCTTGGCTTTATGTTTATGTTCTGCAAAAGATAGTCAGAAATAAGCAGAGTAAAACAACATCTTTGGAGTCAGAACCAGAAGCATGACATAAAATATAGTGTATCCTTGTTATTAGCAGATTCCATATTTACAAATATGCCCCCTTGCAAAACGTTCTTTGTAATCCCAAATCAGTTCTTACTGCACTTTCACAGTCGTTTACAGCCGTGCTCAGAATTGGAGAATTGGAGTCACCCAACGCAGTGTTCCCAGCATCACAAGGTAATGTTCCTCCTCATTTCACTTCTCAAACTGTACACGAGTCCTTTCCACAGTCAGTTTAATGCCATGTTTTTTACATTTTTTGTGCTTTTGTTTTGGTGATTTCCCTGTTTAAAATGGCCTCCAAGCACAGCGCTGCAGTACTGTCCAGCATTCCTGAGAAGGAACTTTACAGAGAGAATGCGCGTCTAAGATAAGCTTTGCTCAAGCCTGACTTACAGAGCTGTAGGAAGTGAGTTCAGTGTTAATGAATAAAAATATGTATTAAATAAAGTGATTTTAAACAGAAACACCCATAAAACAAAGTTACATATTGATCAGTTGCTAAAAATGTTGTGACCAAAGGCTCCCAGGAGCGTAACCCTGTATTTCTCCCAGGAGCGATGGCTCAGTGTTCACTAACTCAGTGTCACAGCACCTTTATAGAAGGTAACTGCTGCCCAAAATGAGAATTGACTATATTGCCTTAGACAAAACAGTTTATATCGCTCCTACTAGAGTAATCTACCATTTTTGCTCCTATGAGCAAATTTTAATTGTTTGATCTGTGATTTTGCTACAATTCACCATCATTTTTTGTTATGACCAATATAATTAGTTTACTGATTATCACTTTGGGACTGTTTTCCGAGTTTTACAAAATAATGAGAATTATATTCCTTCCCTAACTTTTATATTAAATCTCTCAGCCAAATTACGGTTTAATTAGGAAAGAAACTGAAAATTGAGCATGTAATAGCATCGTGATAAGATAGCTAAATATTGATTTTATCTATTTTTTTGAAAATTCCTTTTACATGTAGCAAGCAGCAAATTGAAACTAGAGACAAAATTCAGCAAACATTCTAATTCTTTCATTTAAAAAAATATTATTAATGGGGCCTGCCTGGTGGTGCAGCAGTTAAGTTTGCACGTTCTGCTTAGGAGGCCCAGGGTTCACTGGTCTGGATCCCCGGTGCAGACTCAGGCACTGCTTATCAAGCCATGCTGTGGTAGGCGTCCCACATATAAAGTAGAGGAAGATGGGTACGGATGTTAGTTCAGGGCCAGTCTTCCTCAGCAAAAAGAGGGGGATTGGCAGCAGATCTTAGCTCAGGGCTATCTTCCTCAAAAAAAAAAAATTATTATTAAATATAACTATCTTAAAAGCCTTCTGAAATTATGCTTTTCTCATAGATACAGAAATTAGGACTCAGAGAATTTATGCCTTTACCAAGGTCATAGAGCAGCACAAATAGATAAAAGGCGCCTGATTTTCAGACTAATCTTTTCCCCTTTTAAATAGAATAAGCTTTATTTTCCTCCCACTTTATAAGGTATTTGAGGAATGAGCTAACTATAATCATAGCTACAATATTTAGCACTTATCTTGTTACAGGCATTAATTTAAGTTGCAAATATTAACTAATTTTACGCTCTTAACAACCCTATCATTAAGTACATTCCCCAGAGAAGTTAAACATCTGTCCAAAGTCACAGGACTTGTAAGTGGCAGAGCCGGGAGTGAACAGGACTCCTGAGTCCACCCTCTTATTCGCTAGGTTTACTGCAAGTAATTTCTGGCTATTTGTTTTTCTTTAGGACCCATAAATTAAACATTTACCTTTCAACATCAACCCTATTTTACCGTGCTTTTGAAAACTTCTGAAGCGAAAAAGATCATGTATTTCTCCCATTTTTCTGTTAAAGAAATTAACAGTCAGAAAGAGGTTTTGTCTTTGTTTTGAATCTTTGAAAATACACCCTTTATTGACAGTCACAGGCTGCTCCGGGGAGCTCCCGACATGAAGGGGAGCCCCAGCACCTCCCATCCTCCCATTCTTGCCTGGCCCCAGTCCCTGCTGGCCGAGGGGCAAAGTTAGGGGACTCGTTGGTTCCAAACTGGCCGCTGTGCAGGAGGACAAGCAGAGATGGACGAAAGAGGCAGACTGCTCCACATTGGCAGGGGACAGTTTAAATAAGGAAGGGAACTTATTGGTGAGGCTTGTCTTGGACGCTGCAAGACGAGTAGATCTCCGCATGCCTGGTAAGAATCTTAAAAGTTTCTGTGGAGGCCTTAACGGGCTTCAGGCACATCTAGCGGCCAGGTGGCCTCAACAGCACCGCAAGCTTTCTAGCCTGTGTCGGTGAAACCGCTCCCAGGGAGAGACCACTGGGCGGAAGGCACATTCAGTGACAGGGGTGGAGGGAGGGGCCTCTGATTGAGTGAGTCCAGCTCTAGGGTCAACACGCCATCACATCCTCTGGATGACCTCCTGCCACAGACACCCCCCGCACCCCCCCCACCCCCCCCCCCCCCCCCCCCCCGGTGGTGAGACTAGAAGCGGGGCCGTCCCTGCAGCCCAGGGGGTGTGGGGGAGCGCGAGCAGGTCCCCCCACCCCCGTCTCCCCGTCCCTGCAGTGTGCCGCGCTCAGGGCTGTCCTCTTCCCGCTGGGCTATCAGAGCGTCGCCCTCCGGGCGCCTGACTTAGTGAGGGAAGGCGACTGCTGCCGTGAAGAACAGAGACGCCTTGAAGACAGCCTTGCTGGGCCCCATGGAGCCGTGGCAGTGTGCAGAGGAGGCTGGCCCCTGCCCACCTGTGTCCTCATGAGCTGTCCTTGCCTCCACCGCACTCCTGGTCTGAGGCCTCGGCCTTGGCCTTGCTCAGGTTGCAGACTTCCTTCTTCAGGACGCTGAGCAAGAGTCTGAGAGCTCTCCAGGCTCTCCAGGTAGGTGGCCTCCCTTATTAACCTCTTTCAGATAAATTTCAGACAAGGACAGAAATCTGGACAAGTTGAGAATTTGCTAATAGCTTACCCAAGAAAGTAGTAGTGGGTTTTGGAAAAACTACAAACGATTCAAGATAAAATAGACTAAAGTTGGAATCCCGGCTTAAACATTTGGTGCTACCATACTGAAAATTTACACTTTGATGTCTTGGTTGCCATTCCATGAGAGGATAATATATATTTACTTAAAACTTTTGTAGTGAGGAAAAAAGAAATAACATAAAAATTTCTGACCCATAAAAAATTCTAAAATAAAAACTAGCATTTTTTATGCTTCTGAAAAATTTGTTTTCCTGGGGCAGATTAATTTAATTCCAGAAATTTAGTCACAGAGAGAATTGTGCTTTTTAAAAGCTTCTGTAATTTTGTGTGTCATTTAACACTTTAAATTGTTTGCTATTTCCTTTCTCTATCCTCTTCTGAGTCCTAACTACAGTAATTGAACTACATTATACTATGTTAAAAATGAACTCACATTTGTTTGCAGTGCCTTACAAACATAAAATAATATTCTGTGTTTACTAAATTATTCTGAATAGCACGTGAAAAATGCATTTCTCCATTTCATGTTTTGTGGTTTTAAAAGTAAATGAAAAGCAAGAAAAAATAAAACATTGCTTCAATTCGGTGCAAATCAGGATAAATTGAAACAAGCCCATTTAATCATTTTTTACCTGAAAGAGTGTATTTCATAGAAATAAAAATCAAACATGACTATTTACCTAGGAATATACGAAGAAGTATATTATACATTTATAAACGTAAATGTGCAAGTAAATTAGAAACACTGTTATGCGTTATGCTTCAGCTGAGAGTCCAGGCTGAAATCAATAGAAACATTAAGAAAATGTAAGTTAATTAAGATTATAAATTAGCTTACTGCAAATTGAGATTTTTTTCCCCCATAATTATTCTCTCAAGTGTTCCTTTTCACTCTTATCTTAAAAGAGAATTTACATTTTACAATAAGCAAAAATGGGGAAAAGTATCCATTACTGGAGGGGAATAAGCAAGAAATTGTGGTGTTTCTGTGTATAAAAGTGAGATACAGAGAGAAGGAGGGAGAGAAAGAGCAACAGAAAGAAAGAGAATTGGGGATGCACATGCAAAGGCATTCTAGACTATACTAGAAATGCATTGCTTGAATGTCTATATCATCTTATTAAATGGGTGAATTCTAGAATAAATATGCTGAAAATCCCTCATACTAAAATGTTATCAGAAATGTTGAATAAAATCAAATGGAATTCCTCTTTAAAATATATGGAAGCATGCATCATATGTGGATACAAACTTGCTTTCACCACCTAAATTAATAAACAGAATATTATTCATATCTCAGAGCTCCCCTCATATGCAACTAGTCACTATCTAAAGTATCTTTTCCCGAGGAACTCTCTCCACTTTTTGGCTTATATGCTAGTTTTTCCTGGTATTAAAATTTATATAAATGGATCATATGGTATACATGATCTTGTGTATTGTTTTTTTCAGTCAGTATTGTTTGTGAGATCCATTCATTACTGTTGCAGGTAACTGAATCTCCTTCATTTACGTTGTCTCATAGTATTCCTTTAAAATTAATAAACTACAATGATTTTTCTGTTTCATATAAGGTGAGCATTTGTATTTGTTCCAGTTTGGGACAATTACGTAAATTTGGTGTGTATGTGCATGTAATTCTGTTAGGTATACACTCAGGGGTGGGAGTAGTTGTCACAGTGCATGTGTTTGTTGAGCTTTAGTAGCTATGAGAAAACATCATTCTGATGACTTTTTAAATACTTTTCATTCCCAAAAGCAGTGTTTGAGTGTTCCAGTTGCCTCATTTCTTTGCCAACATATTGTATCTTGAAGCTTTTACATTTAGCCAGGCTGAGGTGTATTTGTGGGTGTTTTACATTTGTTTTATTTGGCATTTCCATAATGAGCAATACGGTTGAACGTCTTTCAATCAATAGGTTTGTTGCTTATTTGAGTATCTTCTTTTTTGAATTGCCCATTTAAGTCTTTTGGCCATTATGGAGTAGGTGATCTTCTTACTCTTTTGTGAGTTATTTGTATATTTTTGATATGAACAACATAATCCTTTTTAGTTATATGTTTTTCAAATATCTTTTTCCATTCTTTGGCTTATTTTCTAACTCAAAGCTTTCTTCTGATAAGCAGGAGTTCCCATTATAAATGAAATCCAGCTGGTCAATCGATTGACCTAATTCTTTTAGGATTATTGGGTTTGGTGCCATTATAAAAGCTTTCCCTATCCAAAGTAAAAAAAGAAAAAAAGGATATTCTTATTTATTATCATCTAGAAAATTTATATTTATAGTTTTATATTTAGTGCCACATTCAACCTGGAGTTAATATTTTTGAATGGTGTAAGGTAGAGGTGGTTTCATCTTGTGCATATGGATACACAAGTAACCCATTGTCTTTTTTCCAGAAGGTTATCTTTTTCTCCTTCTAGGAAGTGCCACTTTATAAAAATTCACGTATATAAGTATATGTATAATAATTCATAAAAATACACACATATGAAAATCTGTTTGGAGATGTTCTCTTCATATCAGAGCCATTATAATAACTTGAAATAAATTCAGTGTGGTAGACTAAATAATGACCCCCCAAATAGTGTCCATGCCCTAATGCCTGAAACCTCTGAATATTAATTTATATGGGGAAAAAAGAACTTTGCAAAGATGATTCAATTGAGGACCTTTGATGGAGAGATTATCTTGGATTATCTGGGTATGTAGTAAATGCAATCACATATATCCTTATAAGAGAGAGACAGAAGGAGATGTGACACAATCAGAATAGGGAGAGGCAATGTGACCAGAGAGACAGAGATTGAAGCAATGTGACCATAAGCAAAGGAATGCTAGCCCTACCAGAGCAGGAAGATTCTTCCCTAGATCCTCAGGCTCTCGGCCCTGCCAGGCTCTGCTAAGGACCATGGCCCTGCTAACACACATTGATTTCAGCATCATGATACAGATTGTGGATTTTTGTCCTCAGGAACTGCGTGAGAATAAATTTTTGTTATGTTGTAGCCACCATGTTTGTGATAATTTACTACAGCTGCCACAGGAAACTAGTACAGTAAGCAACTTCTATCATTTTTTTTCTTAATATTTAAGACTATTTTGGGATATTTAAAGTATGTGACTACTCATTTTATAACTTTGAGACTTGTGTTATCTACATGACTCTCTCGATAAGCCATACCTCATGGATCCTATGTTCTATTTACTGAAGAAAATCCTTAGCCAGCAACACTACTAAGGGTGTTTCAGAGACATGATTTGTTCTTTCTGTCAAGTGTTATTAGTCAGAGGAGGTCCAGCTGGCAAGGTTATTAGACCCAATTGCCTGCCTTTTGTTCTTTCCCTAGCATCATTTCCTCATTAAAAAAATAAAATAAAATAATAGATTACAGGTCAACTACTTTAAATCTCCTTCCTCCACTTTCACTTCCAAGTTTCTTAAGTAATTTTTTTATAAATCATTGTTGACTTTGTTATTTTTCTGCATATCGTAAGATGATAAGTTTTCTGTTATTGTGGTTAATTACACTACTTTTCAGATATTAAACTGACCTTGCATTCTTGAAAAATATAATATGTTTGTGAAGGATTTTCCTATATGTGTATTTGCTTAAGATTTTGAACAAACTTACCACTATTTTTACTTCAAATAATATTTATTTTTGCTGCTATTCTTTTTTCTTTATTACTGTAAGCAAGTCTTATTTTATAAAGCTTTGCAATGATCAACATCTGTCTCTATTGCTTAATTCTATTATATGTTTGATTTTAGTTCTGTAAACTTATGCTTTCATATCTAATATCCTAAGCCTTTGTTATGATTATACTATGACTAAGTAAAATGCCTTATAGATATATACCCTGGTGGAGTTGCTTATATGTACCACGAAACACATAAAATACATTTTCATCTCCTTTAATTATTTTTTTTAAATTTTGGTAAAAACTTTTAATATAAGATCTACACTCCTACCAAAATTTTAAGCATACAGTACAATATTATTAACAATAGGCATGATGTACTGCAGAAATCTGAAGCTTACTTACACATAAATGAAACTTTATACCTATTGAATAGCAACTTTCCATTCCCACTTTCCCCATCCCCTAGTAAACACCATTCTACTCTCTGCTTCTATGAATTTGACACTATTAGATACCTCATGTAAGTGGAATCACGTGGTATTTGGCTTATTTCACTTAGCATAATGTCCTGAAGGGTCATCTATGTTGTCTCATATGTCAGGACTTTTTTAGGCTGAATAATATTCCATTGTGAGTATATGCTGCATTTTCTTTATCCTTTCATCCATCAATGGGCATCTAAATTGTTCCCATATTTTGGCTATCGTGAATAATGCTGAAGCGAACATGAGAGTGCAAATGTCTCTTTGAGATCCTGTTTTCAGTTTTTTGGAAACATATCCCAACTGGGATTGCTGATTATAATAGCCATATTTAAAGAAAATATTAAAGTAACAATTAACAAGGAAATAGATAACTAAAATGTGGTATATTCATGCAATGGACTAGTATAAATCAGTAAAAATAAAATTAGAAAATACAGCACCTTTGTTAACGTGGATACATATAAAAACATAGTCTTGAGTAAAACGAAAAAGTTGAGAAGAATATGTGAAGTAGGTGTATTACTTCTGCTGCCGTAACAAATTACTTAGTGAATTAAAGCAACATGAATTAATCACCCAGTTCTTTTGGTTAGAAGTCCTACACAGTTCTCACTGTGTTAAGGCAAGGAGTCTGCAAGGCTGCATTCCTTTCTGGATGTCCAAAGAAGCATCTATTTTGTTGCCTTTTCTAGCTTCTGGAGACTGCCTGCAGTCCATGGCTCATAGTTCCCTTTCTCCATCTTCATAGGCAGGAATATTGCATCTCACTTACCTTTCTCTCGTCACATCTTTCACTACAGTGGGGAAAGGACTGATTGTAAGGGCTCATGTGATTAAATTTGGCCCACTAGGATGTTCCAGGTTAATCTGCCCATCTCAGGTCAAAGGTATAACCCTAATCATATCTGCAAAGTTCCTTTTTCCAGATAAGAAGATTTCCAGGTTGCAAGGAGTAGAGTTTGGATGCCTTTAAGTGCCATAATTCTGCCTACTACAATAGGGTACTACTCATTCTAAGTCCCAAGACATACACAACTTAGTAATGAGTGTCTTAAGGAAACATTAATGTGTAGCAAAGTCATACTAAAGAGGCAAAGAAATAATAAACACAGTTTTCAAAATAGTGTCTACCCTAGGGTGGGAGAGAGAGTGATAGTTATATAGTTTGAAAGGAAAATACAGAGACAGAGTTTCAATAGCATTGATATAATTCTATTTCTTAAGCTGGGAAAATGGCACATAGTTATTTGTTTTATAATTCTATATACCTTAAATATGCCTTATTGGAATATACACATATGCATACAAGTGAATTTAATAAATGTTTTATAAAATAGAGGTTATGAAATTAATAATGGAAATCACTCATTTAATTATTGCTAATTAATCTCCCTGTGAGAGCAATATAACAATGAAACCAAAGGAAAAAATCAAGAGAACATTAGCTTAAGATTATCTTAGAATAATACAAATTTTTAAAGTGTTAATGGGACAAAATTCAGCAGTTGGAAATATAGACATGCAAGTCTAGCATTTGGGGACATCTTACACATGAGGCATTTATCAATTCAGGAAGCATTATTAACATTAAGCCCCCAAAAATAAATTTTCATGTATACAACAGTAAGATGACAACAACAAAAATAAAGAAAAGAAACTTTAAAACTGAGAAAGAAGAAAAAAATTACTTCCAAAAGTAATTAATGTCTGACTTCTCATTGTAGAAAACACAAGCCAGAAGACTATGGAATGCTGTCTTCAATGAGCTGATTTTAAAAAATTGCCAATTTAGAATTATATACCCAGTGAAAATACTCTTTAGTAATAAAGTTACAATAAAGATTTTTTTAGACAGTGATAACTGAGACAAACAGCAATTGTTTCAGTTTTAGCCATCGTGCTTCATTGTTACACATAAGATGCAAATCCCATAAATGAAAGAGTTGCGGTTTTGCAGTTAAAAAAACAACAACTTTCTCTTACGGTATGATTTTTTTATTGTACTTAATATTTTATGATTATTAATTTCCCACTGTAAAATCAAAATCAATATAGGTAAAGATATAGATATAGATAAGTGAGCTTTCCTGCTTACTATTTACCTCAAGACTTAGTAGCTTAAAGTAATATGAATCTGTTATTTCTCACAATTGTGTCTATACTCTGGATAGTTATTCTGGCCTTAGCTTGACTTGCTGATCTTTGCTGAGCTGCGGATTGGTCGAAGGTGCCACTGAACTTGGCTAGGCCCTATTTGTCAATAGGTGGGTAGGCCACTAGGTTGATCAGGCTAGTCTAAGATAGCTTGGCCAGGAAAATCGCACTCTCCTCCATGTGATCTCACATCCTCCATCAAACTTGGTTCTACTGAAGTGGCATTCATATGAAGAATTAGAGAGATGCATCAGGTCTCTTCAAGTCTAGGCTCAAGTCAGACACAGTGGCATTTTCATCACTTTCTCTTGGGCAAAGCAGGTCATGAGGCCAGATCAAATTCAAAGAAAGAGAAATAGGCTCCACCATGTGATGGTACAAAGAGTCATTTTATTTTGCAAAGTTTTTGATCATGAGAAGGAATGGAGAATTGAAGAAATTTTTGCCATCAGTGTAGCAAAAATGATTCTTACTTCATGGTATTGCTGGCAAAGTAAAATGAAAGGCACTGGCACAACATAGGTAATCCATATGCCAGCTTCTGGTCGAGGTGGCTTTACTATATAATGCAACAGTAAATGCATAGCTTTGAGGAACTATTTTAACCAAGTCAATTGCTTGCCTACATGCCAACAAGGAACAAGTGGAATTTGAAATTAAAAGCACAATAACATTTACATTAGCACCCTCAAAATGAAATACTTAGGTTTAAATCTAATCACTATATATTATATCACCACGGTAGGCTTCCTGGTCCTCCCATTGCCCCTTTGGTCCAGCAAGTAGAAAAACCTCAACAGGATATTAGAAGACAGATAGAGAAACACATTGAAATGTATTCCCCTTCTTTCTCCCTCATTGCTGTCATTCTAGCAATGACTGTGTTCCATAGTTTTGATTGATGTTAGATGTTTTAATTTTCTTTGGAGCCACAAAGTCTGGTCACACCATTTTCCTCCCTTTCTCCTTCAAGCTTATGGTGTAATGGTTTCTTACTACAGTGAATACTTGAATGTTTCATCAAACCTTCATGATCCTTTAAACCTCTCACAGATCTTTAAATTCTGCCTTCGTTAAACTCTCCTCAAGTTAAATGAGACTAAAGAGACTAAATGAGATTCCTATTCCTTATATTCCTATATGCCTATTCTTTTATTCTTCTAGGCTGCTTTAATTAAAAAGAAACATCTTTTGTTCTTTTCGCCTATTTTAATTAGGAAAGAAACACAAAATTTTGGATTGTTTTTACTGCCAGAGAATAATTGAGAATCTTTTCATTTTTACCTTTGAGAATGTAGGTATAATTCTTTAGAAAACCAGAAAAGAATTCAGAAATACCACAGCTATGAGAACAATATGAAGACATGTTTTATACAAGTTAAGTAGTGCTAAAAGGCTAAAACCTGTGAAATTACAGTTAGAGTATAATTTAATTCTAAGTAGTTGAAGATTTTTCATAAAATTCTTTCTCCACTGAAAGTGACTAAATTTGAACGGCTATTTAAAATTTGTGAGATTCAGACAGAGCTTGAACATTTTGACCTTCAATAGAGGGAATGGAAGAAAACTGATTTCACAAAGAATCAAACAAAAATTGCTTTAATAAAAGAAGTAGCATCAAAAGGAACATAGATAGGACACTTGCAGTTGATAAAAGCAGGCTATTTCTATTTTTGCTCCATGCAGTAAACTTGTAACATCGTTAATGCTTCAAACAGAGAAATCATTTTTTAATATAGTAATTGTGAAATAATGGGAATGTATTTGGACATACATTGGAAAAAAGTCTCAAAAATAGCAATATGAAAATATACTGAATAAAGTTTCAGTCCCAATTAAGGTAATGAGCAATTAATAACATATTTTTGAGTGTAAATTTTGTAAAATTCAGGTTTTTCCCTGCAATGCTGTAAAGTCCCTTCCGACTCCCTTCCTCCCATTCATGTACACATTATTTTTACTGCAGTTAGAGCAAACTGACAATTTAGAGATGAAATACAGATACTAGGAATATCCTTTTTGGTCAAGTACAATGGATATTAAATAACTTAGCAAAATAAATGTATATTTTCAGAAAATGTCTGTAAAGCCAAGCTTCTATGCTCTGTTCTGTGACACTGGGGCTCAGATACTGCCCAGGATGGCTTCCTGTGAGGTTATATCAACAGGGGTTTGAGGGAGAAACCGGGTGGAAATAGATTGGAGAAAAGATTTGATTCTTCTTGTTTTGCTTAATTTTCCTACCAGCTACTCTCCAGAAACATCTGTTTACCTCAGCTATAGCAACTGAATTCAATTTTCAGCCAAAAAATATTTAAAAGAATATAAAATTAATAAATAAAATAATATTAAACAAGGGGCTGGCCCCGTGGCCGAGTGGTTGGGTTCGCGCGCTCCGCTGCAGGCGGCCCAGTGTTTCGTTGGTTCGAATCCTGGGCGCGGACATGGCACTGCTCATCACACCACGCTGAGGCAGCGTCCCACATGCCACAACTAGAAGAACCCACAACGAAGAATACACAACTATGTACCGGGGGGCTTTGGGGAGAACAAGGAAAAAATAAGATCTTAAAAAAAATAATAATAATATTAAACAAAATCTAACACCACATAAGAAAATCTTTAACAATGATAAGGTGAGATTTGCTCCAACAGTTCAAGGCTGTTTTACTATTGATAAATCCATTACTATTGTATATCATATAGTATATCTAAAGAAGGACATCTTCAAAACCATAATGAGATAACATTTTATACAGATTAGGGTATAAAAACAAAAGCAAAACCAAAAAAAACCAGAAAAAAAAAAGAAAGCAAGTGTCGGCAAGGTTGTGGAGAAATTGGACTCTTTGCCATTGCTGATGGGAATATAAAATGGTCTAGCTGCTGTGGAAAACAGTATGGCCATTCCTCAAAAAATTGACATAGAATTACCATATAATACAGCACTACTTCTGCACATATTCCCAAAAGAAATGAAAGCAGGAACTTGAGTAGATATTTGTACACCCATGTTCATAACAGCTAAAAGTTGGAAGCAACCCAAGTTTTCATCAATGGATCAATGACATTAAAAAGTGTGATATACACATACAATGGGTTATTACTCAGCCTTAAAAAAAAAGGGAATTCTGACATATGCTACAACATGGATGGACCTTGGAGACATGATACTAAGTAAAATTAACCTTTCTCAAAAGGATGGATATTGTACGATTCCACTTACACACTTATATGGGATATATGAAGTAGTCAAATTCATAGAGACAGGAAGTGTAGTGATGGTTTCCAGGGACTGGAGGAATAGGGGAATGAGATGTTAGTGTTTAAGAGGTGCAGAGTTTCAGCTAGGGAAAATGAAAAAGTTCTGGAGATGGATGGTGGTGATGGTTGCACAACAATGTGAATCTACTTAATGCCACTGAATGTACACTAAAAAATGGTTAAAATGGTAAATTTATGTAATGTATATTTTACCTAAATAAAAAAATCATCAAGAAAAAAGAGATAACTTAGGATTTTCTTTTCCATAGGTACAGAATAATGACTCCAAGAAAACTCAATACACGTTATTGATAGTAACACTCAATATATAGGAATTGAAGGATTAAACCTTAATAGGATAAAACATATTCCTAAAGCCTGAATCTTGATTTTAGTTGAAACACAAGTGATAGCCCCACTAAGATTAGAAACAAGGCAAGGATATCCATTACCTCTACCCCCGTTAACATTGTACTGAAAGTCTTAGTCAATACAATTAGGCAACAGAAATCGGAGGTTTTAGAATAAGAAAAGAAGAGATAACACTTCCTATTTTCAGATGATACGATACCATAATTGAAATAGAAAGCAATCGTATGTCTAAGTCAAGCATAAACAATTTAATAAGGTCGAAAGTAAAAACATTAACATAGAGAAATAAATAACCTTCACATAGACACACAATAACCACCCGGAAGATAAAATCATTTAAATAAAAGCTCTACTTACAATAGCCAGTGAGAAAATAAAATCCTTAGAAATAAACCTAAATTAAATGGACAAGATCTATATGAGGAAGACGTAAAACCAAAAAAACGAAAGATGAAAGAGTACACTTCAACAAATAGAAAGGCACGTCTAATTCTTGTATAGGTAGTTAAACATTCTAAAGATATCAATTCTCCTTAAAGTAATTTATATATTTAATATAATTCTGATAAAAACAAATAATTTATGTAGCTACAAAAGTTCATACTGAAGTTCTTTGGAAATAATAACCATAAACACCTAGGAGATAATTAAAAAGACTCTATGAGAGGTGAATAACATACAAGGCATTAAGATATAAAGCATCTATATTAAAATTGCACTGTCACATAGCAAAGATAATCAGCGCTAATTTAGGTTTAATATTAGCAAATATATAAATAACTGTAAAACTGAGGGAACACAACCCAAAATACAAAATAAATAAGCAAATACATGAAGAAGCAGTTCACAAAAGGATAAGTCAAGTACAGAAAACTGTAGTGATACACCTGTTTTGTCCTACTAAACAATTAAAAGCTTGCCTAAAAAATTAAAGGCTTATTTTGGAAAAGCTATGGGGAAACAGACACTGGCATGAATTGTTTCTGGGACTGTGGCTTGATATAACCCTTAATGAGGGAAATTTGCTAATTTGTAATAGAAATACTTATGTTTACCTTTGAACCTGTGATCCTACTTCCAGGAAATTACTCTGAAAATACACATCCAACTTTAACTTATTTGTTGTTAGTGCCATCAAGTGAATTCCGACTCCCAGCGACCCTGTATATAGCAGAGCAGAACCCTGCCCGGTCTTTCTACACCATCCTCTCATCAGACAATGCTGCACTGCTATTCATGGGGTTTTCATGGCCAATTTTTTCAGAAGTGGGTGCCAGGTCCTACTTCCTAGTCTATCTTAGTCTAGAAGCTCCATACACCATGGGTGACCCTGCTGGTATTTGAAACACTGGTGGCCTAGGTTTCAACATCATAGCAACACATCCCTGCCAAGTATGACAACTGACAGACAGATGCTGTGGTTCCCTGACCAGGAAATGAACCCGGCTGCAGGAGTGAGAGCCACAACTCTTAAACACTAGACCACCAAGGCTGGCTACATTAACTTATCCATAGTGGGTATTCATTGGACCATTGTTTCTAGTTGTAAAATATTAGAAGCAACCTATATTCCATGCATAATTAATTGATTAAATAAATCATACTGTTGGCAGACAATAAAGTGCATTGTACTTGAAAAAACATTGACAACAATCTCTATTAACTGATGACAACTTATACAACCAAAATGTATTAACTGAAAGTAGAGCGTGTAAAAAGTCTATATAGTTGGATACAGTTTATGTAATAAAGAAAGAAAGTAAGAATGTATAAATACATCTCATTTTTTTCTGAAAGAAACACAAAAAGAATAATGCAGAAAATAATGAGAATTTATACCTACAGAAGATGATGTAAATGGGTGGAAGGATTGAGGATCTGAATAGAGTGACTTGTGTTTAATTTTAATTTCCATAACTGTGTTTATATTTTACATAAAAAATAAAATAAACAATGATGAAAAATAAGATGAAATATAAACAGAAACAATTGAATCTATATTTGTTTCAAATTTATAATATGTGCACAACAGAGGGAAAAATATTAATTAAAATAAATTTGAACACTGTATATTCCCTAAAATTTAAGATAAAAGTAACTATAAACTAATATTGACTTCTACTCTATTTCATCTTACATAATTTTTACTCCCAAAGATATGTTTCAAAAATTTCAGAATGAATTTATACTTTTCTATGATTTAGCAAGTGAGTAAATATTTTGAGGTTAACAGGCGCCAGGTTTCTCATTGCTGGAGAACGAAGTTACTAATATGGAAAGATGTAAAGTAAGAATATCCTCTATGGTGATGAATTAGAACAGGAGGTACCAGTATGAACTTATGATGGATAAGTAGGGAGATAGGTAAATAGTATGAACTTGTGGTAGATACATGGAGAGGTAAGTAAGTAGATAGATAGAAAGAAACATATATGTGCATAGCACATATGTGTGTTTAAATATTTTTAGAGCTTAAATGTAATAAATGTAATGATACCCAATAGCAGTAAGCACATCTAGCACCAAAATATTGGTTTCTAAGTAATACGTTTCTACAGGGCTCCATAGAATAATGGCTTACTCTGGCACCAAAAGAGGAAACTTTTATGTTCTGGGAATATTTTGCTGTACTAGAAAGTGAGTAAATTTTCCAGTATGAAGGTTACATGCTGAGTGTCAGAGGAACCAGCTTGAAGGTACTCATACTGACCAAATGTGGAATAATAAAAGCTTCAAAATAAATAGTGATGGTAATTTAATGTACCCATTGAATACATTAGGTATCCCTGAGTCCACCATGATGTAAATAAAGGAATACAATAATAAAGTTATAGGAAGGGAAAGCTGTTTTTTTATATATAGGGACAACAATAATGTAGAAGAAATTATGGAATTAGTGAAACAATATTTGTCAACCATAATAGTGCTATTTGATTTAGCTTCCATAGATGTTAAAATTAGTCAGTACAAATTTAATGAGAAACAGAATATTTATTTCAAAATGTCTCTCACAATGTACTGTTTAATTATAAACGGTAATTATAACTTTGAAATGATAACTTTGAAAAATGGTAACTTTGGAAAAAACCTTACAGACAATATCCTAACCAAGTGGTCAAGGTTAACAGTGCCGGTAATAGGGATGGCAGGCATGATGACAACTTGATATTATGCACATAGAAGGGAACACCACCACTCTTTCCTGCTAAAAATGAATAGCTTGAATCTTATCATGAAGAAAATATAGACTAACCCAAAATTGACATTCTATGAAATAAATATCCTAAACTTTTTAGAATGCAAGGTTATGAAAGACAAAGAAAGATTGAGAAATTGTTTCAGATTAAAGGAGAATAATGTGTCATGGCAATTAAATATAACATGATTATGATTTGGACAATGGGCCAGGATGATGGAGTGTAGAGTCAAAGAGCCTTATTGGGACAACTTGAAATTTGAATGCAGACTCTGGTTTAGATAATAATACTATGTCAAAACTAAACTTTATGGCTTAGACTCTACTGAGGTTATTTTCATATTCTTAAGAAATATACTTTGAGGCATTAATACTAAAAGCAAATGGGAAAACATGTCAAAAATTGGTTTATCTGGGTAAAATGTATATGGAAGCTTTTGGGAATATTTTTACAAATAGTACATGGATCTATTATGTTATTCATGTTAATATTTTGATATTCTTTTTTTCCTAATGACCATTTTATTTCTTTACAGTGTGGCTGGATCAAATGACAGAAGTAGGACAGTGCTATAGAATAAATTTAGGCTTCGAATAGCATTACGTGACTGAGTCACATATAATTTTGAAATGGGACACTGACATATATAGTTTACAAAAAGAATGAAAGAGGGGCTGGCTGTTGGTGTAGTGGCTGTGTTCGTGCATTCTGCTTTGGTGGCCTGGGGTTCACGAGTTTGGATCCTGGGTGCATACCTGCATGCTGCTAGTTGGGCAATGCTGTGGCAGCATCCCACATACAAAAAGTGAAGGAGGACTGGCACAGGTGTTGGCTCTGGATGAATCTTCCTCAAGCAAAAAGAGGAAGATTGACAACAGATGTTAGCTCGGGGCACTCTTCCTCACCAAAAAAAAAGAAGAAGTATGAAAGAGAAAAGTTTCACCTAGCAGCACATATAAGTCTTGATTCAAAATTAATGGTTTGGTACAACTTACTTCTCCCTGATACAATTAAATATTATTTTGCTGTACGTTCAGTAAGTTTTCAGAACAATCTCAAGCACTTCATGACTAATTAAATATCCACTAGGAATTCTATTTTGAGACACTGATACAGTATTTTTATGGGGAAAAGGAAAAAGTTAAAATATATCAAAGATGAAAATAAAAAGTTCATAATTGTGAAAACACAATAATAATAAATATTATTATACAATATACAGTATACAAACCATTACTTTCTATATATTAGACCCCAGAAAACATTCTCCAGAAGAGAAACAGCAGGAATATGAATCTAATCTCAAGAAATTACACTTTTGTTATTCTTCTAAATGATGCAAAATAATTACTTATTTCACAAAGGCCCTAATGAAATTCTGTAAAAAGAAATTAACTATGTAAAGTCAAATTGTTAATTACAGAAATATACAAATGTATTATTGATATGAGTTTCAGTAGGCTATATTATGAATATAAGCATCCTACAGTGTAGCTTTTTCCTTAATAGAGACAGAATGCGAGGTTTCTCTTTTGAGGAAATGAAATAATTACTTCAAATCTCCAATTTTTCTTCTTAAACAAATGGGATTAAGAGGATTAACGCATAATTAGCACTCCCTCAGTACCTACTGTACACATATTCTGGATTTTACATATTCACATTGCCTTTGCTGGCACTTCCCATCATTGTGTTTCATCCAGTTTCTGTTACACAGAATGAATTTAAGTGATAACGTAAACTTGAAAATAGGATGAAACTTTTTAGTATAGATAGCTGGTCTAGCTACTTTAGCCTTACTAACACACCATATTTCTGAAAGTAGACTGGCTTAGGGTTTGTATCAAAGTATTCATATTTCTGATTTAGCCCTTCTCATCAGGATGTTCAGAACATCAATCTAAAAATATTTAAGTTAAAAACAATGACAATAGCAGCAGCAGAAGCAAGTACTCTTACATCTGGCCATTTAATGTCAGTAAGTTCTATTTTATTTACATTTCCAAATGATACTCTGATTAAATAACAAATAATTTTATCCCCTGATCTATTTTCTAAAATATTTATTTACATGTCTCAATGACTCATCTGAATGCTTCTTGTATTTGTTTTTATTCTATGTCATGTAGGCTTAATAAAAATTCTAAAAGTATTGAAGATGTAACATTATTTTATCTTAAGAAAGCTATGTTAAGTACAAAATTGTGATAATAAGCATAATGACTAAAAAAATCATATTTAGTTATATAGAAGTAAGGAACTAAAGTTAGCTCCAATGAAGAAATGAAAATATGCCTGGAAATTCGATAGCCCCAAATAGTAGACCACGATACAGCCAGCTGAGAAGTGAACAGGAAATCATTCTTCAAGCGGGGCAGAGCTGCGGCTATAAAGTGTCAAAAAATCCCCTTCTTTGGGTGACTACTGCTGTCTTCCTCACTCACTTTTCTATTTGAAATAATATCAGTGAGGTATGATTCCATTCTCAGCTGGAGGATCCAAGTCCCTTTGACACAGAGAAGCACTTCAATTTACAACCCAGGTGCAGAGCTTCGGAGAAAGTGGTTCTGGCCATGGCATTCACCATTTACCTTGACTTTGTAGTTTCCAAGGGAAATAGACCTTGGATGTACTTTGCAATCCAAGCCAGATGTTGACTTCTTTACACAAGGGCCTGCTTTGCTGTGAGCCTGCTTCATGTAAATTCCATCTAAATTTTACCCTTCCCCAAAGAACTGTTAGAATTATATGTTCTCCTGTGTTTTGTGAGGTAGCCTTGGTTTCTCTGAATTGCAGTTGCCTTCACTGAAATGGGTCAATAAACTTTATTTTTTCAGGCTAAAAGTTTGTTCTTGGTGGTCTTAGGCCAATTGGGAGAGGACAAAAGTTATTATTAATAAAAATAAATAGGGAAAAGACCTTTTGGTAGCTTCCAATGTGATAAACTTTAAGTGAATGACATAGAAAGAAGGGAGAAAAAGACAAATCATAATGCTTAATACTAGTAACTTAGAACATTGAAATATTTTAAAAAATTAAATGAGAAAATGTATTTTTGCCTGTTGAATAGAATGACAGTTATAATACAGACCAAGATGTGAGAAGCGACATGAATTAGAAATGGGGTCATAAGACAAACTAAAGTAAAGTGTTAGAGCCTGTCAAACTTCTAAAAAACACAAGTTGATATGGGGGCTAGCCCACTGGTGCAGCAGTTCGCACGTTCCGCTTCAGCTGCCCAGGGTTCACCAGTTCGGATCCTGGGTGTAGACACATGTACCACTTGTCAAGCCCTGCTGTGGCAGGCATCTCACATATAAAAAGTGGAGGAAGATGGGTAGAGATATTAGCTCAGGGCTAATCTTCCTCAAAAAAAAAAAGAAACAAGTTGATATAGGGGCCAGCCCCATGGCTGAGTGGTTAAAGTTCCGTTCACTTTGCTTTGGTGGCCCAGGTTTGAGGCTTCAGATCCTGGGTGCAGATCTACTCCACTCATCAGCCGTGCTGTGGAGGCATCCCACATACAAAATAGAGGAAGATTGTATTATTTATGTACGTTGAGTGGTTTTATAAAAATTTTCAGACATAAATATATACATTAAGCAAACAAAGAAAAGGGCTTCTCCCTCTAACTTTGGAGAGGAAAAATGAAAGCTACGGCGACTATCCAGGGGTCAGGGTGTAATAGCCATAGGCTACAGTGGAAAATGACTTCGCCCAAATGTATCAGTGTATTGAGGCCCTTTCATATAGAGTGAGTCAGGGGCACATCAGAGATCAGAAAGTTTCCAGCGAAGGAGAGACCTTATCTGTATTTATATGTTAGGTGAGCTTCCATTGCTGTGTTGAGAACGGCCTTCATAGGAGCGAGAACAGTAAATGGGAGAGGAGTTGCTCCTGGCTTGAAGCAGGAAGGTAGCAACACATGTGCTCCTAGGATTCTGAGTATATTTTGGAAATAGAGGCAGCAAGAATTTAGATCAATTTTATAGGCAATGAGAGAGAAAGGTCATGATACTGATGACTTCCAAATGTGCATTTCCACAGAAGCCATTTTCCCTGAACTTAGGCTCACATTCCCTACTATATGTTCAAGAAAAAACATAATTTGAAAAGTGAAAGTGATTATATTATTTATGGAAGAGAGTGCAAATACCTAAGCAAAGGCAAAGAAACATTTTTGAAAGAATATATCAAACCGATTAGTGGTTTCTTTTGTGGAGGAGAGCAGGAAGAGATGAAAAAGATATTCTTCTTTTTCTTTTTTTGAGGAAGATTAGCCCTGAGCTACCTATCTGCCACCAATCCTCCTCTTTTTGCTGAGGGAGACTGGCCCTGAGCTAACATCCGTGCCCATCTTCCTCTACTTTTTATGTGTGAGATACCTACCACAGCATGGCTTGCCAAGTGGTGCCATGTCCGCACCCAGGATCCAAACTGGAGAACACCCGGGCCACTGAAGCGGAACGTGCCAACTTAACCGCTGCACCACCCGGCTGGCTCCAAGAAGATATTCTTTATTGTTTGAATACTTAAAAGTTATTATTGCATTATCAAAATGAAGAATAGAACATTGCCAGTATCCTCATGCAGACATTGTCACTGTGAACATTTTATTATTACTTAAATTATCTAGATATTTGTTTCTATGTCTATATTCAATTCTAAATTCAACTGGCTGTATCCATATCTATATTAAACATGCTCAGATGCCCATCTCATCATTTAAAATCTTCATAAACATACTGTTGTTTTCAATAATCTATTTTATGGAATCATTTTAATTGGCTTAATCTTGCTCTAAATGGGCAATATTTATGTAATTCTCAAAAATTATGCTTTTTTTATCCTACAAAAAAATGTATCTGCATTTATTTGTTGTTACTTCCTTGAAATCTTTGAGATGAATTAAATGATACAAACATTTTCAAAGAATTTCAACAGCTGAGATCTTGCCATTAACCTCATATTTAAGAGAATATTTGCTTATTTGTTATAGTGGTAATTTTACCTCACCAAAGTGAAAATGAGAATTCTCTGGGCTGTGCTAAAGAATGAGTTGGAATGTAGAGCAATATAGCAAGACACTGATATGATTCTCTGAGGATGTCATTAATTTAGCTTCTCTATTTGGATTAAGTATGATTAGAGAGTCCAAGAAACCTTTAATTTGGGGATTCAAGGTAGTGAAAACTGTGTCTACACTAATATCTGTGTGTTTCGAGTGAGAAAATACTCAACCAGAATTTTCCACAATTGATGTCATAAGACGTAGAGTATAAATAGAAGTTTTGAGTGCCTTAGACATAGTCTGACAACGTCTCTTCATACTCTGACTGGATCCCTGAAGCAGCTTGGATTAGTTAGGGGTCTCCAAAGAAGCAGAAGCAATAGAATGGATATAAATAATTGGATAATGCAATTATAGAGGCTGAGAATTCCCGTGATCTACTATCTGCAAGCTGGAGACCCAGGAAAGATGGTGGTATAATTCCAGTCTGAGTCTAAAGGCCTGAAACGAGGGGAGCTGATGGCGTAAATCCCATCCAAGGGCAGAAGTCCTCTGTCCCAGCTCCAGTAGGACAGCGGGAAGAAAAGGGGGTGAATTCCTCCTTCTTTCATCTTTTGTTCCATTCAGGCCCTCCAGGACTGGATGATGCCCACCCACACTGGGGAAGGCAATCTACGAGTCCACTGATTCAAATGGTCATCTCTCCTGGAAACAACCCCACAGACAGACCCAGAAATAATGTTTAATCTGGACACATTTTGGCTCAGTCGTTACATAAAATTAACTATCATACAGCCATATACACTTTTTCTGTGCATTTGAGAGTAAAACAGACTTGATTAAAAGGCCTTGATTGGACTTGATTGAAGTTGTCTTTTGGTGAGGTCAGCTGGATTCTGAATGATAATTGGATCATTGTGTTGGACCAAACTACTGGAGACCAGATGAAATTGGAGATGTTTCAGGATAGACCAGAACAGAAGGGAGGGATGAGGCAGACAATTAGGCCAGAGGAGAGTAGAACAATATACATTCCATAGGATACCAGCTCAGAATTGCTGAGGCTTAGACGTTCCTTCCAGTTCCATAATATACATAGACCACTGGATCTCACTACCAACTGAGAGAGAAGTGGGGAGAGTGAGAGTACTAATCTGACAAGGTTTTCCTTGAATTAAGTGGGAAAAAGAAAACCAAAAACAGCTGACTTAAGTTCAATTGGTTCAATAAGCATATAAAAGAAAAAGTGGGTTCAAGTAGAAATTTGTTGTTATTGAAAACTAGTATTTTATATATTTAAATGGATATATGTACATATATAAATAGATGTTTCACACCACAGTATGTGAGCAGTAAATTTTTATTAGTTAAATGTATGTTCACAATGTATTTTTCTCATTGTTTGACTATTTTTTAGATTAAAGTCTTAAATCTAGCTATAATTTACATTGCTGTTAGATATAATCTATGAATCTAAATGGGGTCTTTTTGCAATTTTCTTATCCACATTACTACTGTGTATTGAATAATCAATATATTCCCAACTTACTCTAGATTTTTTTGTAGTTGTATATTAAATTGTTTATTCTAGTTCCTTTTTTCCCCTATGGTATTTTTCTCCTGCAAAAAATTCAATATATAAAACTACATATTTATTATTCATTTTAACATTATCCCCATGTCACTCATATTTTCATTATTTTCTTGGATGTAATTTTGTACATGAAATTCAAAACTATTTTTCAAGTTACTTGCTAAAAATTCAATTAGGTTTATAGTACACTAATACATTGAATGCAGGAAGATTGACGTCTTTATAGTGTTAGATCTTATACCCAATGGCATATGTTTCTCTATTTTTACAAAAGACTCCCTTTTCTATTTCTCAGTCATTCCTCAACATTCTTTTATTGAAAAAGTTCTATCTAGAAGGTTCTTTGGCAGACATTGTGCTAGGTTCTGGCACAGAATATTGAGCAGGCATAGTTGAGGTTGTGAGGTGGTTATAGTCTAATGAGAAAAGTAAACGGTCACCCTAGTTTGCTAATTGGAGTGTATTTGCAAACTGAGCTGATGTGAAGAAAAGGAATAACATCCTATAAGCATATATAACAAGGACCATTTCCTAGACCAGTGAAGAAGGAGCAGCCTCCATGAGAAACCGATGATTGAGCTAAGACCTGAAGAGATATTAAAAATTGACTAGATGAAGGAGAGAAGGGCATTTCTGAGCAGCGTGTCATGTGACTAGAAGAATGGTGTGATTAAAAACAGAAGAAAGGTCAATATGAGGCAACTGGTTCATATATCTTTTATGGAAATAGGCAGGGTGTCTATCATGAAAGACGTTGTGCCCATGATGAATGGCAGTGACTGTCGCTAACTATAAGAGTGATCCATTCAGATTAGCATTTTGAGAGCATCACTTAATCTCTAGTGCAAAGAACAGATTAGAAAAAAGCCAGAGGTGATGCAGCGACCAGTTTATGGGTTATGGCATTGTCCAGGCAAGATGCATTGGTAACTTGGATTGATACTTACATTTTCTTATTATTAAATAACTTTTTTAATAGTATATTAAAAATTTTGTTGTATAAACTCATATTCTATACTATTTATTATGGTATTTTCCCACATCACATTAGTATTTTCTTATCATTTGAACATTACTTTCAGAGTTTGAATTATCAAATGTGTCGTTAACATTAATGTCACCATTTGCTTATAGATAAGCAGTTGTTTTTTCAATATTAGGTATGTTTTAAGTTTTTAAAAATAAACTTAGAAAATTAGAACACTTCGATTTACAGAAAAATTGTGAAGGTAGTATAGAGATTACTTACACGTCTCACACTGTTTCCTCTTAGTTTGTCACCATAAGTGTAACCATATCAATACATTCTTTATTCATATTTTCTTGGTTTTTGCCTAATGTCTTTGTTCTGTTACAGGATAGCAACAAGAATATCACATGCCTAAGGGTGGCCTGGTGGCGTAGCAGTTAAATTTGTGCTCTCTGCTTTGGCGGCCCAGGGTTCACTGGTTCGGATCCTGGGCATGGACCTACACACCACTATTAAGCCATGCTGTGGCAGGCGTCCCACATATAAAATAGAAGAAGATCGGCACAGATGTTAGCTCAGGGCCACTCTTCCTCAGCAAAAAGAGGAGTATTGGCGGTGGAGGTTAGCTCAGGGCTAATCTTCCTCAACAGAAAAACAATATCACATGTTTTAGTCTAAGGCAGGGCTTCTTAGACTCCCCTATACTGTGACAGCTTCACAAATTTTCCTCTTTTTGATGTATCTAACAATTCTGAGGAGTACTAGTCACCTGTTTTGTAGAATTTCCCTCAATTGAGATTTTTCTGGTGTTTTTCTCATGATTGTATTGGGGTTGTGGGGACTTTGAAGGAAGACCACAGAGATAAAGGTCACATCATATCACAGGTACATGCTATCAACATGACTGTCTCACTGCTGATGTCGGCCTTCACCCCCTAGCTGTGGCAGTTTGCCAAGTTTCTCCACCGTAAAGTTCCATACTGGACTTTTTGTAAACATGTCACTTCGTGCAGGCAACACATAAGGAGTGAGGAGTTATAACTTTTAAAGGAAGGTGTATCTACACAATTATTTGGAATTATCCTGCAGAGAATATTTGTCAGTACTCTCTCATGTATTTATTTATTCAATCATTTATTAATAACAGTGTAGAATCATTGTCTTCGTTTCCTAGGACTGCTGTAAGAAATTACCACAAACTTAGTGCTTTAAGATAACAGAAATGTGTTCTTTCTCAGTCTTGAGGCTGCAAGTTTGAAATCAAAGTGTGGGCCAGCCCACTCTCCCTCTGAAGCCTCTAGGGAAGATCCTTCCTTGCCTGTTCCAGCTCTGGTGGCTCCTGATATTCCTTGGTGTTTCTTGTCTTGTAATCGCATCCCTTCACTCTCTGCCTCCGTCTTCACACCACCTTCTTCTCTGTTTCTCCGTGTGTCTCTCTGTAATCTTTCCTTTTCTTATATTTGGACGAAGGGCCCATCCTAAATCCAGGATCATTTCTTCTTGAGATCTGTGACTACTTACATCTGTGAGACTTTATTTTCAAATACCTTTACATTCACAGATACTGGAGGTTAGGACTTGAACTTATCTTTTAGAGGACACAATTCAACTCACTACACTCATCGACATATATTTTATAATTGGGTTAGAATCTGATACTAGTTTATTCTGTAGCTCAAACTGTCCCAGCTTTGGACATTGGGAGCTCTTTCAGTTGACTCTTCTGTCATTCTGACCTGCCCTCATTAATATGGGGCCTTTTTTCAGCAGTATCTGATTTTCTGGTAGTATAACATGGTCTAGGTTCATTTTGTATATTTCTTCTCTGTCCTAGAATTGACCATTTCTCCAAGGAATCCTAGTGTATTTCACTGGAGAATGATATTAGAAATCAAAGAATACTACGAGTGCTCATCACTACGGGGGGTGTTGGTGTTTCCACGTCGTCTCTGCTGAGAACACAAAGAATTACATATGTGTACACTAACCTCTGTATATACACTTAACCATAAATATTTCTATATTTAAACATATGTGTATACAATAAGCTGACTATGAGTTCATACTAATGTCTCCAACTCTATTCTATTACCATGTGGGTCATTCTAGCCTTCTCCCTTTGCTTACCTGTAACATCTCACTCCAGCTGTGAAAAATTTGGCTGTCACCATCTGCTATTCACTTACTTAACCTTTCGAGGCTAGTGTACATGTGTTGTGACTTCAAAATTGTTAACTTATATCCAGTTTTATGTTTTTAAAATCACATCATAAAAAAGACAGAATAGGCTTCCAGAGAGTTTCTTCATTTGAAAGGCATGAATATACCAAATAAACTATTTTCAGCGCCATGAAATTTCGGTAAAATACCACACACACCCCACTATCATTACCACCACCAGTAATGACTAAAACAGAACTTTGATGTTCAAGGCAAAATTACCCTCTACCTGTCTTCCATATTAATATCAACTAGTCGAGTGAGGGTCCATAACCCAGTCAGCTCATGGTAAGTAAACCGCATGAAACGTATCCACCAATGTTCAGAGCCTTGCTGATTCTGGCTCAAGATTAATTACGCTTTACCTTTCTACCTATTTGTGCCACTTGCCACCATATGCCAGAATTCCTCATCAGTAAGCCTCCAGTACCTGCATACTAATCACTATATATCTCTGTATGTCCCTTCTTATCTAAACTCCAACATCTCTTGAACTTCTAGCACACTTATCTTAGGTCCTCTGGAACTCACATTCCATGAGAGCAAGAGCTGCTTCTATCCCCAACTGGTTGTGTAAGGGTTTCTTTTTCTGTCTTGCACTAGGTGAAGCCAGGCCTTCCTCAGAGGATGCTGCTTCCCTTGAAGCACAAACCTCATCCTCAGCCTTGAAGTGGTTTAGGGGCCTCTTAATGCCTATTTGCCATTTCCAGACCAGTCTCCCTCACTTGTCTCTAGAAACACCAAATTTTGAATTTTATGTTATCAAAATACAACTTAAAACTTCTCTTCCTTGCGGTAATATTTAATCTTTCTGACCAGTCCTCCTTACTCCTCTAAGACAGTGGCTCACTGTGACTATCTCAGATTGTGCTTTGGTCAGAATTCTAGGGGATTCCAAAGTCATCACACTCCTTCCAATACCATATGTGCTCAGCTGAGTGTCCTCTTCTCCAAGATTCTTATCCTTCTTCTTTCCTTGGAAACTCACTTTCCATGTCATACCCTTACCATCACTAACAATTTCAAATTTAACACACACATCATCTCAGTTTCAAAGGTCATATTCTTTGAACTCAGTTCTCTAAATTAGGTATGTACAAATTTTGAATACTATTTCTTACTGAACTAATTCTTTTACCTTTTTGCTATATATGCCAATTTCTTTAGCAATGCTTCTTAACTAACATATTTTGTCTCAATATTAGTATAACTCTGCATTAAATTCCTAACTCAATGGATACCTAAGAACATTTCAAACTTAACATGGGTAAACTAAAGTCTCCCCCTTCCTCTATATGCTCATTCATTCTATTCAGAGGCTTTTATCCCCCTACAGACTATTCTCAAAAAGATAACCAAAGTCATTATGTTAAAAGTAAGACTAATAATGTAACATTCCAACCCTCCTTGAATATATGTCAAAATTCTTACTTTCAAGCTTTATTTTTCTTCATAGTCTTTCATACCATATAAGACACTGTAGCATTGTGTATGCGTGTGTGTTTGTGTGTGTGTGCATGTCTGTGTGTTTATTGATTTCCTCACTCTCTTTCTAAAGTGCAAATTCCATGAGACATGAACAGAGAGTTTATTTTATTAACTGCTCGTTTATCAGTGCAAAGAACAAGCCCTGGTACATATTAGGCACTCAAAAATGTCTATCTAATGAATAAATGATATCTCTACTTTTTTGTTCAAGGACAAAGATATAGTTTCCTTCCTCTGTCAAGACTTGGCTGTTTTAGAACATAAATTAATCTATAATTATTCTCTACTTTCAGTTGCCGACAATTGTTGTTTGCCTAATAATGGGCAATTTAAATCTTGAAAAAAAAATCTACATTTAGTTATTTGTTTAGGGGCCAATATTGGTAACATAGTGTTCCCTGTGTAATTCACTTATGTGCCTCGTAAAAGATAATGAAAGTTATAAGCATAAAAGTGCATGAAGTATGAAGAGAAAGTTGTCATAAGAAAGCTCTATTTTGGAAAAAGAAACAAACAAATAAGTTTACTGGTAAGAGCGGTTATTTGAAGATTTATATTAATGTGCATATTTAAAATGTGAATGATCAGTTCTTAAAGTTTTATTTCAAAACAAATTCAATATGTAAGTGAATTAACTGAAGTTTTACAGTCGGGAACAAAAAAAATGAACTGCCCTTTACTGAATCATAGATAATCAAGAAACACCTTTAGTGGTATGATAAAAAGTAAGATCAGGGAAAAGCAATTTTACTTAGAATACAATATAAGTGGAAGCTTTGAGTCTGAAAATATGCTGTTATAAAAAATATTGTAAAGAATCACATAGATTAGAAGATTAACAATCAAAGAAAGGTTATCTGCGTTATTTTATCCATGATTCCTTTTAATGGAAACAGCTATTTCTCTAAAATAACTTGTTCTATTTTTGAAGGTTATTCAGCCAGCAAAATTTCAAAGGCAAACTACTTAGTATTATTGTTCATAAATTTATCAATTTGCCAAATATTTATTGATGGCACAGTATGTCTCAAACATTGGAGATGCAAATATCTTTAAGGTGAGTTATATTATATTTATATGGATTCACTTATGAATCATTTGAACTGTTATCCAATGCAATTAAAATGAAAACTACTGAGAAACACTGTTTAGTACCAAAATCAAAAGCACGTGAGTAATTTTAATTCAATAAGAGATTCATAAATGAGGACTTTTTGGAGATTTTAGATATGAAAGATAAAAAAACGTTGGTGAGGTTTGAACTAGACACTTAAGAATACATAATATCTTACCATAAAATTTAGCAATATTTTCCTCACCTAGAAAAAAAAAATTTCAAAGGTATGGAGGGCCGTAACATACTTGGGAAATGGAAAATGTTCAATATGTTTGTTTCCCTAAATAAATGGTCCCAGACATAGAAGATATGGGAAATCAGGACATCTTGTAGTTCGAATTTTTATTCCATATGCAAACCATATTAGTTGATACAAAAATGTGTCCAGGGCCTGGCCCAGTGGTGTAGTGGTTAAGTTTTCATGTTCCACTTTGGTGGCCCAGGGTTTGCCAGTTCGGATCCCGGGTGCAGATGTGCATCGCTTATCAAGCCATGCTGTGGTAGGCATCCCACATATAAAGTTGAGGAAGATGGGTGTGCATGTTAGCTCAGAGCCAGTCTTCCTTAGCAAAAAGAGGAGAATTGGTGGCAGATGTTAGCTCAGGACTAATCTTCCTGAAAAAAAAAAAAAGTAATGTGCCCATAAGACATGATCATATTCCTTTAAAGGCAGCTATTTGATTTTAAAAGGTAATATGAGGGCCAACCCCATGGCATGGTGGTTAAGTTCATCCACTCCACATCGGTGGCCCGGATTTCACAGGTTCGGATCCCAAGCCATGCTGTGGTGGCATCCCATATACAAAGTAGAGGAATATTAGCATAGACGTTAGCTCAGGGTCCATCTTTCTCAAGCAAAAAGAGGAAGGTTGGCAACAGATGTTAGCTTAGGGTCAATCTTCCCCACACACACACACACACAAAAAAACAGTGCAAGTGGGCTTGAGTTTGCCTGAGCCTAACATATGCATTCTAGAGAAGGTAATCATCTCTTTCATGCTCACCTGTGTTCTGCATGAGCTAATGATGAGAGAGAAAAGAAGATAATTTCCTAAGCAATTCTACAGAAGGGAGACTGGCAATGAACATTGTGAAAAAGGATTAAAACTGTCTACTCCCAAGACTGGAGACTATGCCATAGGATATATCCCAGAAACAGTTCAACGTTTAAGTTTGTGAAATGTGGAACTGGGAATTAAATATGTGTGTAGTCAAAGAAAGCCATCTCAAATTAGTCTGTATTCTAAACCTTGTAAAAATGTGTCTAGATTTTACTCTCTGACAGTGAAGCATATTATTTAGAATAGAAACTGTCATACACAAAACTCAAAATATCTCATCATTTAACACAAGAGAAGCTGTTTCCATTCCATGCTTAACAGTTTGATAATAATATTCACTGGGTGGCCTTTCCCGATAGATTCAGGGATCTAAGCATCTTCCATTTATGGTGCTTCCTGCCCTAGAGTCTCAGCGTCCTCTGTGGTGTATTCTGCATCACGTGGTAGGAAAGGAAAGCATGAAGGAACTCACAGGAGAATTTTATTGTATGGATTAGTCCTAGAAGTGACCATATTGTTTCCCCTCACTTTATAGTGGTTATAAGTCAGTCACCTGAAAACATTTAGTAGCAAGGAAAGTTCAAGAATATTCTTTGTGCCTGGGAAGAAGAGGAAATTGTTTTTATATGCTCAAAAATCTCTCTGCCATCCATCTCTTCGTCTGTCTGCTAATGGTCACAAAGATTTCATGTATTCTTTCAACCATGAAACATGAGACAGCCCAAAGTCCTATACATTTAATGCATCCAGCTCAAAGTCCAGGATCAGTGGGTAATTTGCAGACTTTTCCACGATATACAGATGTGGCTTCCTTTGGTCTTGTGGCCTGTGATCTAAAGAAAGAAAAACTGTTATCTGCCATTCCAAGTCCTGTTCCCACACATAACCCGTGTACAACAGAGCAATAGAGACAGAAATCCACGAAGAAAAAAAACTAAACAAAACAAAAAAACATCAATTTGGAAAATGAGAATGAGAGACAACACAAAAGCTATTGGTCCATATCAACTTGGAGCGGTAGGTAAAAATGCTTTGATTAGTCCCTGAGTTTGCCCCCTGCGAAGGAGTTGCTAATTGTTCTCAGGTTCTAGTTTTGCCCTTTGGGAGGTTCCTTCTTGTCTGTTAATCTCCATGTGCCTATCTGTGTTGGGTGTTGTAGATGTCCACTTATGGCGGGGGCATGCATGGGAACCTGTGGGTTGTTTTAAAACACAAATGATTTGTTTTGTTTTTTCTTTTGTTTTATTATGGCTTATTTTTTCTCTGGCAATACAATTCTTTCCACAATTACCAGGCACCTTGTGATCTATTCACTCCTTGTCAGTTCTTTGGGACAGTCAATGCACCAAAGTTCTCTACTAGATGTAATTCTTAATCTGAATTATATCTTTGATTATTTACCCCGTGCTTCAGTGTCTCAACTTAATAGCGGCAATGATGAAACTACTTGACACAATAGCCTGGGTGGGAAGATAACGCCATTACATTTATTTTTGTCCCATGGCTGGTTTGTTTTGTGGTTCAATCCTCCTACGAGGATTCTGAATTTTTCCTTTCCCCCTTCAATATTTATGATCATTATGACTTATTGGGAACACTTCCCTTAGAGGAAGGTCACTAAACTAGTGCCAGCAGGCCAAATCCAGCCATGCCTATTTTTTTACAAATAGTCTATGGACACTTTCTCATTACAATACTAGAGATGGGTAACTGTGACAGAGACCATATGGCTTGCAAAGCTGAAGACTTCTACTACCTGACCCTTTACAAATAGTTGACCCCTAACAGAGTCACTAAACTCATCATATTTCTTCCAACTTATCACAGACAACATTTTGCAGAATATTTTTGCAGTACATAAAATGGCTTTCCAACTCTCACCTTGTTATGTCTATTTCCTTGCCGCTGGTTTCCCAACTGCCTAACCCATGTCACATATTTTAGATTTTACTGGGGTAGCATCTCTCTTCTCTATTATGCAGTGTAAGCTGTAATAAGCTGTCCAAGTATCACGGGGACAACAAAATGGAAAGTTCGCTGTTGTGTTGTTATTGTTCTCATTGATTATCTAACACCTCAGTATGTATATTTGGCTTTTAGCATTCCGCTAAGTCCTTCAGAGATCTATGCTCCTTCGATCTGGTGCTTCCACCAACCCTTAGGAATTCAGAGCCCACTTGTATCCTTGTTATTAGCAAGTAGAGAGAAAAGGAAGAGAGGCAGATCGCACAGGAGGGTTTTATAGGTTGGTTCTGGAGGTGGCATACATCACATTCACTGGCCACTCCTGACTGCAATGAGATTGGGAAATTTAATCTAGCTTTGTGACGAGAAAGGCGGTGTAGATTTTGAGGAACACATGCCTTCTCTGCTGCAAGAAGACGTTCTATACAGTATCATCCTCTTGAAGTAGTATGCGACTTAAATAAACTGTGGCAGGTTCACAGGTGAGTTGTCTTAGCTAAATTTAAATTCACAAGTTGTAAACTCTAAACAATTAGCATAAACAACATAAACTTTCTGAAACTTAAAATAAGATTTTGTCTACACTATATCCATTATCACATGGATAACACTGCATCTCTGTGTAAATATTTATCAAAGCTTTTGGATTAGAATAACCTAAATTGAATGACTTTCAGACAAAATATTAATTGGAATAATTGTTCAAGGAGCCAGGGATTTGTTTGACTTCAAAATAGAGTGGGCGTGGGTCCTGGAATGTGGTCATCTTGTATATCTTGTTAATTTTTTGTTCTCTAAAAATTAGGCATGTGAGAGACTAAAACAACTTTTGAATTTGTGAGGAAACCAAACCCATTTCTATAGAAGCAGCATTAAGCTACATTTACTGAAAGGATCTAAATTCCATATGAATATCTCCACAGACACATCAGCAGAATAAAAAAAGAAAATACGAGGATAGGTTTAAATTTACGATCCTTTTCACTCACCGAAAAAAGAGAATGTGATTGCAGAATTTACGTCCTTTGGGAATTGCCTTTTTGAGTTTGAACCTTGAAGGAATTTAAAATTAAGCTTTAATTTCTCCATGAGTACATACACGTACAAATCCTTCGATGGTTTGAAACTATCAAAGGATTTATACTGAAATTGGGGGCATATTTGTATTCAACTTTCATTGTTGAAAACACTTTATGTCATTTGATGTCTTTGTTGAACCTCTGATACATGGTGGACTGTGCAGTTGAATATGTATTGGGATGGACAATTGAGTAGTGCGTGAATTGTCAGCCTTGAAAGACAAGTAACTTTAGTGAAATTATCTGATTAATTCATGACCATTTTTTGGTCTCTGATGTAAAAATCTACAGTACAAATCAGGGATCCCAAGACAACACATAAAAGAGCAATAGGAGGTAAGAGTTGGTGGAGAACCATACAAGTACAGATTTCCTTTTCTGGATGTATAATCATGCTCCTGGTATCTTTTCCATTCCTGCTAGTGGAAGAAGCCCCAGTCATTTAATGCTTCTGGCATTGATCTATCTCTTCCAATTTTTCTCCCTAGAAAATAAATAATGCTTTTGTTTATTGAAAAATTAAGAGAGTAAACTAGGCAAGATTGGCTATTCTCTCTCTTTTTATTCTTGGCAGCAGGCTGTTGCATAGAAATAGAGTGAGCAGATGTTCAGTCTCTGTCTTCCATGGCATGTGTTTCACAAGGGCAGATCCCCATGTGGAACAGGGGTTTGCACTTGGGTTTCACTGGCTGTATTTGGGTGGATTTGGCTACCAGGTGTGGTATTTAGGTCTGGGCACCCCATTTGCGTTCAAATATGAACCACATGTCAGTAATGTGATACTGTGATCTCTATCTGAGGACTCTTCGGCCTTATTGCTCTGTTAGTTCAGACTTCAGGAGAGGAAGGGGGATGCTGTACTGAATTTACACACACACATACATGCACAAGTAATTAAATCTATTCATTATGTGTTTAGACTATAATAATTTTTCAAATATATGAATTTAAAGTTTAAATGTTTCATATTTTTATATTTCTAGTGAAATAAACTACGAACGTGGTATAAAACATTAAATGGTACTGTCAGACTTAAAATAATAATAAAAAATCAACTGTCCTTTACTGCCATAGTCTCCATCCCCAATTCACACACCCCAGACTATCACTCTCAAGTCCTCTTGCAGTCCCCTTTGATATTATCAAAATAGCATTTGATTTAACGTATTGATTAATTTTTTATCTTTTGACATTCTATCATTAACAGTGAAAATTGAGTCATCTCATTCACCCCACACCTAAACATATCCACCTGCACTCCTTCCATTCTCCTCTTAGAGTTATAGCAACAATCTTGGTTAAGTAAGCAGTTAATGATATGATAGTTTTGACTATACTAAAACTCTTATTGAGTATCATAGTTTAATGACTCATAAATGAATTTTGAATTGTATTCAATGATACAACTGAGTTTTTGTGATCGTTCATTCGTCCTCATAGTATTAAATAGAATTTAAATTCTGTTTTGAAAATATTCCAAACCCATGAGGTGGTATATCTACTTTTTACTCACTGGTACCACTCTTGCAGCCTTACATATCTGTACTCTCATCTGGATGTGTTTTCCCTGAGCCTGACACAGTCTTAACAATTGATCTTTCCATCACCTTCATCCTGAGACTTCCTATTACTCCTATCCTCTTTTCTGTAGCCAACCTCCTGGATGCTATATGCTTCTTTCATAGATAGTGTGTTGGAGTACATTCCTTAGGACTTCACTTTAAAAAGTTTCTCAGGGGAGCATACGTATAATGAGACTTTGTATGTGTGTAATAGTGTCATCTCTTTCTTTTCAGTTGAATAGGAAATTGCGTCATCTCCTTCTGCGTTGTCGAATGTGACATGGGTTTGGCAGTTGGGAAACAACTTTGCACTGTTGAATGCGAAGAATAATGTGGAGGCCTTGCTTCATTGTCTTCTAGCTTCAAATGTGACTACTGAGAAACATGATGATGACTTTTTCTTGGCATTTTACGGTACTTGCTCTTTCTTGTTCCCTTTTTATTTCTTCTTACTTTTTAAGGAACTTCTCTTTATTATATGCCTGCTGAAGTTTGGTGGTGGTATATTATAGGGTATGTTTTTATAGTCATTGATTTTTTAGTTTAACAGCTCTTGTAAGTGTAAAATTTTATTTCTCTTTGAAAATTTATTTTAGTTTTTCTCTGAATTTTTTGCTCAACTTTATTTTTCTCATTCTATAGTTGGATATTAGACATACACTGACTCTCTTTTTCGTATATTCTTTTTTTACGGTTTATTTATCTTTCACTTCTACTTTCAAGGAGGTGTAGTTAACATTATTTTCTAACACTTTGATTATAAAAAAGAGTCTACCATCATTCTGATAGCGTAAATACCAAAATTATGATTTTTATGCCATCAAAGTTAGAAAAACAAGAAATTATGATAGAAAAATTTCCAAATGTTCTTTCCTGATGTATTGATTTATTTGTGGATCTTACTTAAGTGGCATTGTTAATGGACCTTCTCTTCTTCCGTGCTTGTAATAAGTGAGATTATTTTTCAGTCTTATTTTCCTAGAATTTAACTTTCCTGCATATTTCATGTTCCCTTATCCTATCTTTTATCTGTATTTTTACATTGAGAACTTTTGTCAATTATTTTATCATTCTTGGCTGGCTGCTCATATATAAGACTGAGGCAGCTAAAATCTTATAGGCATTTCTGTTCACAACCAGGACTTGCCAACAGATTGGCTGCCATAAATTGAGTGAGTGAATGAGGAACAAGTCATTCTTTGACAGAGCCACACAGTCGATATTATTAGGTCTTTCACTGACATTTCCTCCTTTTCTGTATAGTTTCTCTCTGGTCTTGTGCCTTTCTTTGCATTTCTATTTTGTGCTCTGCTGGTTCTATGCTTATATAACAGTTGAAAGATTTCACTTTGTTGTGGGTTGATTACATTTAGAATTTCCTTAAGCGTTCATCTATAAATGAATCCAAGTTGGTCTGAAAGTATTTCATTGCACTTCTTAGCATTAGCCAGATTGTTGGCAATGTAACACTGTAATATTACATTGCCAACAATCTGGCTTAATCCAGTTTATTTGCAATCCTTTTGCTTTGTTTTGGTTTTGAAACACATATTCAGATATTAGAATTTGGAGAAGCTAGTTCAAAAGGATTAAGATGGTCAAATCAACATTACAAAGTGGATAGTAATTAAATTTCAGCTTTATATCAAATCAACATCTTTCACAATCATTCGTTCTTCACTTGGCTGGGCGGCAGGCCTGTATAATTACTTGAGTAGACCTATCACTTTCTTAAATGTTAAGGCAGAAAATTTCTTATATTTTCTAGTAAGTATACACTAACTCTGTGGTACTGATTACATTTTATAAGCCAAAATGTAATAAATTTCACTCTGCTTTACTTATATTTATGTTGAGTGTCATGGGCCGCTCAGCTCTAATTTCAATCAGGTAGTCATGCTTGTCAATATAAATGCAAATATGTATGAGATAAAATTTCCAAAGCTTGCTGTCACATCTGTGTAATGTTTTCAGGAATCCACCAGGCTAAAACACACTAGTTGAAAGCACTTTTGTTATTTCACACCAAATAATCATGGTTAAAACTTTATAAACCCCAGGTTAAAGCTTTATATATCTTTTGACTTGAAGCTTAAGATGAAGTTTTTCTTATCGTAAAATATTTGAAACTGTGGTGAACTAAAATGTGTTGTTATATAATTTCACAGTCACTAAACAAAATATTAGATATGTTAACCTTTGAAAAACTTAAGTCTTGAATGGTACCTGGTGTGGAAACAATTGGTGACATTTCAAGTTTTCTAGCAGTTGTCATTGACAGCATGATAAAGTAGTTTACCATATAGTTTTTAAGTAACAGAAAGAAATAGTGCTCCCGGCATCATAAAAACTTATCCTTTCTTAGAAGAGCCTTTTGTTTTATACTTTGTTCCTTTCAGTGCCGATAGACTAAAGACCATGAATATCAACAAAATAGTTCAGTCTACTTTATTAGGTCTCCAAGGCAGAAAACAGTTTCAAAGTCCACAACTGCCTATATCTCGAATTCCAGCTTTTTCTATTTTCTTATTCATATGAAAAGCCTCCTTTATCTTCAGCAATATTACCACAACACTTAAACTCTCTGGATTAACCATATTTTCTTTGTTAAATTTGGAATGAAGGCGCTGACCCTGTGGCCGATTGGTTAAAGGTCTGCGCGCTCCACTTTGGCGGTCTGGGGTTCACAGGTTAGGATCCTGGGTGTGGATCTACTCCACTCATCAGCCATGCTGTGGAGCATCCCACATACAAAATAGAGGAAGATTGGCACAGATGTTAGCTCAGGGCAAATCTTCCTCACAAATAATAAATAAATAGGTAATAAATTAAAAATTTTTAAAAAATTGGGGATGAGAATAAACCCATAGATCTAGTTCAAATTTGAATACTTTCTGATACTATAAAAATTTCATAATAAGTTTATATAAACTAGGAATCTGTGGGGTAGAAGGGATTTGTATAGATGGGATATGAAAATGAGCAAAAACATTAATTGTTTTGAAGGATTTTAATATGTGATTTACTGAACTCCGGCAAGCAATCTTTTGCTGTTCATAGTGGAAGAAAACAATAGCTAAGAAAGGAAGAGAAAATGACAGAGAAAAACTACACCTTCAGAAGATAGTGAAAAATAAAAAACGGCTGCAAAGAGATTGGTATTTAGTTTTAGGGCTTGAGAATGAGAAGGAAAGTTCTTCCTAAGATACCGTCTTTTTTTTTGTCTCAGATACTTCCCCTTTACCTTTTTTTCTGGTCCTAAAAGTGAATTAGATGGTCAATAAGGTCTCTACAATTGAAAAATAACATAATTTGTGATCTTTACGTTATTTAGATATTCAGTCTGAGTTGCATAAATGTTTTCTGAGAAGACATTTGAATTCATGGGATTGTACTAATACTGAGTTGTTAGTAGTAAACAGAATAATGTAAGGGGTATAGTTAAGAGGAGGGAATTCCTGGGGGTAAAAAAAAAGCTTGTGAGGAACCATCCCAGTCATGTGTGTCATTTTTTCCCTGATACAAATGGATGCTGAGCAGTGTAAAAGGAAGTATAGAGAGGGTATTATTTGTGACAAAGAGAGTGGAGATTTATCAAGAAAATCTCCAAGATTTACCACTGGTTGATGGGCAAAAAAAAGAGAGAATAATTTCTCTAGAGAGTTATGCCATGTGTTAGTACTCTGATTCTCTTGTGAACCATTTTTTTTTAAGAATTACAAAAAAAATATTCATCTTAGTGATTTTAAATAACTTTGACAGCACGTGTGTTTAATTTTCAAGATATATTAATTTTTGAGACCTATAGCTAAACATATTTGAGTATTGTAATCATTTCCTATTTGTGCCATAACATTAGAAAAAAGATATGGCCATATCCAATAATCAATTGTAAAATGTCCTCTTAAAAGCTTAGCGGCTGTTTTTCATGAGCAGAATTACATATGTAAAACATGATTATTTTACAGACATCTAAGCCTGAAGTGCTACAGTCAAGTAGTTAATAGGTGTTAGTTTTGTGTTGTTAGAAATGCTAACCATCAGTGTTCACTGCCACTTCTACAGACTGCTAGAATGTATTATCGAAAATGAAACAAATGCATTCTGTTTTTAAAAGCCTGTAACATTTAATCTGCCCAATAAAGTAGTAAAGTTATTCTAACTTCACACAGGCATTGTCAACTCTTAAAAATAATTGCCTCTGCAAACCTTTTAAAGAATCTTGATGCTACTATCCAACATGAATAAGGATCAGAATTCCAATAAAAGTCAGTATTGGAATTAAGACATATTACTCACTTTTAGGCAGGATGAGTCTGAAATAATAACGATATATCCATGTGGAGCTGTGATATAAGCAGTTGAAGGCAAATTCACATAATTTGAGTTAGAAGCTGGGAAATTCATGTTGACTTAGGAGTTGAGAGTTTAAAAGATTATCTTTTTATTGTCATTAATTCATAGCTGATAAAAGGAAAGTGAGGATCCATAGAGGGTGCTGATGAGCTCCCACAGACAGGCTGGTGAGGATGAATTCAATCAGGAAGAAAGGAAAAAAGCACGTCAGGTAAGAAAGATGAAAACTGACAAATTTAACAGGGGGTTCCTAGGAAATTTAACAGTGTTGTTTTAGAAAAAACATCGTTAGTAAAAAATTCACTTTTCAGTATAAGATATGAATAAAAGAAACATCTCCTAAAGAAATAATAGTATGAAATAGAGCTATGACCTATAGAAGCAACATCTTGTATTGAGCTAGTACATATTTTATTGTTATAGCAATTCTATGATTTAACTTCTCTTTTACTCAGGAAAGATATTAAGTCTTATCAAATACTACTTTTCGACAAACATTGCCTTGTCTTAAAAAATCTGTCATTCAAAAATCACTATATAACTATACATTCATATAATATTTTATATACATGTATATGTGTGCAACTGAGTCAGACAGGTGTTATCTACACTTTGTCAATAGGTTTTTAAAATACTTTTATCTAGTTAAAGTATATACATGTGTATATAAATATTTCAGTATTTTTACTTGTTAGATGTCTTTATTATTTGTATACTGGTTTTAAGAAAAAGGATTTTAAAGTTATCCTTTTTCTGTACTTTAGAATAGTCTCAACCATATCCAAGCTATCAGTTGTTAAACAGGCCTAAGGTTTAACCATTGCAATCCTTTGAAACTGGTACTTTGCATGGAGGCAGTCAGTGAAAATGAATGCAACCATCTTTAATTCAGTTTCTCAGTTTTTTTCTGTAAATTCCTCTGCTTGGGTTTTTCTAGTTGATTTTCAGTTAAAAGTGAGATTTTGCACTATATATATATATATATATATATATATATATAAAGTATAGAGATATATATATGTGTATATCTGAGGCACATTCTCAATATAAACACACATATATATCAGCTACAATTCAAAGTAAATATATGTCTTATGCTGTCTTTTCCAGAATATCTAGTATTGGGAAACTGGATAAGCTCATTCTAATTTGTATTTCTACTTGACTAAGTGGTAATTTATGTTGAAACAGGAAAAATATAATTGCTATTGAGTTTAAATCAATATCCGCTGAACTTCTAACAACTCAATACTGCAGGAAGTTTATATAGATTATCTTTAATTCTTAACCATAAGTCTTCAAGGTAGTTATTATTTCTTTTTTTTTTTCAGTTATAAGCTTGAGGGGCTGTGATTTTTAAGTAATACTCCCCAAATATTTCACTAAACAACTATTAATTTAAGCACATTATGGATATCTTGTTTCGAAGTTATATATGCTAAAGTCTTAAATCATTCTTAATTTCAAAACTAATTCCCAAATCAGTGGTAATCCAGTACAGTTGTTTATCTAAAGCATGCTACCTCTCATCCAGTCTCTTTATACACACTGGGGATTGTGGAGATAAAAGAGAATGAATCCTTTGTCCATAAGAAACTCATATTGGGTAAAAATATGTACATATAAGGGGCTGGCCCCGTGGCTGAGTGGTTAAGTTCACGCACTCCACTGCAGGCGGCCCAGTGTTTCGTTGGTTGGAATCCTGGGCGCGGACATGGCACTGCTCATCAGACCACGCTGAGGCAGCGTCCCACATGCCACAACTAGAAGGACCCACAACGAAATATACAACTATGTACTGGGGGGCTTTGGGGAGAAAAAGGAGAAAAATAAAATCTTTAAAAAGAAAAATATGTACATATAATACAAAAATTAGAGGACATTTTAAAGGTTTTTAAATACTTTTTTTTAAAGCAATGGGTAACATTTTTAGTTTACATTTAAGCTATTATAAATGTTATATGTAAAAACATACTTGAAATATAGTATTATTAAACAGCGCAGAACATTGAATTAAGAAAACAAATATCATTCTAAATCTCCCACATTTTTTAAAAGAATCTTAAATATGTGATGTATATCCTCCCATATATTTTCCTATCAAAATATGTATGATGCATTTTATCAAAAATAAGTCACTCAGTATATTTGCTTTAAAAGTCCTCTTTCTCTTAAATATATATGGTATTTTCAGTCATAATAAACATTTGACAGATAATTTTCCTTCAACATGCAGCCAGAATAATTTAATCAATCTTCTAAAAATTATAATTCATTTAATTTTCCCAGTATTCTATTATCATAAAATATCCTGGGCATACTTACATAATATTTTATCTGAATTACCTTATCATTTTCTTCTTTTGGGGTAGAAATGAAATTTATTTTTGCTTGGGAAGGAGCTCTGACTTGATGTTTCCCATATTGTACTCATTCTCTGTTATATGACTTATAGAAAGTTATGAAGTTAATGTTCAGAAATTATTTTTATATGTAAGAATTACTCTTTCTAGTTATCTGGTGATTATTTTCTGACCCAAATAGTTCTTTTTTTATGAGATGTGACTTTATTTTTTTATTTTTTTAAATATTTATTTGTTTGTTCTATTGAAGTAATATTGGATTATAACATTATATAGTTTTCAGATGTACATTGTAATATATTTCGAATTCTATGTAGATTACATTATGTTCACCATCCAAAGACTAATTATAGTCCATCACCTCACATGTGAGCTTAATCACCCTTCTCCCTCCCCCTTCCCCTATGGTAACCATCAATCCAATCTCCATTGGTGTGTGTGTGTTTGTCGTTGTTTTTATCTTCTACTTATAAATGAGATCATATGGTATTTGACTTTCTCCCTCTGACTTATTTCACTTAACATAATACCCTCGTCATCTATCCATGTTGTCACAAACGGCCGGATTTCATCATTTATTGTGGCTGAGTAATATTCCATTGTGTATATATACTACATCTTCTTTATCCATTCGTCCCTTCATGGGCACTAGGTTACTTCCAAGTCTTGGCTATTGTGTATAATGCTGCAATGAACATAGGGGTGTATGTATCTTTATGCATTTGTGTTTTCAAGTTCTTTGGATAAATACCCAGCAGTGGAATAGCTGGATCATATGGTAGATCTATTAATTTCTTGAGGATACTCCATACTGCTTTCCATAGTGGCTGCACCAGTTTGCACTCCCACCAGCAGTATTAGAGGGTTCCCTTTTCTCCACATCCTCTCCAACAATTGTTGTTTCCTGTCTTGTTAATTACAGCCATTCTGAGCAGAGTGAGGTGATATCTCATTGTAGTTTTGATTTGCATTTCCCTGATAGCTAATGATGTTGAGCATCTTTTCATATGCCTGTTGGCCATCCATATATCTTCTTTGCAGAAATGTCTGTTCAGATCTTTTGCCCATTTTCTAATTGGGTTGTTGTTTTTTTTGTTGTTGAGATGTATGAGTTCTTTGTATATTTTGGATATTAACCCCTTATCTGATGTATGGTTTGCAAATATCTTCCCCCAATTATTAGGTTGTCTCTTCATTTTGTTGATGGTTAGAAAACTTTTCTGATAATTTATAGGGTCAGAAGGAATTGGCAATTAAAATGTTGATACATACTGCAAAATTTCACTCTATTAAATTGGAATCATTTGGTAATACTGTCAGTACTGTTTATTCCCTCAGGTCTTTATCTTATCCAATACTGTCAGGAGTGTTCTTTGGCAGTATCTATTCAAAATTGCGTAAACAAATACCCTATGCACCACCAGTTCCTGTCCTATGTTGATATCCGGTGGAAATGCACACATGTAAACCAAAGACATGCCAGGTTATATTAATGCCCATGTTCAGAATAGCACCAGAATAGGAAAAAATATTTAAAAGAAGTCCATCAATAACATAATGAGTGAATAAATATATATAGCAATAAATGTATATAATAATAAAACTATACAAACTAATTCTAAAACCAATAGTGTGAATGAATGTTGGATTAAAAAAACACCACCACGTTAATTCTCTAATATAAAGTTCACAAATAACCGAAAGTACTAAATTATGATAGAAGGTGACATTAAGACTTTTATATGAATAGGAAGATGTTAATGATTGAGAAGAAGCCTGACAGCTTTTTGAGCTGCTGGTAATGTTCTATGTCTTGACCTGGTTGGTAAGCACATGAGTGTGCTTTTTGATAAATCGTGAAGCTGCACACTTGTATTCATGTATTTCTTTATATATTCTAGTTAATTTCATTAAAGAGTTTATTAAAGACATGTTTTGACATTTTTTGCTTATTTAAACACTATTGACAGCTGAGAATGGTAATGCCTCATGATGACTTGTTCTTCCCTTTTGGTTTTCTCTTTTTGTTTGTACGGTTGTTTAGTCTTTAATGTATTCCTTCTTCTCTATTCACAAACTATATTCTCATGGTGTGAATCTCTTTTACTGCATTGTAACACGAAAGCTTTTGTATATATTTCAACTGTTATAATAAGAAGAATGTTCAGTAAACTATAACTTTTATGTGCCTTTACAACAAATTTTTTTGTGTGTTTCTCGTTCAAGGGCCTTAAACTTGGTTCACATTCTGTTAGAGTCCAGTTGATCTTGTCCCAGTTTGACTGATCTTGCTCCCAAACTGTGGGTCATATTTATCTATGTCTCCTGTATTCATGTGCTAGGACCAGCTGTTCTCCAAGGTGTTTTTTTCTCATCCAGGATCATAGAGTGCAAGAGGTCAAGCAAAACTACACAGTCACATTGAAAGACTCTCTTTGCCTCACATATACTAGCATCCCATTCATCAAAACAAGTTGCATAGACAATCTGAACATCAATGGCGAAGAAAAATGTATCCCACCTAGGGCCAAGGTTAGGGTGAAGCTAGTGAGGGAAAGTTGTGCAACTGAATAGTGCCATCCAGTCTTTATTTAGAATTTTGATATTTTGATATCATTAACTTTTTTTACATTAAATTTAACTTTTTTCAAATATCGTATTAAAATGTCATTTACTTTATTATTGAGGTTTTGGTTGCCCATTACATTTTGTGACTGAGGAGAATGGAGAGTGTTTAACTCACATTACCCTCATTATTGCCCTGATTCTACTTACTGTAATGAGTCATATTTAAAGGCTGTTGACAAACGGTGCGGATTATATATAATAATATGATACAGCATATGTACAATGATAATATAGAATATTTACAATAGTCAAATATATAGTTAAGGTAATATAAAATAATTTGAAGGGTTTGTCACAAAAATCAGAATAATAGTTTATGAGCTCTATGAGTGTCTACAAGTGGCTTCTAAATTTTGGCACTCAATTTCTTTTTTTTTCTTCTTTTTTTGAGGAAGATTAGCCCTGAGCTAAAATCCACTGCCAGTCCTTCTCGTTTTGCTGAGGAAGAATGGGCCTGCGCTAATATCTTTGCCTATCTTCCTCTATTTTATATGTGAGATGCCTGCCACAGCATGGTCTGATAAGCGGTGTGTAGTAGGTCCACGCTCAGGATCTGGACCAGTGAACCCCAGGCCCCCGAAGCAGGGTGTGTGAACTTAACCACTGTACCACTGGGCTGGCCCACCTGGCACTAAATTTCTTAATCCAAAAAGTGGTTATACACATATGTATTTTATAAATAATTCTAGTAAACTTTTAAAATCACACACACTCACTTCAGTGCTTACAAAAAGTAAATAAAGTGAATGTGTCTCATTCTGATGCCCATAGTTGCATGAGTTGATGAGAAAATTGCCAAAATCTTAACATAAAAATTCATGTCTCCAAGAGCAAATCCAGATCCTTGGTAATAAGAGAAATATTTTTATTTCATATGCTTTATTTCTGTGCTCTCCTTAAACAAAAATGTCTTTACTTGGATCGTGAGTAGTGTTCTTATTACATATGTCAAAAAGATCACTCATTCCTGTGAGATACATATATATATATACACACACATATATCATAAATATATTATACATGAAACTATTTCCAAAAAATACTTGTTTTCTGATTTTTAAAATTCTCTTTTTCAGGTGCCTTGAATATGTGATTAATGTGCCTCTTCTGTAATATAAAACTGCCTGGACTATTTGATGCTGTGAATTTACAGTAGCCCAGCCAGCGTAGGGGGCAGATAGGGTTGTGGAAGCCTAAAAGTTTTAAGTACTCTAGCATGAAATTAAAAATAAATTCAAATTAGCTTAGAAGTCTGAAGTTCAATTCTTTATGTTCTAATTTTCTACTTAGATTGCCTACAAATAATAATTCAGGAAGGAAATTTGTATCTACTTACCCTACCTACTGTGCCAATGCTTTGAAGGCAGAAGGGACAGTGTGGCAATGTCGAGGAGGACCTATCCCACACCCTTCCCCACTGCATTCCAGAAATGGAGGGAGGACACGTAAACCTGGAAGTATATTTCACAGCATTTATGTGGAAACGAGAGGCACCTTCTGATAACCCACATAATTTAAGTGATGTTGATGCCTTCAAAGGAGAAGGGGATCAGAAGGGAAAAGAGAACTCAGGAATATCCGGAATTGCAGGTTGAATCATGGAACAATTTAAGTTAATTTCCTTAAATAATTTCTTCTTATCTACCACCTGAGGGCTATGTGTTTTGTTATACTTCATTCTATTTTCAGACCTTTTATTGGGTCATATTTATTTATTCTTAAATTGCATTCCTTGTACTTGTCCCCAATCAACATATTTATTGTGCCATAACTCCAGTTTCTACTTGAATGCTGTAAAAATTCTCCTGTCATATATTAACTGAAAATCTGAATGCTCATGTAGTGATTTGGGAGTTTCTGAGAAATGATGAGGTCCATGGTATTATTAATTTGTTGTTTTTGTTGTTTCTTCTTTTTTTTAAGTATTTGGTGAGGAAGATTGGCCCTGAGCTAACATCTGTTGCTAATCTTCCTCTTTTTCTTTTTCTTTTCTCCCCAAACCCCCAGTAAGTAGTTGTACACCCTAGTTGTAGGTCATTCTAATTCTTCTATGTGGGATGCCTCCACAGCATGGCTTGATGAGCAGTGTGTGGGTCTGTGTCCAGGATCCCAGCCAATGAACCCCAGGCCATGGAAGCGGAGTGCATGAACTTAACCACTAGTCCACCGGGCTGGTCCCAGTTGTTTCTCTTTTTAACAAAACTCTTATACCATCTAAAATAAGGTGCTGTGTAGAGTGGAGTGGTTCTAGTTGCTTCTTTCTTATGAAAGAAGAATCGAGCTACTTTGGGAAAAAGTTTATCACTCTTGGTTATCTCCTTTCTTTTGTCCCAAGATTACTCTGCATCATGGTCTTGTATGTTCCCTGGGCTTTTTCTTGTTGAGGTTGTCTGTCAGAATAAGGCATGTCAGAGAGGAATTTCACTAACACTATTACCGACATCCTGCTCAGTATAGCCCCGGGACTTCTTGCTGTGACTTCCCTGGATTGCTGCACTGCTTTGGCAGCTGAGCACTTCATTTCCAGTGTGATCAATGCCTATGGCACTCTTATATGTAGAAAGATTCATAGAAATGAGAATCTCTTCAAATCTATAAAGTGAACTTCAATTCCATGGTCTCTCAAAAATATTAATTGGTCTAAACAATTTACTAGGAATCAATTTCTGTTTTTTTGACTATCTTGTATGTGTCAAATCACTGTTTGGGGTCCAAGAGTTATAAAGTAATTTGTGGCTTAGGAATTAGTTTTTTAATGTTTTCAAAGAAAATCCAATTTTATGTTCTCTGCAACTTTGACCGTATCACATTCTTCAAACGTCTGCTTAGATAGCATCTTCCTAGTGATGCCAATCATGAGCCCCCTTTTTAGACATGCAACCTTAGACTTCCCAATCTCCCTTACTTCGTTGTAATTTTCCTTTTTTTCTGTTATGACTTATTGTTTCCTAGCGTTGTATGATTTTCTTAGTTATTAGATTTATTTTGTATATTGGAATGTAAAATTTGAGATGGTAGATGCTTTTATTGGTTTTGCTCCCTGATATGTGCCAACCTCCTGGGCCAGGGTCTGGGCTACAGTAAGTAATCAAGAAATATTTTTTGAATGAATGAATAGTATTATATAGTGTATTCCTGGATTTTTATCATTTTTCATTCATAGAGTAACTAACTCTATTCGTTTTTTGAGAACAATATAATAAATATTGAAACAGCATCAAAAGTTGCCCCATTTACCAGAAGTATGTCATCAGGTAGACATATGCTCCAAACTTATTATTTCTTACTCTGTGCCTTTCCCCATAATTAAACAGCTCTATAAACAGAACTTTCTTAAGAATAAATCCATTGTTATGAACTCCAATATATTAAAACTTGTGTTCTGTAAAAAGAACAAACCATCATCTGTTTGATTATAATTTGCTTTATGACTAGCATAGAATCGCTGCCTTGGGATTCTTTTTTCTGGAATCCAGCCTTTTTTTGATCAATAGGCTTCCCCTTAGAGGGATCATTAGAACACAAGTTGACATTCATTAGTATTTAGAAGATGAACAACATAATGTATTTTCCTTTTGTTCAACAATCTGGTATTATTTACTTCAATATGCAAACTATATTGCAGCAACAAATAAATGCATGGGTATAGTTTCCTAAGTTTTAGATTTAACAATGCAAAAATGGTTCTACTGGGATTAACTCTATATCAAAATGATTTGATAGTTTCACCAAAGAATCATATTCTGAGGAAATAAGTATAATTTACTCAATTCTGAGTTTTGAGGTTAGACTGCAATTTTTGTGAAAGTAAGTGACATTATTTGACCTCACAATAGGTACATTAGGAATAAATGTTTCATTTGTGCTTGCACTTTTACTGTAATAATTTAAATTTAATTTTAATGAGTAACTTGTTAATCATTTAAAAATATTATCTAGGCTCTGCAGAAAAATAATAAAAGTACACAATGTATTAAACTGAAGTTATATTCCTGAGAAAGAGTCAACAGGTAATTCTTTTCAGCATGTTAAATGCCGTGATGTTGCAGAGAATTTTTTCAAAGGATAAATAGTTATCTACATGAAGTTTCCCAGATTTCTTTACTGTTTACACATATTGGCCTGCAAATAGCACAAAGAAACATTGAATAAAATATCAAAGATTTTTGAAGAATTGAAATCTTTCTATTCAAGTCTTGACTTCCACAATTAATTTTTTCATTAGTAAAAAAGTTAAGATGCTCAATTTTCTTACGGTAAATTCACTGTCTTTGATACACAGTCCCGTGAGTTTGGCATAATTATATTATTGTAAAGGCTGCAAAACCAGGATGCAGAATAATTCCAACACTACAAAAAATTCCTTCCTGCTGTTCCTTTGTATTCAAACCCTTCTTGCACTCCTAATTCATGGCAACAGCTAGTTCCTATGTTTTTGACTTCTCCAGAATGTCATAAGTATGGAATCAGATAGTATTCAAAGCTTTTTGAGGTTCTTCAACCTAGTGTAATTCATTTGCAATCCATGTTGTCCATAAAGTGTTAGTTCATTTCTCTTTATTGCTGAGTAACATTCCATTGTGTGAATATATCATAGTTTATTTATCCATTTACCCACTGAAAAGCCATTTGGGTTGTTTGGGGAGAAATTATGACTAATTCCACTATAGACATTTGTACACAGGTTTTTATTTGAATATCAGTTTTTATTTGTCTAGGATAATCATCTAGAAGCATGATTGTTAGGTCATAATATATGTGTATGTTTAGTTTTGTAAGAAAGTAACAAACTGTTTTCCAATGTTGCTGTACAATTTTCACCCTGAGTGGCAATATCAAATGATCCTAATGCCCCCTGGGTCAGTCAGCACTTGGTTTTCTCAGAACTTTTTGTTTTAGCTGTTCTAATAGCTGTTTACTAGTCTCTCATCATGGTTTTGATTTTCATTTCCTTAATGACTAATGATGTTTGGCATCTTTTCATGTGCATTTTTATAGTTTGTCTATCTTCTCTGGTGGAGTTTCTATTCATGTTTAACTTCTATAGGGTTTTTGTTTACTTATTCTTGACTTTTGATAATTCTTTATATGTTTTGAATACAAATCCTTTTTCTACTACTAAGTGATTTGCAAGTACTTTCTTCTAGTCCCTGGATTGTCTTTATAGTCTCTTAACAGCGTCTTTCACAGAAAAAACTATTTTTAATTTTGATGAACTGAAATTTATCCTGTGTTTTTTCTTTTATGGAGCATACTTTTGATATCAGTTTTAAGAACACTTTGTCTAATTCAAGGTCATGGAGATATTCTGTATTTTCTCTTATGCGTTTTATAGATAGTTTTATATTTATGCCCATAATACATTTTGAGCTAATTCTTTATGGTGTGAAATGTAGGTTGCGCTGTTTCTGCTCCTTCTCCTTCTTCTCTCTGTCTTAGTCTTCATCTTCTTTTAAAATATGGAGGTCCTCTTGTTCTGACACCATTTGACGAAATACCGTCTTTTTTACATTAAGTTGCCTTTGTATTTTTGTCAAAAATCAGTTAACCCTATTTGTGTGAGTCTGTTTCTGGATTTTCTATTCTGCTTCATTGGTCTTTCTGTTTATCTTTCTTACAATACCACACTGGCGTGACTAATGTAGCTTTGTACTAACTCTTAAAATCACTTACTGTGTGTAGTAGTTTGCTATGGCTGCTTTAACAATGTACCGCAAAGTGTGTGGCTAAAAACACAGAAATTTATTGTCTCACAGTTATGGAGAGTAGAAATCTGAAATCATAGTGTCCACATGGATGATTCCTCATGGGGGCTGTGAGGAAAGGATCTGTTCTGGGCCTCTCTCCTTGGCTTATCGGCGGCCATCTTCTCCTGGTGCCTCTTCACCTCATCTACACCTTATGTGTTCTGTCTCTGTGTCCAAATTTCCCCTTGTATAAGACACCAATCTTATTGGTTTAGGGCCCAGCCTAATTACCTCAGTTTAACTTAATTACCTTTGTAAAGACACTATTTCCAAATAAAGTCACATTCTGAGGTACTGGGGTTAGGATTCCAATGTATTTTTTTAGAGGGGGGATACTATTTAACCCGTAACACTTTGAGTACACCAACTCTATTTTTCTTTCACAAAATGTTTTGGATAATCTAGTTCCATTTACTTACCCATGGAAATTTTAGGATCAACATGTCTATTTCTACAAAGAATCATACTATGATTTTTTATTGAGATTACATTGTCTAAAGATCAAGTTGAGATATTTGACATCTTAACTATTTTGGGTCTTTCAAATCCATTAACATGATATGTCTTTACATTTGTTTCCATTTCTTTGAGATATTACATCAGTAATTTGAAAAATTCAGTATACAGACCCTGCACATATTTTATTTGATTTAAATCTACTTTCTTTAGGAGGGGAACTCATCTAAGTGATGGTATTTTTATTCTATTTTATTTTTGTTTTCAATCTTCATTGTTAGTGAACAGATATATGATAGATTTTTGTATGATTATCTGATATCCTGTGACATTGCTCAACTCATTTACTAGTTCTAAGAGGTTTGTTGTTGTTGTTGTTGTTGTTGCTTTTTAATAGGTGCCTTGGGATTTTCTATATTGACAATCATGTTGTCTATGAGCAGGCATCATTTTATTTATTTGTTTAAAATCTAAATGGTTTTGAATTCTTCCTCCTGACTTATTGCAAATGCTAGAACTTCCTGTATGATAAGAAATGAGTAGTGTGAGTAAACTTCCTTGTGTAGTAGAGGAAAACAATTTTATTTTCATCATTTTGTAGGGTATTAGCTGCAGAATATTTGTAGATAATTTTTATTAAATTGAGTGTTTCTTTCTGCTACTCATTTGCTCAGAGTGGTTCTACCATCAAAGAATATTAAATTTGTCAAATATATTTTCTTCATCTATTAATATGATTATTTTTTAACATGTCATTTTATGTCATGGAACACATTGATTTTGTGTGTTTGTGTGAGCAAGATCAGACCTGAGCTAACATCTGTGCCAATCTTCCTCTAGTTTATGTGGGGTGCCGCCACAGTGTGCCTTGACAAGTGGTGCTAGGTCTGTGCCCAGGATCCAAACTTATGAATCCTGAGCCGCAAAGTAAAGCATGCAAACTTAACCACTTCACCACTGGGCGGGCCCAAAATACATTGATTTTTAAGTGTTGAGCAAGCTTTGCATTCCTGGGATAAATTATACTTTGTTGTGATGTATTGTTATTATGCATGCAGGGTTCAATTTGTTGATATATTGTTGAGGATTTTTGCATGAATATTTATAGTAGGTACTAGTTTTATTTTCTTGTATTATCTTTGTCTCATTTCAGGATAAAGTTAATGACGGACTCATCAAAGTGAGTTGGGAAGTTTTTCTCTTCATGCATTTTTTGAAGAGATTGTGAAGAATTGTTGTCATTTCATCCTTATGAATGCTTAGCAGAAATTACCAGTGAAACCATCTAAGCCTGGAGTTTTTCTTTTTGAAGATCTAATACTACTAATTTATTTTTTAATTTATGGAGGAATATTCAGAATACATATATTTCTTTTTGAGTCAATAGTGCTTTTATTTCTTTCATGGAATTTTTCCATTTCATCTAAGTTGTCGAATTCATGAGCATAAAGTTGTTTTCATTGTTTCCTTATTAGCCTTTCAATAACTGAGGAATGAGTAATGATACCCAGATGTCATTACTGAGGTTGATAACTTGAATCCTACTATCTTTTTCCTGGGTCCTTTAAGCTCAAATTTTAAAATATGAGTAAAAACATTTAAAATGTATGTGATAGAAATTTGTTAATATTTTGTCTCAACAATAAAGTTACTAAATCACTTGATAAGAAAATCTTATAGAACTGATATAAAATGCCAATAAATATTTGAAACAGTAGTGGTAAGCATTTAGTAGTGTAAAACTCAAATTGAAACAATATTTTCACTATGCATATACAAATATTGAAGAATCCCATTGCTTTTGAAAATGGGAATTTCTATATTGAAAATACACATAGAGCAATTTTTTAAATGTGCAGATCTGTTGACTTTATAATTCTACTTTTTGTAATCAGTTCTAAGAAAGTCTTGCAAATATTATACATCAAGAAGTTTGTAGTAGTGTTATTTAGAGCAGAAAATTGAAAAAAAAAGCAGAAAATTAAACTCTAGGGAAAATTTAACATATAAAAGACTATTATGTATGATGGTTTTGTTAATGTGTCAATTTAGGAAAACTAAATTATATTTCCCAGAACTCCTTTTTTTATGTTTTTAATGAGAGTGTGCCACAAAGAAAATTCTCATAAGATTTGGGAAGGTAGAAGGAAAACAGCCATTTTGTAACACACTCATGTTGTTGCTGACCTCTTCCTTGGCATGAAACATATGTGGGGCACAATTACTCTTTTGTGGAGTTAAAGTTTTTATTTCAGTGCTTGGATTGCTTCAAAATCCTGGTCAGGGCAAAATCAGGACATGTTTAAGGTACTTTACAACGCATGAAATTATCCAAAATTACAATATAATTAATACTTCTATTCCAAGAAATTTTTTACACAAATAACATAAAAGATGAATAAAGTTAACACTAATTTCCTGCCATGCAGTTTGTCCATAGGTGCAGATTGCAGAGTTGCAGCTGAAAGAAGACCCTTCATTTTGGTTTTGGATAACTTGGTGAAGAATGCTACACATAGTGGCACTGTAGCTTCTGATGTACCACACATTGACCAAGATGACTAGAACTTTGGAAATAGTAAACAAAAGAGTGATTTCCGGGGGGAAGTGTTTTAAAGAAGATGTCTGTGGCACAGGGCATAGAAAGTTTGCCCAATTAAATTTGGTACATTAGTGTTTAGGTTTACTCAATCTCCGAACAAAGTGTGTGTGGTCAGTAGGTCACTCCTGACATGCTCTCGATATGGCTTGTAGTTTTCCTCTGGATTCTTCAGCTTTGCATCTTCTGGGCTGGTTGTGTGGCTTTAGCCCCATGAGAAAGGTCCCTGGCTTCTGCAAGACAATCTTATTACTAAGGTCAGAGGCAACAAGACCAGACACAGGTTTCAATCTATCCTCATGGAATGCAGCTCCTGCTCAGAGATTCAACGTGCTTGCGACCTCCCTTTCTGACTGCCCATCTACTTCAAGCTCCAACATCAGACCTGGAGACAACAGCCTTGCGGAGACTGCTGAACCACGTCTGCATTTCATAAGCCAACTCCCCGTAAAAGATAGATAGATAAATGACTGACAGACAAATAGATAATTGGAAGATAGATACATGGATATCTAGATATAGATTTACTAATAAAATCTCCTATTGGTTCTGTCTCTATAGTTGAACGCTGCTTGATACATTATTCAAGCAAGAATATTTTTAAAGAATTGCTATTAATATATTATTTAATGGAAAATATGGTAGGAAAAAGTGACATATGAAAGATGATTCCTGAAATATCCAAAGCCATTTTTGTTTTTTAAAGATTGGCACCTGAGCTAATATCTGCTGCCAATCTTCCTTTTTTTAAATTATTTTCTTGGAAGCCCCCCAGTACATAGCTGTATATTCTAGTTGTAGGTCCTTCTGGTTGTGCTATGAGGGATGCTGCCTCAGCATGGCCTGATGAGCGGTGCTAGGTCCACACCCAGGATCTGAACAGTGAAACACTGGGCCACTGAAGCAGAGCATGTTAACTTAACCACTGGGCCACAGGGCCGGCCTCCCACAGCTGTTTTTGATGAAATAAATTTAACACAGTGTTAATGGTATTTGTTATTGCTTGAATTATTCATCCTCTTCCCCAATTCATATGTTGAAATCCTAAGCGCTCATCTCCATACCTCAGATTGTGGCCTTATCTGGAGATAGGGTCTTTACAGATGTGATCAAGTTAAAATGAGGTCATTAGGGTGAACCCTAATTCAAAATGACTGATGTCCTTATAAGAAAGGGAAATTTGGAGACAGACATGCACACAGGGAGAATGCTATGTGAACATCAAGGCAAAGATTAGGGTGATGTATCTACAAGCCAAGAAAACAAAAGTTGGCCAGCAGGGGCGCAGAACAAAGAGTGAAGTAAAGAATCGTTTCTCCTTCGTAGTCAGAAGAAATCAATCCTGCTGACGCCATTCCTGCTTCGTCTTCAATTTCTAGCCTTCAGAACTCGGAGACAATAAATTTCTGTTGTTTAAGCCCTTCAGTTTGTGGTATTTACTTAAGGCAGCCCTAGCAAACTAATATTATATTTATGTATTCTTAAATTAAATGATGGATTCTTAAGTTATAATTTTTTATTAAGGTAAATTGGTATATAACATTATATAAGTTTCAAATGTGCAACGTTATAATTTGACATCTGTGTACACTACAAAGTAATCACCACGAAAAGTTTAGTTATCATCCTTTACCAGATAATTGACCCCTTTCACCCACTTTGCCCTCCCCATAAATTCCTTCCCCTCTGGTAACCATCAATCTTTTCTCTGTACCTATGAGTCTGTTTTTGTTTTGTTCATTTTTTTTTATATTCCACGTATGAGTGAAATCATACAATATTTGTCTTTCTCCATCTGACTTATCTCACTTATCATAATACCCTCAAGTTCCATCCATGTTGTTGCAAATGGCAATATTTCATTCTTTTTATGGCTGAGTAGTATTCCATCATATACCACATCTTCTTTATCCATTCATCCATCAATGGACACTAAAGTTTTTTCCATATCTTGGTTATTGTAAATAATGCTGCAGTGAATATAAGGATGCATGTATCTTTTTGAATTAGTGTTTTTGTATTCTTCAGATAAACACCTAGAAGTGGAATAGCTAGATCATGTGGTAGTTTGATTCCTAATTTTTTGAGGAATCTCCATACTATTTTCCATGGTAGCTACACCAATTTACATTCCCATCAATAGGATGCAAGTGTTCCTGTTTCTCCACATTCTCTCTAACACTTGTTATTTCCTATCTTTTTGATAATAGCCATTCTAATAGGTGTGAGGTGATATCTCAGTGTGGTTTTGATTTGCATTTCCCTAAAAATCAGGGATGCTGAACATCTTTTCATGTGTCTTTGGGCATCTGTATGTCTTCTTTGGAAAAATGTCTATTTAGGTCCTTCGCCCATTTTTTAACCAGGTTTTTTGTTTTTTTATTGTTGCATTGTGAGTTCTTTATATATTTTGGATATTAACTCCTTGTCAGATTGATGATTTGCAAATATCTTCTCCCATTTAGTAAGTTGCTTTTTTGTTCTGAGGATGGTTTCCTTTGCTGTGCAGAAGCTTTTTAGTTTGATATAGTCTCATTTGTTTATTTTTTGTTTTGTTTCCCTTGCCTTTGGAGTTGGTTTCACAAAGATTCCTCTAAGACCCATGTCAAGGAGCTTACCACCTATATGAAAATTCCTTCTTGGAATTTTATCATTTCAGGTCTTCAGTCAATCCTTTAATCTGTTTAGAGTTAATTTTTGTGTATAGTGTAAGATAGTGATCTAGTTTCATTCTTTTGCATGTGGCGGTCCAGTCTTAAATTAAGCTTTTTAAACAGTTTTTTCAAAGTGTACTTCAAGGAACACAGTTTTATTTTTCAGTTTTAAAAATGAAAATAATGTTTACTGATTTGATGTTTTATTAAGTACTTCTAGGAAGCAATAGCATTCTAGTTAATATTTAATTGATGGTGGAGAATTTATTTTCCTGGGAGAAATTTCCTCACAGTGTTGGCATATTCGTGTAAATAAAGCATGGGCCACTACATTACTCACTTTAAGCATATTATTTTTAGTGATGTCATAAAATGTTGACATTTAAATCAATTATTTGTTATTTGTTTCCTCTAATTAAGATCCCTTTGTATCATCCTAATTTTACTGCCAAACTAAAGTCACCTCCGTTAGTATGACTTCTTATTAGTCAGATGGCTTAAAACGCTTCTGCCTCTGCATACCTTTGAAGGATGCGTGAAATTTTTACATCAGATTTATGATTAGTAAGCATGATCAGGCCTCTAAATTTGCTTGCTTGTATTCTATGTGTTTGTTCTCATTTTTGTTTTATTCCTGAATTTATTTAGGATGTTTGTGTTTCTAGAATTCGGATCCACAAAACCCAAATCCATGTCCCTTCTCTGCTTCAAATTTTATGATAGATCTCTGAACAGTACACTTTAGGCGTCTGTCCACATTGTCCATATAAAAAGAGAAACTTTTGTCTAAAACCTTCGGAATTAGTCTCTGCTTTTATCTTCTATAATCTTTAGGAGGTCAAACAACTACCTGATGGTGACTGTTTTGTAAGGAATAATCAGGTTACTTAAAATGAGTTTTTTTTCCTGATGATCAGCCTGGTGCAGACACAGAATAGTAGCATGGAGAGACTTACAAAGCGAAAGTGATTTACGTACTCACAGGTCCTAAAAAAGGGAGGTATTGCATGCCTAGGTGGCCAAACACAGGGTACCCAAAACCCCAAGGTGGCGTTTCTCTAGCCAAATGCACAGAGAGAGACAAACAACTGGTAGGCAGCTATCTTTACTGGTAGTCAAGGGTGGAGTGGCTACATAGCACCCTGGAAGCACATTCTTGGTTAATTTGAATGTATTGAATCAACAGGAAGGTGTGATCTTGGGGGAAAATGGAGACATCATCTCAAAGCTTTTCACTTGGTTGCGTATGTTTAAGTGGATGAATGTTGAGCAGACTCAGGGACACTAGGTAATGGGTCAAAGAGAAGTGGGCAGGGGAGGGACATTGAGGCAACAGAAATTTTACCCTTACATGACAATGACAAAATTTAAAGCCTTTGTAGATACAGTCAAATTAGGATAAGATCATACAATGTGAGCTTTAAATCCAATGACTGGTGTTCTTATAATGAGAGGGGGATTTGGACAGGACACCGACATACACAGAGTGAAGATAGCCATGTGAAAAAGTCACAGAAATTGGAGTGATGCAGCTACAAGCCTTGGAATGCCAAGGATTGCCAGCAACCACCAGAAGCTAAGAAAAGGAAGGATCATCAGAGTGCTCCACCCACACAATACACAGAACTGTAGGACTTGCTTGAAGCTGTCCTGAGCTAGTGTGTCGATTTTCCCCAAACCCTACTGAAGCCTCTTCTACTGGGTCATGCCTCCAGTAGAGGTTCAGAGAAGGCCATTCTTTGAAGTAGAAAGTTTCTTCTGTGTATTCTGGAGGGATTTAGGAATCCCCGCAGCTTGGCTGGGGAATCCCAGAGCGAGCCTTCAATGCAGGAGAATCCATTCACAGCTCCCAGCACTGAGAAGGAAGATACCTTGAAGGCCTTCTCTGAATTTCTTCTCAGTGCCTGTGACTCTGTGTGTCTCCCCATGGTGACAGTGGTTTCTCGAGAGGCTTGGACAGTGTGAAGCTTGAGGAAGAGAAGAATGTAAGGGCAAGCCAGGCTGAGAAGCACAAGGTTGCAACTACTTAACTGGCCTTCTGAAAGCCTCAGTGGTACTATTCTTGCCACAACCTTTACTTTGGTTTTAAAAAATAAAGTGTAGTGTTTCATTATAAAATTAAAAATATATATATATGAGGGGTGGAACAGTTGAGAAGAACTGTTGAGTTTGACAATTAAGGACAACTCCTACTCCGAGGCCGAAACTAAAAATGGTTTGAATTTAGTTAATTCAGTAAGCAGAAAGGGGTGTTACTAGAGATAATGTCAAGTTATCCAAATTTTCTTGGTTATATAGAAAGAACCATCTCTAGATGAGATTGGTGAAGGTGAATTAAAAAAATAAAACAGAAATGGTGGCAGTGATGGAGAGCAGGGAGCAACCCCGCACGAGACACATGAATAAAACCAAGGTGCATGAACACTGACTACAAAAAGACCTTATTCATATGGAGTCAGAAGTGTCCAAAGATTGAAAGAGTGATTGATATTGCTTTATGCTCATATGGTCTTGAAAATAAGGACTATAGGTATCTTTGGAAATACATTTGTTCTGTTTTTTGTTTTGTTTTATTATAGGGAAAGAAATAATTATGGGCACATTACAGTCCTGTAAATGGATGGTTCTCACTGAACCAGCAAGAAAAAACCTTTGAGTAATGGTACCAACCCTCTTGAACAGGATATTTTGAGATCCAAGCATATGCCTATTAACATTGGAAATTTTACTGGACATTTGAGATCTAATCCTTGACTGGTTTGACTTTTACTTTCTTATTCATGGAAATAGAAATAGACATGAAAGTAAAAGAACGAGTCTATCAGGCTATGCAAATATAAATGTGTATACAGACATCCACATTCACAAACCCATTTCAAAATATTCACCATTCAGTTAGGTTCTATTGTATTCACAGTGACAAGATTTCTGTACATAAAATGTTCACATTTGCTTGAGAGGCAGAAATACAAATTTTTAAAAAGTGAGATAAATGCATCAACAAATACATGTTCAATGTTCTATTATTATGTTAAGGGATCAAATCTTTTTGGAGAGTGATTAGGGAAATTTTCACCATGCTAGGGAATGAATGATTTGAACAGATATCTGTTTGCTTGCTTTCAATTTGTTTGGATTCTGTAAGGGTAGATGGCATGCCTGTTCTGTCCATGTACTCAGTGCATGTACAGGCCTGCCAAACAGCTCTTAAGTCAGTATTTATGATATAGAGGAATGAATCATCGAACAGAAATCAATAGTGTATTGGAATGAGATCTTCTATAATTTATACCTCTTTTTAAGTTTTCATCAGCAACTTCTGATGCCAAAATAGCTTGAAGTTTTCATTATTATGCTTCACGATTAAGGCAGTAAAGTCTTTTCTGTGTTGTTTCTCTCTTATCCCCTGAACAATGGCTGTCTTTATAGTCTGTAGAATAAAATCAAAAACAAATGATAAACTGTTACAATCTGCCACGTTATAAATTTCCTAATAGATTTCACACTATGTTTTCCCTAAATCCCTTAATTCTAACCAAATTGCTTTTTTCACTTTCCCTATACAAAACCACAGATACTTATTTATCTCTAATATTTTTCACAATATTCCATAGATTTTGTAAAATTGTGTTTTGATTTTTCACTCACCAACGTTCTTTATGTCTGTCAAGACCTGGTTAAGGACCACTTCCAGAAAAACCGTCCCCAGAGTGCTCTAGTGATCACGCCAGTTCTCAAAACTTTCATTGCTCTTGTAGTTTAGAGCATTTACTTTGTCCTATGCTACTTTGGGTGATTATTTATCTGCATCCTCCACTAAAATATTGTCAACACAATTAAGGCATTTTTTATATAACATAATTACTCAATGTAATTAATCAAAGTGATGATATTGAACTGCTCAGGTGCCATATCATAAATGATTTAAACTTCAGAGAGTCAGAGAAACAAAAGGGTAAGAAACTACTATTCTACACATCATTAGGGTCAACCAGGAATTGTAATCAAGGTCACATAATTTTCATACCATCCAATTCTGAAGTTCAGTTCCTGGAGAGTGAAGTTGGCTCTGACACTATCTGAATGTCCCATTCCAGAGTAACCACAGAGAGAAAGATGTGCCCCAGCAGCAATGTCCTATAATTTGTTTTCCATCCTGCAACTTAGTTATCTCTCTTCTACTCAATGGAGAAGAGACCTGTCCAGAGTAATAGAACCTATAATGATGGTGGAAGCAGTGTATTGTTAAATCCTGGGAAGGTCCTATCTCTTTAGACATATGCATAGGTCCTGAGACTCCAAACAGTCATTGAGCTGATAACTTTGCAACTTAGCTGTTCTACGATACATACATACAGAGAGAGACAGAGACAGAGACTAGGAGACAGAAAGGTAGAGAGAAAATTTATATTTTTATATTTTAATATATAAAAACATATTTTGTAAAACATTCTTTAAAATATGTTTTAATTTTTACAAGTGCATTTTTATGGAAACTGAATCTAAAAAAGTTCAAAAGTCTTGTGTGAAAATTTTGCATGTGAGGTTGAGGGCTTCAGGTTGCACTGATAATTTGCTATGATGATCCTAGAGCTAAAATCTGAATTTTCAAGTTAATGAAAAACATTAAAATATCATGCATCTCTAAAGTCTATGCTCCAAAAATACCTTTTTGGGAAGAAGCAAGAAGGACTTACATTGACAAGATATATTAGATTTCTTTTCACACATAATGATCAAGAAGTCTTTAATCCTGCTTATAAGCTCACTCATAACCCGTTGTCTAAATTCATGAAAGGTATTTTACAAATCTACATTGAATTAGTTATTTTATTTTTTCTAGTTTCAAGAGATAACTTTAGTGCAAAATACATAATAAAATTATTGGTCATATGGGACTGCATTTCAAAAGTGTTGATTCAAAATGGTAACTGGACAAATCAATCATCTAAGACTGCTAAAAATATTTCTTTTTGTGTTAGCACTAAAATAATCACAAAATGTTGGACCTGTGTGACTACATATTTAATTTGTCATTACTTGTATTTCTTCTGGACATTATATTTGATGATTGCACAAAATATTTTTAATATTGTTAGATACAGCATACTTACTGAGGAATTTTAAATTCTGACACACAGACTTTGTTTAGCCAAAACCACACTATTCTTTGGTCAAAAATCAGCTGATTTTTGATAACTGCCAAATAGTAGTGGTTTTCATATTTTAAAAGCAAAACACTTCATTCAGATAAAATTACACTGAAGCAAGCCTTTGTTATAAAATAATTGATACTCCGATCAAGAACATGGGGAAAAACCTGTTATTAACTAAATTTTTTTTTTTTTTTTTTTTTTAAAGATTTTATTTTTTCCTTTTTCTCCCCAAAGCCCCCCGGTACATAGTTGTGTATTCTTCGTTGTGGGTTCTTCTAGTTGTGGCACGTGGGACGCCGCCTCAGCGTGGTCCGATGAGCAGTGCCATGTCCGCGCCCAGGATTCGAACCAACGAAACACTGGGCCGCCTGCAGCGGAGCGCGCGAACTCAACCACTCGGCCACGGGGCCAGCCCCTATTAACTAAATATTTTAAAAACTGTATTATTCAGGAGTTTAACATTCTGCTTCAAAATACAAGGAATTAACTTTTGATAAAACTGTTATATTTATGTAAAACCTGTGTATATTTTATTGTGTAAAATATTGTGCATATTATATGTATTTCCAGAGAAAATTCTGTCTTAGATATGTTTTATTATTTAATACATAGATTTATGATACTAATATATAAAATTATCTCCTGAATTGTCTCAGGCATATAATTCTATTTTTCTGTTGATCCATGCACTTTTATTAATTAGTGTGTTTTAATATATATACATAGATAAATATAGATATAGACATATTTATATTTACACATAGACATGACTAAAAGAATATTCAAATTTATGTATGAGTATAATTTAATTTATAATTAAGATTTCTCAACCACAAAGGCTTCAGAATATAAATATTAATAGCTCTCATAAGAAAATGAACCCTACCTTTGTAAAACCTCAAGTTATGCTATTACAATATTATGATTTTAGAGGAGTTAACTCATAATATTTTAGTTTTGTTAGTATATAGACATCAGTTTATATATATATGTTATTTATAGAATATTCTTTTGTGTAAAATCAAACAATTAACTCTGAGATAATATGTTTCTAAATTACTAATCTACAGATCCAAAAATGGTATCTCATACTAATTTAATGTTCAAGAAATGCAATTATAACATTTTTGTCTTTAGTTTTATTCTTTTCTGAGTGATCACTACTCTATCATCCAGTTTGAACAGAAAAGTATTAAAATATTTTAAGCAAAGGAAATAGGTTTAATTTCATATGTGAATTATGATCTATTAGTGATGGCTTTTTTCTACATTTTAAATGATTTTGGGGTTGTGTTCAGGCTCAAAAGGAAATGATGCTGTGATCGATTTTTGCTACAGGATTTCCCAGTTTATACAGAGTCATATTATGTGATGTATATACCCTGAGGTGGTTAAAAAAAACCAAAAGAACAGAATTGCTGCATTTAGAATAATATATGCTCTTAACTATAATTTGCCATTCCCATTTTTCCATTCCTTGCAGTCTTTAATTATTTTTTTCAAAAAGGTATAATCATAATTTTATCTCCACTTGGTGTTACTGAAATGTCAAAATATATATAAAAATATTTAGAAAAGATTATATTCAGTTTTATAATATGAGGCTGAAGGGATGAACATCAGCCTCCTGAAGCTGGTGGGGTTCTAAACCTTGGCACTATTTACCTTGTGGGCCAAATAATTCCTGTTCGTGAGGGCATGCTCTATGATTTATAGAATATTTGGCAGCATTCCTGGCCTCTACCCACTCAATGCCAGTAGCACTCATCCAATTGTGGGAACCAAATTGTCTCCAGACATTGCCAAATATTCCCAGGGTTTGTGATTTGGGAGAGCAAAATCACTCTCCCTCTCATGCTGCTGCTCATGAGAACCACCAGGCTAGAGGAACACTTGTTGGAGTCCAGAGTCTGCCAAAAGAGGTGGCACCAGTGTAAACTTCTTGTTTTGGCAGAAGGTCAAGGGGTTGCAGCCTAGGAGGTAGGGAAACTGGAAGGACACAGGCAATGGTAGAATGCCTTCAATTCCAATCATCTCAATGCCTACTGGGTTTGAAGCGTTCCCAGATGCCTAGTGCAAATTGGCAAATAGCAGAAGAGAGATTGAAAGTCTTCTTTGATGGAAAATACCATTATATTGAGGCCCAAAATATTTCTATAAGTACAATTTTTAAGCTTTTTAAAAGTTTTGAGATATACTTATAGATTCACATGCAATTAGAAATAATACAAAGAGATCTCCCAAGCTCTTTACCCAGTTCACACCAATGGTAAAATTTTGCGAAATTATAATATAATGTCATAGCCAGGATATCGACATTAGTATAACCTATTATTTTGATTGATATAACCCCAGTTTTACTAGTAATCATTTGTGTGTATGTGTATGTGTGTGTTTACCTTTAGTTCTAAGCTATTTCAACATGTGCAGTTCATGCATCGACTACCACAATTAATATAAAATACTATCACCACGTAGATCCTAACCACTGACTTTTATAACTCTACCCACTTCTCTTTTGTTCCCTTCTTCCATCCCATTGGTAACCCCTGGCAACCACTACTCTGTTCTCCATTTCTATAATTTTGTCATTTAAAGAATGTTATTTAAGTGAAATCATACAGTATGTAACTTTTTGATATTAACATTCTTTATTCCTCATAATTTCCTCATATTCATCCAAATTTCGTGTATTATCACTATTCATTTCTTTTTTACTGCTGATTAGTATTCCACAGTATGAAGTACTACAATTTGCTTAACTATTCACCATTCAGGCAAGACTGGGGTTATTTCCAGTTTGAGACTCTTAACTACTGTATAAAGCTGCTATTAAAATTAGTATACAGGTTTTTGTGTGAATGTAGTTTTCATTTGCTATAAACGACTAAGAGTGCTATTGCTGGAACATATGGAAATTTTATAAGAAATTCCAAAACTGTTTACAAGGTGACTGTACTATTTTACTCTTCCAATGAGATGATCAAACGTCTCTGCTTTCTCACCAACATTTGATGTTGTTATTACTTTTATTTTGGACATTCTGCTTTAATTTGTATTTCTCTGATGGGGAATGATGTTGAACATTGCTTCATGTGCTTTTTGCAATTGTATATCCTCTATTCTAAAATAGCTGTTTATGTCTCTTGCTCATTTTCTAATTTTATTCTTTATTTTTTATTCTTCAGTTGAGATTTTTTATATACTCTAAATACTAGTCATTTGTCAGATAGGTAGTTTGGAAATATAATACCACTGTCTTTAACATGTTATTTCATTCTCTCAGCAGGGTCTTTTACAGAGAAAAATTTTTTAATTTTAAATTTTGATTTCAAATTTAATTTTTTAATTTGAAAAAGTATAAAATTTTTATATTTTTCCTCTAATATATCATGCTTTTGGTACCAGGTCCTAAAACTCTTTTCTTAGCTTAGATCCTGATAATTTTCTCCTGTGTTGCTATTTTGTTTGTTTTTCTAAAGATTTTCTAGTTTTATGTTTTACATTTAGGTATGTAACCCTTTAGATCAAATTTTCTATAAGCTGTGAGACTTAGTTAAAGATGATTTTTCTTTTCTTTTTTTGGTTTTTTGGTCTATAGATGCCCAATTGCTCTAGCACTGTTTGTTGAAGAGGCTATCCTTTCAACCTTGAACTGTGGTTGTGACTTTGTAAAGAAACAAGTTGGGGCCTGTTCGTGTGGGTGTATTTCCTAAGTCTGTTCCATTCCCTGTTCAGTGTGTCTATCTTTCTGCCTTTACCATGCTCTTGATTACTATTCTTTTGGTAAACTTTAATATTGAGCAGAGTAATTCCCTCCACTTCCTTTCTTGTCAAGATTGTTTTACCCATGCTAGAGACAGTAACTTTCCATATAAATTTTAGAGTAACTAGTCTACTTCTACAAAAAACAAGATGAGATTTTTAACAAAAATTCATTATACTGACAAATCAGTTTAGGAAGGACTGACAATTAGCTACTTTTGGTTGATTGTGTTGTTCAGATCTCTGTATCCATGACGATTTCTCGCTAGTGCTTCTGTCAGTTAATAAAATGTCTCCACTTATAACTGGATTTGTCTATTTCTCCTTATATTTCTATCCATTTTTGCTTCAAGTATATTTGCTTGGTGTGTAGACTTGTAGGATTGTTATCTCTTCCTAATAAATCAATCTCATTACATAATGTCCTTTTTGTCTGTAGTAATTTTCTTTGCTCTGAATTCTATTTTATCTAACATTATTATAGCCTCTCCTACTTTTCTTTAATTTTTATTAGTTTCTTAATGTATCTTTTTATTTCCCCCTTTTTATTTTCTATCTATCTAGCCATGAATTTGAAGAGTGTTTCTTGTGAACAGCGTATAGTTGGGCCATGCTTTTTATTTTTAAGTCCATTCTGCCAATCTCTGCCTTTTCGTTGATGTATCATGACTATTTACATTCAAGGTAATAATTGTTATGTTAGATCTTGAATCTGCCATTTTATAGTGGGTTTTCTGTTTTTTTCTTCCACTTCTCTTATCTCTATTTCTCTTTTCTTGTCTTCTGTGGGTTACTTGAATATTTTTTAGGATCCCATCTTGTTACATGCACTTTAGTGTTTTTAAGTATATCTCTATAATTTTCTTAATGGTTGAAGTATTTAAAGTTTCAAACTCCCTGGAAGCCCCCAATGCAAGAGTGCCTTCATTGTTTACGGATGAAAACATTGATGATATATGCTTGTTTTATCTGCCCACACAACCTGGGAGAGGTGCCTCAACGCTTTTGGACCTGTTTATGATGACTTGTGCTTTTTTAAAATTTTTCTCTCTATCTTTTTTCTTTATTTAATCATTGCATGCACATATTTATGAATGGGGTAATTAAACCAACCCTTGAAGGTATAACTTAAGTGATAGTTATCATTTATTTATTTTTACAGTGGAGGGATGAGGAAAGTGGTGGTAAACACCTTTGTTGATAGAATGGCTTCTATGCCATAGCTGATGAGAGGTCGCTCAAGCAAGGTGACTAATTATAAAAGAAAAATCACATAAATGACTTGGAGGTGATAGATCAAAGGTCAGTGGAAATTTAATAGATCAAAAAGGAAAATCTAGGCAGTGGGAAAATTAATTAAAACTGAAAGTAACTAAGGACTAACCTGAGGCTGTCCAAGGATGAAGTTACAGTTGGTGATGAATGGGTAGGATGGAGGAATAGAAACTCAAAAGGTGATGGGAAGACGTGCTTTGATTGGAATAACTCCTTCCTACAGATAATCGCTGAAAAGCTTTGCACAGTTTCAGTGGGAGAGAATCAGGAGCCACTTTTAACATCATTTTTGTGACCCATTGTGGAACAGCTATTGAAATGGATTTTACGCATGGCATATTAAGGACCTCATCTTTTTGCATTCGACACTGTGGATAGAGAGGTATTTTCAGTGTTACTCAAAACATTTACACAGCTGAAACTTCTTCTTTTTTAAAGATTTTATTTTTCCTTTTTCTCCCCAAAGCCACCTAGTACATAGTTGTGTGCTTTTAGTTGTGGATCCTTCCAGTTGTGGCATGTAGAGTGCCACCACAGCATGGCCTGACGAGCAGTGTCATGGTATCATGTCCACGCCCAGGATCTGAACTGGGCGGCTGAAGCGGAGCGCATGAACTTAACCACTTGGCCACGGGGCCGGCACCTAGATAGCTGAAACTTTTGAAGAAATGTAGATCGATATACAAACTCTCAACACACAGATCTGAATAAAAGCAGAGGTGTGTGACACATGTCCTGAAAAGAGGAATTGTCCTACTCCACCCCTAAGTTTTAAATAGAATCCTACTTCGAAGTTTGCAGAATGTTAAGAATGCAAGCAACTTTGGATTGGTCGTATAACGATACTAAGTTTCTTCTAATTCCTTTAACTCAAGTTATGATTAATGATGTAATAAAAAGGGTTCCAACTGTTAAACTCCCTATGTGACTAATGTTGGGGGAACAGGATAATGTGAAATAATCTGTCATGGTATTCCTCTCTCAGCTTCCCCAAAGTGGGGTTGAATAATATGAAAAAAATAGTATTCTTCAAAATAAAAGAAACAATAAAAATGAAAGTGGTGGAAAAACTTTGGAAAGATTAAATTGATTGCAAGTGTTGAGATATTTCACTAAAAACGGCATAAAAATCAAGGAAATAAATGGAGTAGCTACTAAATCAGTGAACACGGTGTGAAAACCAACCAATTAATGTCAGGCTCTTACTTTGAAATCAACCAACCAGAAGTAGGTTCAGTCCAGTGAACATGCTTTTAAAACTGATCCATCAAAAATTTAGTAGCTACTCCATTTATTTCCTCAATTTTTATACCATTTTTAATGTTTTATCAACTCCTCAAAGAAAAGATTTGCTCAATTTATCCTAGCCTTGTGAAATGCCAATATATGTATATATATATATATATTTCCTTTATATATATATATATACACACACAAATCTCTTAAAGAATATATAAAGGATTGATATATATATTGATATATATATATAAAGGATATATATATATGATATATATATTGATATATATATATAAAGGATACCAGCAAAGAGGATTTGTGACCCAGAGTAAGGGGACGGCCAGGTTTCTAGGTCCAACCCTCAAGAGGGGACCCAAGGCCACTTGGATCAGAATGAGTAAAATGCTCTGGGGATGTGGAAAAAACGTAACCAGATTTCTGGAGAGTTTGCACAACTGTCTGCTATACCACACTTTCTTTGTGAAGAAGAAAAGAACCTAAAAGCAGACACGTATTGCCTGTTGACAGAACCTGGACAGCCCATAGCTGGCAGGCAGATTACATTGGCCTATTACCCATAGTTTCAGGTAGATACTGATGAGTCTTGATGAGGATAGTGACACATTCTGGATGTTGATTTGTATATTCATTAAGTGAAGCAATCATCTCTAACATGATCAGAGCTTTAAAGCTGAAAATATTATTTCAGTTTGGACCTCTTATGTATCATCTAATCAAGGAACTCATTTTAGTACCGAAACAGTGCAATAATGGACTAAGAAACATCCTATAATGAAATTTTCATGTATCTTATCATCCATAAAAAATAAATTGATTAAAAACTGAAATGGACAGTTGAAATATCTGCTTACTAAACTGTGTGGTAAGAGACCAAAAAGACTGAATGAGTATATACTAGAATTTAACATGTTTATTTTTTAGCTATTTTGGGGAAAATGGGGCATTTTCTTTTCTTTTTATTTTTTCCACCGGTTCATGAACAACCAGGACCTGGATTGCATTAATGAGTTCTGGTGGAAGGAACAATTTCTAAATATGATGCCATGACATTTTCTCTAAATATTACTCACTGAATTCGTAGGGAAATAATGGGATGGGTTATTTCTTCTTCTCACCTATCTAAGCTAGTATATTTATTTTTAAGATTTCATTTTTTTCCTTTTTCACCCCAAAGCCCCCCAGTACATTGTTGTATATTCTTCGCTGTGGGTCCTTCTAGTTGTGGCATGTGGGATGCTGCCTCAGCGTGGCTTGATGAGCAGTGCCATGTCCACGCCAAGCATTCAAACCAATGAAACACTGGGCTGCCTGCAGCAGAGTGTGCGAACTTAACCACTCGGCCACGGGGCCAGCCCCTAAGCTAGTATTAACAGTTGCTGCTTCTTTCCTGTTCAATGGATGAGACAGTTCCATAAGCTAATACTTATCCAACTCTGCTCCATCTACTCAATATGACTAGGAATGGACAAAGGAAGAAGTGTCGGCCAGTTTATCTTGCTGTTAGCTTGATGCGTCAGTCCTTTGGCTGAAACTGGTGGTCTTAGCCTGAGAGGGAGGGTTAGCTCTGAGCAAAAATTGATGACAATTTGGAACAAGGGGAGCAATTGTGATGGAAAGGAAGCCGGTAAGTTGATAATGCAAAAAGCAAAAGCTAACATTATTTTGGTGCTTTGTGAAAGACTAAAAGCAAAAGATTTGATATCATCACTTAGTTGTATTTACAGATGCATAGGGTGAAGGCACTTGCTTCCCTTTTCACCACCTTTGAATACCTTTTCGTGGACTTGTTGGCCATTTGTGTGTCTTCTTTGGAAAAATGTCTACTCAGCTCCTCTGCTCAATTTTTAATCAGATTGTTTTTAGGGGTTTTTTTGCTATTGAGTTGTATGAGCTCTTTATGTATTTTGGATATTAACCCCTTATCAGATATGATTTGCAAATATTTTCTTCCATTCCATAGGTTGCCTTTTCATTTTGTTGATTTTTTTCTTTTGCTGTGCAAAATATTTTTAGTTTACCACTTATTAATTTTTGCTTTTGTTGCTTGTGCTTTTGGTGTCATAATAAAAAAAATCATTGTCAAGACCAACGTCAAGGAGCTTATTCCCTTTATTTTCTCCCAGGAGTTTTAGGGTTTCAAGTGTTATTTTTAAATCTTTAACCCACTTTTTGAGTTAATTTTTTAACTAACATTTTAATTAACATTTATTGAGGAAACAGTCCTTTCCTCATTGAGTATTCTTGATTCTCTTGTCAAATATTAATTGAACGTATATGTGGGAGCTTATTTCTGGTCTCTGGATTCTGTTCCATTGGTCTATGTGTCTATTTTTATGCGAGTACCATGCTGTTTTGTTTACTATAGTTTTGTAATATTGTTTAAAAGCAAGAACTGGAACAGTGATGCCTCCAGCTTTGTTCTTTCTCAGGATTGCTTTGGCTCTTCCAGGTCTTTTGTGGTTCTGCACAAATTTTAGGATTCAGAATTTAGTGTTCATCAGTCACATGCAACTCACTGACTTTTACTAAATATATATGTATTGCTAATAAATTTTGAATGTTTTATAATATTTATAATATAGTCAAACATATCATTCTCTCTCTGTATTCTTTTCCTTACTTGCTTTTGTCATTCAGTATTCTTCCTGAGATGGATTATAATTAATGCATTCTTCTTCTTATATACAATCCATGTGCATGAACATATCTGAAATTATTTATCTAACCTCCGTTTGATGGAAATTTATGTTTTCTGTTTTCTTTGCTCTTAAAAGCAATGATACTATGAGTATTCTCTTTCTTTTCCTCCAGAGAACATAGCTAGAAGTAAGATATGCTAGGTTTTTCTCAACTTGCTTTCCAAAACGTTTTTGCCAATTTGAAAATAGCATGTAAGCAATTGTGTGTTTCTGCATCCTGTTTGCCAGACTGTTGGTAATTTTTTTTTTTTTTTTGAAGCAGGTTAGCTCTGAGCTAACATCTGCTTCGAATCCTCCTCTTTTTTAAATTTTTTTTGTTGAGGAAGATTGGCCCTGAGCCAACATCCGTGCCCATCTTCCTCTATTTTATATGTGGGACACCTGCCACAGCATGGCTTGATAAGCAGCACATAGGTCCATGCCCAGGATCCAAACTGGTGAGCCCAGGGTCTCCAAACCAGAGTATGCAAACCTAAGTGCTGCGCCATTGGGCTGGCCCTGACTGTTGGTAATTTTTGCCAGTCAAATGGATGTGTGAGCATATTTTGCTGCAATTTTAATTTTAATTTTCCCAATTTTTCCCTATAAGGTTAAGCATTTTTTTATCTTCATTGTCCTTTTCAGTTTTGTTATATCTTAATTATCTATTCACATCCTTTGACCGTTTTTCTATTCAGGTGTTGAATCTTTTCTTGTTGATAATTAACAGTTTGATATATATTCTTGAGACTAGTCCTTTTCTCATAACATATATGGCAAATATTTCCCAGTTTTGTTTTTTTTTTTTTAATTCCAGTTTTCTGCATTCTTTACTGCACACACATTTTATAAATGCTGAATTTAGTAATAAATCATAAATAGTTCCTTATCACAATGTGATTTTGATTTTCTTATAAGTAGAAATAAATGCAAACATTATGCAAATATAAGTAATATTTCAACATACTACATGAACTTCTTGTAAAACGAGGTATTATAATCACCCATGTATTATTTGGTAAGTTGACCTTGCCAGGAATCTGCACTTTGTGGTTAAACTGAGTAAGAAAGGGGCAAATTTATTACTATGTTTATATCATTTTCTCCCCAGAATTAATTTGAACACTGAAGAATAACTTACAAACTACCTAATGAAAAATAACACTTTATTTTCTCATATTTATATCTGGATAATACTCATATGTATATTTATAGTTCAAGACATCCATAAATAGGAGTGAAGACAGCTTTCATTAAAGTGATCTACTCCTTTGATATTCATTTCAAACAAAGTTTACAAGACAGATTCAGCTGATAGCATTAAGATGCAAATGAAATAATCAAAGATGAAAAAGATATATAAGTGGAGAGAATTTCTGGAACCACTATGAAATCAGAAGGTGGTTAGACTTAGTATTTATTTGTAAACACACATATGTACATACACTTATATAAATATGTATGTATATATTCCTGGATATATATATTTAAATATACATGTATTCATATATATTTTATATAGATAGATAAAATTCCATACATAGTTTGGGATTTAATCAGTTGAAATGTTCTCTAAGGTAAAGTTTTCTATATTTATTACTCAATTTTTATTTTCTATAAAATATTATGTCAATGAAATGAAATATTCAAATGGCTAAAGAAATCAAAGTAACTGGCTTTATCCTTCTCCATAAGTTAGGTGATTAGGGTGACATGTTCACACTCTTAAGGCATTTACATATAGAGATATATTATTTTTGTAACCACTGATGAAACTTTTAGAAGCTATTTCTCTTATATAAACATAGAGGTGATCTACGAACATCGAATATCGTGTCTAAACAGTATCAAAGTATATTTAAAATAAAAATGAATATTGCGTTTATTAAATTCATGAATAAAATAAGATTTCTTTGACTAGAACAAAATGAAAGGAGTTAATAAAATATGCATTATTGTATTACCAATATCTAATGATGCTCAGGCTTTAACCTTGAACTCTGTCTTATAGCACTGCTGGGTTTAATTAGTTTTACAATCTGAAGAACATACATTTACTTGTTAATATTGAAGCTGTTATTCCTTGGTCTGTGGTAATCCAGATGATTAGGAAGAAGTAGAGTGATTTGAGTTGATGGAGCAATTCCCTTTACTTCAAGACCTGTTTCACGTGTGCACGTGTGTACATACATGCACACGTGTGTGTGTGTGAGTAAATTTATATTTATGATTATAAGTTGACCCACCAATATGATATATGGAATCTTTACTTGGCACATTGATGTAAGGATAGTATTACTTTTATAATTCGTGTATTCTGATGTCTTGAAACCGCTTGTTCATAAAGGGTATGCAGTGCCCTGTTGTGTATCACTAATTCCCAAGCTTCATAATTTGCAGGTTAGAGTAGCTGCCAGTGAAAATATTTTAAGTCATAAAAAGTTTTATTTTATCATCACGTTTCTATTGTCCAGCTTAGTCATTCAATTCAGGCAGCAGATTTAGCTCATTCATGATATTAGATTAATTCCAAAGGTCTAAATGGCTAACTTAGAAAATATTGTAACTTTTTTATTATATTTTAGACAATACATGAAAGGATCTAAAGAAAACTGAAGAGGAGTTTCAAAAATGTTTTGAATTATAATGGGAGTCAATCAAAATATCTATCTTTCCAAATTAGCAACTTCACATCTACTAACACTCAAGTATGACTTATGTCCACTATTTTGATTCTAATATCAGGACAACACTCATTATAAGATTTGGCCATGTCACAGCAGTTTGTTGCTTGATCTTTTCCATATTGCCAAGGAAGTAGGATGGGGTGTGATTGCCCAAGCTTTCATCATTCATCCACTCCATTGACTAGAGGAGATAGTTAGTACTAGTAGTTGAAAAAGTGGGATAGGATCTGCTTGCGTAGACAACAAAAGAAACTAGCTGTCACATTCCGTTGTCTCATCAAGTCCCTGCTTTTCACAGCTGCCACAGATCTCTCAGGTCTGCCTTAACTGGAATATTGGACAGAGCCCTTTCTGCTGTTCTCTAAATGTTGGCAGCACCGGTCAATTTTATTTAATACAATGTACAGTAGCTTAAAATAATTTATGGTATTAAACAAGGAAAGTAAGTCCTAAACCAGGAAATTAGATATAAGATGCCTTTTTACATTTCAGTATGATGCCTATGCATTAGGGTAATTTCAAGTGAAAAAATCTGCCCAAGAAAAATAAATTTTCTGATGTTGGCATGGCTAAATAGCTCTTAAGATGATCCTTTTTACTTAGAAATATTTTAGCTTTTATAAAGAAAAAAGCGTAGAAATAGGGGCTGGCCCGGTGGCATAATGATTACGTTTGCATGCTCCACTTTGGTGGCCTGGGGTTCGCAGGTTCAGATCTCAGATTCAGACTTACACATCACTCATCAAGCCACACTATGATGGCATCCTATATACAAAAATAGAGGAAGATTGGCATAGATGTTAGCTCAGTGACAATCTTCCTTGAACAAAAAGAGGAGGATTGGCAACAGATGTTAACTCAGGGCCAAATCTTCCTCACCAAAAAAAGGGGAAAAAAGTAGAAATAGCTTGACCTTTTAAAATTAACATTATTTAAACTTATAATAAGAAAATGGCTAGAATTCAAACTTCCACTGAGAATTCAGGAAAGTATCTTCAGCAAAAATGCATTTCCTTCTTGTCATTTTCTCCTTTCCTTTTCCTCCAGACATATCTGTTTTAGCTTCAACTGTTTTCCGCCAAAAGGTATATTAAAACCCAAGCCCCACTACCTCAGACTGTGAGCTTATTTGGAAATAGGGTGATTGCAGATGTAGTTAGTTAAGATGACATGATGAAGTAGGGTGGGCTGTTAATGCAGTATGACTGGTTCTATAAGAAGAGAGAAATTTGGACACAGACACAGTCACAGAGAAGTTGACCCTGTGAGGAGAGAGGTAGAGGTGAGAGTTAAACTGCTCAAGCTAAGGAATTCTTGAGGCTACCGGAAGCTGGAAGAGGCAACAAAGGAGGATCCACCCCTAGAGGTTTTAGAGGGAGCATAGCCCTGATAACATCTTAATTTGGGACTTCTAGCTTCTAGAGCTGTGAAGACAAGAATTTTTTTGTTGTTTTAAGCCATCCAGTTGGTGATACTTTATTATGACAGTCCTCAGGAATAAATACAACTCAACTCTATCTCTTCCTCTTTAAGAGTTACTTTTCTTTATAACTATGCTATATGGATGAACATGGGTTTATCCTTTGAGGTAGAAAAGGTGTCTCTATCAGGATGGATAAAGGGAGTTGTAGAATTAAGGAGGGTACCCTAAAAAAGGCAAAAAGAATCTAGTCTGTTTCAAAAGGTTAGATGCATATTTTCTTGGCTTTCAATGTAATATAAAAGCTTCTGACTGTGCATATGGCTATTAGAGCAATGACAATAATTACCATAATTAAAGTCTACCAAAATATATGCGGGCAATGTTTCAAACCTTTATACTGATTGCAAAATTAGTTTACAGCAAGGATTTTGGATTTTTCACTTGCATGGATTTGTCACATTCAAGGATAAGATATGTAACTCATTGACTCTTGCTATCTTAGTCATGGTCTCATTCAATTATTCATCATACATCACCGTCTCAGCTGATGGAAAGGTGCTAGAGTCTTTTTTATCAAATCCCAGATCTATCACACAAATACATAGCCTGTCTTTCTCCATGCCACCAATCTTTCAGAAGTCTCTAACTATCCTGCCATGAATCAAGAAAGTAATACCCAAGAGTAGTTCTTCCCCCACTTCAACTGTCAGGAAAGATAACAGTTGATGGAGCAGTAGCTAAAACAGTCTTTCTGTATCTCTGACAGTAGATGAAACTTTCCGTGGTTTACTCCATGTTTGCTGCTGTGTTCATCTGTCTGAAAAAGCCCAATTGCCTTGATAAATAAATATTGTCTACCTAATATAAAAAATTACAAACACATGTAAAAAATACAACTTGTTTCAAAAGACGGTGCTTCATTTATTCTTTTGCTATGTGACAATCAATACATAGAGTAAATATTATTTGAGGCTAAATGACACAATAAATTTGCCTCATATACATAACACAAGAAAGCAGCTATAAGTCATGACTCCTACTAGATATTTTTTTAGTGTGCATTTGTTAGTGCTTATTTGAATCAAATAAAGGAGAAATATAAATTCCTTATCTGCACAGCAGACACTTAAATTACCCTCCTGAAAGTATCATGTACTTTAGAATGAAAGTACCATTTATTACATAATTGAACCATATTAATTTTAAAATATTTTCCCTACAATTTTTATCTTGGCATTCCTCGTTTTATGTTAGTCTTTTCAATAGTGATATAGTTAAACATTAAGCTTTAGTATACAACGCATTGGTTTATCTTGATTCCTCGTTTATAAAAGTTTAATTTTCATTCTCTTCTGTCTTCCAGAACAACATTTAATCTAACATTTTTTCAAAGGCTGAAAATACATAATGTAGCAATCACATAGTTTAACCTTTTATAGCAGAAACAGCAAGTGACACACCATTTTTATTAAATATATAGATGTCTTTCCAGTGCTAGTCAGCATGAAAACTCTTAAGAGTAGAATAAATGATAAGAGCTCTTCATTGTCAATTGGGAGAATTTATTACATCTTTTAGGCCACTGCACTCCTTAATAATGAAAGAGAATTTTGAAAGTTTAAGAATTAACTCTAATGCTACTATCATGTGTTTTACTTTTTCTCTAGATAAGTATTAATAGAAAATTAGCTTTTAAAATCCTTAGTCTAAAAGCATAACCTCTATCTTAATGAAAAAATAAAAGCAAGTATACATCAATGTAATTAAGTGATATCAAATGTAAATTTAGGAAAATGAAATACGAATATTCTTAACTCAATATCACAGTATAATACAGTTAATCAGAGACGAAAATTGAAAGATAAAAAAACGAGTTTGCATTTTAAGATTGACATCCTTTATATTTGTATACTGTATATTGTCTATAATCTTTAAATGGAAGGTAGTTATTTGTAATGGAACCCGCAATCTTGCTATGTGAATACCTAAGCTGTTGTCACTGCTTATATGGTCAACAAACACAGTCATAATAAGACCATATGTTAAAGAACGAGTCTGAAAAATGCACTTGAATTCAAGAGGTTAGTCTGTCTATCATTTTTTCCTATCTTTGAATAGGTATTTAATAAGATAAAAAAAAATCAGAGTGGCTAAATACTACAAATGCCCAAGACTTGAATTTAAAATCCTGTGTAATAATTTGAAAGTCAGCCATTTTACAGAACTCCAGTCTAGGGGCCTTGCTGTGGAGCATAGACTATATAGCAAAATGTCTTTCCAGCAAAGCCTCACCTACTAATCTGAAAGTCTGTCCATTTTGAGTCTGATCATTATTGGGACTCATTAACTCCCTTTTGCTGGTAATCTAGCCAAAAAATTGCTCCTATCTGAATCAGCTTAGAAGGATCAAGATCAGCAACAGAGGGTCTTCTTGAAAAGACTAGGTGCGCATCCTATCCCCTGCTTTCTGGTATCAGTACTGACTGGCAAAGATTAGAATCGCAATGATCCATTGTTTACATAAAATGTAGATATTTCCACCCTGGTTATAACAGAAGCTTTAGTCTTCCTATTTACAGTTGTCTCTAAGCATATTTTCTCCAGAGGTCCTAGCCAAGTCACTCTGTAGCATAGCTCTGTATAAAGTTGCTACGACAACCTTTTTCTTATGCCTTCCAATCCATGTGAGAAATAAATGTAGGTATTAGGCAAGAATCAAATTCTGGTTCTGATGGTATATCTGGAATAGGAAGCACAAGTTAGATGTATAGCTGAAATCAGGCTTTCAACTATTGCCCTCATGTCTAGATTTTGGAATCCTTTGGTTTGTGGAACTAATGACTCACATCAAGCCCACTGCAAGGGAAATTGCTGCCTCCGGTACAAGAGACTGTCCTTTGTTCTTCCTTTTCCTGTCTCCAGAAAAGGGATCAGTGAAGTATTTATCAAATGAAGAGAGAAGTAAGAAGTTCTGAGCTATGCATATAGGTATTTTAATCTCCCCTATCAGACAGAGTTACTCTGGCTGATTAGCGATTGGGGCAGTGGGACAGGAGCGCAGTGGAAGTAAGAGTGGACAATCTCTTCCCCAAATTCTTGAAAGTATTTAAGTATGAGCTTATAGGTCAAGCTAGAAATACTGAGAATCAAAAACAATGGAAACTCTGCAATGTGCACTTGGTGTTGTAAAAGAATAAAAGAGTCCTAAAGAAATAGCATAAATACACACTGATAAAGTGAGGAAACTAATTATGAAATAAAAATAGTAAATAAAATGACATTGATTCTGGGAAAGTCTATTTTATTTCAGGAAACCTTATATAATTATGTATATTAGAAAAATGTTTTTGAAGTTTCTGAAAACCTGTATTTAAAGATTAAACTTGAATAATTTGTTGATATCATTATATACTTGGAAAACTAAAGAGAAGCAAATTCAAAATGCATGCATCTACTTTTATAAAATGCCATTTTATAAGATAATCATAAAAATTAAGAACATACCTATAGATAAACTGTAGTAATTAAAATAGAGATCTTGTTTAGCAACAAAATTCATTACCTCTCAAGAGATATGTCTAAAAGGTGGCTTCTAGAAAATAAGCAAGCAGATAAAAAATAAACACATTAAACTTAAATACTATGAGTTATGGAAAGGAGCATTTGAATTAATGGAAATTCACATCATGTCAACGGATAGGAGATTCCATAATGTCAATAATTCCTAACGATTCCATGAATTAAATGTGATCTCAATCAAAATAATAATTTAGAGAATGGGCGACACTGACTAATCCTGCTTTTGAATAGCACTTTAAAATGCAGGTTTTCTGGAAGTGTAAATAGGTAAAAATGGCTAAGAACAATCAGAAAAGGAATAAAAGTAATAGAACTATGTAGAAGATGAAAGCATTAATGGATTTCTTCCAAATTTAAGTCATGTACCAGAGCACCATATAAAGATCCCAATGGCTAGGCGTCCATCACAACCTCTTCCATCTCTGCTAGGAATTATGCTAGATCTATAGAAAACCAGTGCCTTGCGGTAATGATTCACAGGCATAATGTCAGTTTACTGATTATTAAAATTCAGTAGAATATGAAAGAAAATAAGTGTTAAGAATCATATGTCATTATGCTTCTTGTATTCAGAAAAATTAATATACAGGTAAACTCTGATGGCTGCAGAATTCTTGGGAGTCTCTTAAAAGTTAGGGTTTGGGTGTATCCGACTCTGTCAGCTGAGCCAGGATATTCCAGGATTCCCTTAATCTACATGTAGGTTGTGTATCAACAGTATTGCCACACTGAAAAAGCCCCAGTTTGTTTTTATGCTAATTTGGCATCCAAGAAATGGGCTCACTGAAGCTACACAGTGAGGGGGCCCTGAGAGGCAGTTGTATCTTCCAGTTTTCCAGCCAAAGCAAAAGACGTACTGGGTTTAAGTACGTTAAGAAGGAATATCTTGAGCGATGTGTTGGTTTCACTTGAAATTTAACATTCTGGAGACTCAGAGAGGATTTGCACAATATAATGCTGAACTGTTAATACGGGGAACTGTTTTCTAGGGGAACTTGGTGATGCTATACAATAGCGCCTTGGTACCTGTATAATTTTATGTATTCTTACTATGTGAGTAATGCTTGTGTAAATAACCTGATTGAACTAAAGTAAGAATTCCCTCCCTCTGGGGAGGGACTGTTGTGAAGAACAAATAACTGTTGCTTGGAAATATATGTATATATACACATATATATGGAAAGAACTAAATAGGCAGCTCCTCCTTAACTTTTTGTCTTTACAAGGTAAGTATTTAAATACAAAGCATAAAGTCTAAACAATTCTCTTCTTCTTTCACACCACTGTCTTTGGCTTTTTTAAAGTAAGACTTTACTGTTAAGTCATGAAAAGACACAGGAAAGTCACTTTCCTATTTAACAGCTGTATGATCCTTACTTTCAGGAAACAACTAGATAAGGAGATAACAGAGATGCCAGAATTGGGTAAAAAGAAAGGTGGCTTTATTGACAGCAAGGAAATCCTATTATTTACTTATATCCAAGTATGAATGTATATTCACCTTGGAATTTGCGTCATTTAATATTGTCTGCTTATTCTGAAATTACAGCTTGACTGCTATGTTTAATTTATCTCATTTGTATTTTTTCCTTTTATTCCTTTACTCAGTAGCAAAGACTAAGATGAAAATTTTAAATCATTTTTCCCCAGGAATTTCAGAGAAACTTCTGCAGGCATTGAATGAACAAAAATGGCACAAGAGAACAGAAATAGGTTTTTGACTGTCAGCAGATATTTAAATAACATGAATGCCATCTAGTTATAATGGATTGCTTTAGAATTGATGATACTTAGAGAACAAAGTGAATCAGCCCGGAGTCACTTACTGCAAAGCACTGTAGAGTAGAACGGTTGACATGAAAATGACTCTTCAAGACTTTCAGCATAATAAGCCCCTGGGTGGAAACTCTCAGAGTGACTCCCAGAAATACAGAGCCAACTGCTTTTCCATAAAGCTACTACATTTATGAGCACCTGGAGAGACTAAAGTAGCAAATATAAAATTCCTGCTGTTACTGGCCTTAATATTAAAAGCAAGAGAAATGGAAAAAATGAGGCAGAAGAGTGAAGGTCATATTTAAATACTCAGTATTTTTTTTAAGTCAACCTTACAATATATGTCTTTTTTCCTCAATTATTCATTCAATGATTCAATCATCTTTATTTAATTACTCACTCAATAAATAGTAAATATTTATGGAGCACATTTCATTTACTGCTAGCCTCTATTCAAGTTATAAGCATTACAAAGATAGATATGATATTCTGCTTCCAGGGCTCCTCAATCAATGGGAGACATGACTATTTAAATCAATAAATAAGTATGATCTAATGGCAGATATAAAAGACAAGCGATCTCTGAAATCACAGAAGAAACAACTTAGTATAGCTAGAATAACCAGGTAAGATATCACAGAGAAGGGAGCATTTAATCTAGATCTTGAAGACAAGAAAAATAGAACTTGCTGTGTAGAACTAGTAAAAACACTCAGGCTCAGAAAAAAGGAATTGACATATAATATCAGTGTAACTGGCTTAATGTCATGAGTAAGAATTAGAAACTATCTCAGAATAAACAGAAAGCTAAAAATACTTTTTGCAAATAGTGTGTCAGAAAGAATTGTGTCATTCCTAATAGTAATATTTAAAACGATCCATACCTATAGCAATGTCTGGTACAATGCAATACTCAAAATATTTGTGGAGTTGAACTGAATACAAAACTAGCGAATCAAATTGAATTTACTAAAGTGCTCTAAATGTATTTTTTAATAGAGTTCACTTTTTAGAGAAGTTTTAGGTTCACAGAAAAACTGAGTGAAAGTTACAGAGATTTCCCATATACCCCTGCCCACATACATCATAGCCTCCCAATTAACAACATCACTCATCAGAATTTTTTTTTTTAGCAAAGATGAACCAACGTTGACACAACAAAATCACCCAGAGTTCATAATTTATCTAGTTTACCTTAGAGTTCTTTCCTGGTGTTGTACAGCCTATGTTTTTTGGACAAATGTATAATGGCATGTATTCACCATTATAGTATCATATGGAGTAATTTCACTGCGCTAAAAATCCTCTGTGCTGCACCTACTCATTTCACTCTCCTCCCTACCCACTAGCAGCAACTAATCTTTTCACTGTGTCCACAGTTTTGCCTTTTTCAGAATATCATATAGTTGGGATCATAGAGAATGTAGCCTTTTCACATTGAAATTTTTCGCTTGGTGATATGCATTTAAGGTTCTTCTACATTTTTTCTTGGTTTGGTAACTCATTCCTTTTAGTGATGAATATTTTTCCATTGTCTGGAAGTACCACAGTTTATTTATCTATTTACCTACTAAAGGACGTCTTGGTTGCTCCCAAGTTTTGGCAGTTATTAATAAAGCTGCTATATATGTTTGTGTGCAGTTTTTGTGTGGACATAAGTTTTCATCTCTTTTGGGTCAGAACCAATGAGCAAGATTGCTGAATCACATGGTAAGAGTATGTTTAATTTGGTGAGATACTGCCAGCCGTCTTTCAAAGTGGCTGTGCCATTTTGCATTACCATCAGCAATGAGAGTTCCTGTTGCTCCACATTCTCACCAGCATTTGGTGTTATCAGTGTTCTGGATTTGGGCCATTACAATAGGTAGGTAGTGGTATCTCCCTATTTTAATTTACATTTCCCTGTGCCATATGATGTGGAACATCTCTTCACATGTTTATCTGCCATCCATGTATCTTCTTTGATGAGGTATCTCTTAAGGTCTTTGCTCCATTTTTAAATTGGGTTGTTTGTTTTCTTATTGTTGAATTTTGAGTTCTTTGTACGTTGTGGATAATAGTCCTTTACCAGATTTGTCTTTTGTAAATATTTTCTCCCAGTCTGTGGCTTTGTGTTTTAATTTTCTGGACAGTATCCTTCACAGAGAAGAAATTTTTAATTTTAATTAAGTCCAGCCTATCAAGTCTTTCATCTTAATTATACCTTTGGTATTTTATTACTAAGTGTATTTTTCAGCTCATTTGAAGAGAAAGAATTTGAATTTCCTATTTCCGATATTCTTTAGAAGACAGATGCAGTAGGCAGAATAATGCTGCTGCTTGAGATAAACAAGTCCTGATCCATGGAACCTGCAAATACATTATTTTACACGGCAAAGGGATTTTGCATATTTAATTCAATTAAGAATCTTGATAAGGAGAATTATCCTGAATTATGAAGCTTCTCAGGATAATCACAAGGTAAGGAAACAGAAAGTCAGTGTCAGAACGGTGCCACGTGAGAACAACTTGACTGACCATTGTTGCCTTGAGGGAGGGAGGTACCACAAACTAAGAAATTCAAGTGGCTTCTAGAAGTTGGAAAAGGCAAGGGAACAGATCCTCCCCTTGAGCCACCAGAGGAATATAGCAGTGCCATCATTTTGATTGTAGCCCACTGATACTCATTTTGAATTTCTGAAGTCCAGAACTCTAAGATAACACAACTGTGCCATTTTAAGTGATTAATTTTGTAGTAATTTGTTACAACAGGAATGAGAAACTAATGCAACAAAATATACTAAGAATTCTGTAAAATTTCAGGATCTTAAAATTAGTTTATTTTTTCATTTGCGTTTTAATTTTTTTTTTTTTTAACCAAGAAGAGGAGATAAGTAAAAGAACTCCAAATTGAATAAAAGACTGCCTACTATTTCATGTAAATTACTTAATTCCTAGAGAGATGTGTCTATCTATCTGTCTATCTACCTATCTGTGTGTCTATCTATCTGTCTATCTAACTGTCTGTCTATATATCTGTCTATCTATCTATCTGTCTATCTATCTATGGAGAAAGAAAGTGAGAATGGAAGATAGAGAGAAAGAGAGAAAGGTAATCTAAAGTGACTCTAAAATGTATTGGAATGCATAGCTCAAGCATGATGTGAGTACAGGGTATGTATTTTTTAAACTCAATTTATTTTAGTGACTAACAATAAGCTCTTTCGTAACGTTACATTCTTTTCCTTTCCAGTAGGGCTTTAGGGCTTGGGTGTTTTAGTAGTGTTAAATGGTAAACTCTGTTATATCAGGACAATTCTGAATCACATCTGCATCACTTGCGATTGCATCCCCAGCAAAAAACATTACACCTGACACAAATTTCAAAAACAAAGACTGGATGAACTTGTAATGGATCAGAATGGAGATATACAGAGTGGCTCTGGGGAGTCAGAATGGCCCCAGAGCCCAGTCTTCTAAGACAGTATAAATGTATGAATAGAAAGTATGTGTCGGTTGGAAAGGTCAGTCCTCAGTAGAAGGGAGTAGACAGTCACAGAAGGAATAATATTTACCAAGACTGTGTTATAGGGTACAGATCTGAACCTTCCAGGCTACTAGCTGCTAAAACCTTTAAAAATCATACAAGAGATTCATGGTCTATGTTTATGCTTCTTAAGCACAGTTTAACAGGAAATCTAACCTTTGGGTGCAATTAGTGTGGATTTTCATGTGAGACAGCACCTCCCAGTTGTATCAGGGATGCTCTAATGATCCAGTTTCTAAGCCACTGAAAGTGAGGGTCATGAAAGTGGCAATAATGAATTACTAAGATAAATGGCAATGAATTTTTAAAAATCTTGGCAGATAGCAACTTGTCCCTGTTGCAATAGCATTGTAATCACATTTCTATCATTTAGGGGAAAAAAGTGCACCTAAAGTGGGTGAATTTTATTGTACTCAGTAAATAAATATCATATAGCTCAATGATGTAGGCAAAATATAATGTCTGTTAATATGTTAAGTTTTATGACCTGTAGCAATTGATTGTTCTGTCTCCAGTCTTGCCATCATTTTGATGGTAAGATTATACTTCTCCACGTCATTAACTTTGGATTTGCTATATGACTTGCTAAGGCAAATGAAATATGAGTAAACATAACATAAGCCATTCTTGAGCATAAACTTTTGTGTATAACTGTGTAGTTTGTCTCTGTCCATCCTCCCTTTGAGATTTTGCTATTTGCTAGGAAAAAATCATTCCCCAAATAGTAAATGCTCCTTCAGCCAGGGATCTAGAATTGGAAGGCAGGTGTTGCCCAGCAGAGCCCAAGTGGCTGAGCCGAACTTAGCATAGCAAAAGCAAGGCGACCTGTAACTTTCATGTAATGTGATGAAGAATTAAATATTTGTTCTAGTTAGCTGCTGAGATTTTGAGGGTTTTATATCCTGAAACACCAGACTTGTAGATATACTGGCCTTCTTAATTTCTCCTCTGAATGTCGTCTCAAACTAATATGAACAGGAGTGAATTCTTTTGTCCTTCTCCAGCTGGTTCTTCCTTACTGATTTCCATTCCAGCAAACAGCACCAGTATACCACAAGGTTGTCAAGCCAAAAATCTAGACCATGTCTTGAATTCCGTTTTGTTTTCTATTCCTTTAATAAATCCAGACAAATCATGAGAAAATGTTAGTCAGCATCACTTACTCACTTAAAATAGTTTCCTGACCTCCAATTATACCTTCAAGGAAATCCAATCTTCTTACATTGGCCTTTATCATTACCATGTATGTTTTACTTTTTGACTCACTATGCTCCAGCCTTCTGGCCTTCTCCTGTTTTCTTGGCTTCATAAAGATCATTCCTGTTTTACACTCATTGTGCTAGACGTTCTTTGTCCTTAGATCACAAGGATCTTGTCCTAATCCAGATATTCTCATGGCAACCTCCTGATCCTTCAGACACCTGTGAGTTGCTCAACAATGGCGTCTTCTGCCTCCCAACCTAAAGCAGCCACCCACTTAAGGACTCTCACAGGATTCTATTTTGTTCTCCTCCATTGTTTTCCTACCCGTTTGTTTATCTAGTATTAATTTCCCCCACTTATCTGAATATTATCTGTAGGAAGTACTGTAACAGATTTGTTCAAACTTGAATATTAGCACTGAGGATAGTGCTAGGAACATAGTAGACATTCATTACGTATGTGATGAATTAGTGAAATCGGTACAATCCCATTGTGGTAAAATTAAACAAAGTACTTGCAGGAAGACTGATGAGTTTGTTTCAAGTTCTGTAAAGAAAAGTTAAAATTTCTCTTTTATTATGATCACAAAGATAATAAGAATGGAGTTATCTTGGAAATAATTGTTATGTTATTTTTATATGCTTGCTCTTTTATATTATTATGATGACAATGATCATAATTACTTTTAATCTTAAATATTCTGTAATCAATAGCTATGCTATTGCTAAAGATTCTCCATCTGAGAGAAACTGAATGGTGTTCAATCTTTGACAAAAAACGTAGTATCTATATCATGTAGCTTGTTACCTGATTTTCTGTCCTTTCAAACAATATACACTATAGTAAACTCAAGAGAATGAAGCTTAACAAGTGAATATATTTGATAACAAAAGTATAAACATAGATAAGGAATAAACTTGCTAAAAGTTATTCCCTGTCCATGGGTTCCTTGATAACTATACATTTTTATATTATCTGATAAATCTTTATTCACAGTTCCCAAGAACTAAGTTGAACTCATTTAAAACAATGAATAATCATTATTTATCTAATTTAACTTCACATTTTCTATTATGGGAATATTATAGGAATAAGTTGCTGGAAGTATTGTTGCTAGCTCTGAAATACAAGGCAGGGACTATAGCTCAACAAATATATTTAATCTGTGGTTTAGTTCTATTTAGGCAAACAGCATACTTTAGCAAAAGCCAAGAAATGAGTACCCTAAATCATCAACTGCCAAGTTTTTTTCATGTTACAACCATTAGTTACATTAGATTTTCAACTGTAGCATTATTTTTTAATTACATAATAATAAAAAATAAAACTATTTTTAAACTAGTAATTAATTCAACGTGTCAGCTGAGACATCTTTAGTCACTCAAGTGTGGGATTATTTTATTAATTTAACTTGTAAAAAATCAGTGTAAATATACAAAATATAAAAAAATGTATATGTATATATCACTTCTCAGCATAAATGCCACTTACTTATCTATACATTCTAATATAAAAATGTGAATATAAAGATTTTTGTTTCCTTAGCTTTTTTTTTCCATAGTTTGTTGTCTTAGAGATAATCTCTTACCAAGAAAACTGACTGAGATTGACCATACATCTCTGTGGTAAATTAACATTACTAGATTCTTAAGTTGACCAGGGTCAAAGGACACATGTACACATAAGGAAAACAATGGTCATTTCAATAAATTAAGGACATTTATGACAGCTATGGACATTCAGAATGATTCTCTCCTTACCTTGAGTGATATACAAAAACTTTTTAAAATAGTTAACCATACTATGGGCTTAAAAATTTGAAAGAGGGATTGTATTCTAAATCACATTATGTAATTCTTGACTTATTCAGAGAAGACTGGGGTAATCACTGAGATTGATTAATTGCTTAGATTTTTAATTTTTTTGGCTTCAAGAACACATTTTCGTGTAATTCTAAGAACTTTTGCTTGAATATTAAATTGTATAAATGTATTTTCTGACTAAACATAAAATTTGAATGGTGCGTATCTTATATGTTTAGAATCCTATAACTTACAGATGTTTAAGATGATGCTTGAGACGATGATGTCTAAATAAATTTTGATATATCTTACTGATTTTTCCTCCCTGTGGTGATAAATTGTGTGCACATTTTACCGCTATCATTGAATCTGTCAAAAATATGAAAGCTATTTACTCTCACCTAATCTATCCACTACAGCCAATGTATTTGTTTAATCTCCACCTAAAATTGTCATGAATTTAATCAGAAATTACCCATATATGATACCTAGAGGAAAATCTGACATTAGACATCAGCTTACCCCCAAAAGAGCTATTTTAATTTATACACCAAATTAATATTAATCTTCAATGAGCATGTAGTAGGCTGAAATATGGCCCCAAACGTGTCCATACCCTAAACTCTTGACCCTGTGAATATGTTACCTTATAAAGTAAAAGAGATCTTGCAAATGGAGGATTTTTAAGTTAAGGATTTTTGAGATAGGCAAATTATCCTGGATTATTGGTGTGAGCCTAAAATACTCATGAGTCTTTATAAAAGGGAAGCAGTGGGGTTAGAGTGAGAGAATATGATGTCACAATGGAAGCAGAGAGGGAAAGCAATGTGATAACAGGAGCAAAGGGATAGAGAAGTGACAACAGCAGAGGTCAGAGTAATATGGGGCCACAAGTCAAGGAGTTCAGATAGGTTTTAGAAGATGGAAAAGACAAAGAAATAGATCTTAGAGCTTTTAGAAGGAACACAGGCCTGAAGTTAAATTAATATTAGCCCAATGAAACCCATTTTGGGCTTCTGACCTTCAAAACTCTATGATAAGAAATTTCTTCTTGTTTTAAGCCACCAAATGTGTGGGAAGTTTTTATAGCAGTAATAGGAACTTAATACAGAGCATAAAATATTTTCATTGATAAAATATTATTAATGATTTTACTTCAGTTATAAATTAGACAGCATAATTATAATTATGAAATAAAAAACTGGATCTTCTAGTTACTTTCACAAACAGCATAGAAATACTGTTGCTCGGGGCGGCCCGGTGGTGCAGCGGTTAAGTGCACACTTTCCGCTTCTTGGCGGTGGGGTTCGCGGGTTCAGATCCTGGGTTTGGACATGGCACTGCCTGGTAAAGCCATGCTGTGGTAGGCGTCCCACATTAAAGAAGAGGAAGATGGGCACAAATGTTAGCTCAGGGACAGGCTTCCTCAGCAAAAAGAGGACTGGCAGTAGTTAGCTTAGGGCTAATCTTCCCCCCCACCCCCCCACCCCCGCCAAAAATACTGTTTCTCTAGAGATTTGACTAGCATTTGCATTTCCAGTGGGCATTCCTTGTTAACTACATGTGCTTTCTTCTGTGTATTTTAAAGGAACCCTCTGCAGGACTCTCACCTGTGATTTAAGAATGTAAAATCTGAACAGCTAGTCATCCCCTTATAGCTGTATTGACGTAACTGCAGGGGTTTAAACAATTTTGTTTGTATTAATTTAGAATTCGGATTCATTATCATGTAAAGGAGATACATGTTCACCATAGAAAATATGCAAAAAATAAAAATCAAGTTTCACACAAAAACAATCACTCTATATTTCCTGTAATATAGGGATATACGTTTTTAATAATTTTACATGTAATATTTTTGACTTTGCAATTGTCACTGAATAATAATTCTTTTTTTTTTTCTTTTTGAGGAAGATTATCCCTAAGCTAACATCTGCCACCAATCCTCCTCTTTTTGCTGAGGAAGACTGGCCCTGAGCTAACATCTGTGCCCATCTTCCTCTACTTTATATGTGGGATGCCTGCCACAGCGTGGCTTGACAAGCAGTGTGTGTCCACACCCTGGGTCTGAACTGGCAAACCTCAGGCCACCGAAGAGGAACTGGAGAACCTAACCTCTGCGCCACTGGGCCAGCCCCTAAATAGTAATTCTTAAGCATACTTCATCACATATTTTAAATGAAACTGTTAACAAATATATAGCAATCTCACATTGCATGTGTCATAATTTATTTAATAAATTCACTATAGATGAGTATTTAGTATTTATTTTTTCTGTTAAAAATAACACTCTGATAACATAACTGTACATAATAATACCTATGTTTCGATGAGAACTTTCTTGAAAATTCCTCAAAGTGGAATTATGGGTTGAATGGTATACAAAATCTTAAGTTATGAGATGTACCTAGCAAATTTTCCTTAAGAGTCTTTAAAATTAAGTATATTATTCTCAAGAATGCAATAGCATGTTTACTTAATCACACTCTTTGCAACATTTAGCATAATAACTATTTGTTTTTACAAACTCATAGGGAAAATAACACCAAATTGTTTTAATCTGCATTTATTGAATTAATGATATGCAAAAATTTGAAATTCCTTTTTGTCTATTTATAATTTCTTCCTTCTCATTTCAGAAAATAAATGCCTATGTTTATCTCTACTTATTTATACTCCATTTTTCATTAAATTAATTAATCCACCTGGTATCTACTTTTAAATGATTTCCATAGGTATCCAAATTATTTTGACAAAAAATGTTAAGCTATTTTTCCAGCATATCATTGGGGTTCAATAATCTCTTTTGTTGTTTTCTCTCTTCATTTTTCATCGTTACCACAGTGGTTTAAGAATTCTAATTTTACTATAGATTTTGATATCTCTAACGCAAATACTCTGATCCCAGTATTAATCTAATAATTTTAAATAATTGTTTGACTATTCTCATCCATGTGTGAAAGAATAAATTTGCTGAAAGAGGGCATTCAAACTCAGAAATGCTGTTTAATGTTTGCTGAGTAAGGAAAATATGGAAACCAAAATTAACCCCTCTCTATATCTGGCAAGCTCCCCTCAGGTGACAGCTCCATAAGCGGTCCAGGAACTGCATGTTCCCAGCTTACCAAAACCATTCGGTTGGTAGCTTCTCTTGAAACTCTATCAGAAATTTCCTGGTGACTGTAATTAGCCAAGTTTGGATCATATATTCTCCCTCCATCCTGTGTGGGCGTGTATGGATTTTTTAAGGCTTTGTTTCCTAGGCATAAGAGAAATCATCATTGATACTTCATCAAGGACATAGAATTTCAGATTATGGTCAATTTTCACTGTTTAGCTTAGGAAAAATAACATTATTTTGTATTTTTTATTTCCTTATACCTAAGATGTCACCCATTTTAAGGTATATGCTGCATATTGTATATATTATTCTGAAAAATTTTCACCTTACCTGCTTGTGTAATTTATAAATGTTTATATCAATAACTCTATTATCTATTTCACACCTGTATGATTATACCCCAGAATATTTATTGATTCAACATCTCAAGGATGTTTTGAACGTCTTTATTATTTTTTCATTAAACAACGCTGCAATGGATTTTCAAGTTGTCAATCTGACATCATTTCTCTCGGGTGCAGAGCTAGGGACCGCATTTCTCAAAGTGTATGCACAACTTCAGTTTTGCTAGATACAGAAAAATCCCACCACAGGTTGCTTTTATCATTTACATTCACACCAACAATGTATATGAGTGCTCAGTGTTCCCATGTCAGGCAACAATGGTCTCATGTGCACTAGGACTTGGGAGAAATATATCAATGTCATATAACAAGGTAGATTTATCTTGAAAGGAAAAAAATATAAAACCATGGCTACCAAGAGAGTAGAAAGATTAGAACTTTATCCATTCTTCCCACAGAGAAGCATCCCGGGGTTAAGGCTGGGACAATTTGTGGGACACACAATGTGAGTTTATGTTCAAATGCAGGCACTCTATGGATTTATTCCATTCCATTTAATAGACTGAATGTGTGAGCAGTGAGGGTCACAGAGATTATGTGGGTGCCAAAATGTCTAGATTCAGTAAATTTTCTCTTTGAATATCAGTTTCCAGTCACCTGGAGATCTTGGCATCAGTACACTGAATAAGAAGCTGAGAAGGAGAGAATGATTTCAGTAGAAAAACTTAGGGTTATCACCATATACTTAATGAAGAAGACAAGAGCATTGAAACTCTTTTATAACTGTTTTCTTCCATGTATAATACAGCTTACACTTCCTTAGTGACAACTATGATTTCAGATATTTTTGATGGAAACATTTTCTGGTGAGGAAGATTGGCCCTGAGCTAACATCTGTTGTCGATCTTCCTCTTTTTTTATTTTTTCCCTCCCCGAAGCCCCAGTACATAGTTGTATATAGTACTTGTAGGTCATTCTAGTTCTTCTATGTGGGGTGCCATCACAGCATGGCTCGATGAGTGGTATGTAGCTTTGTGCCCAGGATCCGAACTGGAAAACCCCGGACTGCAGAAGCAGAGCACGTAAACTTAACCAAATGGCCATGGGGCCAAACCCCTGAAAACCTTTTTTAAAAGTGTTTTTCATACACTCTGTTATGACAGAACATCATGTAGGAATTTTCAGTTATGTAATAGGTTAACTTCATGCATTCACCAAATACTAGCTTAATATTTACTATGTGCCAATCACTCTGCTTTATGATTATAACATAATTTTATTTTTCCTTCAAGAAGCTTACAATCTAGTAAAGAAGACTCTGTGTGTGTGTGTGTTTAAAGAGAGAAAGAGAGAGAGAATGCAGATTATGAAGGATGAGGGGGATATGAACGCAAAAACAAAGGTATTTGAGAGTTTGAATGAGGTAGAAATACAGTTTGGGTGGATTGCTGTGTTGAGATTTTTTTAAAAAATGACTTGGAAGAAAGTTGGAGAGAGGTCATTGGATCAGTTTATGAAGCATGTGTAGATCATATTAAGAATTTGATGTTTAGTTTTAACTTCAGTGGGAAAGCATTAATGGAAAATAATTTAAAATTTTTTGAAAGAAATAAGCAAGCTAGTTTATGTGTTTAGAGAAAGAATGATGGGCACTGTATCGACAAATCACTGGTAAAAATACTATGACTTTATTCATTTAATTATTTTTTCTTACACATCTGCCATATGCGAGATAATGATCTAAGTATTTGAAATCATTAATGAACCAAATAAAGACAAATCCCTGGCCTTATGGACCTTATCTTCTAGCAGAGAAATAAACAATAAACATAATGCCTAATTTAATTTTAGGTACGTTAGGAGAGATGTAATATGGAAAAAAGAAAAAGAAACGCAAAGGGGATCCAGGAGGGCTAGGTAGGATAGGATAGATAGTGCAGGCCTTGTTGAAACAGTCATGGTGGAACAGAGCCTTAAAGGATGTGAGGTGTTTAGCCACGGATCTATCGCTGTGCAAAGCTAATCATCTAGCAAAGACCCATAGCAGAGGCAGACGGGCCATGAGCATGAGGCTAATAAAGCTTAAGTTCCACGACCCCACATTTACGCAGGCCCCCCCAAAGACCCTGTAGCTACTGCTGTATTTAAAATTTTGTATTCATTTTCCTAAACAAGTAATATACTGTTTAAGCTTTAGAATTTACTTCTGAATTGACCCATGAATTAAAGGTGAAGTAGGCTTGCTGTGTTCAGGGAACAGAAATAAGGCTAATGTGGCCAGGATAACTCGCTAAAAGGGTGTTGACGAATGAAGACGACGTTCCACATATGAAGATAGAGGGGTGGAAATGCAAGTCATTGAACATTGGAATAATTTTTTGAGAATTTCATTACTGGATTTTTCAATAATTTGGCATTTATAAAGTGAAATATTTGATAATAAACTAAGGAAATGTCAATTATGATATCATAAAATTTATCTCCAATAATCTTTACTAAATAAATGATATTTAAATCATGTAATATCAATGCTTATTTAAATAGTTTTATAAAAATATTAGAGGGAGGATTGTATACTATATATGAATTATTTTCATAAGATACAGGAATGTCAATTACCTCACAAATCTCTAATTCTACCAAGTCCAATAAAATTATAAATTTTATCTTAAAAAAATCTTTTTGTCGCAATATCAGACAAATTAGAACTAACTGCTGGTATTTTTTATGGATGAAAATGATGAAGATTGCGCTACTCTGTATGTAAAATAATTGATCAATTTGCTTCATTCAGTTATTTATTATAGCTATGGTACAACTGAAATGTTTAAGGAGAGACAATGTAGATAGCCATTTTTACTTATTTGTAATTTCATTAAATCAAATTTTTAGAACAGCAGACAAATGTTGGCCACATTGTTAAGCAACTCAGTTCTTCAGCTTGAAGTTGTGAATAGCATGGCTAAAAGAGAATGAATTTTAAAGTGATAAACACATAACGTATATGTGTACCAATTTAGCACTATGCCTTACAGGCTTCATTTTTCTCTGTTGTCATTCAGAAGTTTGCCAAAATGTCTAGTCAACTTCTTTGAAATAAAGTCCATTTTCTGTTTCAAAGTGTACTGAATCCTAATAGTATCATGTGAATACTTACCAGAGTGAAAATAGAAAGGCAACAAGTGATTTTATACCAACTTACTAATAAGTAACAAATTAGGACTTACTAAATATCAAACAAGCATTTTCTTTGAGTCCTATGACTGTAAATTCAGTAGCTAATAAATCAACTTATAAATCAACTAAGATGAGAAGGTCAATTTAAAGAATAAAGATTCTCAGAGCAACTGTCTTTTTTTTTTTTTTTTTTTTTTGAGGAAGATTAACCCTAAGCTAACTGCTGCCAATCCTCCTCTTTTTGCTGAGGAAGACTGGCCCTGAGCTAACATCCTTGCCCATCTTCCTCTACTTTATATGTGGGACGCCTGCCACAACATGGCTTGCCAAGTGGTGCCATGTCCACACCAGGGATCTGAACCCGCAAGCCCCGGACCGCTGAAGCAGAATGTGTGCGCTTAACCGCTGTGCCACCAGGCCGACCCCTCAACTGTCTTTTTAAACATCTAAATTTAGGACAGCTTCAAGGATTGTTGTAGTTTGCTTCATTTTGCTGGGAAAGTAGACTCAAATTTCTTCCATCCCAATTCTTCATCTATACTCCTGTACTCCAGCATTTTCAAGAAAACCTTTGATAAATTACATAAAAGAGCAGTGCCTGTCCAAGCATTACTGCACAAGTGATTACTTTATAATGTTTTCTCCCCTAAAATGGAATACTTATCGGCTTTCACTCTATCCACCATTAAACTCCTGGCTAGGGGGGATTCTTCATCTGGAAAAGTCACTGTTGCCTTTGGTAATTAACCTCTGCTGGCTAAATTGTGCCGGCATCACAACAGTGTAAATTCCATGCTGAACTCTACAACTTGTTCTTGTTAATACTTTGTAAAGGCTACAAACATTGTAGCCTGTAGATTTATTCCCCATATATACAAAGCCTGTCTGTATCAAAGGCACTATAAACGGTTCTGAGGCAGTCAGCAGATGGTTAGAAATTGAGCGAAATATGATAGACCTTATAACATGACACTAAAAACAAGATTATTTCCTTATAAATTCCTGTTCTTTAAAAACAGTAGTTTGGCATAACCAGATTCCTGAATCTTAGATTTTGTGTCATATCATAAATTATATACTATGTTGCTTCATATCATAAATCACAAAATATATACTATGTTGGAATTAATGGTTGAACTCAGCATTTTTTATGAAAGCATCTAAATTTATTTTGAGGCACAGTTACTAATCATTTAATGATATTGATATGTAAGCATAACAAGAAAGAACAATACTTGAATTTGTACAGGAAGGGCAGAACAAGTAAACTTATCATCACATCTGTGCCAATAATTATTAAAATATCAAAAAATCATAATTTAATCAAAAATGTAACCAAAATAAGAAAACCCAGTAATGATTAAATAATTTTAAAAATCTTCATATATACTTGATTTAGATATTGGTTAGGAAATATAATTCAAAATTTTTTTAAGTGTGACAGCAAAATATGAAATTACCAATTGAAATTATATTATGAAGTATATCACAATCTTACCAACTTATCAATCCTAGTAAATTATGTTTGGATATGCCAATAAAATAACTCATGTGTCTGACGTTTTAGAAGTGAGATAGTTGATTTCATGCCCCCAAATTAGGCATCCCTATTATATTGCACATATTAAATAATCATTTATTTTAAAAAGTTTTTATATTTTATCTATCATTTTCTAAACCACACTTACTAATAAGATATTCTTTACACAACGTGGCTAAATTTTGCAGGAAAGATCACATTTCCATATCCACAATAAATAAAATAATGTTTGTGTCCCTGAAAGTACATGAAAATCTTAATTTTCTTTTAAAGATTGGCACCTGAGCTAACATCTGTTGCCAATCTTCTTTCTTTGTTTTTCCTTCTTCTCCCCAAACCCCTGCAGTGCATAATTATATATCTTAGTTGTAGGTCCTTCTGGTTGTGCTATGTGAGACGCCACCTCAGCATGGCCTGATGAGTGGTGCCATGTTGACGCCCAGGATCCAAACAAGTGAAACCCTGGGCTGCAGAAGTGGAGTGCACGAACTTAACCACTCAGCCATGGGGCAGCCCTTCAAAATCTTAATTTATTGGTTTAAAAAGAAAATCGTGAATGACATTCCAATTTCATAATGAGGCATAGAAATGAACCTGCAAGATGTTACCATTTTACTACTAGTTATGTATGTCATATTACCTGTATTATTTTAGTTTTTACTTAAGTAAATAAAGTGCTACATAAGCAGTTTATTTATAATGGTACCTTAATATTCATTTAACTTATTTTAATAAGCATTTGCCATATACTAGACCCTGTGAGATTTGTTGTCAGGAACATTGAACAAAAAAATATTAAGTGGTCCTTTCCTCACTTTATTTTACATGTTTCACTTAACGGATCACTATCACATCTGTAAAGCAAACAGATAAGATCATTGTTATGATTGGTGTAATTTTCCAATATTCAAGTGGAATATAGGGGGAGAAGCACATTCAGTGTTCCCTTCATTTTAATTTTTAGCAACCCTCTTAACTTATTCTAAAAATACAAACTGGAGTCACTCAGAATTACATGAACTCATGGGGACAGACAAATTTAGAAGCAATGTAAGACTTCTTTCTGGTTTTCCCTAAGGACCTCATCTTCAAAATCATAGAAGTTGACAACTGGTGATCTTAAAGAAATCCAATGTGTAATAATTATTTCATTGCTGCATGAATGGTTTAAAGTAAAAGTATTTTTTCAGCTAAGAAATATTTAGAAGGGATAGAGAAGGGGTCCAATGACAATTCGAAAACTTCCTCGTCTAGGACTTTATGTGTATCTTGCACTCTTATCTAAACTATGATGAAAATATATTTTTTAAAACATCCCTGCTAGAAGATAGTGCTTAATACAACTGAGAGAGGAGTCTCCCAGTTGGACTTTATAGAATGTTTTACAGCTTGTGTTAACTGAATCTGTCAGTTGTGTCAGTATGTCTAATGATAAAAATCTCTTTAATTCTGAAACACAATAAAATGCCTTGCAACTCATGCTCCGCGATAACACGTATTAAGATGTATGAGTTGTGTATGCGATTGCCACTTGACACAGTAAATCATGCTAGTTTTTAACAGAGATTCTTTCATGTCGCATTTTTTATATTTTTCTTGTACATGAGCTCTGTTTACTAGCATGAGAAATAAAATTAATCCAGAATAAGGTTTATTATTCTATTGTTCCATCTTGTTTCCTAAAGTTAAATAAGATAAACACATGAATTAAAACAAATAACATATGTATACTGTGGTTATCACCACACATTGATAATGAAAATTCTTGGGGGAAAACATTATAGATTCTGAGCCAATTTACACTTCCCCAGTGGACTGTGTGAGTTAAAATCACTCCACATCCTTGCCTGTCTTAGGGGTCATCAGTCTTTATTTTAGCCATTCTACTGAGTATGTAAGGAGACTTATTGTGGATTTGACTTGTAAATCGCCGATTATTCATAAGCTTCTGTCAATTTGATTATTTGGACATCTTCTCTGAGTCGTTCACATTTTCTTTTGGGTTCTTTGGTTTTTCTTTGATTTGAATTCTTTGGCAGCTATATTGTTGCAAACAACTTCTAACTCTGCTTTAACCCTCTTGATGGTGTCTCTCAAGGTTCCAACATTACGGTTAAATTTAGAAATGTTTTCTTTAGTTAACAGCTGAATGCTTTCTGTTTATGATTTTCTACATAAAGATCACAAAAATAAACTTTTAAATAGTAAATTCTAAGATACGACCTTATTTAATATTCTGTTTATTTTTTCATATTTTTCTTTTACAAATAGATTCACAATTTTTTCTGGATTGACCGCCTAGCATGGTGAAGAGATATAGTTATCCAATTATTATATTATTATTTTTTTTTTTGAGGAAGATTAGCCCTGAGCTAACTGCTGCCAATCCTCCTCTTTTTGCTGAGGAAGACTGGCCCTGAGCTAACATCTGTGCCCATCTTCCTCTACTTTATAAGTGGGATGCCTATCACAGCATGGCTTGCCAAATGGTGCCACGTCCACACCCGGGATCTGAACCGGTGAACTCTGGGCCGCCAAGAAGCAGAACTTGTGAACTTAACCACTGCGCCACCGGGCCGGCCCCAATTATCATATTTTTAATGTGGTTATCCAATTGGCTCAGTAGCATTTATTTAAAGGACTGTCTTTTCCCCAGAAATAGCTTTTGTTATTAATCAAGCATGAATACATATCTGGGTCTATTTCTAGACTCTGCTTTTTACCCATTGATCTATTTGCCTATTCTTCATCAACACCATATGACTTTAACTACTGTAACTTCTTTTTTAAAAATTGACATTTGATGAAGTTTTACCCTAATTTTTCAAGAGATCTTGGCTATAACTGGCCCTTAGCCTTTCCGCATAAATTTTATGGACAGGTTGTTAATTTCCAAATTAAAAAAAATAAAGTTCAGATCCTTGTTTTGAAAGACCTTAAATCTTTAGAATAATTTGGAGAAAGCTGATCTCTTTTCATTATGGAATCTTCTGAAGTATGGACAAGGTATATAATTATTTATTTAGATCTTTTAAAATGTGTCTCAATAATGGGTTATAATTTTACAATCAGAGGTTTTATAGATTTTTTGTTACATTTCATTTTATATAGCCGATATATTTTAAAAAAGTCTTTTAAGTATAGTTAATTACATCTTTTTTAAATGATATATTCTAACTTTATGGTATATATAGATACAAGTGGTGCTTGTGTTAACCCTATAAACTTACAAATCTCACTTGTTAATTTTAATAATTTACTTGTAACTAGTTTTGAATTTTACTGCTATAAAAACATTTTGCTTAAAAATAATTATGGTTTTATATCTCTGTTCCTAAACTTTATAAAGTTTATTTAATTTTCATGGTTTAATGCACTATATTGATTCACCAATACAATGCTGAGTTTAAGCAACTATCATAGGCATTCTGATCTTGTATTGATCAAGGAATTCTTTCAATAAATCTCCATGAAACATGTTGGTTGCAATGTTTTGTAAATGCCATTTATCAAATTAAGGATGATTCTCTTGTTTCTAACTTACCAAGAGCTGTTTATCATAGATTTCAAGTTTTTCAGATGTCTTTTCTGCATCTGTTGAGATGATAGAATGCTTTTTTCTTATTTATTGTGTTAACGAGATTTAATAAAGATTTTCAAATGTAATTCAAGGCTTACTTTCCTGCAGGGAGTGTGTGCATGTGCGTGTGTGTGTGTGTGTGACGTTTTATATGTTACTACATGAATTTCTCAGCTTTTGCTAATTCATTTGTTTGTTTGACTTTTAGGGTTTTGCATCAATACAAATAACCATGTCTCTAATTTTCTGAACTTATCATGTCTTAGTCAGCTTCTGCTATGAAGGATAAGATGGTCTCATAAAATGTGTAGGGAAATGGTCCATTTTCTTCTATCTTCTGGCTGTATTGGTAAAATGAAGATTTTTATTTCTTCCTCAAGTTTTTTTAAGTCCTACCAGTGATCCATTTTGGTCATTTACTTTACTTTGTGGGAAGTGTTTAAAATTCAGACTCAGGTTTTCCTAATTTTTATCAAATAATTAATAATTTATCCTTATTGTTGCTTCAGTTTTGTAAGCTGTGTTCTTCTGAGAATTTTTCTATTTGCTAACATTTTCACAGGTATTTATAAAGATTTTTCATAGTACACATATATTGTGACTTACTATCCAAAAGACCTATTCTGATATTTTCTTTTTCATTTCTGATTTGATTATATATACCTTCTCTCTTTTTTTCATGGTTAGTCCTTTCAAGAGTTTATCAATTTTATTAGACATATTAAAGAACTAACTTTTGTCTGTGCTCATCTTCAATTATATGCTATTTTTATTTCTCATTGTTATTTTCTGTCTTATCTTCCTTACCTTCTGTATTTCATTTGTTGTTTTTTCCTGATACCTTGAGATGGATTCTTAGATGATTGACTTTTCACTTCCTTTTTTTAAAAAACATACACATGTAAGGCAATAAATCTCTGACCACATCTTAAAATATCTTCATTAACCTTTATTTCAAAATATTTTCTATTTCTATTTTTTCATTGACTTATGAATTATTTAAAAACGTATAGCTTTATCAAAAATGTAGAGCTTTTAAAAATATGGTCTTATTAGTGATAATTTCAAATTTGCTAATTAATTTTATAATGGCCAGATAACATAAGAATTGTAATTTCAACCCTTTGAGATTGAATGAGACTTGAATTGCAGCACCACTATAGCACCATTTTGGAAAAAATATGAAAATATGTATTCTGTGGTTGTAAATAGTGTTCTATACATGCAATGATGTAACGTAGGACAAGATTTAGAACCTCGCTATGGGTGGGCAGGCACTAGAGGTGATCACAGTATAATGGGAGGCAAAATATGCCTTAATATCTAGAGACTCCATAAAGGTGACAGTCATTCAGATCTACCTGGAACATTTGCAGGGCCTGAAGAAAAGCATAAATGGAATTTTAATTTGAGTCAAAGGTGACCAAAAAATAGAGACATTGAATATGTCTATTTGTTGTATGAATGCATGATTAATAAAATAAGCACACATTATTCTTCCATATTCTTGTTATCCTGTTTTGCTCCTTGGAGCTACCAGGTAAAAATTTTTGTTATACTACCTCTGAGAGGAACGGTTTGCCAAATTAGCCTATTTGCTGCTGAAGTGTCCCTACACTCTGAACCAATGTCCCTCTTCAACATTGACAGTAATGAGCACATGAAACTTCACGACATCTGAACAGGCTCCATTTGTTTTGAGGAAATAGTTAAAGAGATGCAAGGGGTCTAGAACCTGACTGGACTAGTGACTTGTTTGATGTTATTCAAAATATTGAGTACCTTGGTTCATACTTTGTACAGTATCAGCTCGGCGCTCTGAATATCATATGATAGTAATGTACATATTTCCTTTAATAATTGTATTGTTGAGTGTATTTGTGATACATACAACCCTCTTGCTCAGGTATAAAGACAATATAAAAGTAATTCTCTCTCCTGTGTAATAAACGGCCTGCATCCCCCTCCAACTGGGATTGATGCTGCTTTTCCACTATCTCTACCAGGATCAACTGGGAAATCATTTGTTTTTGTAATAATCTTTGAAGTCTTAGTAATCATCTCTGTATTTTCTGATCTTACATTATTTTTTCTTTACAAATAACTGCTGAATATGTTCTCCTATATTCATTAATCTTACATATTTTATTCTTACAATTGTATATAATTAAGTAGTGTGGATTTTCTTCTGGATTATTAGCACGACAGAATGGTTATAGAAGAAAATAGCCAAATATCTCTAACCAAGCAGAACTAGTATCTCACAGATTAGCCGTCAGAATAGACTCCACTGCCAGCAAAGTGTGTCCATACCTTGGCAAAGCAACCATTCCATCATTAAGTTCCCCAACATCTGTTTTGTGATGGCCCTTTCTTCATTTCCATTTTAAGAAGTTATCTCAACACCTACTCCCTTTGCCAAGTTTGTGTTTGACAAGACATTTTGGATAATCTCATGTGATAATTTAAGGACCTCTTTTGCCAAGTCAAATCCTGAACTAGCAGTGTCATATTTTCTTTTGAGAACCAGATTTTCACTGTTCTCAAAACTAAGTAGATTAGATAACCAGTTACATTTTACAATTTTGAGGACTGCCTGAAAATATTTGGTTACAACAATGCAGTTCCAAGAAATGGAAATCATTTAAAGCTATTTTAAGGCCCCAATAAGTTTCATACATTCAATTTAGTGTTGACAAAATCATTCTGAATGGATGGAAGTGTGGACTCTAGATTGGTCTTCACAATTGATTCTCAGAACAAAACTATGGAATTGGCCCAACAAGAGAGCTGCTACTTCTTTTACGAAGAGGTAGGTGGGAAATCAGAAGGCTGCAATTGGAGTTCTTGACACTACACGTGCTGCCATCCAAGAATCAGGAAACTTTTGTTGCTGTGGCTGCAACTATCTCCCAGTAGTCACAAATCTGTCTAGTCGCCAGAATACTGACACAGAAAACTCAATGTCCAAAATCTCACTTTCAGGATCAAACCAAAGCAACAGGAAGATAATCTCTTTATTCCTACTCTCCAAATTTTGAACAGTTTCATTTAATTTCAGATTAATTTGCACAAATTAATTTGCACTGAAAATTACAACTGTGGGGCCGGCTCCATGGCCGAGTGGTTAAGTTCGCGTGCTCCACTGCGGTGGCCCAGGGTTCGGATCCTGTGCGCGGACATGGCACCACTCGTCAGGCCACATTGAGGCAGGGTCCCACATCCCACAACTAGAAGGACCTGCAACTAAGATATACAACTATGTACCGGGGGAGGGGGGCGGGGAGGTTGGGGAAATAAAGCAGGAAAACAAAAAAAGATTGGCATTGGCAACAGTTGTTAGCCCAGGTGCCAATCCTTAAAAAAAAAAAAAAAAAGGAACATTGGCAACAGTTCTGTTAGCCCAGGTGCCAATCTTTAAAAAAAAAATTTTAAAAAAGAAGAAAATTACAACTGCAAAAGAGATCTTCAAATATTGTGTTAGCTATTTAAGCTCTGATTTAGAAGAAGGCACACCAGAAGAAGATTGAAGCACATGCTGTCTACCTGTTTACCATTTACCATACTCCAATTTGAGTTAAATTAAAAAGGCCAATGAAACGTGGAGAAGGGATGATGCAAAAAAGGCTCTCTGCGGTCTATCTTTCAGAACATCAAGGTTGAAGAGCAAATACAAGAATCTTCTGTAGCAGTGGTAGTTGGAGGTGGGACAACAGTAATAGAAATATTCATGTACAACACTACACAACTTAGCTGCAATGAAATAATTCAAACCAACAGAAGATTTCTTATTAGCAACCCTAGTGTCAAGGATACAGTGAAGAAGTTCCTTAGGATTATGAGCTAAAATGATTTTGAAGCTGTACCATTCAGTATCTATTTCCACTTCTTTACACACTGAAGAGTTTAGCAAATTAATTTACATACCTAAAAAACTCTCATGGTTGCTGTCTTGGAATTGGAATCAATTAGACTCCCACTCATACCTGAACTAAAAGGAAATAAAAATCCTTATCTACCAACATCCAGTCTTCAGTTTTGTGGGCATCAAAAAGCAATTACGGAGAAGGAAAGGTCCAAAATCAGTGTCTATTTACCAGTTAGGTAGGTGAACATAGCAGTGATGCTGGCTTCTTGGGCCTGGCTTACTGGTTCAGGGGTCCAACACTACTGTATATTTTTCAACTCAATATTCTGAATGTGGCATGAGTTATAGTGCCCTAACACGTTACTTCTCTGTTACACAGAAAGTCATTCTTAAAGGCAGTCCAAGAACCTATTCCTCTAGTATTTTCAATAAGTTTTTGAGAGTTAAACTCTCTTTCTTAAATCTCTTTCAAATTGAAATAGACATTGTTTTCCTAAGAGTGAAACTAGGATAAGCCATCCCCAGTGATGCTCCTTGAACAGACTTATTTATTTTAAATGTGTGCCCTGTATTTGTTTGGAGATATAGTGTGCAAATTACAAGAATTCTAGCTCTAAAAAACTCCATAATTTTAAAACCATAGCATTTTATTAATCTTCTAAGTTGTATTATGTTCTGTTAACATTCTCTAGAACCAGCGTTTTGGAAACAAACTATGAGAAAGGCAACATTAAGCAGTTTATTTTATGAAAAAAGCACTTAAGGGATTCCTGAGCATCCATCAGAATAAATCATGTGTTCCTTTCATTAAAAGTTTTGAAAGTGAATTTTATTGTCACGTAGATGAAAGTTATTAGAATATTAAAACTCCACCACCTGATTGAAATGCAGACTTTCCCTCAGGCTCCTCCTATTAAATCTTTATTGGTTTCTAACTATCAAGAAATTGGGATAGAGTTAATATCTGACCTGAGGAAACAATATGCTCACAGAAAATGAAATAAAATATTAATAAATTGAAATTAAAAACAACATAAAGATTTAGATCTTAGAGCAATATCTCCACAACTCCACTGAGAACAACAAATTAAGTCATTATGGGAGATCAAATTTTCCCCCTTATGTAAGAATATTTAAAAATATTTTCCCATAGCCAATAGGAGTCTTCAAGGTCCAACAATGTGTTCACTTCTAAATACTGCTCTGGAAAAGTGGGTAATATGAGGTATTGTTTAAGAATATTTTATCAGGGGCCAGCCCCGTGGCCAAGTGGTTAAGTTTGCATGCTCCGCTGCAGCAGCCCAGGGTTTCGCTAGTTTGGATCCTGGGCGCGGACCTGGCACCACTGGTCAGGCCACGTTGAGGCGGCATCACACATGCCACAAATAGAAGGACTTGCAACTAAGACATGCAACTATGTACTAGGGGGGTTTTGGGGAGATAAAGCATTAAAAAAAAGAAAGATTGGCAACAGTTGCTAGCTCAGGTGCCAATCTTTAAAAAGAAAAAAAACGAATATTTTGTCAAGTATGTATCATCGCATGGACGACTTGTGGTACTACATGCCAGATACATACATTTTTACTTGTATAGTTTTATTTCATTAAAAACAATAACATAATATTTTATTTATGCAAATTTTAATACTTCAAAGGAAAAATGCAACACAAATGAAAAAATAAACTATTTCAAAACTAAAATTCTATTGCCTTTATGGAACATTTTACATAATTATTTCCTGTGGTGGATTAAGGACGGCTGCAAATCAGTTGACATTTCTCCCATTAAGATGTGAATCTATGACCTTGCACCTTGAAATCTGTGTGGTCATGGTGATTACTTTGACGAATAGAATATGGCAAAAGTGATGCCTTGACAGTTTTCTGTCCTAAGTCTTAGAGCTGACTGCTTTCGCTGCTTCTGTTTTAATATTCACTTGGAACTGAGCTGCCACGCTGCGAGAAAGTACAAGAACTATGGAGGGATCCACATGAAGAGAAACAGGAGCACCTCACCACAGACTTGGTGGTGCTCCTGAGTGAGCGCCAGCTCTAGCTTGCAGCTATGCCAGCGGGCCAGTTTGGAAGGGGATCCATGGTGAGCTGCTCTAGATGACATCATGTAGAGCAGATATGGGATTTGCCTACTAAACCATACCTAATCTGAAGATTTGGTAGTACGTAAAAGGTTGTTCTTGTTTTAAGCCACAACATTTTGGGGGTAATTTGTCACATAGCAGGAGATACCCAGAACATAATTTGGTAGTGGAAGTAGAATATTGCTGTAACAAAAACAAAAAACATGGCATGTTGTTGCAAGTTGAACCTAGAAGGATTTACAGAAGGATATTAAAACTTAGAAGGATCTCAAGGACACTTTTGGTGAGGGCTTGAAAGACATTGAGTAAATATGTGAGAGACTGGATAAAAGATGATCCATACTGTGTAGTAATGGAGAACATAGTGTTGTCTGCTGCAACATAGGAAAGGAAACTATACCTATTAAAATGGTAGAAATTGCAAAGGAGGTTGATAATCAGAATATCAAAAATGCCAGTTGGTTTCTTTTAGCTGTAGATAATAACATATGTGAAGAAAGAAATAATCTAAAGATGGAACTGTTAGGTCCTTGCATAGGATATAGATGAAATACAAAAGGACCATGATTTTCCAGTTTTGAAAATAAAGCTGCATTTATCCCAGTCTCTCTGGTAAGTTAAGAAATAGCTTTGGGGCCAACCCCGGTGGCCCAGTGGTTAAGTTTGGCATTCCTGCTTTGGTGGCCCAGGTTTGATTCCTGGGAACAGACCTCCACCACTCAGTGGCCACGCTGTGGTGGTGACCCACATACAAACTAGAGGAAGACTAGCAAAAGCTGTTAGCTCACAGCAAATCTTCCTCAGAAAAAGCGAAAATAGGAGAAGGAAAAAAAGAAATAGTTTCAAGGTAAAGATCAAATACGAGAACATCCAAGGAAAACATGACAAAGTTAAAAGGTGTCAGATGTGGCTATCAACTTTATAAATAATTGAGAAAGATTTAAGGATATGTCTAATAAGATTTCTAAGAATCCTATTAGACTCTTCCAGTTTTAATATAGGGCTTTAGAAAGTCTAAAATTCAGGTATGGAAGACTCACAAAGAAAAAGGTATAGAAAGGTCTTTTTGGAAAGCTACCTTGTGGAAAAAGGATTACTCAGAGGGACAAATCAAGAACCGAGAAGATACAGCCAAGATCTGAGGGCCACAACTTTTGGCCGGAGAAATGAAACAATCAAACAAAACAAAACTAAACATTTTCTACACAAAGATCAAAGGGAATTAGTAATACATGCCCAGCTGGATTTCAGAAATGCTATGCACCAGGGCTTCCCATTTTCTAGATGTGTTCTATTTTCCCCTTTTGGAACAGGACTGGCTATTATGACATACCTATGACTGACCTGTGTTGGATATGGAGGTAGGGAGTAAATAGTCTTTCTCCTTAATTCATAGTTTATACATCTGAGATTACTGGATGTAATCAGATTAATGTAATTCACTGTTAGTCTGAGGTTACTGGAATAATCTTATACAAACCTGGATCTGATTTAGATAACTATATTCTGGACCTTGAACCTGAGCCTGATGCCATTAATGGAAAGATCTAAGAATCTTGAAAGGATATGAGTGTATTTTGTATATAGTACTATTGTGAGTGGAGGTCAAAGGGCAGATTTTGGTAGCTTAATGATAGCCACAAATTCACTGACGCTCCTGCCATCAAGAAGTGGGCTAGCATTACTTGTCTTCAGGTTTCCATGGGCTCTGTAACTGGTTTGACCAATAAAATATAGTGGGAATAATGTTATATCATTATTCCAACCAACCCTTTGAGTCTTCCCCTTTCTGTGTCCTTGAATATTTGTTCTTAGAATGTAACTTCCATGCTGTATGGAAATCCAAGCAGCCCTGTGGAGTGTACCACGTGGAGAGAAACTGAGGTCCCTGGTTGACAACCTAGATAAGTCCTCACCAACAGCCAATCCTAATTTGTCAGCCATATGAATAATTCATATCGAGATGTATCTTCCAGGCTCTATCTTTGAATTGTCTATATCAAATCACCATTATACAACATTCCTCAAGCAGTATAAAACAGAATGTTATCTCACACTTATATTTATATTTGTTTTTGACATCCCTTCTTTGTTAATGTAATTAGTGTTATAAGAATTAAATATGAAGCGTATTTTAATTTGTGAATGCTTCCTAAGTGAAGTGGGTTTTATGTATTTTTATGCAGAAAATATCTGTTTCACAGAAACATTTCTATGTAGATATATTTATCATTTCTTGCATTATTTTTTAAAGTTTTATTTTGAAAGCTTGGATTTGTTCACAATTTTTCCTAGCATTATTATATAACGTCTACTGTAGGGAAGTAAAGAATTTGGGATCATAAAGTACAGATGAAAATAGAGGAAAAACTAGTTAACAGAGTTGTGGTCGATTAAAGCTCAAAATACTTAATAGTAGTGCAGATGCTAAGCAATAAAGGATCAGAAAAGAAATATATTGGAATCCTATGTAGTAATGTTGACCCACAACTCTCATGGGATATAATAATTGCCTAAAATGTCTCGCTCAATACATGCTTTGTATTCTGTACTTCTTTTTTATACAATAAAGTTATGAGATATCTTAAAACACAATCAGTTTTGGTTATGCTCAATAAATTTGTTCCAGAGATCTGCAATACAACATTGTGCTTATACTTAATAATATTGTATTGTGCACTCAAAAATTTAAGAGGGTTGTTCTTATATTGTGTCTTTACCTCAGTTTTAAAAAGAGATCTAGTTCAAATCCTACCAACTACAAGAAAGCTTTCCTAAATAATTTAGTCCCATTTCTGTGGCTGTGTAATTCTTATCCATTACTCAAGTGATTCAACTTGATAAATTAGTAGAAATTTACATGTTAAGCAACTTATTTCATATTTCCACCATTTACATCCTCAGCACATGAATGTTAGGAATATAAAAAGTACTCAGCAAAAACTTTCTTTCAAGCTTGCTTTTATTGAGTATTTTAACCTTCTTGAAGTTAATGACAATATCATCTTCTTTATTTCATTTATAAATTAATATATTTTGACCCTCCAAAAAATTCATGAATGGAGAAATATATTTGAAATATTAAAGAGCTATTTGATTTTCATTTTTTGGAAAACTTTAGTCAGGGAAATATATTCAAAGGCTCAATGCAGAAGTTTACCAGTGTTGGGGTTATGAAAATATTCTAAAATCTATTGTGGTGATGGTTGCACAACTCTGTGGATATACTAAAAATCATCTAATTTTGCAGTTTAAATATGCCAATTGTATGATATGTGAATCATATCTCAATAAAGCTGTTATTTCTTTTAAAATGCTTATATATTTCTCTGGCAGGAAATTAGAGACATGGTAGCATGAGGAAGATTTGACAGACCACCACTGGCAGGAAAATAGCACGTAAGAATGAATACAAGTGGCCTCTAGGAGAAAAGAATGGACCCTGACTGTCAACCAGCAAGGAAATGGGGACCTGAATCCAACCCTTAGTCTGAGACAACTGACCACAACTGAGTCAATCGCTTGAATGAGCTTAAAAGAGGATTCTTTCCCAGAACCTCCAGATAAGAGCTCAGCCTGGCCAAAACCTTGGTTTTGGACTTGAGATACCCTCATCAGAGAACACATTTTAGATTGCTTTGATTTCTAATTTACAGAACTGTGAGATCGAGAAAATAATAATAAAAAGGTGCTAGAAGCTGCTATATTGAGGTAATGTTATGCAGCAAAACAATAATTGTTGGAACAAAAAAAATCCTGATCCCAGGCCATAGTAATTATTTTGCGTAATCTCTAAGTTTAAAAGCCAGGATGCAAAGGGATGTTTATTTTATTGGATTGCACAGATTAGGAAGGAAATTAAAAATCTGAGTCCCTAAAACAGAATTATTGTCAATGTTTTGTATGTAGGATAGGGAGAATCTGTTATAATAATCTCTTGTTCTTTCCCTTCTGAAAAGAAAAGGAAATTTCAATGTTTAAAGAGTAAAGCTAACTAAGAGAGAGTCAAAGGCAAGATATGAGGAGAAAGTGTAACAATATCTAACTGCTTTGTATTAGTTAAAAGGATTTCATTTGGATAAATCATCCAATGAAAATTCTGATATGAAACTGAGATTGTTGGACCATATCAAGGGCCTGCATCAAGAAAAATCAGGACATTCCTTATAAATTAAAAGGGAAACATATTTTATTTGGAAGCATCAATAAATCCTTGAAATCAATCCCAGGGAGATTAGAGGAAAACAATAAAAAAAAGGATCATCAATGTTGTAAAAGATACTTTGGCCTGGCCATTCTGTTAATTATTAATTTCATGTAGTCTATTTCATGTAAAATATCTAGGATAGTATTTTTTTGTGAAGTGGAGATTATGTTGTTTGTCTCAAAGGCCTATTGTGAGGTTGAAACTAAATACAAGTTCTTATGAAATTTCTCTAAATCTAAGTATATAACAGAAGAAAAACAACGAATGTGAGTATCATACCAAATGAACACAAGACTTCAAAGTCTTCAAACACGAGAAAATTATATATTAAAAATATCTGATTAACTTATTTATAAGAGTATGGTAAATAAACTGTATCTGCACATTAAGGCCTTTGGCATACTTTAAGTAGATAATACACAGAAAATGGACTGGATGAATAGCTAATATTTGGACTTCCATCTTGGACAAGTAAAAATATAAGCATAATTTTCAAGTATTATTTCTGAAAACTGAGGTTGTTAGAGCGGAGTAAGACAGAGTTGACTCACAAACCATATTTATAAATGTGCTACATTATATTAAAAAGTTTCTGCACAGCAAAAGAAACAATCAACAACATGAAAAGGCAACCTATGGAATGGGAGAAGGTATTTGCAAATCATATATCATATAAGAGGTTAAAATTGAAAATATATAAAGAATTCATACAACTCAACAGCAAAAAGCAAACCAACTAGCAAATGGGTGGAGGAACTAAATGAATGTTTTTCTAAAGAGACATCCAAATGGCCCTCAGGTACATGAAAAGGTACTTGACCTCACTAATCATCAGGGATCTGTAAATCAAAACCACAATGAGATCTCACCTTACACCTGTTTACAAAGGCTATCATTAAAAAGACAAGAAATAATGTGTTGTCAAGGATATATAAAAAAGAAACCCTTGTGCACTGTTGGTGGAATGTAATGTGTACAACCACTGTGAAAGCCAGTATGGAGTTTCCTCAAAAAATTAAAAATAGAACCAAAATATAATCCAGCAATCCTTCTTCTGGATATATATCAAAAGGAAATGAAAACGAGATCTCAAAGGGATATCTGCACTCCCGTGTTCATTGCAGCATTATTCACAATAACCCAGAAACGGAAACAAGCATGAAGGAGTAAAGAAGATGTGTTATATACACCATGGAATATTATTCAGCCATGAGAAAGAAGGGAATCTTGCCATCTGTGACAATATATATGGACCTTGAGGACATTATGCTAAGTGAAATTAGACAAAGAAAGACAAATACTGCATCGCATCATTTATGTGTGGAATCTAAAAAAGCCAAACTTATAGAAGCAGAGAATAGAGTGGTGGTTACCAGGGCCTGGGTGGTGGGGGACATGGGGAGACTCTGGTCACAAACTTCCAGTGATAAGATGAGTAAATTCTGGGGAGGTAATGTACAAAATAGTGATTATAGTTAATAATATTATATACTTGAAAGTAGATCTTAAATGTTCTTACCACAAAAAAATGGTAATTATGTGAGGTGATGGATGTGTTAGCTAATGTCATGATAGTATCCATTTTGCAACATATGTGTATCAAATCAATATGTTGTACACCTTAAATTTACGCTATAATATGTCAATTAAATCTCAATAAAGCTGAATCCATAGTTCAATCCAAACATTGATATGAATGGGCTAGGCAGTTATACAGACAACAGATAAAAAGCACACATAAAATGTCAAAGGCAGTAGAAAAAGCAAGTAGAATAGAAAGAGAAGGTAAAAAGCAAGCTCATTTGAGATGCGGAGCCTGAAGAGTTGCTCTAAATTGCAGGGGAATAGTCCCTGGTCACGTTTGATGGGATGCTGTTTGGTAGCCCTAATGTAATCTCATTAACATTAATGTGCTCGTGGGGCCTGGGAGAAGATTTTAATAATACTAACTATGGCCATCTGGGATAAGCCAAGTTTTTGTTGATTCTCAAGCCAATTTTACTTGGGGAGTTCTTTCTTAACGAGAAGAACACTAAAATTTTGAATGTGAAATAGGATATAGACTGATCTGTTCCTGGCAGTGAATCATTTTTGAAAAGATACTTTCTTTATCGGTTATTGTATCAAGGAGAATGAGATGGAAGAATCTGAATATTTATCTAATGTTGAGAGAAGCCATGTAAAATTGATCATTACTCTGTGTGACTGTTGGATTGTCAGAACTTATTTCTTCAACAAAGAACTTTCTTTGTATATCTTTTCTCTAGGGTCTTCTAAACTTTGGATATATTCAACATGACTGAATTTTTGTGGTTTGTGGATTTTGAGGCTTTACAATGCTTTCAATTATAAGACAGGCCCTGTCAATTTCCACACAGAGTTTAAGAAAGCAGAACTTCTTCCTAAAAAATTGATGGGACTGACTGGGCAACAAGAGAAATTGGCTATTCTGAGAACTACAAGAAACAAACGAAGCCTTTTATTCCCATATTTTAAGATTCTGTCAAATGAGTCCACAAAAAGTAAAAAATAGAGGTAATTTTCAGAAAACATTGGGCTGTGAAGGCAATCAAAGCAATTGTCATCCCATCAAGACCATGTGTTGCATCTTACACTAGGAGCTGTGGAATTAAATATTCTAAATTACTAATCATGCATATTTACCAAACAGAAGCAAATATTTATTTTACCCAGCACCTATTCTGTAACAGGTACTTTTCTAGGGATTGCAGAAAAAAAGAAGAAAAAAAGTCCCTGTGTTTATGAAACTGAGAAGTGGAGACCAACAATAAAGAAATAAACAAGCTAAATATTTACTAAGGCCTATGGTTAAATTTATGTTTGAGTAAAAAAAAAGCAAGAGAGGAGAATAGAGTGATCAGGAGAAGGCTGGCATACGAGTTACATTTTCAACAATGTGCAGAGAAAAGGCTTCACTAAGGATATAGAATTTGCATGACTTGAAGAAGCAAAGGGAATGAGTCTTGCAGATATTGAGGGGGTAGGAGTTTCGACAACAAACAGCAAGGACGAAGGCTCAAGTTCATCACATCAGTTATAGCTTTGGTAAATCTGACCTTTGACTGCTTGCTTTGAAGATGGCAAGAGCTGAGCCTGGCATCACTCTTCAGGAATTGCAATTGTTTGTTTACTTGTATTCATTTTCTAAACTTTGAGGCCAGTAGATGCTTTGAATCCCCCTCTCTTGGGCATCTTCATGGATGCTGTTGATGTTTCAGCAGTTCCTATAAAATAGGTCCTTGACTTTCCATCTATTCTCTTCAGTCAGTTTTCATTCCATCACTTTGCTCACAATTATCAAGTTGTGTGCTATAAATTGATCTCTACCCACACCCTACCTTGCTTATCCCATGCTGCTATATCGATCATGAGCACTTGCACTTGAGGCTTAAAATTTATAATATGTACAAATGTTTTAAGAATTAGAAAAATTAGTAGATCTCTTTACATTGTTTAAATATTAACATATTTGGACAGTAATCTTATCCTTATCCTGCTTAAAATTATTCAAAAACTGAGTCACAAGTAAAAGTGTCATTTCCAATATGTTTCCCTGTGTGTATCATGTGTGTTTTATATTGATAAATTTCTGTAAATTTGATTATTAACCTATCCTGCATACAATATCGAGTGGTAGTAAAAATTTATCTTTCTAAACACTGTGCTCCAGAATTTCCCAGTTCAGAGAAATATGCTTGATGCTTTCTTAATATATAAGATCAAGTCCAGAGGTCTGTATAAATTGAATATACAATGTTTAAAGGAACTTGAAAATAAACAACAAAAATAACCTCCATGATCAATAAATATCTTTAGCAAAATTTGAAGAATAAACCGACTCATAAGGGGTATTTCCTAACTCTGAAATAAAATCTCAGAGAAATGTGACCTACTCTGCCATTCCAAACCATTTACTCAGGAAATTCCTAATGAGATCTTGATAGTACAGCTTCTCTGCAGATCTTTCCTGAATTTTAAACTACTACTTCAAGTGATCAAAATGGAGCCCGCCTGAATGAGAAAATTTACTCTAATAAGAATCAAACCTCTTTAGAATAGATACATATTAGGTGAAAAGTGACAGAATATGTTCAAAATGCAGAAATGAAAGAAAAGGGAGGCTAATTAACAGAAAATGTGAATGAAAACACTGTGATGGGAAAATAAAGATTGTTTTCAGAAAGTAGCTAGTTGTTATTTTTGACCACAAAATTACATATTTTCAGGAGTAAGACAGAACTAATAAGCTAGATAGAGTCCACATCATAGCAACAAATAGTTCTGGACATAGTGCTTGCAATTATCTTTGCGAGAACTAGGGAACTATTTAATGTAACTTAATTCTTTTAGTATAAATAGGAAATATATTGGTAGTAGCTATCTTTGTTTGAGAACTACTACAAGAAATGGAATCTCTAAATCACTTACCTATTACATATTTAAACTTCATAATACACCATGATGTAGGTATTATCTTAATTTTACACATGAGGTAAATATATTTGAATGGATAAAGACTACTTTTCTTTATTTTATATATTCTCTGATGTCAATTTACTGTTAATGAAAAACAATACATTATTTAAAGTCAATGTACTGTTGAAGAAAATGGTAAATGTATATTTTAGAATGTATAATAATTATAGAAGTAAATATATGACAAAAGAGCACAAAGACTATGAAAAGTGAATAGAATTAACTGTTGTAAAGTTTTCGTATTATATGTGAAGTGACATAATATTATTCAATGTATATTGTGATAATTTAAAGATGTGTATCATAATCCTTAGAGCAAACGCTAAAAGTAAGGAGAAGCAGTAAACTTTAAAAAACAAAGGTTCTGGTGGTAAGAGAATAAAATGCTACAAGTATTTTATAATCCAAAAAAACAAAAAGGCAAAGAAGAGAAATCATGGATTAAAGAATCAAGGGAACAAACAGGAAACAAACATTAACGTTAAACCTTAGACTTAAACCCAAAGCTATCAATAATTACCTTAAATTCTAATGGATGACCTTTTCCAAATATAAGGCAATGATTTTTGATTAAATTAAAAAACAGTATCTTAAAACATGAAGATACAGAGCCCTTGAAAGTAAATGGATGAAAAAAAGATGTAATATACAAACATTGAGCATAAGACAGCTTGTTAAGCTCCATTGATAGAAGAAAATCAGTCAAGAAGGAATAAAATCCAAGAATGTGAGGCTCATTCTGTAATGATTAAAAAAGGGTCATTTTATCTCTTTTGCCACATAGAAGCACAGAGAATACTTATTAACTCATTCTATGAGGCCAACATTACTCTAAAACCAAAACTAGACAAAGACATTACAAGGAAACCATAAACCAATATCTCTAATAGGTGTAGATCCAAAATCCTCAGTGAAATATTAGCAACTCAATCCAATACTTTGTAAAAAAGAATTATACAACACAACCCAGTGGGATTTATCCCAGGAGTGCAAAGTTCATTCAACATTTGAAAGCAATCAGTGTGATCCATCACATCAACAGACTAAAAAAGAAAAATCACATGATCATGTCAATAGAAGCTGAGAAAGCATTTGACAAAATCCAACACCCATTCATGATAAAAACTCTCAGAAAATTAAGAATAGAGGGGAATTTTCTCAATTTGAGAAAAAGCTACAAAAAAATCTACATTTAGTATACTTAATGATCAGAAACTCAAAGGTTTGTCAAGAAAATAAGATACAAGGCAAATATGTCCCTCTCACCATTCCTATTCAACACTGTACCGGAAGTCTTTCTTAAAACAATTAGGCACATAAAGGAAATAAAAGGTATATAGTATTGGGAAGGAAGACATAAAACTATCCTTATTTGCATGTAACATTATTGTCTATGTAGAAAATCTGAAAGAATCAATTTTTAAAAAGTTATAGTCACTAATAAGTGATTATAGCAAGATAGCAGGATACAAGGTTACAAAAATGTCAATTATTTTCCTTTATACCAGCAATGAACAAATGGAATTTGAAATTAGAATACAATATCATTTATATTAGCACCCCAAAAATGAAGTACTTAGGGGTAAATCTAACAAAATATGTATAATATCTATATGAGGAAAACTATAAAACTCTGATAAAATCAAAGAACTAAATAAACAGAGAGATATCCCTCTCCCATGGATGGGAAGACAATACCGTGACGCTATCAGTTCTTCTCAATTTGATCAATAGATTTAAGGAAATCCCATCAAAATCTCAGCAAGTTATTTTGTGGATATTGACAAACTGATTCTCCAGTTTATATGCGGAGGTGAAAGACCAAGAGTAGCCAACACAATATTGAAGAACAAAGTTGGAGGACTGACACTACCCAACCTCAAGTTTTTAAAGCCTTACTAGAAAGTTACAATAATCAAGACAGTGTGGTATTGAAGAAAGAATAGACAAGTAATTCAATGGAACAGACTGGAGAGCCCAGAAACAGACCTGCATAAATATAGTCAATTGATTTTTTATAAAGGAGCAGAGGTGATACAATGGAGCAAAGATAGTCTCTTCAACACATGGTGCTGGAACAACTGGACATCTATAAGCAAAAAAAAAATGTGTTTAGGTACAGAGTTTACATCCTTCACAAAAATTATTCAAAATGGATCATAGACCTAAATATAAAACACAAAACTATAAATCTCCTAGAAAATAATGTAAGAGAAACCTAGATGACCTTGGATATGGAAATGACTTTTTAGATACAACACCAAAGGCAAGATCCATGAAAGAAACCATTGATAAGCTGGACTTCATCACAATTAAAAGTTTCTGCCCTACAAAACACTGTCAAGAGAGGCAGACAAGCCACAGACTGGGAGAAAATTTTTGCAAAAGATACATCTGATAAAGGACTGTTATCCAAAATATGTAATGAACTCTTAAAACTCAACAATAAGCAAATAACAACTCAGTTAGAAAATGGGTCAAAGACCTTAACACCTATGTCATGAAAGAAGATATACAAATGGTAAATGAGCATATGGAAAGATGCTCCACATTATATGTCATTAGGGAAATATAAATTAAAACAGCAGTGAAATATCACTACATCCTTATTAGAATGGCCAAAACCCAGAACACTCACAACACCAAAATTCTTGTGAGGATGTGGAGCAACAGATACTCTCATTCAATCCTAGTGGGAATGCAAAATGGTACAGTCACTTTGAAAGACAGTTTGGTAGTTTCTTACAAAACTAAATATACTCTTACCATATGATCCAGCAATCTTGCTTCTTTGGATTTACCCAAAGGAATTGAAAACTTATGTCCACACGAAAACCTGCACACAGACATATGCAGCAGCTTTATTCATAACTATGGAAACTTGGTGGCAACTAAGAAGGCCTTCTGTAGTTGAATGGATAAATAAACTGCTGTATTTCTAGAAAACTGAATATTATTTAGAACCAATAAGAGATGAGATATCAAGCTACAAAATGACATGGAGGAAACTTAAGTGCATGTTGCTAAATGAAAGAAGAATTTCTTGAGCCAAATCCCAGGCAAACCCGTTCCCCTTGATAATGGAGTCCTATTGACCACACACACATTCACTGAAGTCGTAGTGGGTAAGATTACAACTAGTTCATGGAAACAGCTCAGAGTGCTTGTTCCACTGGGATGTTTCTTGGTGGAAGTTACAGCTCCCACCAGAGCCCAATAATGATTCAGACATTGTTTCCCAACAGGTGAATGTATGTCGGCATAGATATGTACAAAAACCATAGCTGTTGCTCGAAGCAGGTGATTCTAAGGTCCTCCCGGAAGCCAGTGTGAATTTCAATTGGAAAAGGTGTGTCTGGTGCCATTACCTATCTGCAGTACCAGAGAGGATCACCTAGAAGCCACCAGGAACCTCACTTTAGCCATCTTCTAGGCTGGTGCTTACAACTGATAAAGGAAGAAAAATGACTTCTTCTCTTCTGCCTGCATAATATTATGCAAATCCTCTCACTGGCAGAACTTCTACAAAAATCCCATCGGTAAGGTGATTCTAGAATTTATAATTCTAGACTTCTCCCTTGAAAATAGAGAAATGTTGATAATGAGAAGAGACAACTCAGAAGAGTACTGTGAACATCTAGGTTATTGGGCATCCTGTTGTTGAAGGGAAATTCTCACCTAATGTTTTATATTCCTTTGAAGTGTTAAAATGGACAAGTCCCTATTATCACAGGTATATCTTGAATGAGGTTTCTCTTTGAGATAAATTTTACATTTTCTGTAACTAATAACATCTAAATTACATGTAATTTACTCTTTAAGCTTATTCATCTTCGATTTCTTAAAATCTGGATTGTGAATAACTGAAAAACAGTTTATTGTTTTATTACGAGTTTTCCTATCATTTTATCTAGGGAGAAAAATCAAAAGGGTTAATTAAAATTCCCACCATTACTTGGCGAAAGTGCGTGAATATTGAATAGTATATAAATAAAATTCCTGTAACACTAGATTAGTCAGGACAGACCAACTCCCATTAAAAAATACAATGAATTTTAGTATCTTCGCATGATAAAAGTGTCTATATATACATATATGAATTTTAGCTGATAATATTCCATTAGCCAAAAATAAGTCACATAGCAAAATCTGAGATAAAATGTAACTATGAAATATGAACAAATTCTATATTTATGAAATATAGAAAATATATGTTAGTAAGTATTAGCAATTTCTGCCATAAACTTAGCAGGTTTGTAATATATCCATGAGTGTCAACTTTTGATGAATTGGTAATTCAGAGACATTACAAAACAAACATGGTTTCAAAAGAGTTGAAAATATTCAAAATAAACACATTATTTGTGGTTACTAAAATTAGGATTAATTTTTAACTAATAGTTTTGTATATCAATACAATTTTGATACTAAAAACTTAAAAAGTAAAACTATAGCTGAATGATAGCCACATTTTATAGTTATGAAAGAAGAGTTAATCCAAACAGTTTTCAAACACACATGCTATCATACATACACACATACACAAATATATACGTAAATGCATATATATTTTTGTAGTTTAATGGCAAATGCTAGAATTCTTGTCACCTATCTACTATGTTGTCTCATTTCTAGAAAACTTTATAATTACTTTAAAAAACAATCATTGATTTTCATATTTGTTTTTGAAACAAATATTTATAAATTATTACTGAGTTATATTAGTTTTTTATGACATTATGTGCTATTTATAAAAATATCTGTAGACTGTAATAGTCAAAGCCTGCAATGTTTTTATCGTGTGCTTCTTGTCCTTCTTGTGCTATGCAAAATGATAACATGCATGCTGAATATGTAACTCTTCAGATAAACACATTTACAAACTGTTTCCCAAATCAATTCCTGTTCAGATAATTTATGGCTGTCAATTATTTTCAGCTGTCTGTGTGATAGGCCAGTACCTTTTAACTAAAGTTTTCATCTCAGCACAACACTGCAGCTGAAAATGTGTTTTAAGAAGTAAAATAAAATAAATATACATACGATTTCTTTAATGTATATTTCAAGGGGGGAAAAGTGAGGATTTTATATGTATAAATCTTACTTTGTAGGATTTATGAGATTTATAAGTTATGGTATGAGTAAAAGCGGCATAATTCTATAAAAACTCCTATTCTTGGATTATTAACCAATGCTTTAGATTTCCAACTAATAAAAATGGGGACAATATAATGTACAGAATAGGTTAAATTTTACCATAATATGGTATTTTGGTGAACAATAAAATACATCTATCTGTCTATGTCATTGATATTTTTTTTCAGTTTATTCAAAGGGATAAAACTCCCTGAATTCTCAGAGAATAGCAGCCATATCATAGTAGAAATTATGATTCAAGAGAAAGAATGGTGTGGAGGGAATGTGGAAGGGATTTACATACCATGAATATAATCATATTTCTCTACAAGAATGTAATGAAATTGCCTTCCTTGTACTCATGCATGTTTTGTGGAATATTTCATCTTTCCAAACCAAGCCACGAACCATAAATTCCACAACATAAAATTTTCCATTGTTTTCACAACATAAAATTCCTCAAGGCATGACCTTATATTTATGTTTTGAATTCTAGCTATAGAGCTACCTGACTTGTAAAGAGTTGGAGATTTTTATGCTATATACTAGCTAGTCAGCTTCATGAATGAAGACAGAAGACTCAAGACTCCTGGGTCAGAGACTAAGGACTTTATGACTCGTTAGGTACTAAACTGCATAACTTTTATGATTTTACCAGTTTCCCTGGATCTCAAGTCCCTGGGCTGAGGTTGAGGATGAGGGGTCCAGAATGGCCAAGATCAGTGCTGTGCATACAGTTGGTTTGGATCACAGTTGAACCCAAAATTAAGGATTCCAAATCTTTTATGATGGGCTGCAAACAAACCTTCCTGACATTTACACCAGAGGGAGGCATTGTGTTTATTATACTGGATAGTAAATAATTCTTCCCTTTGCTCCAAGGTATGGGGAAACACTATTTATACATTCCATGGGTATTTACTATATACACATTGTTGTAAAGATAGAAAAATAGTCTGGAACAAAAGGGTGGTTAGTGCCTTGCTTGCGCAACATGAAGAAACAGAAGAGACCCAAGAAGAAGTCTCCCAACACTGTGCGTATTTTCTATGCTTGTACAGTAGCACATAGTATCTTGTCCTGTAACTGACTGTTCACTTTGTCTTCTTACTGCCAGTGGCAGTCTATTTCTTTATTGATCTTGAATCCTGAGCATATAGGACAGAATTTTTTAGAGTAATCGATATTACTAAATGAATAAGTGCAATTTTATCCAGTAAAATTAAAACGAGGAGTAAGAATATAGTAACTTCAGAATTCTACCGGTAAACTAGCCTGACTCCCTTTGCCTAGATCCTGTTCTGTTCTGAAAATAAAAAGAACTGCAAAAGAAGTTAGCTTGTTACACTGAAAGTTGTGAGTATGAGCAAACTTGGATTTAGAAACAGCAAAAGGTCAGGTAGTTCTGAGAGCATGTAAGAGTTGTACATCCTGTGGCTTTTTTTAGTTCTAAAGAAAGCAGTTTCTTATAAAAGAGCTTGGTCACCGGTTGAGTGCACTGCACTCTAATGACAAGGAGATATCATCAGTTCATTTCCTGAATTTCAAGAACAAGAGGGAGACTACACGTACTACAAATACTGAAACTGTGTTCTCTCAGCTTAGGGAACAGAGCTCTTCACAGTCTGACCTTAGCCTCTCTTTATAGGCTTGTCTTCTGCTACTGTCCTCTATTTAATCACCAAACTGTACTACATACAAGACAACAGAATACCCTGCTTCCATGGCCTGACTCAGGATCCTCTCTTCACTCAACGAACCAGCCCTTCTGTCTCCAACAGGCTAAATACTTCTAAAGGCTTAGTCAGAGGCAATTTTTCTTCATTCCAAGTTCTCTAGAATTGGTATATAAGCCCCTCTTATGGAGTACTTTATTCTTGTTTTAAATTATTAATATTTGTTTGTGTATAATATCCTTATACTCTACATTATGTTGTTCATAGTAGTGGTTCAAAAAAATGCAGGTGAAAACTCCAGTAAAAAAAAACGTCCCATTCCAAAGTACATTCTTTTTTCTTCCACCTAAAATAACACTAGGAATAAGTGTTCTATTTCTAAGTTAATGCAAAGGATTTTCAATTCCTGTGGATTCCATATTAAAAAAAATGATTTGAATATGTAGAAAGAGATCAGATTTGATGGAAGCTAAAATGATAAACACTATAAATATAAACACTGTTAATTTAACCAGATTATTCTATAAGCTTTTTGTAAATCCATTTAAAAGCAACATTTTTTTCTTTCCTTAGCATTGTATCTAGGAAAAGCAAGTTCAATGATTTTTATAAAATCATAATTTAATAAATGCCAAATATTCATTTAAACAACAAAAGGCTCTTGATTAACCCTACCAGATATTTTAAAAGTACAATTATTTTAAATTCTTAGTATCAGTATATTATTCAACAGACTATTTAATAGAAACAAATATATAGATATATGATACATAGCATATAACATGCAACTATATATGAAATATTTATAGATGATAAAGGTAGATTTCAGGTCAATTAATATTACATGGATTATTAAGTTAATACTTGAAACTAATAAAGAATAATATTCAATTAAAATGGATTGGGCAAATACAATTTGAGGATATCCAAAGCATACTATTCAACTCATTATTTGACAAAAATTTAAAAATTGAACAATATACAGAGCTGTGGACATTATGAGGAAAACATACAAACATACACAGTGCTGGGTAAAACTGATATCGAACCTGAAGTGAGTTCACTCACCCATTGCACAGCAAGTCAATCTCTGACACTGGGTGTAGTGGAAGAAAGGAGGAATTTTATTATTGCACAGTGCTGAGCAAGGAGAGAGGGCAGCTAACGCTGAAATCCCAAACTCCCCAAAAAGTTAAAAGGAAGGGTTTTTATTTGGGGTTTTAGGGAGGGGAGGGGGATCATATTGCCTTGCTGGTCAGAGCTTTCCCACCAGCCTGTCTTTGACCTTGAGACTACTTGCAGAGAGGAGGGATCCCCTGACCTTGCTGGTCAGCAGCTTTCCCACCAGCCTGTATCTTCTTGTGGGGAGGAGATGGTGAATCCAGGTGGTTGTCCTTGGCTGTGTCTGTCTCCATGGAGGATAGTGGCTTCTGGAGCCAGGGAGTAAGCAGGGAAAGAATGTTTTGGTTTTAACCTCATACGTTCTGGGTTTAAGTAAGGAAAATGATATCAGGGTCCATATCAAAACTGGTGCCATCTCCAGAGTGACATTTGGATTCATTACGGAATAATAAAATGTATATCATTTTTGAGTTAGAAATTCTACTTCTAAAAATTTATTTTATAAATTGATAGATACTTTTGGAAATTGCCAGAAATTCACAGATTTATAAATTCATATATATATATATATATACACACACACACACACGCACAAACAATTTTAGTGTTCTTCATCAATAGAGGACTAGTTAAATGTATAAAAACTAATATTTTTAGCAATTTGTGGATGCTTAGATGTTTTTCCAACTATTTATCATTATTATTTATTTTATTTTCACAACTGTTTGACTCATTTATTCCAAATAAATTGAAGATTAGAAAACCAAGTCACAAGAGATTTAATAGTTTGCTCAAAAACTGATCTATGAAGTAGTGAAACTGGTAAGAAAATTCACATAGTCTAGTGTCTGAATTCTGGCTCCCTTTATTATAATTTACTACCCCTTGTGGTACCTAAAAACAATATAACAGTATGCAGCATTAAAAATAAGGTAGATTTCTAGGGCCAGCCCAGTGGTGTAGTGGTTAAGTTCCTGTGCTCTGCTTTGGCAGCCTGGAGTTCATGGGTTCAGATCTCGGGCACAGACCTACACACCGCTCATCAAGCCATGCTATGTCGGCACCCCACATACAAAATAGAGGAAGATTGGCACAGATGTTAGCTCAGGACCAATTTTACTGACCAAATAAGGAAAAAAAAAAAAGTATGTTTCTGATGTAATCATACATATGTACCCACACATGTAAACATGGATGTGTATATATATCAAGGAACAAAACAGTATATATTATATACTAACTTTTGTTTAAAAATGGAATGTGTGTGTGTGTGTGTGTGTATGTCTACTTTCTCGAGGATATACAATCAGTTACATAGCTTGTAATTCTGAAGAGGAAGCTGAGATGATTTGGTACCAGAGGAGAATGAATGAGAAAAATTTTATTGCATACATTGTTATAGTGTATTTATTTTGAACTAAGTGATTATATTAAATTTTCCTGAAAATGTGCACACTATAAATATGAAATAAAAACTCAAAGATTGCAATTTTAATAAAACAGCCTACATGTTAACCACTATGCCACTGTGCTGGCCTCCAAGATTTCTTTCTTTTTTAAGGCTGAATAACATTCTTTGTATGTATACGCCATATTTTCTTTATCTAAACTAGTCAAATTCACTGAAGCAGAGAGTAGAATGGTGGTTGCCAGGGGCTGGGGCAAGGGGGAAATGGGGTGGTATTAGTCAAAAGGTACAAAGTTTTGGTTATGCAATGTAAATAAGTGCTAGAGATCGAGTGTCCAGCATTGTGCTTATAGTTAACAATACCGTATTGTATACTTAAAAATTTGTTAAGAGTGTACATGTTGAGTATTCTTCTCAATAATGATAAAAATAGCAAATAAAGAGAGCAAGAAGAAATTTTGGGAGGTGATGGATATGTTTATGACATATATTGAGGTGATGATTTCCTGAATGTATACTTGTCTCCAAACTCATCAAGTTGTATATATTAAATATGTAGAGCTTTTTGTATGTCAGTCATACCTCAATCAAGTAGATTTTTTAAATAGAGAAAATATAAAGAGTTCATTATGGTAAATTTGAATTTCAAGAAGAGTTAGAAACCAGGACTTTAGTTTCAGGGCAGTAGCACATCCCAGACATAAGCCCAGAGCTGGGTGGCTCTTTGACTGTTATGCCGTGTATCAGAAAGAAACATTCAGAACTGCGACTGAACAACTGCTACAAGAGACACGTGCTCAGGAATTGACTACTGCAACCATGACATCCAAGGATCAATAAGAATATGTTTTCTCCAGCATCTTATGCCTCAACTCCAGGTTACCTCTTCTATATTTCCTGCCCTGGCATGCTGGGGAGAAAGCCAAGATATATCGCTGTGTGTTAATAAGCATGAGAGTTCTTCAAGCTTTCAGTGGCATTGATTTCATGTTCGCTAATCCAATATAAATACCTAATTGAGCCTCTAACATTCACGGGATGCTTCCTTTGGTTCTGCATGGCAGTGGTCAGAACCACTGTCTCTGAGCCCTCCCTAACGAGTTAGGAGGATGTGCAAAATATATCTGCCCAGAGCTGGAATCAGAGCTGCATCAATTAAGTTTTGGCTTAAAGAGAACACCAAAATTTATGGGTAAAAGCGAAACACAAAATTAGCCCTGTTTTCCTATAAATCAAGAGCCTCAGACTCAAATGCAGGTGACAAAACAAGACAGGCAGCATAATTTAACTCAGCAGATGATCCTTCATCTACAGGAAGCTGGTGCTGTTCAGTTCCAGCCAAACGCAGCCAGGAAGAAATACGGTCCAAAGCTGCAAGACTGCCTTCTCTTGCTTTGCTTGCTTTGTTTTGTTGTTTTTGTTTGGTTTTTGCTCTTTGTGGAGGGGGATATTTTGCTTTGTGTTTGGGATGCTTAAATTGAGCCTCACCAATCACAAAAACGTTAGCAATAATCCTCAATTCTCACTCGTCTACTAGAAGAGTGCTCAAAAAACCATCAGTGAACCCATAAATTACCTAAGAATTTTGTTAAAATGCAGACTCTGATTCAGTAGATCTGGGGTGGTACTTAAGATTCTGCATTTCTAACAAGCTCCAACATGATACCGATGTTGCAGGTCCATGGCTTACACTCAGACTAGCAAAGTGCTAGTTCATTTAGAATTAATAAAACTACATATTAACCTTCCAGTTTTAAAATGTAAACTGCTAAATGACTAAAGGAATGCCTATTTGTTTAAAGAGAGAAAGCAGAAAGGAGAATATTTCCTAGTAACTCCGCCAAGTAATAATCTTATTAAATATCTATTTGCGAATCATATACTTGTAATATAGCAATATATTTCATTCCTCATATGTCAATATCATTTTATGGTCAAAATTTGACTTTAAGTTTGTATGGATTTTTTTGAAACAAAGTTATGGTGTTCAACACATGAACAAATAATACAACAAATATTTTTTTTTTGAGGGGGTGGACTTGTTATGTTATAAGTAAACTACAAAACTCTGAGTAATGTCTTAAACTGGCAACTGTTTCAGAATCACTCCTCACACAAACAGTTGTTGATGAGGGAGGGGATGTTGTTTCTAGTGCTCAGATATCTTATTTCCCTAGAGAGTTATTTGTAGGATAGTCAAGCATCAAAGGCAGGAGGAATGAGACTGGGGTCATTAAAATTCCTTGTTGCAATTAAAAATGGCTTGTGAACACAGCACATTCTTTTTATAGTTAACTTGCATTCATGCTCCAGAGGCTCTGTTACAATGTAATTTGGGAATCTCAGCTGTCCCATTTAGGATGTCCACTGTTCAATTTTGTAAATCAATGAGTTTTCCTAAATGGTGATTGCAATACTCTAGGTTAGTATATGATTACAAAATGATCGTTTCCACAGTTTTCATTTCTAAAATAAATGAAACCACTGGTTTCTCTTTTTATAATCCTTAAACCATCCTTACTGATTGTATGATTGCCCATATGGTTAAGCAAAACTTGGAAAGAAATGATTTTTTGCCTGAGTGACTACTATTTAATTATACTTTAATGGCATGTTCCTTTCTTAGGAGTCACATTCATTGCTAAATCCTCTATCTTAAGAAATTACTGCTAAAATATAAGCTGATAGTGATTATATAGAGTCCTAAGAACACTTGCTTGGAAATAGCGATTTTTTGAAGACTGAAATGCTTTCAAGACCCACAGAATTAAATCTTCGTTCCTGTCATCACTTTAGGTGCTAGGCCTAAAATGAGGTGAAGATATCAGGGAAGAGAATTCATGAAAGTGACGTGCATACTTAAGACCAGAAAATATTTGCCTTGAGAAAATTGTCACAAGAATTCTCCATCTATGCCATGTTTAGCAGTGTCCGCTCATTTTATTTGTGCTTTATTACATGAAACTAGGTAAGATTTTAAAAACAAAACTAAGAATGAAAATTAACATACTGATATATGCTTACATTTATCATGTAAATTTAACTAAAAGTGCGAGCTCAAATTAATGGCTTTCATTGCTGCATGGTGAAAGCCTTTGGGGTATTTATGAGAAATAAAAATTAAAAATATGAATATAGATGAAAATTTAAAAATAGATACTTATTGTGTAATTAATATATTTTGTGTTGCTTACATGTCATCTTGAGCAAGTCACTCAACATTATTTCTCTCAGTGTTTTAATCTGAAAATGGTGATAATAGGTGGTGTCATCACTTTGGATTGTCTTGAGGATTGAATAGATAATACATAAGGAGAACCTTGCACTATAGGTCATATATCATCATTGTTACAATGTAACATGTGTCAAGGTAAGTACTTGTCTTATCTTATGATTGATGGAGATATATATATATATATTTATACATAAATATTATGTATTTATATGTAATATATACTTATTTGTTCATGTTTTGCTTTATAGAAGAGGACACTACATGTCTGTTAAATACCTTGCTCAAGGACACAAAACAAATAAGTGGTCGAGATACTATCATTATCATCACTACACCATCATAAATTATTACTATAATTTTTGCTGTTGGATGTATTATATATTAGTTTATTCAGCATTCATTCAGCAACTATTGAGTGCTTATTCTGGGGTAGGTGCTGCTAATCTTTGTCCTTGAAATACATCAGAGAACTGAGCTGCCATGTTGCTTATATACTAGTGTGGTAAGACAGGTACTTATTAGTCAATGTACTACACTGATGCAATACACTGTTACATGTATTAGTTACATGTTGGTACTGGATATTTTTCCAAATGTCACTCTGGGGTCGCTCTCCATGCATCTCTGCCGTGATCTCTATACCAAGTGGCAGACCTGTATAAAATAATTCCACTGTCCTCCTCAAACTTCTGGCTTCTGATTAATTCAGCCAATGGAAATATCCTGCAGAAAGTAGGGAAGGATGGAGAATCCATAACGGTGTTATTCCTCCGATCCTCCCTCTGCACCCAGCTCTTCAGCTCAGGCTGTGTCCCTTGACCAATGGTCACTACTTACATCAATGCAGTCTTCTCCCCATGACTCTTGCCATTTTCTATAACTGCTCTCTTGCCCTGCCCTTCTGGACCTCTTGGTAGGAACAAGGTAGTTCTACACCATACTTTACACTCCCATCCATTTCAAATATTTGTAAATAGTACTTGCATGAAATCTCTCTCCAAAAATATAATCCAATAATACGACGTTTTTTATGATTGCGGTCCTGATTGATACTAAAAACTAGGAGGTGTTAGTGCTGGGAAAAAAAACATTGAAAAGGTTGAAAAAGGAGAAGCTGAGGGAGAGTGCTGGGCCTCAGTTGCAAATTTAAATAAGTGGCTGAGATAATTCTCATTGGTGACATGGCTTATAAGCAAGTATATGAGAAAGATGAAGGAGTTACCTATTTGGTTATCTTATGAAAGACTATTTCAGAAAGAGTGAACAGCTAATGAAAGGGCCCTGATCTGGGAGTTTAGCCACAAGGAAGCAAATGGTGTGTGGAGCAAGAAAACAATATGAAAAGTGGAAGGCTATGAGGCCAGAGAAGTGACAGGAAGTCAGATTATTTACAACTATGAATGCCATTGTTACAGCTTTGGTTCTAGCTGAACTTGCTAGAACCAAAGCTGCTTGCTTGGTTTTCTACAGAAAATTAGAGATATGTAGGGTTTTGGGCCAATGAGTGATATGAACTGACGTGTATTTAAAGGATCACCCTGACTTCTTTGTTATGAACCTACTGTACAAGAAGTAAGATGGAAGCAGTGACCTGTCATGAGGCTAAGTAGCTTAGACTAGTATCCCATGTCAAATATATATTCAAAATATAACCGATGATATTTCCTAAATAAGATATGAATGAGAATTCATACAAATACAGAATCATTTCATGAAGATGCTGAGAAATTCCAAGTTTTTATTCACTCTCAACAATATTTTACTGGGTAACACAAGGCAATGTTAAAAATAAAGTGAGATAATGGCAGATAATCAGAAGGAGTGTGTTTGCTGAACTTGCTCTCTACTGCCTGAAGCAGTGCCAGACACATAGAAGTGGATGTAGATATTTATGTAAAGCTATTTCCTTTGATCTATAAGCAGACTAAGCATGTGATTCCATATATATCACAGGGCTTATGGTATTGGTAATATATTACTGATGACATTTGTATGTTAACAAAAATTGATCGTTCTGCATTTGGATCTAGCAAGATACATGTTCACATTTTTTATTGTTGATCCAATTGAGGATATACCAAATAATAAAGGAGACTAAAAAGGATGATGTTAATTAGCTCCAATAGTAAATATGGCCAGTACTGGTATCTTACATGTTATAAGTTGGCGTGGAAAAAATGGTGCCTAAATAACATTTCATTTGTTTCAATTACAAGAGCAATACTGTGTGTGTAAACATTTTCCATCTTTTCTGAATTAAACATACCTACACACACACGCCAATATTTTCAACACACACCAATATACATCACACTTCCTTAACAATTTTTAATATTTTTCTCATTTTTTATTATTTATAATTAGTGATTTAAAATAAACAAATACATTTTAGATGGTACATTTGAAATAGTATGATGTTCATGTTACAGTTCAATAATGTTCATAATAATATTTAAAACATTTTTGTAAATATAAAAATATAATTTATAAAAGTATAAGATATAATGAAAAACATCATTTGCCAAGAAATAAGTGAAAAATTTGCCAAGAAATGAGTGCAAAATAAAATACAATTTACTTGTTTTAGGGACTGACTCTAAATCTCAAAAAAGGGTAAAATTTAAATGTATGTAATGCCGTCAATTGTACATACAGTAGTGCGGTTATGATTTTTTAAAATTTTGTTCTTAAAATTAACTTAATTAACTTTAATTGTTCCACTTTTTCCCATAATACTATTCACAATCTTTTTCAAGATTTTAATTTCGAGCTTTTCTTAGTACGTTTTACGAAAAGGTAGTGAACAATATTTAATACCAGTAAAATTAAAGTCTCTTTATATGTAGTAGTATAGACAGAAAGATGCAGATGTAGATATAAGGAGGCACAATATGGATAGATATAGATATATCTGAGGTACTAGAAAAAAGGTTAGGTGGATAACACAATTATCTTAGTATTTATTGACATTTTAAAATTGGTGTTCCTTATACACTTTATATTTAATAAAATATCGCATAGGCAAAAAGGATGTTAAAACCAGCACAGCACCTAGTGGTGTTCTGTTGTGTGATAAAATAACTGAAAATGTGATAATGAGTCTACTTTAAAATTCTCTAGTGATTTCTATATATACTTATTCTGTGCATACTGGATAGTTCTCAAACAGTTCTGACTTAACATGAACATTTTGAAATACATATTTTATCTATTGATAAAGGACAGCTAAAGTGGGCTTTTGATCTTTGTAAACTATCAGTGGGGAAACATTAGCCTTGATAATGATAATATATACTATATAATTACATATTCCTTGTAAGCAGTAACCTCGTTTTTTTGATATTTGGATTTCTTAGTGATTTCCATAGTAATAAGCTAATAAAAATCTTTAAAAGTAAATCTAAATCAATTAAATTAATTAAACAAAACTTTATTGAATGCCTATTTTGTGCCATAAACTCTGCCAGACATTGGACATACCACGATAAAAAATGACAAGTGTTTTTGCCTTAAGATAACTTAACTGGGAAGAAAGTCAAGCACATGCATGCACACACACAATACTAGTAGAATAAGATAACAGCATTTGTAATCTATCTTTGTGCTTTCAGTGCGCAGTTGCAGCATGCGGGAGTGACAGGGAGTTCATGAAGCAAGCATAAGATCAAAGGACATTTTAGCCATAAATCAGAATCTATAGAAGAATCTTTCACCACAAAATAATATTTAAGCTTTTGTTGATATATTCATATTTTTTAATTATGTTAATATTTTATTATATTTCAACTTATTAAAGTAAAGGAGGACACACCATAAATACTCGCTGATGTTATTCTGATATTTTCTAATTTTATTTTTCTCTTTTAAAATTCACTAGTCCACTGGGCACATTCAAATCAAACATTATGCTTATATAATGGACTATATTTCTATTTTTTATATATTTATATCTGCTTTATATCAAATTTTTACCCAAATTTTTATCATGAGTGTTTATTAATGTCATTAAATTTTTACTAAGATTATTTATGTCTGCAGATTATTTCATCACATGGATGTACAAGACATTACTTAATAGCTAACAAATATCTATTATTCAATGTGATGTCAATGAATGCATTCAATTTGTGATAGGATCTATAACATTTACATAATATTTGTCATTGGAAGTTAAACAAACATTCATTTGGTGCTTACTACACATTATACCTTGTGCTATTGTTTTCAAAAATGAGAAGTAAAATAAAATATAATACTTACCAGGAAAGATAAAACACAGACATGCACATACACATACCCACAGAGAAAGGACTCAATGAGAGTGTATGGAAGTATAATACAGTGATTCAAGTAGGTCAAAATCCTAATTCCTAATTGTTTCACTCAAATATATTGAATTTATTTCAATATATTTTTTCTGCCCTGGATATAAATGGGTCCTTATACATATATAAAAGTTTTCAATGCATATTAATTACTGGTGTATCCCATTAATTCTGTTTGAAACAATTTACTTAATCCCTTAAATGTGAGTTTCTATTTCCAATTCTAATGCATATCTCATATGCAAGTTTTACTTATATAACAACAAATATTAATATATTTTTAACTTGACAAGGAAAACTATAAAAAACAATGACACATTCAACAGTTAGAGGCACAAATATGTAAACTTAATCATTCATAATAACTTAAAATATGTTCACAATAATAAAATCACACTTAATTACTGTCTTTCTCTGGATATCTCTTACATTATAGTAACTAATATTAGAGTAACAAACTACGCTTCAAAATAATGTCAGACAGGGTTATCAATAGTCATATTTTCACAGGTTTTCATCTGAGTGTGAAGATAAATTACTCCATTGTAGCAAGAAACCATAATATGCTGGCTCTCCTACAAAGAAAATTACAAATTTGTGTTTGTTTTCTAACATCAAATAAGAGATATAACAAGAATAAATAGAGAAAAAAATGAACGGGATGGTTATATCCAAGTCATGGCTGTCAGAAATTCCCATTTTACTTCCTAATCTACCCAATGTTGTGTGAAGAGAGCTAATGTTCAATCCTAATCATCATAGTGACAGTCATCCAGACTTGAAAGGTCTATATACATCAAAGATAAAGGGGAAATCAATCTTCATACAATTTCAGTTCTAGGATATTATTGGGAGAGACAACAAACTATGCTCTTCTTTTGTCTTCATTTTGGTTTTTATTTTGTTTTTCTTCCGAAGTTAGAAACCACATGTAATTATCAAGCACTTTGGAATTTTATTAACATAAATAAAATGTTCATTTTTGTATTGATTTGGGGCATGTTATAGGCTCCATTTGCATAATTATGCAATTAAAAATTCATTTATTTGGTGATATAATTAATGCTTGCAAATGGAATTTATAATATTTATTACTTTGTAAACCATAATGGTTGCATTTATTATTAAATGCATTTCTAGGCACTATGTAGAAATAATTACAGCTAAAATATATTTCACGTTTTATTTGTATACTATCCATTATTTGTGAAATCATTCTTCAAATTAATTGAGACACATGGGCATTTTCTGCAACAGTGCCACTTCAAATCAGCAGTTATATTTATCCCTGAAATAACAATGGATTTCATGAATTAAAAAATTCCGAAAATGGGGCTGATCCCGTGGCCAAGTTGTTAAGTCTGAGTGCTCCACTTCAGCAGCCCAGGGTTTCACCAGTTCAGATGCTGGCAGCAGACTTGGCACCATTCATCAGGCCACGCTGAGGCGGCATCCCACATGCCGTAACTAGAAGGACCCACAACTAAAATATGCAACTATGTACTGGGGGAGTTTGAGGAGAAATAGCAGGGAAAAAAAAAGAAGATTGGCAACAGTTGTTAGCTCAGGTGCCAATCTTTAAAAAAAAAAAATTCCAAAAATGAAATGGGAAAATATCCAGAAAAATTAATTTACGAAGAAATATATATGCTCAATTAGCAAAATATTCTACAAACCACTGAGTAATAAATAGAAATTCTGACTAAGATAATGATGAAAGCTCATTTTCTCTTATCAGATGTATACAATAATGCCGAAAGTCAGCCATGGTTTGGAAAACCAAGCCCTCTCATACAGTCTTTAACGAAAGTATATAGATTGGTACAAATATTTTATTTGTAACATGCATGAACCATGAAAAACATGTACATACATTTGAAGGTTATTCATGAGTTTAATATAAATAAAAACGTTTTCCAAACGTGGAAAGATAAATGTACAAGATACTTACTGCAGCTTTGTTTGTAGGGACCAACATCTTGAAAGTATTCATTGCAAAACTATTGAACAACACATTTATTAACTCCTAATTTTGGCTTCTTTTGCATGAACAATACAATAAACAGTGTATAAACAGATTCTGTCCTTATGGAAGATTCTTTGAGAAAGATGTCACAACCAAAAAAATCAAGTTGAATGAATGTTATGAAAAAGAAAGCATATGGTATTCTAGGGGTTATGGCATGGGTATCTAATATCTAAGCTGGAAGGGCTTCTCAAAGAAGTGATGGTTGATCTGAGGTCTGAGGAATGAGTAAGAGTTTATCAGATGAAATGACCCAAAAAAGAAGAACTTCAGAATATACTGAGTGCTTAAAGAGGACTATATAAAAACTATGCCAAGTGTTTAAAGAAGACTAAGCTGAAACAAAGGTGTCCAGGGACAAGGGATAGTAGCTAGTATAAATGTAAAGAAGTATACAAAGCAGATAATTAAAATGGATTATCTACAGGATGTAGTGATTGGTTGAACATAAAAGTAAAAATGAAGGGCAGTAAATTGTTTAATTCAGATTTTTGACTTGAATAACTTGAAAGGTAATGGTATTTACAATGGAGGGAGGGTTTTTTTTTTTTTGATATAACGAAGATTAATTCTAAACTCAGTTTAGTGTTGTGGATTTGATGTGCCTAACAGGCATAAAAGCGAAAGTGTCTTCAGACACTTGTATTTTTCTGAAAGTTAGGAGAAATGACATTGGATACAATATATATTTGGGAATCATCAATAGGATCAAAAGCATCAGAATGAAAGAAATCAACTAGGGGATGTGAAGATAAGAGCACTGAGATGCGACCCTGATAATTTTCTTCATTTAAGGATTTGGTGGAAGAGGAGGAAACTGAATGGAGAGTGAGGAGGAGCAGCCAGTGAGTAAGGAGGGAATCTAAGAGATGGTGTTTTTAGACAGCAAGGCGTAAGATTATTTCAAGGAGAGCAAATGTGTTCAGCAGTGTCAAAAGTTTCCTCTAAAAACATCACGTTTGAAAAATGGGACCTGGAATTGTGTGACATGACACGACATTAGTAAAAGCAATAGAAGTAGTATCAACATGCAGTATAGTCAGAAGCCGTAAATGAGTTCAGTGAAGTGTGTATGGTAGATGTAGAAATGGAGACTAAAAGCAGCTTTTTAGATATATGTTGAAAGGAGAACAATATATAAAGGTGTTGGGATGATGGCACTATGATGGCAGTTGAGAAGGGTTTTTGTTTGTATGTATATGTCTAGTGAAAGAAACTGGAAGAGAAAGAACGGTTGGAAGGGAGCAAATGGTTGGAATTACAAAAAAAAAAGAAAAAATACAATATGAGATTGTGAGTGAATGAGATGAGAATACCGAGAACGTGGAATACCTCTCCAATATAAAAGAAGTGCAAAGGACCTGGTGGACCTGGGTCCAGGAACTTGGCAGATAAAACAAGAGATTCTGTCAATCCAATGTTTGCTATTCGATTGTGTAACAGGAGGCAATTTCTTCTGTTGAGAATAAGCAAGAAAGTGGAGTTGCCAAGTTTTGCAGAGACTGGAATAGATTTCAAAAACATTTATAGAAAGATGAGAGGCATAGGAAAGTGCTGAGTGATTCAGAGCATTGTTCAGTGACCATTAATGGTCAGTGTCTCTGAATTTATCATGGAACCAGTTCATGTAAACAGTGTTCAAAATCCTCCGTGGTTAGAGAAGGCAAATGGTTTCATAAAGGTTTCTGGTTTGTACAGATATATGCTCTAAGTATACAAGAATACAGTAAGGTTTAGGATGCTGAGATAAGTGATAAAATCACAAATATTTGAAATCTAAGCGAAGAGGAAAGAGAAGAAAAACGCAGGAATGTGATAGATAAGAGCACAGTCATAATTCTCTCCTCTCTTGTGTAAAATAACTGAGAAAAGCAACACACTCTTCCTGGTGTCAAAGATAGTCTAGGAAAACAGATTTTCTATTTTAGTGTTGTACATATGTTAATTCTCAGAGATCTCTTGGTCGATGTTGGATACATGTATTTCATATAATTCAGTGGTATACTACAATTTGAGGATGAATTATGAAAGCTGATCTGTTAAATTTTTTGAATTATTTCTTCAGTTACTCTGGACAAAATATTTTTTGAGAGCTGCATATATGTCAAGAATATATTGAGAAGCGAACAGAGCAGGATGAAAATATAAATTTATTCCTAGCAATAGTGGATTTAGAATCCAACAGAGAAACAGATTGTTAATTATATAAGTTCAATTAAGTATTTTAAGCTTGCAGCATGAAATGGTTCTTCAGCCCTTTGAAAGCATTTATAAATTTAAAAAAATATTAACTTTATATAGAGTAGTTATATACAGTAAACTTTATAACTTATTTCAACTTCAGGGAGATAATACTAACTCATTATTTCCAAGAAGTCAGTGTTTATCCAAAGAAGGATTCACTTAAAACTAAAAAACATATATTTTACTGCCATATAAATGAAGACAAAATTTTACATTCATGAAATCTATTGACTACATATCCTTCACGTGAAGGAAGTTGAGAGAAAGAATTAAGTGATTTCTGTTAGAGCTACAGTAACTGGACAAGGATTGAGAAAAGTTTCATACTATTCATGTGTATCAAAAAATGTGAAATAGTGTTTGTCCAAATTCTTCACTGCCATCGGACAGTTATTGAGGTTGCTGAATTTCATAGGTATTTGACCACAGCTATTAAGGTTCTCCAGCTTCATAATTAAAGAGAGAACTTTGGACATATGCCGTAATTTGTTAAAATATGGACTAGGTGAGCAAATTCCAAACTCTAGGATTATTTATGGTAGAATTCCTAGGATACATTACATAACAAATCATTTGGCCAATTTGCTCACTAAAATGTTACTCACATTGCTACTGTTTGCCTTAGAAATGGGCTGTGGACTTATGAGGTGGTGCTGGTGGAAGACTTTTCGGAATTGCTTTCCAGTTTTTTTCTGTTGTGTTTATTGTGTGTGTTTGGTGGTGGTGGTGATTTTTTAATTGAATAACCACAGAAACAAATAATCTATTGCTTTTGTTAATTGTTATGTTTGCATGTGAAGGCTGACAGCAGTGCAGCCCCCATGACACCAGTGAGAAGATCCAGTTGACAGTGGTTAACACAAGGTCCTTGAGAATATTGGTGATGTCCTGCTTGGAAACCTGCTCTAATACAGGATTCCATGTTTATAAGCATTATGCTTTACAGGTATTTAAACTAGTTTAAATACACACACACATCTGTATATGTATTTTTGTATTATCTGTTGCTTGCTGTCGAAAGCATCCTAAATGACATGCTTCTTAGATAACATTTTTAAAGGTGATTCTCAGAAATTCAGCATCTGGAGTCAATTCATCAGAGGTCAATCTCTTTCCCACCATTTCAAGTAGGAGAAATTATCAAGTTGTCAATCACTCTGAACCTAAGATTCATTACCTGTATAATGAGGCTTGGCATGAAGATTAAATAAGACAATTAATATAAAGCACTTCAAAGATTGCCCAAAATATTGTAGGCAAATGATACGTATTAACTAGTGACGGCATTGTTGCAGATGGATACCCTAGGATGCAGGCGTTAGACAGCAAGAGAGCCTATCGACAAGTGTTACCTGAACTTTACTCACAATATGAATTCTCATAAGGATTTAAAATTTATCAAGTAAAATTCTATTTTAAGATAATATTAAACTATCATTCACTGAAACTTTTATGTTTATACGTCTCATCACTGGATTTAGTAGAGTTTATATAAAGAAATTAAAACAAAATTTGGGGGGGAAATTGTTCTTTAAACACTTTAATTCATCAATAATGAAGAAATGGTTGATTCTAGAACTGAGGCAGGTTAAGTACTGCATGAACCTGGAACATCTTGTGTTGCTAGAAAATAAGGAAAAGATCTAAATAATGAATATCTGTTTGAAGGACAGAGCAGCCAGCTTAAAGGAGCTCTTAGTAGTCAAATCTGGAATAATTTGAGCAAAAAATAAATACATATAGTAAAAGAGTATAATGCACGGAGTAAAATGAATATCCGTGCATCCATAAGGATATAAACAAACAACTGAGTAAACAAATAGATGGAGAGAAGGAAATAGCTCTTTCTGACAGTAGAATTATAATTTAAAAAATGTAGAAGAAATAATAGAAATAGAAATCGATATTGAACACCACAATTGTTGCAGGCCAGATTCATCAATGAATGCAAACTTAATAAGCAGAACTATCAGAAATAGGATATCTGTATAATCTCAGAGTATTTTCTCATGAGATTCTTATTAATTACAAAAATAAAAAGCAATTTTACAGTGAAGTAACCTGGCAGGGAGTACCTTAAATCAAGTGATAAAAGCTAGCATCACCAGTAAAATGACACTGATAGTACATAATTCCTGATGTGGTACACATAGAAAAGCACATTACTTCGGTCATTATATTGGTTTCCTAGAGCTGCCATAACAAAGTGCCACAAATTAGGTGGCTTAAAATGACAGGAATTTATTGTTTTTCAGTTATGGAAGCCAGAAGTCTGAAATAAAGGTGCCAACAGAGCCATTCTCACTCTGAAACCTGTGAGGGAGAATTCTTTCCTGCCTCTTCCTAGCTACTGGGTGTGGCCTCAATCCTTGGTATTCCTCGGCTTGCAACTGCTTCCCTCCAAACTCCACCTCCATCATAATATGACATTCTTCCTGTAAATCTGTACCTTCCCATGGCTTTCTTTCCCTCTTATAAGAATTCCAGTAATATTGGATTAAGGGCCCACCCTAATGACCTCATCTTAATTACATCTGCAAAGACCCTATTTCTACATAAGGTCATATTCACATGCACCAGAGGCTAGGACTTCAACATATAATTTGGGGGGCATATTTCAACTCATAAAGGTTATATCCTTGATGAAAATACATACATAAAAGAAAGTTTAGAAGACATGACAAATAAATTCAATGTGGGAACCTGAATCGGATATTAGCCAGAAAAAAGACTTTAGTGGGAAACTAGCGATATTTGAATGGTGTTTGAAGTTTAGTTCATAGTTTTGTATCAATGTTAATTTCCCCACATCTATAATTTTTACTATGCTTATGTAACAGGTTAGCATTAGGAGAAGCTGGGTAAAGGTGTAAGTGAATTCTAAAGTTTTTGAAGCTTTTTAACAGGTCTCAATCAATGGAAAACAATGCTTTTAAAAATTTCTGATTCAGTAACTTTTTCCTTAAAACACCAATAAGCAGCAATTTAAATGAGCAATAAATTGCCTGAAAATTAGTAGAAAGTGTTGTCTTTCAGAAGGGAAGAAAATGTAGCCACTATGAAAATACTTGTGTTACTTTGAAGTCCCTTAGCTGATAAAGGAAGATCAAATGGACTTTAAAAATAAGAAAAGAAAATGGTACTTTGTGACCACTGTACTAGAAAGTCTTACTTCTGTAAGAAAATTTTATCTGTTTGGACAAAAATGCACCAAAGAGAAGGAAGAAATTGGTAGTGCAGATAATGGTGCATATTAAGTCTCTGCATGGTTCAACTGATATGGAAAATAAGTGCATGGTAAAGAATAGACTTTACCCAAGATCAGAACTTTGCCCTTTGGCTCCTAGAAGATAATCTCTAAATCCTTGGAATGTTCTGACTGACAACAATGTTTTTGTTTCCTTTGGAGTCTTCACCACATCAGGAAGTCTATGCTAACAAAAAATTATTGTGAAGGTTTTGGGTAATATAGTATCAGCTCAACCTCCAGAGAGACTGGAGGCTGTGCTCAGCCATCCAGGTCAACCATGTCTATACGACCAAGTCATAGTAAAATCTCTAGGCACCAATGTTCAGATGAGCTACCTTGGTTGGCAATATCTCAACATGCACTGCTACACATCGTTGCTGGGAGAAATTAGTGATGTACAGGGTTCTACTGGGAGAAGACAACTGGAAGCTCCACGTGTGGAACTCTCCTGGACTCTTGCCTATGTGCCTCTTCCTTTGGTTGATTTTATTTTGGTGAGGAAGACTGGCCCTGAGCTAACATCTGTGCCAATCTTCCTCTATTTAGTATATGGGACACTGCCACAACATGGCTTGATGAGCAGTGTGTAGGTCCACACCCAGGATCCGAACCTGCGAACCCGAGCCACTGAAATGGAGTGTGTGAATTTAACCACTGTACCGCCAGGCAGCTGGCTGATTTTAATGTGTATAATTTCACTGTAACAAATGAAAATGTAAGGATAAGAGCTTCCAGAGAGTTATTTGACTCCTTCTACTGAATTATTGAACATAAAGGTAGTCTTGGGGACCCCAAACTTATTATTGGTATCACGAGTTGAGGGTGATCTTGAGGACACCCTATCTTTGCAATAAGCCACATAAAAGAAATCACAGTTTAAAATTTTTTTTAAAGTACCGCTTAAAAAACATTTCTTCATTACTAATTAACATGAATTTAGTGAATGGACCCAGTTGCTGAATACTTCTTAAGATAATGCTAAAATAGTTATATTTAAAAACAAAGCTCCAGGGCTGGCCCCGTGGCAGAGTGGTTAAGTTCAAGTGCTCTGCTTCGGCAGCCCACGGTTCAGATCCTGGGTGCAGACATGGCCCTGCTCATTAGGCCTTGGTGAGGCAGCATCCCACATGCCACAACTACAAGGACCCACAACTAAAATATACAACTATGTACTGGGGGGATTTAGGAAGAAAAAAGCAGGGGAAACATAAAAAAGAAGATTGGCAACAGTTGTTAGCTCAGGTGCCAATCTTTAAAAAAAAATTAAAAAAAAAAACAAAGTTCAACAATATTCCCAAAAGTAATATTTTCAAATTCTAGAAAAGGACAGCCACTACCAGAATAGCAGAATAAGAAACTTTGCCTACCCATTCCTCCATAAAAGAGAGAAGACTATGCAAAAATTGTCAAAATTAACTTTTTCAGAATTCTGATAATTAATCAAAGGCTCACAAACATACAAGGGTCGTTTATTTAAGAAAAATGGCTGCATAACAGAATGAACGTGAAGTTTGTCATATTTTACCCTGTATTGTTCTCATCTCCCTCTCTCAGCTCCACAGTAGCCTTGAAAACTGACAGCCACACCACTACCATAGCCATGAAAACCAGAAGCCTAGCAGTCACTAGGTGGCAAAATGGATTTAAAAGTCCCCAAAACCTCTAATCCTGAAGACTTGCCATATTTAATCTGTCTGCCCACTGTTTGGAAATTTGACTCACAAACCTTATATGTGCTTGAACTAACTGAAAGCTCACTCAGTGTGAGGAGCCTTTTCTCTTGGCACTGGTTGAAACCAAATGGCAGAAATTAATTAACATTGCACCTGTCTGAGGCAGGATGGCAACTGAGGAAAACAAGAGGCTGGCCAAAAAACTTAAAAGGGAAAGCAGAGGAATTAGATACCCATAGGATGCTTTGAAAACATCTTAATGTGCTTCTGCATATTATAGAAGAATATGTGTATGTGCATGACGTTGTACGTGTCCAGGAAACGTCTGAGAAAGTACATCTCTTATCTCCAGCTGATCATGAGGCTCTGCACAAACAGAAAGTGAAGACTAAGGCAGAGTTGTAAATTGCCAGGGCAGGGAAGCTAGTCCCAAATATGCACACGAGCTCCTTGGTCAAAAGTGAGAGACTTCTTAGTTCAAGGAATTAAGAAAATTTCTATCTGCTCTTCAGACAACAATTAAGTTAATGAAGCAGAGACTCCATTGGCCACACGATACAAATAATACAAATTTTAGGGAATTAGTTTAGTTTAGAAAAGTCAATAAACAAGCGAACAACAGCAGTGACAAAAACAACAAATAGTAATGACAGTGCACCCTGGGTGGTGGTATTTGATTACAAGACTTGCCACATTATACTATTTTTAAATGTCCAGTTTAAAAACAAACAAACAAACAAAATTATCTGGATATGCAAAGATAAAGGAAAGAATACCTCATACACAGGGAAAAAAATTGTCAATAGAAACTGTCCTTGACAGAACCCATGTGTTAGATTTACTAGACAAAGACTTTAAATTAGCTTTTATAAAAATGTTCAAAGAACTAAAGGAAGCCATATGCAAAGAACTAAAGAAAAAGTACAAGAACAAGTTCTCACAAAGGGAAAATATCAACAAAAAGATAGAAAATATAAAAAAGAACCAAATATAATTTGGGAGTTGAAAAGTACAGCAGCTGAAATGAAAATTTCACTTCCTAGAATGCAATTCCCAGAAAGTGAGGAGAGAGATAAAAAGGCAGAAATAATATTTGAAGAAATAATGGTTTAAAACACCCCAAATTTGATTAAGAACACTAATTTAGATATCCAAGGAGCTCAGTGAGCAAAGTGTGATACATTGTACAGAGGTCCACCCAGATCACTCACAGCCAAACTTTTGAAAGACGAAGACAAAAGAGAGATTCTCAACAGCAACAATAGAGAAATTACTCGTCACCTACAAGGGATCATAAATGATATTTCCAACTTATTTCTTTTAAGAAAACAGGCAGGCCAGAATATATTGGGATGATATATTCAAAATGCTGAAAAAAAAATACCAACCAACATCCAGCCTTTATAGGAAACAGCTGAGGGGCTGGCCGGTGGCGCAGCAGTTAAGTTCACACATTCCGTTTCTCGGCGGCCCGGGGTCGGCCAGTTTGGATCCCTGGTGTGGACATGGCACCACTTGGCAAGGCATGCTGTGGCAGGCGTCCCACATATAAAGTAGAGGAAGATGGGCATGGATGATAGCTCAGGGCCAGTCTTCCTCAGCAAAAAGAGGAGGATTGGCAGTAGCTAGCTCAGGGCTAATCTTCCTCAAAAAAAACACAATTGGTATAACTGAAAATCCTCATATAGAAGAACGCATTTGGACTCAAATTCATATCATATACAAAAATTAATTAAAACTGCATCATATGCCTAAATGTAGGAAGTAAAACTACAAAACTCTTTGAAGAAAAGATAGGAGTAAATCTTTGGGACCTTGGATTAATCAATTAATTCTTATATATAACAGCAAAAGCTTAATCAGAAAAGAAAAGAAAATTGACATCATCAATGTTAACAATATTTTTGCTTCAAAGGACACTTTTAAGAAAACAAAGACAACTGATACATAGGCATACCTTGAAGATGTTGTAGGTTTGGTTCCAGACCACTGCAATAAAGTGAATATTGTAATGGAACAAGTCATATGAATTCTTTGGTTTCCCAGTGCATATCAAAGTTATGTTTACACTATACTATAGTCTATTAAGTGTGCAATAACATTATGTATAAAAAAGTGTACTTATTTTAATTAAAAAATACTTTATTTCTAAAAAATGCTAACCATCATCTGAGCCTTCAGCAAGTCGTAATCTTTATCTGGTGGACGGTCTTATAAAAAATGCAGTATCTGAAAAGCACAATAAAATGAAACACAGTAAAACAAGGTATGCCTGTAATTGGAAAATAAACATCATTTATCAGGTATAATATCAGATATATTTATATTATCAATATCATATCTGTTTAAATATATAAGATATATTTGTGATATCCAATATGTCATCAGATATATATCATACTTCTGATAAAGAACTAGTATCCTATCTAGACAAAGAATTCTCACAACTCCAAATGAGAAGACAAAAAAATTTTTTTTAAATGGTCAAGAATTTGAATACACTTCTCCAAAGAAATACACAAGTGGCCAAGAGGTACTAGAAAAGATGCTCAATATCATTAGTTATGAGGAAAATGCAAATCAAAACCCGTATAACATCTCATTCTCATTAGGATGGCTAAAGTTTAAAGAAAGAAAAGATAAAAAATAACAAATTTTGTCAAGGATGTGGAGAAATTAGAGCCTTCATACATTAGGAGTGAGACTGTAAAATGGTATAACCACTCTGGAAAAGAGCTGGCAGTTTCTTACAACATTAAACATAAATTTACAATATGACCCAGCATTCCACTGCCATATATATAACCAAGAGAATTTATTTTTTAATTTTAGTTTATTTTTTGCTTTTTGGTGAGGAAGATGGGCCCTGAGCTAACCTCTGTTTCCAATCTTCCTCTTTTTTTTCACCCTCACCAAAGCCCCAGTACATAATTGTATATCCTAGTTGTAAGTCATTCTAGTTCTTCTATGTGGGATGCTGCCACAGCATGTCTTGATGAGCAGTGCATAGGTCTGTGCCCAGGATCCGAACTGGTGAACCAGTGCCTGCCAAAGCGGAGCATGCAAATTTAACCACTCAGCCATGGGGCCAGCCTCAACCAAAAGAATTTAAAACTTACGTTCAAGCGAAAACCTGTACACTAACTACACAGCAGCATTATCATAATATCCAAAGAGCAAAAACAGTTGAATCATTAACAGATGAATGGATAACCAAATTGTGTGTATCAATCAATGGGATATTATTCTGCAATAAAAAGGAATGAAGTACTGACGAATGCCACAATGTGGACAAATTTTGAAAGCATTATAAAGAAAGGAAATCAGTTACAAAAAAATTACATACTGAATGAAATTTATATGAAATTTGATTAAAATGTATATGAAATGCCAAGATTAGGCAAATCCATAATAACAGAGTGTAGATTTGGGGTTGCCAGGGGGCTGTAGGCAGAGGGCAATGGGGAGCGACTGCAGAAGGTACAGAATTTCTTTGTGAGGTGATAAAAGTTTTCTGAAATTAGAGAGTGGTGATGGGTGTACAACTCTATCAATAAACTAAAAACAACTGAATCATAAACTTTAAAGTTGAACTTTATGGCATGTGAATTATATCTCAATAAATCTGCTATTTAAATTAGAAAACTCATGAACATTATCATGTATTATCATAAACAGATATATAACAAAATATATTTTTTATAGAAGATCAATAGCTTAGTTTAACTTTAAATCACTTTCCAGTGCTTACATTTGTACATATTCTTATCTAGCTAAACATTTAGGCATATATTTATACGTTGAAAATTTGTACTCAATGAGTAAGGGTCATTTTAATTTGTATATTTTTTAGAGAAAGTTGTTTTTTCCTCCCAGAAATTGCTGTTTATTATAAAATTGTGTTAGTAATATACATGACTAGCATAAATAACTGTTTCTACATCTTTAAAATTCCTATTACATTATCACATTATCCACTTAAAGGAAATATGGGACTGTTGACTTAAAATGAAGCTGAGTGTTGAGAACTTTGGAAAATGTCAAGTTGTTTTGATGCAGTAAGTTTCTCACTAAAGTTATTCTATTCACTACACTGCTATGGAGCATACTAAAGTTACTGATGCTTTGCAAGGTAAAATAAATAAATAAGTAAGTAAATAAATAAATAATTGACAGTAACTTCATCTCTTAGTTATGTATTTTAAAAAACTCTCTCTAAATATCTATATCTTATCTGTATCTATACACCCACCTATGTGTGTATATGTGTATATATATACATGTGTGTATGTGTGTATATATATATATATACATAAAATTGTTGAACCGAATATTAACAAAGACTTTTATTTTACTAGTTCTACATCCCTCTGTAAACTCTAAAAGGAAAGAGGATCTTACATGTCAGAATGCTTAATGTTCACGAAAAATCCAAACACTTGTCAAATAAAACAAATCCTAACTTAGGAAAACAGAGATTTTGTTCAAAATTGCAATAGGAAGAGTGCTTGAACCTCAGGATCTGCAAGCATCTCTAAATCAAGCCCAAAAGCCCTCTTTACTAGGGAGAGGAAGGCAGGAGGAGCAGGAACATTGTGGAGAGCAGGGCAAGCAGGTGAGCTGAGCAGATGGAAAAGCCAGAGCTTTTCTGCAGGAACTGCATCTCTCTGCAGTCAGCCAAGTCTCAGAGTGAACTGTGAAGACACCCTGTTTTGCACCTTAGTGCTCGTTAAACTTGGGGCAATCCAAAGCTTGGAGCCTGTGAGGCGGAGAGAAGCCTGATTGACAAATCTGTGGTGAGTAGTGGATGATTGCCATCACTTAGTCACTCACAATTATGTTCAAGAGTTGATTATGAAAGACAGACAGACATACATAGAATAATAACAGTGGGCATCAACTACTCTCTGGGAGGCCATCCCTAATGACATTGATGTAATTGCACAAAAAATGATCTCCCTCTCCCTATAAATCCTGCAAAATGTATAAGATTTTACTGTTTAATCTCCCTACAGCTAATTTTCAAATCGTCTCTCTGTTTCATCGTTGAGGTATACTATTTATCTAATAACAGCCATCATTATACTTCCTAAGAGTATGGGTTTGGGATCAGAAAGTCCAACTTCATTCTGTTCAGTAAAAGTAGTGAGAACGTTAGATGAATTGACTCAGAGTCTCAGATCTGAATTGTGTAATTTTAAAATGATTTAAAAACGTCTTTCATACAACATTAAAAGACTGATTTCAAAAAACAACACGGTGTGCCTGAGAGAGAGAGAGAGAGAACAGAGGGGGAGAGAGAGAGAGAGAGATTATATCTTACCCCTCCTTCTTTCAAACTTTATTAATGGGAAAATCAGTATTTATCAGACCAAGCGTTGAGTTTCCTTTATTGTCATAGTCAAATAGGGAATTGTCACAGTTTGGGGCAAGTACATATTCAGAGCATTGATTTTTCTCTTTTTGCAAAAACACGCTTATATTGTTTACATATCTTGGAAAAATGTGTCCAAATATTTTGATAAATTTTTGGTAAAACGTGGATAAGCTTAATATTGCTTCAAATTTAACAATTAATATTTTGGTTTAAATGTCTATATTTATTACTTGTAAGATAACAATAACAAATTATTGTTAAATTTGCACTTATTTTTTATTGAGTTTCAATCTATCCAATAACCACATCTTTTGTTTTTTCTTTAGTAACTTCTGCCACTTCATGTGTCAAAATCTTAATACTGTCATGAATTCATTGAATTGTTTATTAAATGAAAATATTAAATTTTGCCACTTACACATCTCAAGTATATTCCCCAATCTATTTTCTTCTTTATCTGATAATGAGGTTTAGAGACATGTAAACATTCTTAATAATAATAATGTGTTCAAATTTGTTGTAACTAATGTCAATGTGTTATCATTTTTATTTCTTCTTTTATTTCCAAGACAGACTGTCCCAGCTGTAGAAGTTTGATAAATATCCAGTACTCTTTGTCTTTCTCTCATTGATTTTTTAAGTATAGTTCTCTCCTTTCTAAACTCAAAATGATTTAATTGGCACGAGAAGTTGTTGAATCCATAAATTGAATTATTTATCTAACCATCAGATATTGGAAATTACTCCCTTCTCAATTTTCACTTCATGACTCCTTTATCTAGGCTACAAAAGTTAGAGCGATGGGTACTGGAAAGTAGTTTTATGTAGGAAAATAACATGATCAAGTAAGGACTTTGAAAATCTCTAGTTATTCACAATGAGAAACTACTTCACTAGGAATTAGGGAAGTTAAAAATTAAAAAGTTTGACAATACCAAATGTCAGTAGGAATGTGGAGCAACTGGAACTCTCATACATTGCTGGTGAGGCCATTAAAATGGTGCAAACACTTTGGAAACAATGGTTAGTATTTCTAAGAGACTTTTAGCAGATTAACTTTCAAAGTGAATTTTTTTTTTGTCAGACAAAAGAAAATATCCACACGTGTTGTGTTATTTTTAATTTATTTCTTTAATAAATAATTACTATTGATCTGTGCATATACATACACACAACACACACACACACGCATACATACACAGAGTAGGTAGGGGAGAGAGAGAGACTTTAAATCACATAGCCAGCTGAAGATGCTGCAGGGCAATTTATACCATCATTCTCTCATTTTAACTTATCAAAGTACAAAACTGTAAATACACACACATATACACACACAAAACACATGTATATGTATACATGTATGTCTTTCTAATGTGTATATGTATATATCAAACACATTTATATATAATGTATATATCATACACATATATGTAGAAGTGAAATACACGTGTGCATGTGATAGATTTCTTACTGCTTGTATTTTCAAATAAATCAGTACAAATGTACATGACACATAATAATTAAAGCATATATTTGAGAACCAGATATCCTAGGTTAAAATCTCAGCTCTGATGCTTACTTTAGGAAATTTCCCTATGGGCCTTTTGTATTTCTGCACAGGCTGTGAGTAGAGACATAGACTATGCTTTGAGACTCTCTTTTCAAGGATGTTAGTATAGTGAACAGCTCTGGAAAAGAGAGAAAGCGTCTTTCTTTAAAACAAAGGGCAGATTTGTTAATTGTCTTGAAAAATTAGAGATACTGTCCCTTTCCAAAGCAAAGACAGTCATACTTATTTCCCGTAATATTTGGGTTGCCTGAGCACAGGCTTTTCTCTCGTGATGCAAACCATACATGTGCAGGCCTCCATCTTGACCCATATTTGTTGCCCTCTCTGGACTTTTTGGCAAGACAAATTGAGAAAAATATGCTGAATTTCATATGTTAGCTCCGCCATGAGTAATAAAGCCCTTTGTTTCCAAGCCAGGAGTCTAATTTCTTCTACCAGTATCCATAAAATTGTGTTAGACCAACTCATTAGCTTCTAAGTGGAGTAACAGCTTAGAGCCTTCTCAAATATTGTCATTTACTGGCTCTATGACTTTGGACACTGTAGTACTAATTTCCTAGGGCTGTTGTAACAAAGCACCAAAAAATGGATGATTTAAAATAACAGAAATTTCTTCTGTCATTGTTCTGCAGGCTAGAAATCCAAAATCAAGTTGTCAGTAGGACCACGCCCCATGCTTCCTCTAACACTCTAGGTGGAATCCTTCCTTGCCTCTTCCTAGGTTTTGGTGGTGGCTGTCCATCCTTGGCGTTTCTAGGATTCCAGGAATCTGCAATGATTCTATTTCCAAATAAATTCACATTCTGAGGAACTAAGAGTTAGGTCTTCAACATATCTTTTTGAATTTTGGACATAATTCAACCCATTACAGACATGTTATATAACCTCTTAGTAACTCAGGCATCTCATCTGTAAAGTGAGGGAACAATTATTATCAACATGATGGGATTAAATGAATTATTATAAGTAAACTTCTTGGATGAAAACCTGTGCTAGCTTTTATTATTATTATCATCATCATCATGTACACATATGCATACATAACTAACAGAAACATCCTCGTGGGAAGACAGAGATAGTGAAGCTGTAAATAATTTAAAATTTGATTAAGTATTAAATATATATTATTGCAATCAACAGTATATTCTCAATGTTGTAATCTTGCATTGATTCAACATGCACATTTTCACTTAGTTCTGTTCAAACTATGCATATATAAAGTGAAACCCTGGTATTTAACAACCTAAAGTGAGAATAGGGATTTTGAATTCAAGTGTATTATACATATGGATAGGAATTCTGAGAGCTTTAGAAAATGTCAAGTTGTTATGCATTTACTAAAAATTATTGATGTAGCTCTTGACAAAACAAGTATAGTAACACTTGTTAAAACTTAAGAATGTGTAATAAAACTAAGTAATAATTATATAAATGTAATCTCACTTAGATATTACTCAAGGACATTGTAAAGACAATACCTCACATCTCTGATTTCAAATAATATGTTTTCTAATTAATCATTGTTGTAATCCCTGGCTTCTTCTCTTGCCCCAGGCCTCACCTTTCTACCCATTTTAACAACAAACCTGCCTGCTATTCTGGAAAGAAGTGCCACTCTCTGTAAAGAGACCCTTCCTAACAAAATGTGTATGTTGTCCCTGTCCTCAGCGAATGTTTTCCGTAAGTCCGACTATGTCTCCAGCATTTCACTTTAGTTTTAGATTACATCATTATTTAATACTTTAATTCACTGTCTTCTACATTGAAGATGGCATGAGTCACACATGCCTTAAAATCGAAATATCAAGATATCCAAAAATAAAAACGATCATTCCCTCACATTCCCAGGAGAAATAATTAAGTGTGTCAAGATGGAATTTATAACCTGTATATTTTGAAAGGTTGTAATTGTAATTCAAAGAATCATTTTACATGATTCGAGTAAGTTAAAGGAAAAACAAATTTAAATGGTTTCTGACTGCAGTATGATTTTGCCTGATGAATTGTATAGAGAAAATGTTTACCTGATATAGATGGTATATTTTATCAATATTTGGACAATTACCGACATTTTGGTCCAATTTACTCAGGTGCCTTTCTTTAATAGCACTGAAAACGCTATTTTAACAAATGGATTTAGATAATAAAAGCCAAGCATATACTGAGGAATAAATCAATATTCCAGTTACTCAACAGTTAAGTATTGATGCATGTGTTACAGTATATATACATATATATTATATAAATTTGGTATATATAATCAAAATTATACATAAAATGCTCTTTTGATATATAAAAGAAATATCTTCTCACAAAATCACTGGTTTAAAGTTTAGGTACAAGTGTCCTGGTTCATAAACCTGTTTCTCCTTTCCTCTTTCAGGACACTTGTTCTGATTAACCTTTAACCTTTTGGGTGATATGCCAAGACACATACCACGCTAGCCCATATTTAGGTTAATTTATAATAGCCAAATAATGTATTTCCATGGGTTTAATAAACTTTAAAGTTTGAAGCTCAAAGTTTTATTATAATATTTTACAGCCTGATTTTTGTTTTCTTTTTTACTATTTTAACCATTCATCCATTGCTTCAATTCTTCAAGAAACTGCAGCAGCTGCCTATGAATGTGTTACTCTCCCCTTCAGTTTTTTGAAATAATTGTATATCACACCAAAAAATAAGAACTTAATGAGAAAATAACAATAAAAGTAGGAGTAAAATGCCAAAGAATCTTTCTACATTATCAAACAAATGAATAAAATCTCTCTTTAAGACAACTTCTTGTATCACACTCCGAAATTGACACTCTACATAGCAACACCAATTATGGTCCAATTATCCATTTAAAAATTTTTTGTATGTAACTATTTCAAGATTTGTGCACCTCAATTTAGTATTTATAAACAAGCTTACATTTCAGAATTCTTTACTGAAGGCGTATACTCAAAATTGGAGCTGTATGCATCACTCGTTAAGAAAGAATAACAAGCCTTAACAAAGTGAGAAAATAATTGTGTGTGTCATAATTGCCACCTCATTTGGATTATCATTGTTTCCAGATTTCCATGTTAAAGTTAAGACAATAACTAGTAAAGGAGAAATCTCAAGGTTTAGAATAAGAACATTTGGAAAAATTTGAAAGACCTGAAATAAATTTGACCCTCTATACAACTCTGATATTCTTCCCATTGTACTTTCTATTCTTGAGAAACCTGATGCTCCTTTGAAGGGGGAAAGCTGTAAAATTTCCATCATGCTCCAAGAATTCTTTTTTCATCTTAGTAACTATGTATTTAACAAATACATTTCCAGGAATAAAATGATGAAAAGAAGAAGTTCACTAATTAACATTTTTGAGAAATGTGTAGGCATGGCTTTGGGGGATTTCCAAACCAGGAGAATGGAATATAACATTGAACCATGCTCAAAGTACATCCATCATGCTACTTTGGGCAGTCGACTATGGTTCTAATTGTTTAATGGTGTTGCTAATAAATCATGAATCAAATGTTGACTCCTGATATGAAACACAAAAGTAAGAGGAAACTCTTTATATAATGTAGAGAAAGTAATTCAAAGACCTCTGAAGATAAAAATGCTACCTGACTATTCCTAATTTTTCCTAACAAGGTCCAAAGTGAATGGTCATAGGGAATAAATTGATGAGAATGGGCAATCTTAAAAAAAAAAAAAAAAAGTTTTACCAGTTGTTTTAGTACACAGGGAATTATGGCTGAAAACGCTGACATTGAAATGAGATCCATAACCTCAATGAGGCTGGAAGGGGTCAAATTTAGCTAATCATTACTGCTAGCAGTTATAGCAAGAAAAAAAGTACATAAAGTCATTAAGCCGACAACAAGAGTGGCACAGTAATTTGATTTTAGGGAGTTGCCCAAAGCAGAGCTATTTGGCTACAGATAATTAATGATGTATTTCCAAAAAATGAAATTTATAGGCAGCCTGTGAATGTCTTACTTGAATTGTATTAGCAGAAACACAGTAAAACAAATTTACCAGATGTAGACTTAGAAATTCTTTTTGTTGTAACAAATTCCTTTTACTTGTTAAGTGGATGCTGAGACATACATCCAGTGATCAAGACCTATATAACCTGGGAGAAGTCATCAAGCCGTCTACCATGATCAAGAATCAATTAGAAGATAACTCAGATCATGTGATGTTGCCTAGCCATGAGGTGGTAATAGATCTTTTCTTTTCTTTTTTTAATTGCAGCAACATTGGATTATAACATTATATAGCTTTCAGATGTACATTGCAGCATATTTCGAATTCTGTGTAGATTACATCTTTTCTTTTTAATTTGGTACATTTACATCCAATTTGCTAGGAGTAAGGCTAAAACCCTAGGTAAATATAATAATAAATGTAGAATTATTAAATAATGTTGGTATTTTTATAATTGTTTTAGGTGTAACCATAGTAGTAACTATAAACAATTTTTACACTTTTGTCATGTTTACTTAGCAGATTAAGGATTTAGAAAAATCATTAAAAAGTGTAGTTTAATATAATTTAATTTTAACAAAAGTTAAGGGAATTATATTAAATGGACTCTACCTTGGAATTTTCAAACGTTTTCTTCATTAGATACTTGAACTGAATAAGGTGATCATTAAAATGAAAACAGCTGTGGATGATCCCTTCCACGGGCGAAAATCATGTGTTATCAAAATGCATATAATCTTCGGAACCTTCCCCCAGTATTCCTCAAAGGAGCATGCGGATGCTTTTCCTTGCTGCTGTGTGTAGAGAGAAATGGAAACGCAGAAACTTCACGGCCTACAGGAGAGTGCAATCGAGCTAATGAGATCTGGATATTTCAAGCATAATAACAACCTCCCATCCAGGCTAGAGGAGACACAGAAGATACAGAACCACAGGAAAAATGAATTCTGATCAATTTCATTTTAGTTTATATTAAATACATCCTGAAACAGCCCAAGGTTATTTCTGAAGAATTTGATTTTATAATTGCGTTATATATGTTTAACTATAGATCTAATTCTCACATTGTTTTGGAGTGTTCAAAACCGATACTAAATCTCTCAAGAAATCTCATTAACCAGCGCCATCATAAAATATAAGTGAGATTTCTGTGGGTTCTTCCCACTGCATCTCCTTTCAATTACCAATTTGGCAAGTGTGAAAAATGGATGGGTTTTAGAAAATGACTTAAGACGATAGTAACTTAACCAAGTGGAGACTTCAATGTTGACTGCTCTTTTAGAAGTTATTTCTCTTTTGGAGTAAAGAAATATCTCAAGAACTTGGTATCTATATAGCTAAAAAGGCTTCCACAAAATGTCTCCATTTTACCCTCAAACAATTATAAGGATATTTTTGCAGAATACTTAGTTCATTGCAGAATACATGTTCAGCTTGATATAGTCTTTGGCATAAAGTAAAGTGTAAAAATATGATTATATTGTTGAAAATACAGATAACTATTCCCTGTAACAGTTTTCCCAATATAAAATTGCTTTTTTAAAAAAATTCAGGTTACATTGACACATAGTATTATGGCATGATGTTCTCTAATTTGCGTACCTGTAGTTTTTACATTTTAGTCTTTTGTGTGTGGTTTCCTTTCAATCATATGTACCTATATTTGCATATATTTTAATCTTTTTATTAAACTAGATTCTTCATTTATATAGTCATTCAAAATATATTTGCTGGTTACCACAATGCGCCAGTCACTGTTTTTATTGCCAGGGTTACATGGAGCTGACTTACGGAACTTAAATTCTTGTGAGTAACAGAATAAAATAAATAGGAAAAATAATACAATTTCATGTAATGGTTAGTGCTGTGAAGGAAAAGAAATCAGAACAGTTAGTGAGAGATGTGTGTAGAAGGCCAGGTGTTTCTGATAGAAACCACTAAGATCTTCTCTGAGGAGGTGGAGTTCAAACAAAAACCTAATCTTTGAATATCTGTAGGGAAAGCATTCCACGCTAGAAGGCAGCAGGTATAAAAGCCCTCGAGTGGAAGTAAGCTTTACTTTTTCAAGGAAGAAACAGGAGCAGTATGGCTGTAGCTAATAGCATGTAGGAGCAATCCTTCTGAAAAGGTAGGTAAGGAAGATTCTACCAATAACATTGGGGGTCTTTTTAAAGCTATGTCTGTGTATACGTGTGATTTGGAAAGATGTTAATCTAATGTGTCATGAAGGCATTGGAGGATTTTTATAAAAGGAGTTATATGGCATGCACAACATAACATCACACAAGTTGTTTTAGAGAACAGACTAAAGTTGCACCAGGGAAACAAGAGATAACAAGGAACTGGAATACAAGGTAAACACACTGGTCCAGGTCAGGGATGCTGATGCCTTGAGATTGAGTTTGGTATTGGAGGTGGTGATAAATTGTGAAATCGGGCAAATAATTTTTCATGTAAGTGACAGGCCTAGCTAATGAGATGTGAGGTGAAAAAAAATCAAGGGTGACTTCAAGGTTTACGTTTGAACATCAAAGTGAATGACAATGTTATGATTAAGAAGGGAGAAACTAGAGAAAGCAGTCTGTATTCAATCTTGGTTGCATTAATTTTATGATGCTTGTTAAACAACCGAATGAAGATGTTGTTCAGCAAGTAACTGGATAAATAGTCTAGAATTATAGAGGATGTTAGCAGTTACTTATGTAGATTTGAAGCTCATTCTTACCTAGATGTTATTGAAAGCCATGAGATTGAATGAGATCACTTAGAGTTGCATCTTGAAACATTCCAACCACAAGCAACCAACCATGCCAACTCTTTTCTTTGTCCATGGGATGCTATTGCCAGTCATGAATAAAATCCCCAATACCTAATATTCTTGCCGTCGAGTTCTTTTCTCCATCATGCTCTTTCTCAATTCATTTGGCAATACAAGGATGATACTGCTCTTTTTCGAGCTTTTCAAATGACGATTGCTTTTTCTCACTTTCCACATGTCACAAGTTTCTGAATGAAAATACGCAGTCATTTACCTGGCATAAATATTTAAGAGGGTAATTACTGGGTGTTATGATAACTTTCCTTTTGGTTTTAAAAGAAACTGACAAGGTGTTTTCCAGAGTAGTGAACTATGTTACATTCTAATCAGCAATGTCTGAGAAAACCAATTTCTCTGCTTTCTCACCAGTATTTAGCGTTATCACTATTTTTTATTTTAGCCATTCTGATAGGTGTGTAGTGATATTTCATTGTGAGTTTATTTGTATTTCTCTAATGGCTAATAATGTCCAAAATTTTTTGTGTGCATGTTGACCAAACATATTTACTCTTCTGTGAAATGCCTGTGTGTGATTTCTGCCCATATTCTGATTGAATTGTTAGCTTTTATTGTTAAGATGTGAGAGTTCTTCACACATTGTAGATCCTGGTCTGCTATGGTCTGAATGTTTGTGTCCTCCCAAAAAGCAGAAGAATTAACATTTCCCTAGGGCAAAAATATAAATCTATACTCTTGTTCATCTCAAATTAATCCAAAACATTTCTGGTACTCCTTTCTGATAGCGATGGGAAATAATACATTGCCCTGATCACTGGCCACTTATCATGTTTCTAACACCATGTTAATCTGCTATAGATGCAAGTGAGCTATTACTTGGACATTAGAGGATATGTCTAGTTTTTGCAGAGGTGGAATTGTGAATTTAATAAGGATATAATGGGTAGTACCCCCCCCCCACCCCCCGCCTTTAAAGGTTACACAACTCTCCATTCCTGTTGGGAAATATTATTATTTTGAAGTACACTCTTGACTTGGGTCAGGGATGATTCCAAAGTCTTCTATTTGGAATTTGTAATTACAATAACTGTTAACCCATAGGCCAAGGATTCAATGTGGGGATCCTGCCAAGTGCCAAATATACTATTCCAATAATATAGGTTTCCCACGTCTCTGAACAATATGTTTCCTTCTCCTACCATTTGCTGTGACAGTATTGGTATTCCTATTTTATTTGGTGCAGGCCCTCTCTTTCATAAAGCTTCTAGGTGCCACTTTAACTATGAATTAGCTCTGTTTCCTGGGGTTTTCGCAAGTATTTTGGTAACTATTTCATGGGAGGATTCACCCACATGAATACGTTTTTCTTATCTAACCTCATGGTCCACCATGACTCACCATCAGGATCAAATGTTCCCTGTGATCTCCCAGATCCCAGCATGCTGGCTAAGTCTTGCAAGTTCATCAGGGTGTAGTTCTTTTCTTCCTTTACTAGGTCCAGCAGTTCTACAGTCTTGTTTTAATGTGATCTAATCACAGTGTCTGATCAGGAAGGGAGGTGGAAGTAGATCTGGAGGGAGTGTGTATTTCCTTGCAAGGCACAGCCATTTGTGAAGAAGGAATTATAGTGTCTTAGATGGTTTAGAAGGATCTTGTTTCAAGATCCATCAGCCTAGAGTTCTCAATTCCAAGTCTCCTATACTCACTTGGTCCCAACTAAGTCAAGACCAACTTAGCCAAGAACTTCATATAACTTGCTTGAAGTGACTGAGAATTCATCCTTCTCTGAAGTTATGCTACTCCTATAAATAAGTCTTGTGCCTGATATTCTGATATTTCTGTGTTCCAGCAAGAGATGGTTGCCTTTATCAGATGCCACAGTAGCTTTCTAACTTTTACTCTTAATCTTCAATTGGTTAACATTCATCCTTGATCCTTCATTGTCTTTCTCAAATGCATTAATGGCACTCAGCAACAGACATCTAACTCAACTGTCCTCATATGTAGTGCATCCACCATAATGTATTTTCTTAAATCTTCCACTAGTATCCCACACCAGTTAACATCTGTGATTTTTTTTAACAATTGCACTGATCGTCTATGTTAGGAGCCTTTATTGATTTACCTACTACAATTAATGGGATCCACATTGCCAGCTAGTGGGTGATCCAGCTCCGAATTTCCATCTAAGAGTCTGCTTTTTTGAGCTGCTCCTGAACACAATTATCAGAGGCCAGTTTCCTAAGAAAGAGGTACTGGAATAGAGATTCTTAAGCAGAAATTTTATTGGAGAGTGCCCTCAAGATCAACACATATATAGGAGTGGAAAAAACAGACCAGGACAGAAGGAAGAGTTGAACTGCAATGCAGTTACAACAAAGGCCTCAACAAACCCTACTGGAAGCTCTGGAGCTGGGATGACCCTTCTCAATTGTCCTTCCTAAAGGCAAGGAGACTGGCATATATACCCACATGAATCACAGTTATTGGATAGCTCTGCTCTCAGTAGGTTCTTGATTGTTCAAGAAGCAACTTTCTTAGGCTGAAAGCAATTTCCAGAAAGGGACTTACCTGAGTGTCCTCAACTTCCAACACTCCCAGCAGCTGGGAGAAAAAGTGTCTCAGTGTGGAGCTTCTAAGAGAATCGTCACCTTCGCTTCCCATATTCAAGTCCGGATCCCTTCCACCTACTCGTTAAGGATTCAGCATCTTTCTCTCCACTGTTAGCACAGGCATTGTTTTTGGTTATTTCACCATCTACATTAACAATCCTCTTGTCAGTCAAGATGGTTTATGCTACACCAGCAATATGCCCCAGATCTCAGTCATTTAAACAATTAGGATGTATTTCTTATTTGATATATATGTGCCCAGAATGGATTGTTAGCAGGCATTCTCATGTTAATTGTTCAAGGGCCGGAACTGAAGAAGAATATTTTCTCTTAGTATTAGTTTGCTGTAGCAGGAAGAGATGGAGGATGGTGGTATGTGCAACGATTCTTAAAGCTTCCACTTTGAAATACAAGTTGTTATTTTTGTGTGTGTTCTTCATTGAACAAAGCTGCTTTCATGGACACTCAAATCTTCACTGGACCCAGAAATGAAATCCTACCATGTAACCAGGAATCATAATAACCAATTGATCCATGAATAGCCCTAATGACTAAAACACTCTTTAACACCATGAGGCTAGTGGCTGTTTCTTAGTTTATCATTTAATTTGCAATAATCTTTTCATCTTTCTTAGTTTAGCCACTCTATGGTAAGTATGCAAGACATTCATTAGCAAAAATTGCAGCACTTCTAAACTCTTTTAAATCTTCCTTTCTTATAACACAACTTTAAAGCTATCTTTAAAGCTCACAGATTCCAGCACGGACATTTCAGCATTCACGTATCCTATCAAGATGTCCAAATTATTCACTCTAACCTCTTACCCATCTTGTATTCCGTGGAGTAAATCAAAATTGCTCTTTGGCATACCCATTCAATTATTTTCTTGCCACTTTTTTCCCTGGAATCACCTAGGAAAATCCCACCTACATTAGATCTGCAAAAGGGAAACAGAGGTTGTTGTGGAAAAACAATCAAGAAGAACATTCAGAGTTTTTCAAATTTTAAAACATGACCACAAATTTCAAATACTTAATAATAAACAAAACTATGAAACAGAAACTTTTGTCCAAGCACTCTAAAAATATACACAATTTATCACAAAAGCATTATACTGTAGTTACTGTTATTATCACAAATTTACAGAGAAGAACACGAGGTTTAGAAATACTACATAACTTGTTTCAGATAATAGTGAATAGAATAGCCAAGATAAAAACACAAGCAACTTTCCTCCAAAGTGGATACTCTAATCTCATTCTCTATTCATAATGCACTTCCTTAAATTCACTCCTATCTCACATTCCCCTCTTTCTTTTATTCTACAATATCCACTGCCTTTTCTCAATTTCAACCAATTACTTGCTGCTTATTTCACCAAAAAAAAGATATAATTATGTAAGAACAAATTTCTACTATCAAATCTATACAATTTCTAAATCCACTTACTCTGTACCTATAATTAGTGTCTCCTATATTGTTAACTGCGTGAAATTTTTTATTCGTCTATATTCAATCTTTTCACCAGTGAGATCTCAGTCTCAATGCACAACTCAGGGAGTTTCTTGCTGCATTTCCTTCTCTGTCCTTTTTCACGAGATTGTTTTTCACTCTACTGGATTATTCCCTTTACTCTTTACTGGATCATACCTTTTAGCTTAAAAGTGAGCCTTAATATATCACATTAAAAGAAAAAGACACACACATTTATCTAGAATATCTATACTTACACAGCTACCACATTATTTCTCTGCTCCAATTTTCAGCAAAAATATTAAAACAGTTCTCTAAACCTACTACTTCACTGTCTCACTATCCCAGGAAGGAAAGGCAGGAGCTGAGATGATTGTCCCTTCATGTTTCGATGAGGAAAAGAGCCTTTGTTTCAGAACTAATAATAAAAAATTTTAAGGACAACTTATAGTGCAAACTTTTTTAATACAATAATTATAAAATTACCCACATTGTTACAAGGACAATTATAGCATCTTTTCACAATCAACAAAAGTATTTAATAACATTATTAGGAATCTCATTCATTATGTTCAGATAATATAAATTTAAAAAGCCATTGTGTTTTCTACTCGAAGTGCTTCTTATACCTTTATCTTAGGGAGGATGTTCTATCTTCTATATATTGGTGTTATGGTTTTGTTAAATTAACATTTGTTAAGTGAATTACAGGTTGCTGGATGGTGAGCTGAGGTTAAACAAAAGAACACAAGGTAAACTGAAATAGAGAAGTTTGTTACCCACAGGTCCTGGTGGAAGTACGTAGCATGCCTTGAAGGGTCGCACAGAGAGTCAAGGCAGGGTGCAGGCAGAGAGAGAGGAGGGAGCTGGGGCACATGCCTTTATTTGGGTCCCTAAGTGGAGTGCTTTGGTGTTCCTGGGTTACAGCCAGATTGGTCAACTCAAACCAAAAAGAATGGGGTTTTGGTAAGCACCATGGGGTCTTATCTAAGGGACCCCCCCAAGGAATGCTCTTGGAAGAGGCGGGATTGTTGATTACAGGGGCTATAGGGGAAGTCCTATCGGGAACTTAGATTTGCTTGTGACTCTGTGGGCTGCTATATAGGGCATGTGTTTGCATGAGGAGGCCAGTGCCAGTTTCAGGTTCCCACAGGCAGCTTGGCCAAACAAATTGGATACTGAGGCAGAAATGGCCATGGAGTAGCTTAACTAAACTCCTGACGATTGGAAAGACAGGTAAAGCTACCTTTTTGAGGAAGATTAATTGTGGCAGAGATAACTAACACACAACAAATCCAGATTTTCAGAGAGTGCACTAGTTTCTAGACTAATGCTTAAAGCAAGCAGTCAGCAGTCACAGAAATCACTGGAAGAAAGACAAATTTGATTAAAATCAACCAGATAAGGCTGTTCACCAAAAAGTATTTCAGGCTTTTGTGTATGCACAGACAATAAAGTTAATGGGGCCATCAATCTTAGAAATGATAGATTCGTACCCTAGAATGATTGATAATACTAGCATTCAATCCAAGGGTAAAATGATTCCAAAGTGGCTAAGAGGAAAGACAATTATTTTTCCATACCAGCTTAGTATTCAAGCACTTTATGTGTTGAACAGGAACTACAAGTTGAAAAATCTTATTGTAAAGCATTGTTTAAATTAATACATAGAAATACTAACTGAGTTTATGTTTCTGAACATATGGGCATGGTAATTCCCAATTTAAGCACGCATACAATTATATTCATATACAGATAACTGGGTTAAATCAACTCGACTTTTAAAATTCAGTCCAGATTATGATCAACAGAATAGAACAAACAAACAAAGCAGTGCCTTTTGTAGGCCCTCCTGTGAAATAAGCATACTCATTTCTTAATTTTTTTTTTTAAAGAAGATTAGACCTGAGCTAGCATCTGCTGCCAATCCTCCCCTTTTTTTTTTCTTTATTGCTGAGTAAGATTGGCCCTGAGCTAAGATCCATGCCCATCTTCCTCTGCTTTATATGTGGGACACCTACCACAGCTTGGCTTGCCAAGCGGTGCCATGTCCGCACCCGGGATCCAAACTGGCGAACCCCGGGCAGCTGAAGCAGAACACACACACTTAACCGCTGCACCACCAGGCCGGCCCCAGCATACTCATATCTGTGTGTTACAAATGATAGAATTTAAAATCAGACACAAATTAACCCAATATTTAAAATAAACAATTTTTTTAAACCTCAAATATTAAACTAAAAAAGGGTACAGTATTTTTAGCCAATTGGAGTCAATCCCACATTGAAAAAGATAAACGCAGCATTGAAAATAGAACAGTGCTATGCTAAGCTGTGAAAACTGAAGCACATGCCTGCTCTTTTTTTTTAGTTAGCTTGTTTTCGTCTTTCTAGTGAATCACTTTAAACTTCTATTGGATTTAATGCCTGATTCTCTTGTGGGAATATTGCTACAGCTTCAGTTTTACATAGTTACATAGTTTTACATAATTTACAAATTACACCTCTAAATGTTATAAAACCGTTCTAGCCACTGAACTCTGTGTTATATGCTACTTATTGAGCACTTTATCTATGCTGCCGTGGTTTGTTTCAAACAGGTAATACTTATCTTTCCAACTAAATCAATCTAATCATCATTTAATCATAACCATACAACAAATAAATGCTTGTTCAACCATGCTGTAAGTCAGGCTCTGAATGAGTTGCTTGGGATATGAGCCTAGACAGAGATATAAACTCTGCCTGTACAGAGACAACACAGAGGAGACAGACATAAACAAAGAAATATAATACAATGTTGTAAATACTATTGCAGAACTGTGGTGATGTGAAAAGGGAACAGGTGAAGTAAGAATGGATATGACATCATAGAGAGATTCCTAAGGATGCACTGGGATGTATCAGTTGGACAATAAAGGCCTTAAACGTTTGTTACCCTTTATAATACTCAACATAGAACTGTTCATTAGTCCTCACAAAACACACCCCAGTGGACAAAATATCATTGTTCTAAAGTCATGGGGAGGAGGTGGACTCAGAAACTTCCTAAATTCTTGTGTGTTTACCAACATTCTTATAACATTGCAAAGCTATAAATCACTCATATGCATGTATACAACCAGAGCCACTTATACATTCCCTAAACATATTTTTTACCTTTTAGCTATGCTTCCATTAGATAGCAATAGTGTATGGTTAAAATATAAAATGGAAGAAAATGCAAGGAAGAGGGAATTTTATAAGTTATTCTAAAAAGTTTTAAAAGACTTTTTTATGAGAATTTATTGTTGGCTAAATACCTACAGAGTTTGCAAAGATTTATGTTGGCCAGAGCAGATAAAAGAAACCTATTTTCTTTCTTCATAAAATGCAATTCCTCATACTCTGTTGAATGGATTAACTATTGTATTTATAAAAACAAAACAATTGAACAAACAATGCCTACACAGCAAGTTAAAAATACAAGGTTTGGAAATAGCTTTCAAGTGTTTTCCAGCTGTAATCATTTAACTTTTAAAAAGCTGAGCTATTCTTATTTTATTATGTTTTTAGTTTAAGACATTCAATATAAGTTTTTTCTCTGAATGATCATGCATAAATGCTTACATCTTTGTAGCTCCTGAAAAAGGTTTAATACTATTTATGATTATAGTTTTTTCAATTTCAAATAAAGATGAATTGACTTAAATGCATAGCTGAGAATCTGATGCTATTATTTGGATTGACATTTATGCTAGCAAAAGAAGTGGTTTCCTGGTATGCATTGCTCTTTTAGTAAACGTTAAACCTTTATATTTTAATTGATTTAAAAAAACATTCTTGCAAAATTGTTACATAATTGACTCAGAAATATACTTTCAAAGTCATTAAAAAATAATGAGCTATTATGTACATCTTCCATATTTTATTTTAAAAAATATCTATACAAATGCCTAATTAAAAACAGATTGCTATTATAGTTGACCTTTTATTTATAGAACTTTACTAGCTTTATGGATACTTCCATATTATACTAAAATTCATATCTGTTGGCGACCTAGTGAGGCTGTATTGAAATACACTGTCGCTACAGAAAAAAATGGTGCAAAAAAACCCCCCAAAACAAAACAAAACAAATAACAGAACATGGGGCCAGTTCAAGTTGGAGGGAGATGTTGGTGCAGCAAAGAAATAATTTTCTAGTTTAGAAAACAAAAGCAAAAGCAAGGAATATGGCCGGGTCACATAGCAGAGAGGCTTCATGGTATAATGAAGAACCATTAGTTTTGAAGTCAGATGCAAGGAGTTTGAAATCTGAGCTCTAAAATTCTGTGCGAAAATGTATGTAAATAATCCTTGGTTTCTCATCAGTAAATTGTACATAATAGTTACTATTGAATGAAATAATGCCTGAACTATACCTTGCACAGTGCTTGATACACACTAAATCCTCAATTAATGTGTTATATCCATTTCTTCATAATTGAAGATGTTGTAATCTGCAACAGTTAAAAGCTGTTTATATGATTTTAAAAAAAGAAAAAAAGAGGAGTGAAGATATGAATAATATAGAACAGGGGCATTCAAGATTTAATAGTATAAAAATAAAAATAATCAAGATGCTTACTGAAATGGCCCAAACCCAGAGATTCAGGTTCAATTGATCAAGAGCAGTCTATAGGCATCTCCATTTTTATTCAGCCATCAAGTGATTTTGTTGCAGATTTGTGCAAGAAAATCATTGGGCTAAATACACAGGGACAGCAAAATTCAGGTTCTGTGGCCATTGCAACTCATGCTTTCGTGAAAGATCAAGACTTCATCTTTATGTGAAGGAAGACCTTATTGTGTATAACAATCTAATATATGACTTGATATCAGTATTTCTCAATCATATCAACGTCTCTCAAATTTGAATAATAGACATATTTAAAAGAAACATATTCTGAGAGGCTGCCACTTCCTTCCAAGATAGAATATCAGTGATGATATTTATCCTCCCATTTGAAACAACCAAAAAACAACAGACAGTATATCTATCTCTATGTCTATATCATCTATATATATCTCTATCTCCAACTCTATCTTTATCATCTATATGAACATACACAATGGTTTTCAAGACATCAGAGGAAAATTGGTGATGTTTGCTGACAGACGGAAAACAAACAAGATAGTTTTCTCTGTAACTGCCTTGAGAGAGTTCCCAGGCTGAGGCATGGAAGGGGAAAGCAAGACAAGAGTCCAGGGCACTCCGTGAATTGAGGAGACAGCTGAGAATTCAGAGAGGAAAATGTGACTGGAGATTACAACATAGATTACTGGAAAGAAGAGATCTTCACAAAGAGATAACTCTGCATATTACATTGAGTCTGAATACAGATCAACACAAGTGTTTGAGGGATGCACTGAAGGTTGAGTTTTAAAAAAATCCCAAAATATTAGAAAACAGTGCCCAGTGTTCACACAAGGCTGAAAACGTGACTTCCCAGCGGCCAGACCAGACAAACCTAATAATTTATTAATATTGGATAGAATATTCAGGAAAGTCTAGCCTCAGAAGCTGGGAATAATATGCCCTATACAGAGCGCTATTCTGGACCCACAAAGAAAATCATAAAATATTAAGGAACTTGAACATCCAAACGTTAAATTAAGTATTTCCTAGAACAAACCTCACAAATATTTATAGGAAAAAATTATACCCAGACCCTAACAAGAAAAGATCTACAATTCTCATATCTCTTTTATTTATTCAAATATCTACCAACACTTTGTTCCTACAATAATATACATGGCATCATGTAGACAGTACTTGACGCAACCAAGTAAATTATATATTGATCGCTCTTTCTTTATTTCTAAACACTGACATTTCATAGACATAAATAGTTCAGCAGCGGTTATCTAGGTAATTATTCACAATATATGTGTGTGAACATTGTCATCTAAATCAAAGCACACTTGGACCCCTACATTTAAAAGTAAAGTGATTATGGAAAACATTTAAACAAGAAATCAAAAGAATCAGAAGATGTTTCCAAGTGGAAGGAACTGTACAATCCGCTCCTAAGGACGTAATGCTGTTATTCTAGTGAAAGATGATGAGAGCCTCATCTCAGAAACTGGTAGTAGAGAAAATTTAAGTGTTTAAGAACTGTTTATGGCTGTGATATTTAGATTAAGTGGCTTGAAGAGAAATTATTATTTCAGAAACAAAGCTAAGTTCTTTCTTATCCAAAGCCAAATCCTACAATGACCATTGTCTTCCTGATTTCTTTCCAAAGATGTTTTGGATGAAAAGTTAAATAGTCAACTAAAATCTTTTTTAGTTAGTTATACCTCTGTACGAAATGTAGGAAAGTGTGAAAGACTGTATTTGTACATGAAATATCACAAGCATGCAAATACTTAAATTGTACAGATATAAGAAATGACCATGACCAGACTAGGCTATGAAAACACTAAACGGCCTGATAACAACGTACTAGTTGATTGGACAAATGGTTGTCACCTCAAACAGAATGTTGGGCTGATCGGGGCCATACACTGAGATATTTGCAACAAAAGACTACATGTACTAGTCTTTAAAGAGTACTTGAAAGCTAAGAAAGCAACTGTAGCTATCTGGTACTGTCAGAGGGGGAAACATTTAAATAAAATAAAATAAGCGATTGTAGTAATAGTTTTGTCAGATTTTGTCAAATATTTTAACCCTAATCTAGCATAATAGACAACTTTAATAAGCATCAAGACTAAAACAGTATCTCTTGGAGTACTGCTGCAGTGTCCGGCCTACTGGCCAATTAGCCTGTAGGATATTACCTTGAAAAGTCTTTGAGCACAGCTAATGTTTAAAGGGAGAACTTTATACACTCAGTGCCTACTGTCTTAATAGGAGATATATTAAGTTACTTACTTGAAAATTTATGAAAATCGATTTGTATATTTATACATCTCTGTTGGATTGACAAATGAGATTATGCTAATTATTTTGAACCAACAATGAACACATTTTGACTGAAATATTGAAAAATTTGAAATAGTTCTTTCAAATAATATAGAATATTCCAATTTCTAGAGTCAGACAACAATGCAAAAATGATGGTTAAAGAAGGTTAAACATCCCAACATATATAACACAGGGAAACTGGCATCATCAGTGCAGCGAAGCATACTTCTTTCTTTTTCCTTTTAATCCACTAACTTTTTTCATAAAAGGAAAGAATTTACATAGGATACATGTTCTTCCTGCTGGAGCCAAAGTTCTTTGAACTGCAGGAAAGCAATGCACTTTTTAGATGACCCTAATAATTGGCTCGTGTAGTGATTTATTCAGTGGCTGTGCATGCTGTGAAATTCTTATTTCGTGGAGTAACAGCAGGAAACCAGAGGCTCCTGGTATCTTGTATATCAAGAAGACTAAATATTTGTAAAGCTCAAAAGAAACTACAGGGGTTTTGAGAAGTTTGTATTCACGTGTGTGTGTGTGAGTGTGTTTTTATTTTACTAAGAATCTTCAAACAAACTCACATAGACAGCAAGATTCATAGAATTGAAAGTGCTTTAAAAATCTCTGTGATTTCTTGGATTTCCTATATACCTCGTTCATGACGAACTTGCAACTGCTGAGATAGCAGTATTTACTGACAAGGCCAATATGTTTTTCCCAGTTGCAATATAATGTCGGTTTCATTAGACGGACTGCTAATCCATCCAACTCAGTATGCTGACTTTGTAAAATGATCATTACTTCATGTTACCAATGCATTTAAAAATGTGCTAAAAGGCAATCTTTTGAAGTGTGTTAATTTTATATACAAAACTAACATAATTTGAAAATTGCGTGTGGCATTAACTTACAGACTGCTGTATATCCAAATGTCTTTAGGATCAAACTACATTTCCCATAAAATAATGGGTAATATCATTGATTAAGTAACAATTCAAATATGTTGTTTTAGTTCTCTTGACTACCACTCATTGAGGAATTTTGATAGAAAGCTTTTACAGCACGTCAATCTGATTATCACATATTGATCGAGCCAGACTCGATCCTTTGAAATTAAAATCTATTCTATGCTCAAAAACAGACATAGTGTAAAAACCTGTTGTAAGAGCTGCCTCAAAGGACCAAGTCCTAATGGGTCATATTAGGACTCTGTTAAATGTGTGCTTGAATTTTTGTTTCAGAATATGATAGGAGGTTATATAAATGTCCCAAAATAATTTGAAAAAGTCATTGAAAAAGGAAATCTTCAGAGAATAATTTTTTTTCCAAAACCATATTCAAGTTTGAAGATTGAGTGGGATTTAGTGGTAGAGAAAAAAAAGATTTTTAAAAGGTTGAATCAGGGGCTAGCCCCGTGGCCAAGTGGTTAAGTTCGCGTGCTCTACTTGGGCGGCCCAGGGTTTCCCTGGTTCGGATGCTGGGTGCAGACATGGCACCACTCATGAGGCCATGCTGAGGTGGTGTCCCACATGCCACAACTAGAAGGACCTGTAACTACAATATACAACTATGTACTGGGGCGGCTTTGGGAAGAAGAAAAAAAGATGAAGATTGGCAACAGATGCTAGCTCAGGTGCCAATCTTTAAAAAAAAAAGATAGAAGTAAACATTCTAAGTAAAAGATTAGGCGTGAGAAATAGCAGGGCCTTCGTAGTAAATATTTGTAAAACCGACATAACTAAAAGTGGGGTGAAATGGGAGGGTGTATAGAAGTAGATATGGATATAAGATGGATAATAAACGACAAATATATTCAAATGGCAGGTTACATACTTTTAATATTATTTTATCGTTACTAAAGATTATTTGATAATTTGAAGTGGGAAAATAAAACAATTAGAGCTCTGACAGCAATCTGAAAAATGAACTGAAGGATGAGCATAAGGCAGACACAAATATCAATGAGTTATTTACGACACCAAATTTCCCTCCACCCAGAATTTCCACTTCGCCTATCCTAAGTTAGCATTATGAGATATATGCAGATACAATACCATTTAGGGAGTTTTAGGAATTTTGAAGCTATAAGTGTGTATTATAGGATCAAGCAAATGAAAAACAAATGTGTTTTTATTGTTGAGTTCCAGAATTCTCTTGTGTGTAAAGGAGATTTTGCATGAGGAGAAGTTAGGAAGAATCCTGCTGCTTTGGAGTAGAACAAGAACTGTCCAGATGAACCCATGATTTTTAATTGACCATGTGAAATTGCCAATTTTCCAGCACTGTCTACTGAAAGGGTGTAGAAATAACGATCCTCCACTAGTGATGAACAGCCATGGTACCCAGACATGAGTTCCTAAACATTTCTCATAGAAAGGAACGGGGCACTTTGGTGAAATGGCTAATTTTAAAGTTGAGACAGGAAAAATATAAGATAAGCCAGCAACTTATAACTTGTTTTGCAGAAAGTAAGGAAGATTATGTATATGTGTGTGTGTATAATACATATATTGATAAATATTACACTTTCATGATTGCTGACATTAGCTGTTTATTTAGTGTTTATTGAGTTGAAAAAGAGAAAAAGCAATCTCTCTATACATTATGGTTGGTTTACTCAATGTTTCATGTTAGGATGGAATCTTGGAACTGAGAAAGTATTTTGGTTTTCTCAACACTTACACATTACATTCTGGGGTTAAGTCTCTCACTACTTAGGCAGTGGTTCATGTTTCTCCAAATCTACACTCAGCAGCATAAGAACTGACCAGTATCTCAGTTTTCTGTCTATTGATCACGATCATTCAGTTAACATCTCCTGAAGATTACATATTCCTTCAAGTGATATGTAACATTTTGTAATTTTTATTCACCTCCTCTATTAAAGACACTGGATCTACTGGAATATTGCAAGAAAAAATTTTCATACTTAAATCCAGAGTGTATAGATAGATGATGAATAAATAAAATATCACAGTTTCAAAATAGAATATTCTGAAGGACCTCACAGGATAAATGATAAAAGGGGCCATAATAAGCTAAATTGTTATGCTACTACTTTCATTGTTCTTAACTATCCATATTAGAAGTCAACATGTTCTGTTGGGAGGAGAATTATATTGCTTTTAAACCTGTGTAATAGTCAGCATTATTCCCTTAGGCTTGAACTAGGCATTCTTTTGCTTCTATTCCACAGGTTATTTTATGTGCCAATAAAATCTAAAATTTGGAAAGTCAAATGCTCTTACTTAATCTTTATTATTGTAGGATCCAAGGACCAATACTATTGCAGCATGAATGCTGGTATTAGAACATGTTGTTCTAGGTTAGCTAAACTTAGCAAAAAACAAAAAACAAAAAAACAAAAAACAAAAAAGGGAATAAGCTCAGGTTGAAATCAAGTGGAGGCATAGCTAGAGAATATGGGGAAATAAATCTAATCTCCCTATTGCATGGCCATAATACTGTAGACTCTATGGATATGGTAAAGTCTAACCTAGAGGTGGGAATTGACTAATCCAGGATAGGGTTCAGATAAATCATGTCATAGTGATTCTCGGTGCAAATTACTTTCTTTTTGCAGCCTTATGTCTACTATCTCTTCAAACACAAATGAGTGTTTTCTAGAACTACTGGTTGTTAAAACACCCCTCTCTGATTTGAAAAAGATTATTAGACTACACTAAACTTATGACTATTTTAAATAAAGGGTTAGTTTGTTTTTTAATAAATCATTTTCATTGCATCATGGGAATATGCATCAAAGCAATTGAAATTGAAAAATCTGTTAATTGAAAGACACGGTTTTAGAATATCAGGAGTATAGTGGGGTCAATAAAAATTATCCTGATCACTCTGCTTTTAACAAGGCCTGTCCTCAGGGGAAATTGGTTAACAAAAGCCTAATCTGCTAGTGTTTTATCAGAGCCTAACTGATCGGAGGAAGAGAAATTCTCAACTCCAGCCCATCCTAGCCATTCTGTCCTACCTAAGGGGGAAATAAAAAACTAAGAAACACTTATGGAGTTCACAGTGCAGAGGCACATACTCACTAAAAGAATGAGACCTAATCATAGGGCTATAGAATGCTTCCCTTTCCCCCAAATCTCACCACCACATTACTAACAGTTTATATACAGCAACTCCTTTAACCTTTTCATCATGTCCAACTCTAAGAAAAAATTACAAGCATACCAAAGGGCAAAAAACTCAATTTAAAGAGATAAAGCAATCATCTGAACCACACATGGCAGGGATTTTGGAATTATTAAACCATGAATTTAAAACAACTACGAATTACATGCTAAGTGGTCTAATGGATAAGGTAGACAGCATGCAAGAACAGATGGGCAATGTAAGCAGAGAGATGGAAATCCTAAGAAAGAACCAAAAAGGAAATGCTAGAGATAAAAAACACTGCAATAGGAATGAAGAATGCCTTTTATAGCTCATAAGTAGACTGGATAGGGCTGAGGAAAAGATCTCTGATTTAGACAATATATCAGTAGAGTCCTCAAATGCAAAAACCAAAGAGTACAAAGACTAAAAAAGGCAACACAGAATATCAGTGACTGTGGGACAGCTACAAAGGATGTAAAAAATGCATAATGGGGATACCAAAGGAGAGGAAAGAGAGAAAGGAACAGAAGAATTATTTGAAACAATTAATTTCCCCAAATTAATGTCAGACAACAAAACACAGATCAAGAAAGTTCAGAGATGGGCTGGCCCAATGGTGCAGTGGTTAAATTTGCATGTTCTACTTTGGTGGCCTGGGGTTTGCCGGTTCAGATCCCAGGTGTGGACCTATACACTGCTTGTCAAGCCATGCTGTGGCAGGAGTCCCACATATAAAGTAGAGGAAGATGGGCTCGGTTGTCAGCTCAGGGCCAGGCTTCCTCAGCAACAAGCGGATTGGTGGCAGATGTTAACTCAGGGCTAATCTTCCTCGGAAAAAAAAAAAAAGAAAGACAGAAAAAGAAAAGAAAAGAAAGTTCAGAGAAAGCTAAACATGACAAATTTTAAAATATTTTGAACCAAATGAAAATTAAAATATAACTTACCAATATTTGTGGGATGCTTAAAGGGAAATTTATAGCATTAAATATACATATTAGAAAAGAAGGAAGATCTAAAATCAACCATCTAAGCTTAAAAAACTTGAAAAAGCTTAAAAAACTTGAGAAAAAAAGAATAAGTTAAATCCAAAGCAAGCGGAAGAAAATTAATAATAAAAATTACAGCAGAAATCAATGAAATTGAAAACAACAAATCAAAAGAGAAACTCAACAAATCAAAAGCTGGTACTTTGAAAAGATCAATAAACTCAATAAGACTCTATTCAAGCTAACTAAGAAAAAAATAGAAGACACAAAATACTAATACCACAAATGAAGGAAGGGACATCGCCCGAGATCCCATAGACATTAAAAAGATAATAAAGGCATATCATGAACAACTCTATGCCTCAAATCTGATAAGCTAGATGAGATGGGCCAATTTCTTAAAAGAAATTGCCAATCTGCCAAATTTCAATCTGCCAAAATTCACACAAGAAGAAAGAGACAATTTGAATAGGCTCATAGCTATTAAAGAAATTGAATCAGTAACTTATAATCTTCCAAACCACAAAAGAGCAAATGGGTTTATTGGTAAATTTTACCAAATCTTTTAGAAGAAATAACAGCAATTCTCTACAATCTCTTCCAGAAGATAGAAGCAGAAAGAATACGTTCTAACATGTTCTGTGAGGACAGCGTTACCCGAATATCAAAACCAGACAAATATATTACCAGGAAAGAAAACTACAGCCCAACATCCCTCATAAAGACAAACACAAAAATCCTCAACAAAATATTAGCAAATCTAATCTAAGGATGTATAAATAAAATTACACACAGTAGCCATGTAGGATTTATCCCCAGTATACAAACCTGGTTCAATGTTTGAAAAATCAATTAATGTAATAATATCAACAAGGTAAAAAAGAAAAATCATATGATCATATCATTGTTTGGAGAAGACATGATTGTCTATGTAGAAAATCTAAAAGAGCTGACAAAAAAAAAAAAAAACTTCTGGAAGTAATAAAGGATTATAGCAAGATAACAGGACACAAGGTTACTATACAAAAGCAAATCTTTTCCCCACATGCCAGCTGTGAACACATGGAATTTGAAATTAAAAACACAACGCCATTTAAGTTAGCACCCCCCAAAACGAAACACTTAGGTTCAAATCTAACAAAATATGTATAAGATCTATATAGGAAAACTACAAAACTCTGATGAACAAAAGCAAAGAGTAACTAAAAAGTGGAGACATATTCTATCTTCAAGATAGGAAGTCCCAATATTATCAAGACATCAGTTCTTCCTAATTTGATTTGTAGATTCAATGCAATCCAATCAATCCCAGTCAATTATTTTCTGGATATCAACAAACTGATTCTGAAACTTAATGCAGAATAACCAACGTGATACTGGAGGAGAATAATAAAGTTGGAAGACTGACATTACTCAACGTCAAGACTTTTAAGACTTACTACAAAGCTACAGTAATAAAGACAGTGTGATATTGGTGAAAGAACAGTCAACTAAATCAATGGAACAGAATAGAGTGACCAGAAATAGAGCCGCTTGATTATAATCAACTGATCTTTGACAAAGGAGCAAAAGCAAGATAATGGAGAGAAGAAAGTCTCTTCGACAGATGGTGCTGGAAAACTGACATACATAGGAAAAAAAATTCTTTGTAAACACAGACTTTGTATCCTTCACAAAAATTAACTCAAAATGGATCACAGACCTAAATGTAAAATGCAAAACTATAAAACTTGTAGAAAATAACTTAGGAGAAAAATCTAGATGACCTTAGGTAAGACAATGATTTCTCAGATTCAACACCAAAGGCACAATCCATGAAAGAAATACTAGATAATCTGGACTTCATCAAAATTAAAAACTTTTCTGTGAAAGGCAATGTCAAGAGAATTAGAAGACAAGTCACAGACTAGGAGAAAATACGGCTAAAGACATATCTGATAAAAAACTGTTATCAAAAATATACAAAGAACTCAAAACTCAACAATAAGAAAACAAACAACTTGATTAAAATTTGGCCAAAAACCTTGACAGACACTTCACTGAAGAAGATATGCATATCATGAGAAGGTACATGAAAAGATGCTCAACATCATAGGTCATTAGGGAAATATAAATTAAAACAATAGTGAGATACCGCTAGAAACTTTTCAGAATGGCTAAAATCTGGAACACTAACAACAGCAAATGCTGACAAGGATGTGGATCAACAAGAATACTCATCCGTGGCTGGTGGGAATGCAAAGTGGTACAGCCACTCTGGAAGACAGTTTGGCAGTTTTTCACAAAGCTAAACATCTTTTTCCCACATGATCCAGCAATTTCACTCCTTGATATTTACTCAAAGCAGTTAAAACTTATGTTCATGCAAAAACTTACCCATGGGTGTTTATAGCAGCTTTATTCATAATCGGCCAAGTTTGGTAGAAACCAAGATGTTCTTCAGTGGGTGAACAGATAAATAAGTGTTGGTACATCCAGATAGTGGAATATTATTCAGTGCTATAAAGAAATGAGCTATCAATCCACAAAAAGACATGGAGGAAACATAAATTCAGAATACCAAGCAAAAGAAGCCAATCTGAAAAGACTACATTCTGTATGATTCCAACTATACGACATTCTGGAAAAGGCAGAACTATAGAGACAGTAATAAGATCCATGGTTGCCAGGGATTAGGGAAGAGGGAGGAATAAATCGGCAAACCACAGAGAATTTTTAGGTCAGTGACAGTCCTCTGTATGCTACCATAATGATGGATACATATCATTATTCATTTGTCCAAACCTATAGAATGTACAACATCAAAAGTTAACCAAAATGTAAACTATGGACTTTGGGTGATAATTATGAGACAATGTAGAGTCCTCAATTGTAACAAATGGGGGATGTAGAAAATGGGGAATGATATGTATGTGAAACAGGAGAGGTTATATGAGCTCTCTCTGTACTTTTTCCTCAATTTTGCTGTGAATTTCTCTAATAAAATAAAATCTTATTTTTAAAAGTATCCTAATTTTAAAAATCCACTTCATTACACATTTCTGAACTATCTTTACTAAACATTCAGTCATTTTTCTACTTACATAATTATGATAGGGGTCTTCAGGGCAAGACACAGTTTAAATTGCTTTCAATTTATTAAGGCAAATTAATGAAGATAGAAGGAAAGCAATTAATCATACTTAGGCTATTCGCGATTGTGACAAACAGTACAATTTACCTCCAATTATCACAAGCAGGAGAAAAAGGGAGAAGGGAAAAATAAACTAATCTAGAAGTAATTAATGACAATCAGAATGACTTCTCCTATTAGTGTAGTGATGTATTAGCTAAGATATAATTCCAGTACATAATAGAGAACAAAACTTGACAGTGTCTTAAACAGAATTGAAGTTTATTGTCTCCAATGCAATATCCTGGATTTAACCTGTAGTAGCCTTTTTAGGATTTGTAAGAGATCTCTGTACCAAAATGTAATCTAGCATCCTGTCTCCTTCTGTCTTATTCCTGCTTTGTTTTTAGTGTGATGGCCACAACTGCATTTTACAAAACGGAACCCACTATATTCCAGGAGCCCGGATGAAAAAAAGAGGGAGAAAAAGTATTCCATTTCTTTGATGGAAACAGCATGGAAATTAAATCGTATATATCATTTCTCCTTACATCTAAGTTTACCAGATTAAGTAAATGATCAAAGTTGAACTTCAGATAAACAACAAGCATTTTAATATAAATATATCTCCTGCATTATTGGAACATATTTATATTAAAATATTGGGAGAATATATACATTTGGTGCTTATCTGAAATTCATGTGTTTTATCTGGCCACTCTACTCGCATCCCATTAACCAGAATTTAGTCAAAAAGGCCTAGTTGTAATCAAAACTAGGAAATGTAAGGCTATTTCAGATGGTCTTGCAGTCAGCTAAAACTCCGAGGTTCTATGATTACAGATATTGGAAACACAGCTATCTTCTCTGTAGATGGTATCTTCTAGGGCTGATATGACCACTAGAAAATTTAGTCTCCCTGTAACAAACATGAAGGAATCAGTGATAAATGAAAGAATCTACCTGAAAATGCACCCATACTTTATTATGAGTTTCCTTTTCAAAAATCCCAGTTTCCTCAAACTTTATAGGCTTTTATCCTCTTATTCTCCATGTAACCCAGATCTATGTCATGACGTCCTCAAGACTGACAGCCAGTGACATTGCGGTCTTTTAATTCTAGGGGTTTTATGAGTTTATCTACTCCGTTCATTAGACCACTGGGCAAGTCTGGAATACACACGAAGTATCAAATATTTTAGTTTTCCATCATATTAACTAAACATTTGGTTTCTGATTCAACTTTGATGGATACTCTGTGAGAACCACAAAGGCATCCACTCGGAGAAATAATGTCAGTTTTAGCCATGGCTGTTAGAGGCTTCTTCAGAGAGAGATTGGCAGTAAAGTCCCTTTACTCCCCAATGTTAACCATGATAACCCAGCTCCTTCTTAAGACTCAAAACTTTAGTTTTCCAACTCCTCTCCTTGTTCTGTGCCAACCTTCGCTTTGTTTGTTCTTAAAGTTCTTGTAGCTATTGTTACTGTTTTATTGCTATTTTTTGAAGGCATGACTATGGATCTACGGTAAATCTTACATTATTAAATTTGTATTATTATTTGTTTCTGGCACCAAATATTTTGTATTCCAGTTCTATCATTTAACATGTTTATTAATTTTCTCAGTTACCTGCATTAATATGCATGTCTTTTCTATTTTTAAGAGAGGAATTTATTTTAAGAATATTGAACTGTACTGAGAAAAAAGTCCTAGATAACACAGAAAATTCCTCCTTCTTATTAAGATTATTCTATTGATCACCACTCTAGGTATAGGTCATTTAATATCTATTAGCCAAGCCTGCCTTTTCCATCTATCAAATTACTTGAAATACATGACATAATTATTCATTGTTAAATTCATTGATAATAAATATTTATCTAAAATGACAGAATTGGCAATTCTGTATTTTCTACCTTTTATAACAAAGAAATGTATAACATGCTGTGTGTTACATGTTTTCTACCTAAAACAATTTGTTTTCTATGAGAAATATTGGAACCTAAACAGGAATTGTGATTTCTGTGCTCTCCTTATCTGTCAAAGCTACATCAAGAATTGAGGTCTACTCCGGCCATCCCATTACTGGGTATCTATCCTAAGAACCTGATAACAGATATCTCAAGAGTCCATTGCACCCCTATGTTCATCGCAGCATTATTTACAATAGCCAAGACGTGGAACCAGCCTACATGCCCAGAAACTGATGACTGGATAAAGAAGATGTGGTATATATACACAATGGAATACTACTCAGCCATAAAAAAAGACGAAATTGGCCCATTCACAACAACGTGGATGGACCTCGAGGGCATTATGTTAAGCGAAATAAGTCAGTCAGAGAAAGACGATCTCTATATGACTCCACTCATAGGTGGAAATTAGTATATTGAGAAGGAGATCTGATCGGTGGTTACCAGGGAAAAGGGGGGGTGGGGGGAGGGTACGAAGGGGGAAGTGGTGTACCCACAACATGACTAACAAAAATGTACAACTGAAATCTCACAAGCTTGTAATCTATCATAACATTAATAAAAAAAAAAAAAAAAAGAATTGAGGTCTACATTAAGATTTGGCCTCAAAATTCTTACTTATCTAAGACCCAAATTGTCAAATAAATAAATCTTTTCTCAAGATAACCACAGAAAGGAAATTAAAAACAGCATTTTGAGACAAATAGAAAAGAATTCTGTTTTCAATGATGTCAGTCTTCAAGTATATTTACAATATTTGATTCATTTTGTTATATTTTTCATGTTAATTAAAACATGTAGAGGATTGATATGGAAAGAAAATTTTACAGGCTTACATAAAGAATTGAAACACATAATGCTAATACTGAAAGTGCTAATATAATTTTTAAGTCAACATTTATGTGTCTCATCAGATAAAGTTCCCCTTGTCTTTAACAGAATTAGGGAGTTAATAAAAAACAATCAGGAAAACGTAACCTAAACCGGGCACTAACATTCATATTATTGTCGTATTCTAACAGACAAATTTTTAAAACAATATTTAGTTCACTTAATTTAATTTCTTTATTGTAATTTTTAAAAGATTAAACTAAGTAAAAAATACATATCTATTCTTTAACTCAAGTAATATAATCTATGTTATATAATATATATGTTATTCAGTTTAACCTGATTTCATACCTGATTTCATAACTCAAGTAATATAATCTATATTATATAATATATATGTTATTCAGTTTAACCTGATTTCATACCTGATTTCATATCTCTGATAGAGATACCAATATTGAAGTTTAGACTGATATGATTTTCATCCCAATGTTCTCATGAGGCATTTTACGTCCTCTTTATTCACTTAATATCTTTTATAAAATCACGTGTTGAATATGAATTTGAGTATTGGCCTCGAATATCTTACTGAAATTATAGTTCCTATATCATATACTGAGAAGAGCATCCATATTATTATATTTGTATTTCCAAGAAGTGTCATTTTTAACCTGAGGGAAACATTATATACCCAAAGAGGGATTTCAGCCAATGAGGAGAAGAAATGAGAGATCACAGAAAACGCAACAATAGTAAATATGGACTATCTTAAATAACTAAACGTGGCCTAACTTGTATTTGGGGAATGCAGCTATTGAGGGCAAATGTTTAAAAGTGATACACTAATTACTTTTACTGTATTCCCTTCATTAGATGAAGTCAGTACGCTCAGACCGCAGGGAAGAGAGGGAAGGAGAGATTCGAAAGTGGCAATACCCTTCTCGGAGTGAGAGATAGATCTGTTATCTGGATTTCGTTGATGATTTCATGTTTGTCAAGATCAAAACTTACCGAATTTGACACTTAGAAGTCCACAGAAGTAAACTTTAACTGTGTGCCAATTATACCTCAATACGGCCGGTTAACCGAAAAGCAGGAGGAGAGAGAGAGAATAAGCGACTTTTCATTAATTCATCTACAACAGCCGCATGCCCCGTGAGCCCTGAGATACTTGGTAAAGGAGCCCATCCTGGCTTTTTCCTCCTGTGGCTCTTTCCCTTTGCCCTTTCAGACATATTTTGTTGCTGTTACCAGCTATACTTGGCCCATATTTAAACAGTTTTATTTAAAATTTTATCTTTATTTCATGATAGGTACCTGAAGAGAATTTGACAATTTCTAATTGCAAGAAAAAGAAAAAGAAGAGACTAGCAATAAGGTGTAAGTACAGGGGAGACAGGTATTGAAAGCCAAATTCACTAAATGTTACATAATTCATCCATTCAAGACAGTTTAAATTATTTCATATATGAGTATTTTCCCAAAGAATTTAGCGTGGATGTGGATTTAATGTAGATATAGTTTGTTTTTACATAACTTTTCAAATGTTTTAATGTTGTTCTTGCAAATGGGAGGAGGATTGTGACGTCTATTCACATAGAGATATATCCTGAGAAAGAGGGGGAGAAAGAGGAAAAGAATATTCTTACTGGCAACGAGATCATTTCGGAAATGCATGTCCACAGAATAGATCAAATTCTAACCTACTATTTCATAATGAGCTAAAAGTAAACAGACAAAAAACATGCAAAACACAGAAATAGGATTTAGAAAAAACACAGAAATGAGGTGACAGAAATAAAAATACAGTTAGAAGCAAAAGAAAACAATGTTTTAGAAGTAAAACCTAGAGTAGAAGTAATACAAGAAAGAGTATAATAATGCTTAAATATAATGCTTTAAACATAGGGGATGAAAAGAGGAGAATTTAAAATAAATGCTGAAATAAATGAAGAAATAGATAATATGATGATTGGATAGAAAGTGACAAATATTGCTTAGAGGCAAATATACTCCAACACATGTTTAATAGGATTCCTGAAGAAGAAAATCAAAGAATGAAATGGAGTAAAGGAAAAAAAAATCCCAAAAACCTAAAGTCTACAATTTAAGAATATTATGCTAAAAGAAACAAAAAACAAAACAAAACAAAACAAAACCAAATTTACTTAATTTTCAGAAGTCCATACTGTGTGCCAAAGTACATTGATCCAAAATGATCAACCCTGGACATCTTCTAGTCAAATTAATTGACTTACAAAAACAAAATATAATTACTTGGACAGCTAGAAAAAACCCACATTGTTTACAGGAGAATAAATTATAATATTATCAGATATCTTTACAGCAATGTTTTATGCCAGAATTAAGTGGAGTAACATATAAGTGAGCCAAATATTTTATATCCAGGAAAATCGATGATCAAATATAATGAGCATAAACAAAAATTTTCAGCATGTAAGAACTTAGCAAATATTTCCCCATGGTCATTTCTGAAGAAATTACTAGAGAATGAGCTTCAGACAAGCAAAATGATTACAGACACATCTAAATAAGGATTGATGATGACCATTAAATTTAGCTTTCTGTAGAGCCAAGATAGTGTATTAAGAGGGGGAAAATATAGTATGTAATGGCTCTATGTTATGCCAGTACAGGTATAGTACAACTATTGAAAAATGGAGGGAGGAAAGGGAAAGCAGATACAAAAAAAAATTCTAATATTTTTGATAATTGTATTGGTAGTGGTATTAATATTGTATTATACACATAGATGTTTTTCTTAGCTCTTAGCTTCTACATATATAAATCAATATAATTATATGTACTATCATATATAAATATTAATATTTGTTAATATCTGTTAGCTCTTCCAACTCAAAAAGACCTAGAAACAATGATCAACCCAGTAATAATGATCATTCCTAACACCCACATTGTGGCCTTGAAATAGTATTTCTCTTGTTCAGAAAACAGAGCTTCTTGAAGAAATGGATAATTATATATGTGAGGCAGAAAATATATAAGATGAGCCTGGAATATCTTTTTATTTTTGGTGAGGAATATTGGCCCTGAGCTAACATCTGTTGCCAATCTTCCTCTTGTTTTTGATTGAGGAAGACTGTCCCTGAGCTAACATCTATGCCAATCTTCCTTTACTTTGTATGTGGGATGCTGCCACAGCATGGCTTGACAAGGAGTGTGTAGATCCGTGCCCAGGATCCAACTCCATGAACTTCTGCCTGCCAAACTGGAGCTCACGAACTTAACCATTACACCACTGGGCTGGCCCCCTGGAATCTTTCATACCAGATAGCCTGAAACTATCAAAGTTTCCTAGGGTCACGGACTAAGGATTCAACTTGAACAGGCTTCTACTGGCATAAAATGGAATGATTTGAACTTCAAAAAACTAAATTTTTATTACAATGAAATCGATCAAAAATAGTTGTATTCATGAGATCCTAATGATAAAACAGAAAATAATTTCTCATTTCAGAAGATGATAGGAAACTATTTAATATGTGGTAAATAAAGCAAAGTAATTTTTTCCAGATTTTCCTAGTTGTACTAAAACACCAGATTACCAAGTAATAGGTGAGAGAATTGTCCTTTTATAAAGATAATTCGAATAATAAATGAAAAATGATAGAATATCACCATTTGGGCCAAACTTAGAAAACGATAGCTTATAGACATTAAACATCAATGGCTACTAAAACGGAAACAAGAGAGGCAACCAGATATTATGTCTTATATGTTCTTGCCAACACCATCTATAATCTTGCCAAAGGGATCAAATCAGAGTCTGATCTGGTCTCTACATACAACTGCCAAATTCCAAGGAATCCAGAGTGCAGAAATATGTGTAGAATTGCACCAAGATTCTTCAATCAGCAAAACCTAGAGTCTGGAAAACTGTCCAGGTCAAAGTGGTCAAGTTTCACCAAAGGTAAGTTTTAAGGGAATGGAAAGAATAAAAGGAAAATTTATCAATTAAAAGAGATGTAAAGTTATATTAATTTTTTTAAATGAGTAGGACTAAACTCTAGTATCAAGAGAAGCACATTTGTGTGATAATGGTATTAAAAATGCAAGGAAGCAAGCACCATAAAGTCCAGATAGTGGTTATTTACTGGAGGAGGGAGCAGTCCGTTATTTCCATGGCTCCTATGGAAGGACCTCTGAAGTGGCTGCCAAAGTTATTTTCCTTAACTTAGTGATAGTCGCCTTATAATACTTGATCAAGCTTTGTATTTGAATTGTGTGGTTTTATTTTCCTGGGTTTTATATTACAGTAAATATATTTTAAAAAATTGTTTTGGAACTGAGTGCTGAAAGACATAAAAATAAGCAGACTTTCATCTTTTAGGAGCTTTAAATTACAAACAGAAAACTGGGGAAAATTGCTATGTATTAAAAGCAGAATTATAAAGTACAATTAATGAGAAAATCATATCAGGGAAATATTGACTGTGATGAAGTTCACAGAAACAGCAACATAAAGCATTAATATGTATAATTTTCGAGTCCATGGATACATCATTGTATTTTTATATATGTAATTTTTATACATGTATATATGTTTAGATAAAAAGTGGGCCAGAGAAAAAGTATATGTCATGACTATGAAGATGCACCTGAAATAAGAATTTTTTTTTTTTAGTAGCATCTTCAACTTGCAAAGAAAAAGCCACATTTCACGGATATGATTCATGGGACTTATTTGAGTATTGACTTTTCTGAACATGCTGGAGAGGATGTGGGTGAGATAATCTTGTTTCAAATATATATATATTTATGGATCAAAGTTAAATCTTCCAAATGCAACAATATGGATTCTATGACTCCTGTGGGGATGTTCTCCTAGTTTTCTTTTGTATGCCAATTAGTTTACGCTGAATCCAAACTCCAACCAGGGATTTATGAATTTTCAAATAAATTATGCTCCCAGAAACCTATACCTTCTCATTAACAAGATTTTGAATTCTGTTTTATATTAGATTCATTGCATTTGTGATTCATTTATTTTCTCTCAAGAATATTTACACTGTTTCTACTGTTGTTTCTCGTAAGAGCTTTAGTGATTTTCTAAGTTCAGCTTGAGCATGGCCTGCCAAAGAATATTTTTATTCAGAAAATGTCTCAAAAGAAAGATAAACATCCATAAGAAATGTACAACATTTCACAATTTCACCATATGTTAAGGGCATTAAAGTGAGAAATACAGTAAAGAGGGAAATGCATTTGACAATACAGGGCATATTTAGTGGAAGACTAAGGTAAATAGACTGATGAAATGCCAACACTTTGAGATGTTGAAGAAGAAACTGAGAAAACTGTTAAACAGTAAAATTTTGATCCTAAGAAAAGTTCTGTATTGGCGTGTAAATATTAATCAGTTTTAAAATTAATAAATAGAGTATGTTTCTCTTCTTATTCAAGCATCACCAGACAGCATAAGAAATACCAATTAGATATCTTAGAAATTCTTAAAACTCAAGTGGAACATATAATTTGCATATAAATAAAAAAGATATATCACTTGCATCTAAGGTTATGTCAGTCTGTGGAAGATTAGTTCTTTCTCACCATAATTTATTTCCACTATATATTCAAGCCATTTTATCAGACCAGATATTTCACACCTTCCAGTACAAGAAGGACCCCAAGGAGAAGGGAAATACATGTAGACAGTGGCGGGAGGAGGCTGCAGATCATTTGCACATTGGTATCATACTTTCCAAAAAGGTTTCTCTTGTTAATTTTATTTTAGCTATAATTTTCATGCAGCAAGGTTGTTGAAAAGATAGTTCAGACATAATTATGATAATACGGACAACCCAGTCCGCTAAAGAAACAGCACGGCACAGAAAATGTAAGCTCTTTTCTTTGATTACAAGCTTGCCAGAACCTTTGTAATGTGCCATAGACTGGGGTTATTGTTAAAAACATGCCCATGTTTTAACCTACGATGTGAAGTGAAAACACATCAATGCTTTCTATCCTTCCGGAAAGATTGTTTCAGGGTGCTCTAAAGTTTGTGATACTTTCTTACTCAGGTCTGGGCAGTGTGCTATATTCAAGCCAGGGTTCATATTTTCTTTCTCCGTACCTCAACTAGGAAGTTGAATTCGTTTTATTATTTCTAGCTGTCCCTGCTCTTCAATATACAGAAATCTGTTTTAGGTGGATTTAGGTGGAAATTTCCAATGAAGTTTCATTGGTCATTTTCCTGGTCTGACAATATTGGTCATTGGTCATTTCTTGGTCAATGTTTAAACACTTGAGCTTTTACTGAAAACCATTTTCATCTAAAATTTAGAGTCATGTTTACTAATATAAAAATGTAATATGTTTATTGCTTTTATTTAGCTGGAATTTAACCCATAGAGAGAATTGAATTCTTTTAATTGGAAGGTTAAACTGAAGTATGAAATGAAATAGTAATTACATTGTATTGAATACTTACCTTGTTCCATGTACTTTTCAAAGTCTTCCATAATTTATTTCATGCATTTTTTATTCCAACTTTTTGAGTTTAAAGATATTCGTTTTCCCATCTTACAGCTAAAAATTAAGGCATAGAGAAATAAATTAACTTCTCCAGGATCATACAAGTTTTCCATTCTCAGACCCCAGTGGGGTAGAAATACAAGGCTTTGAGAAAGTAGAGAGAGAAGATAGAGCAAAGGAAGAAAATAGTTGTCTGATTGCATAAAGTACAATATAGGTGATTTGGGCGATAAAAGAACAATTTCAGGAAAAATGTCAAACTCAAGCAGATTTAAATAAATTGGTTAACAATCACATTTTATTTTGCTATAGAAAATACTTTTATAATATGCACTTCAAAAAGTAATAATTCAAGTTGATATTAAATTCCATAGTGAAGAAGCAACACAAGAGGCAAAATTAAATAAAAATACTCTATCTAGACAATTTAGTTAATAACAATATATTTATACACAAAAATATTCCATTAAACAAAAAAATGCTTAGTGATATTTAAAAATGTCAAAAAGTAGATATCTTTTGAAAACTATGAAAATAATAGTTTACATAATATAATCATCTTGAACCTTAATCACATTTAAAAATATTTAATCCTTGTGGTTGTAAATTATAAAATATATGAAACTAAAGTTTCCTAAAAGTGCTAGTTTATAATATCAATGTTTAGGTTAATAGATGTTTAGTCTAAAACTTAAAACAAAAAATTATACGGAAGGTTAAAGCCTTTATTATTCTAGATTTGACATATTGCAAAATTAAACAAAACTTTGCAAAATATCATTGCACTGTAAGTTTAAAAATTACTTACGCTACTATGAAGTGACTATATTTATCTATATCTGATCTTCTTTTCCTAAATCCCCACAGAGTAGCAGGAGGAAGAATTAGTCTAATTTGGAAATGCGTGCCGATCCAATAATCTAATTGCACATCCTACATGACCTGGTGTCTGCTTTTGTGACTGAGATAAAATCTGTTTCTTCGGAGACTCATCACCTCTCCCTGCCTTTCCAGGATCTAATTTCATATGAAGTTGAAGTTCATATAACTTCATGATAGGGGAAGAGAGGGAAATGGGAAGAAGCTGGATGCTTGAATTCACATGATATTCTCTTACCCTTTCTGAAATATGCTTCAGTGTGTATTTGCTTGTTTCACCAGAGGCTAGTAATCATTCTAACTACTTTCAAGAATTTCGTGACTTTGTTCATTTGTGGTCAATTTCAAAGCTCCTGAATGCTATAGCCAGTTTTTTTGTTCAATGCCAACATCTTCTAGTCCACTGACAACCTAAGATCTGTAAAGGGGTATGTAGCCTTCAAACAATCACTCAGGCTTGCTGGAAATTTTGGGTCACCTGACCAGCATGGGGAGGACATGGGAAATCAGGAGAACCCCATTTAGTCCTCTCCTTCCCTAGCCACTTCTGTCTATGCCACTGTATCAGTGGCCCGCACATGCTGGATGTGGTTGCATGCAGCCTTATGCCAAGAGGTACATCTACTTTCATTAATCACTCAGGGATGCCCTGATATTATACATTATAGTAACACTTTTTCTTAGTGGACCTAACTTTTCCATAATTGCCTGTTTGGAAATGATATTATATTAATGATTAATTTTTGATATAATTATGAAGAAAATAGTTAATATTTTTGATATTTTCTTTTCATTTCCCCATTCAAAGATACAACCAAAAGATTAGAAGCCCACACTAACTTCAATAGTGAAGACAAGGAGGTAGGCTTTGCAAGTTGATAAGATCTATTGTGATGGAATATGCCTCTCTGAAAGTAAAGAGGGAAATCAAGCAGAATGAGATAGTGAGGCTTTTGGTCTGAGCAGCATTGGGATACACGATACTACATACAAAGAAGGGAAAGAAGAGTAACAAAGTCACTCTCTAGTCCACCTAGGGTCAATCTATTTACCAATGATTTAAAATTTCAGTGAATTACAATGTAACTTTGGCTTGAAACAGTGCCATTGATCCCCTGAAAAGAGCTTCCACCACAGACCAGGGGAAAGAGAAGAGGGAAGAGACAGAAGCGCTTTTGAAAGAACTCACCCAAGAAAGCACATACAGACTGCTTGTTTCAGTGATGGTAACACACAAAAATAAAGGAAACAAAAACTCAGAATCAGAAATAGTTGTCATTGGAAGCCTGGGAGAGGTAGAAAGAGCAGTTTAGAGAAATGTTGAATAGGAAAGGGATTAACGGGATGATTAAAACACAACCTACAGGTATATATGAAAACTTTAAAAGTAATAATAATAATGTCCATAAATTACTATAGGTATAAAGTAAAGAGAAAAATAAAACTAAAGTAACACAAATGGTGACATCAACTTGCCAGTATAACTAATGCTTTAAATTCGTCTCAGGTGAGATATCATAAGTGGAAGCATGAGGAAACATTATCAACAGCAAAGTGAATTAAAGTTCCTTGCCTGAAAGAACATTTCATAATTTATTTTTCAATTGTTGCTGTTAATATTGCATTTTTTGCACATCAAACATAAACAAGGCATTGAGGGGTATCTCAAAGATGAGTAAGATAAGCACGCTCAATTTAAAGGAATTTATAATTTAGTGAGATATACAAATAAATTCAAATATCTATCTATCATTTATCTAATACAAATCTTTTTTAAAAAGGAAGATATAAACATAGTCCCCTAAAAACATCTAAAAGGAAAAGTTTACCGTGTGGGGTAGATAAACATCTACCCCACAAAGATGGCCACATAGCTGACATGGAGTCATAGGGTCTCTGAGTATTTATATGAAAATTAAATTAAAATCTCCTAAATGGAACCATACTTAAAATCCTATTTCGGTCAACTGAAGTCTCTCTCTTTTTAATTTATATTCACTGTGTTTTAATCTTTCTCTTGGCTAAATAAATCTAATTTCATGAAATGCACTCTCTTCTCAAGATCAAACATTTCCAGGCCTTTTAACATGCACCACATGTTTTTCCTGTAACTCTTGAATCATGAACATTCTTAAATTGGTTACCTACCTATTTTTCCTTCCTTCCATCTTCCCTTCCTACATTCCTCCTTTTTTGTCTTCTCTCTTTTTTCTTTCCTCCATCTCATTTTTTTAAAATAATAAACTTTATGTTTAGAGGAGTTTTAGGTTTACAGAAAAATGAGCAGAAAATACAGATTTCCCATGTTCCCCCCTCAATCCCTGAGCCACCCCCCCTCCATTTCTTCTATTTTTAGCGTCTTGCAGTAGTGTGGTATATTGGTTACCTATGATAAGCCAATATTGATCCATTATTCTTATCAAGGCCCATAGTTTACATTACTATTCACTCTTCATGTTGTATATTCTAGGGATTTTGAAAAATGCATGATGACATGTATCCATGTTAATCTCCCTTCATTTTTCATTCTCTCTGTCTCCTTTCTTTCCTTCCACTAGTTATTTATTGACTGAGAACTATGACTTTAACAAAGTATAGGTACTACGTGTAAATAAAAGTAGGTAAGACACAGTCTGCACCAGACTAACTCAGATGTTTATGTAGAGGATTAAACAGAAAACAAACTGAGACAATTCCATGTTGCAAAGTAAGCAGCATTTGTCATGGAAACACAATAAAGGTAGGCAACTTACTGCCTTTTGGATAGTTCAAGAGTTAGTCAATGTTTCAAAAACTTGGGAGACTAGGGCATATCCAAGAAAGTACAAATGTTATTTATTGTTCACCAGGAGAGATGTTTGTGCCTCAGATGAGAGGCAGGAGCTGTGCCTTGGGAGATAAGCAAAAGTCTTGACAATGAAAGGTATTAATGCTATGGTGCAAAGTTAGAAAATTGGCCAAAGTCAATGCTGCTAAAGGCAATCAGCCAGTGATTTGGGCAAGAAACATAAATATTAAGTGGCTATAAATGTCAAAATGCAAAACATGTATGTATATCTCTATATATAGATATACGTTGGGTTTGTTTTGCTAAATCTTAAAGGAGCAAATCTCAAACTAAAGCATGTCAACATGTATACATTTTTGAAAATTTAATACAGTTAGATAAAATATGTGTAAAATTTATTTGAAGTGCCTTATTTCCCATATAAAACTTGAGAATTCTGACACATCTAATATCAATGTAACACTGCAAATAATAGAGCAATATCTCTTTCTGCTATGTTTATTAAGAATCTTACAAACAATTAGCATTGTACAGATCCTTTTTATTAAAATGTATAGGATAGGATAATATGTTTAACAATCATTTCCAGTAAACTAATAAGTCTTGCAGTACATTACAGTTTGGGGGAAATTTCCCTTCACTTGCCTCAGATTTCCAGGTGAAGAGGTTCTATTAGAATCAGTCCCTTGTCTTCTCCACTCTATACTCAGTCTTCCCCTCTGTGACCTGATTGGTGTGTACTATGTATTGTTTCATGTTTCTCTGAGTGGAAGAAATCTACTAAATAATTACCAACAAAGGAGATATTTTTGTCTTTTTTTTCCCTCCACTGTGAGAAAGCATACCTGAATAAACCTATCCAGTCTTCTACGATATTTCCCTAGGAAGGGCTGTTCCAAGCTTCAGGATGGAGGTGGATATTTAGATCCTAAGATCTAAGAACCACTTTCTCCGATTAGCCTCTGAAAGATGGCAGAATAGGCTCCCCTGAAAGATGCCACTTGGGCATGAGGATTGTTTTGAGCCAAAGGCACTTGAGAAACAGCAGATGCAAGCAGGGCATTCTAATCTCCTCTTTTCTTTCTGAAAACAAGACATAAAAACTGCCATGTGAAAGCCTCCCTGTAGCAGAGAAAAGAACCATTCTTTGACAGAGAGTCATGGCGGAGAGAAAATCTGTACAAACAGACATTGTTAAAATAATTCTGATCTTCCTTCAGCCTCCCCACACAGTTTAGTTATTTTTCCAATAACTCCCTTTCTTTGTTCAACCTAGTATAAAAACATTGAGGTTTTGCCATTTCTTTGGGTCTTCCTTTCCTTATGAGGGTTCTCATGTCACGTGAAACTTAAATGTGTATGCTTTTCTCCTGTTGTTTTGTCTATGTCAATTTAATTCAAAGGCCCAGCTAAAAATCCAAAGAGGGTAGAGGTAAGATTTGCTTACCCTACACCTATCAGTACAAAGCAGGCGTTTACATTTCTATTTGCCTGACCCACTACCTGTTTCCTTTTTATCCAAAACTAGAAAGGGGAATAAAGGATTGTTAGTCATTGAATCTCCAGAATACAGCATTTTATGGTGTGCTAATACAAATTACTCTTTGGAAATTTACAGAAACAGCACCCTTTGTTAGAATTTTTAGTATGTGCTTTAATTCCCATAATTTTGTTCATTTAACCATTAACCTTGAAATTCTTTAGACTGAATAATGGAATATATGAATATATATTTATATAGGCACAATTCAACAAATTATATCAATTTTTTTCTCCTTAAAACTAGTATAGACATAATGAAAAATAGGTTGGTAAGAAGTCCTTTTAAAATAAGAAACTAAATTTATGCTTAAGAAGTGGCTTTCTAAAATATTTTATTGTAGTGATACAGATATGTAACTTCAGATCCAGACAAATCCCTGTAAATATCTAGAAATCATCCAGATGTAATTTTAACACCAGTAAGAGTTATGGCCTATACTAAGAAAATAAAGAAAAACTGAGAGAGAGAGAGTAAATGCTCAATCAAATTATAAAATAGAAATAGGTTGCTGTGAACTTGTGTAAGCAAACAAAATCTGATGGAATGGTACCAAACTGTTATTAAGGCCAAATAGGAAACTTTAAATTCTAACACTAGAAAATATAAAATTTGCCCAGAAGAGAAAGATTATTAACTGTTCTTTTAGTATATATGAGGAGAGATTTAGACGTGTTTATCTCCCTAACTCAAACATAAGACTGAGGGATTGATAAGACCTAAGAGAGGTGAACAGTTAGACCACAACCATGGCCCCACTTTAACTGACAACTATGAAAAGTATGTCACTCTGTGTGTGTGCGTGCATGTGTGAGCACGAGGTGAACATTATCACCCTGACATATTCTCATCCCGCTCCAAATTATCTAGTTCTCATTCCAACACAAATTATCTGCCAAATAAGCAACCTTAGTAACCTGAGCTGTTAACCTCAATTCACTAGATTTAAATCCAATTTACTTGAATGTTGTAATTATATCCTTAAGGCTAAGAGTCTCTTAACTCTGGAGAGGTTTAGAATAAAATATAGAGATGATGGTATAAATCATACACATTAATGACTTTTTTTGGTTAGGGATAATATCTGTATTTGGAATGAAAATGTAATGATTAAGATAACTAGCTATATTAGAAACTTTGAAATTTTAGTTTGGCAATTCTGTTTACAATGCGTAACTAAGTGATAGATTTCACATCTTATATTTAAATTTTAAAGTTCCATGGAGATTTTACTGTCTGCAAACAACATTGGAATATTTCAGATAACCTGAGACAAAATCTATTCCTAAATTTAGTTTATTAGATTTACTACTATGGATTAAATAATTAGGATAGAAGTACCAATCTTTGAGGTTTGAAGAGAACGTAGTGTTCATTAAAAGGAAAAAGAGTCCCACATGACCTGGATCTATTAAATTGTAGTAGTTTATCTGTTCCTTTAGAGGATGTCATGTGATTGCCCCTCTCTCCCTCTGAACCCCATCGTCTCTTCTCTTCTCTTCCCCAAAATAAGAACCAGCATATATGAAGTTATGTTCTATTTTAGGCTAAGGTCTTTGGCTGTGTCCACAGAGAAGTCACTGAAACTTTCTGACCTATAAAATGAGAATTTTAAATCCCATGATTTTGAAATGCTGCTCCACCAAGCATCAAAAATAAAGAAAAATGTGAAGTTTACAATCCAAAAACTCAGATTTATTAAAGGGCAATTCAAAAAATAAATAAAAATAAAAGAGTGGGGCTACCATGATGGTGTAGTGGTTAAGTTTGCACACTCCATTTCTGTGGCCAGGATTCGCAGGTTTGGATCCCAGGTGTGGACATAGCACCTATCTTCAAGCCATGCTGTGGCAGCATCTCACACAAAATAGAGGAAGATGTCACAGAAGTTAGCTCAGTGACAATCTTCCTCACAAAAAAAAAAAAGGGTAAAATCGTTTTCTCACACATGGCTGAAGAGAGATCGCCTCCTACACAGACCAGAGCTGAATGACAAGAGGTTATGTAATGCGGGGAGTCCTGGGGGTCCCCACCTAACCTGAGAGGAGAGGCCTCACCAAGAACCGTGGGCGTTCAATTGAGACCTCAAAAAGGCCACTCTTTCCCTCATCTTTTTGGAGTTTGAAAGCATTTCTTGCAGACGTCTGCTGAACATTTTGAAGATTAATTCAGACTGCTCCTTTATCAGTGGGACGGTGATTGATTCACATTTCATTCAGTAAGATAGCTAAAATGATCAATTTCCCCAGACTTTAGAACATTTAAGTGTCCATATCTGTAAGTGAAGATTGTCCAACTTTACAAAAATTTCTCTCCAAATGTGAATATTTGGTTTTAGATGTGTACATTACAGGTTCTGTTCTTGAGAAATGATCAATTTGAACTTTTACAGAAGATTTATTCCAGTGATTCTAAACATTTAACTTGACTTTTAAAATCATAGCTTAAAATCCCATAAGGTAAAATAACTTTTTAATAAAGAAAATTGTAGAAAGTTTCTGCTGGATGTTGGAATGGCTTTAGTTATTCATCTTTGAGAAGCTGAAGGAAACAATCAGTCTTCAAGTTAAACACACGTGCGCACACACACAAACACACACAAAATCACCAGCATTCAAGTTTCATGGGTTCATATGACCTGGTAGAAGTCCAAGTATTTTCAAGTTCCAAATGCCGAGCCAGGGCATTCCTTAGAGAGAGTTCTCATTAATTGCAAGATTTTTCTTTTCCTAAAGAGTAAATTATGCATATTCACGAAAGATAGCAGAGATAAAAGCTGGAGATTAAGGGTCTAGTTTCATACTTCCAATTATTACATCTCAAAATTCATGTTATTTTAGTGTTTTGCAATTGCTTTCTTCTTCGCTATGCATTATGTTGTATTTGCTAATTCTTTTTTTTTTAATAAGTTTTGTGGACTTTATTCAAAGAACAATGGGAACTCACTCACTGGAAGTGTTTTTGTTCTGTTACTAATGTTGCCAATTTACCTCTTTTTCCTTGAAGAAGAGCGGCCCTGAGCTAACATTCGTGCCAACCTACCTCCACTTTGCATGTGGGATGCCACCACGGTATGGCCTGATGAGTGACATGTAGGTTCACAACCAAGATCCAAACCCCCAAACCCTGGGCCACTGAAGGGGAGTGCACGAACTTAACCACTATGCCCCTGCTAATTCTTAATATTAAAAAATAATATTGTTTTTATAATGATTCGTGTTCTTCTTTAACTATTTTCTTTCAATATTTTAACTATTTTATAATGTTTTAATTCTATGTTTCATATATTTGAAATAGATGTCAAATTCAATTTTCTGAAATCTGTGAGGAATTAGGAGATGTTTATCTCCAATTAGCCTTTTACAAAGGGTAATAGCTGCCTCTCAGACATATCTGATTAGGGCACTAGATTTAAGAGGAAACAATCCTCAAAATAAAATGCCCCTCTGTGGCTTCCTCTCCCCCAGCTCAAGGGTTGCTCTTGACTTACCCCTTTCGATCTACTGCAAATACTTTCTCCATCAGCTTCCACTAATCTGAACTACTGGAAATATGGATTTTCTTTTTTCATTGATCCATTTGGATTTGCTAAGTTAACTTTAGTCTGTACTGTTTGGCACAGCATACCTGCAATTTTGTATAATTCTGTGCCTGGCCTTTTTCTGTTGTTTCCTTACAGTGGTACCTATATTAGTTTCTTATTGCTGCTATAAAAAATTGCCACAAACACAGTAACTTTAAACAACACAAATTTATTGTCTTACCTTTCTGGAGACCAGAAGTCCAAAATTAATTTCATTGAACTAAAATCAAGCTGTCAACAAGGCTACTTCCCTCTGGAGGCTCTGAGGGAACATCTCCAGGTCCATAGCAAGGATGCTAGCGTCTCCTGAATTTCTGCATCACTGAGGTTCGAGGTGGTGAGAGACACTTGCAGGTGCCTTCTGCAGGTAAGTGTGTTCTTTCTCATCCTTGTAAGCTCTGTCTCTTCCTTATCGCTTCCAGTTTGTCCCCATGGGTTTCAGTTTGTTTTACTCTTTCCTGTTTCACATTCACACTTTCTTCACAGCTATTGCCTTGACTGACCTATAGGTTCTTCAAACCCAATACCATATGCAGAAGCAACATCCATCTGGAGACTTTTGAATCAGTTCCCATGATTTTGTACTAATTCACATCTATAATAAATCTCTTATTCTGTATCATCCATATTGGTTGTGATTCTCTGATAACATTTTGATGGGCAAATATACTATTTATTATAACAATAAAAACGATAAGAATTTAGAATGTGAACATGCATAAGACCTCCATTTGGAAAACTCTAAAACATTTTTAAAGGATTAGGAAAACCGTATAAATGAAAAGCCATTCCATGATATTGAATGGAATGACCTGACATTACAAAATTTTTCCAATTAACTTTAAAATTCAATCCTATTTAATAAAAATTTCATTTGGATATGCATTTAGAAACTTGATAAACTTAAAAAATACATATGTGGATGAATAAAAATTCACAAATAGTTAGGTCAATTATAAACATAAAATGTATAAATAGGTACATTTTTTTACCAGCTATTAAGACATTCACAAAACCATAGAAATGAAGGTTTGTTATCATTTAAGTGTCACAGTAAATGTTTGATTGCCTAAATTGTGAGTTAAGCTGCAAGTGATGTAGATACTTTCTCATCAGTATCATATGAGGGTTACATAATTTGCATCTTCATAAAATTCTATACTCAGATACACAGTAGTGATTGAGCCAACATAACTTGGCTAATCAGACTTAACATCAGTATTTTTGATTTAATTCAATTTTATCTTTAGTAGTTTTCCATTGCTGCTGTACCAAACTACCATAAATTTAGTAGCTCAAAAAAACACAAATTTACTATCTTACGATTCTGTAGAAGTCTGACATGAGTCTCAGTGGGCTAAAACCAAGGTTTTGAACAGACCTGGGTTCCTTTTTAGAGGATTCAGGGTCCTTGCCTTTCCCAATTCTACAGGCCACCCACCGACATTCCTTCCTACATCTTCAAAGGCAGTAACATTGCAGCTCTCTGACCATTCTGCCATACTTACAGCTCACTGGATCTGAACTCAGTCAGAGACTGTGCTTCAATTTTAATGATGCATGTGACTAGGTTTAATTCATTCAGATAATCCAAAATAGTTTCCCCACCTCAATGTTCACAGCTTAATCCCAACTGCAGAGTCCCTCTAGCCATGTGAGGTAACATATTCTCAAGTTCTAGAGGTTAGATTGTAGACATCTTTGGGGGCCTTTATTATACCTACCACACAATAGTCAATTAAAGTGACAAAATGAGTGGCTACATGAAAACAAAAACCAATTACAGAGAGTGCCCCACTGCAATGCACATATCCTCAGCATTTTTAGACCTATGGATTTTTCTCCCACTACAGGGATGCGTGCACTCTTGACTGTCCCAATATGTGAAGGTCAAGTCCTTTGCTAGAGCCTCTGACCATGCTTTGACCAAAAACTTGGGCCAGATGACGTTCAAAATTTTATTCTAGGCTGCCTAGATCTATCACCATGGCAACACTTCCAGAAAATTTAAAGCCTGATAATGAACAATTTGAGTCATAGCTTCATGTCAATTTTTGTGATTTTGTTTTCTTTAGAAGCACCTTACTTCTTGCATATGGATAAGACAGATGGTTGCCTTTAAATAGGGTTGATATAAAGTTAGATGATAAAGGTGTAATACCTTGTCAGAGAACCAAGTGTCTTCAGGGTATATCAATAGAGTAAGCTCTTAAGAAAATAACCAAATAAATGAAGTTGATGATGGATAGCGTGTAAGCAGGCATGTTAGAGCATGGAAAACCTGATGAAGCAAAAGAAAAATTGGAGATAATGTACTTGAATAAGCATGCTGCAAGTTAAGAGGCTGAAATTGGAAAATAGCTTGTTTGAGTTTGTGATTTAAGAGATTACTTGGTTTGAGATGATGAAAAATTCCTGCTTGATTCAATATGGGTTGTTGAAGTGTAATGAAAGAGAAGAACTGAAGTGGATGGGCCATTCACACGGATGTTTAAATAATGTATGTTACTGAGAATTGTAACATAGTAGAGGAATGAGATGTAGGAGTTTGCTGTTACAAGATGACAGAGGGGTAACAAAAGGTGAATAGATAACCCTTATACGAAGGCCATGGGGAAGCAATAGACATATAACATGATACTCAGAGGAACCAGAATTTTTTTCACGTGATAGGAAAACAATACTTTGAAAATGGTATTTGGAAGCAAAGGTGATACAAATGCCACTGCCATACCTTGAAAGCATGAAGGAAAAATTATACTGTTAAGTAGTAAGGAAAATAAGAACCATAGGTGATAGTAACATCTTCATAGAAACAAGGAGGAACATTTGGAAGAACATTTGTTGATCATAAATAGAAGTTTCAAAGTACGTTCTAGAAAAGTTAGTCAGTTGGAAGAAAGTGAGCAATTAAATAAGTCTAAATGTACAGATAATGCTTTGGCAATTTAAACTAAGTACATAACTACTAGTACAGTACAGGAACCAAACTATAAGAACAATCTGACTGGAAATAACCAGGAGATCCATGCTTGCAAATGAGCATTAACATTAAAGTTCTGTTCCAGAGATGATAGATAGAAAACCTGCATTTAACACAGTGTCATAAATAAAAAGTGATGCCAGGCATGGATGCTGTAGCAGAGAAAGGAACCCATAGGTTTGGGGTGATGGAATTTGTGTTGTCATCATATGGTGTTGATGGCTACAATGATTGTTGCCCTTTCTGTCAGCAGTGTGCGAGCACATTAGAGTCAGATGGTTATTCACTCTTAAGAAGCATCTGGCAGTAATTCTAAATGAAACGAATCAGACATCTTCTGGTAAAGCTATTTCCATGGTCATAGAAAGGACAATTTGAAAGGCCTATTGATTGATGGGAAGGCATAGCTGCTTCCCTGATTAAAATAGGTGGGAGAGGATCCCATCTGAAAAACTGGATATTCTCTCCAACTTCACCTCTTCTGTGTCTGTGTGTGTGAGAGAGAGAGACAGACAGACAGACAGACAAACAGACAGAGAAGGATAGAGACAAGGAGATTAGGGGCTTGAGTTGGGTGGTCCTCTTAGCTTTTGTGTTTACCTGCATTGATTCTGTATTCTCATGCCTTAATTTTTCACTTTTGGAATCAACTATGGGGGCCTTCCGGTCATTTGTACCCTTCTGCACAGAAAATTGCACTCACTGTAAAAACCAAGCCCTCAGAAGACAACACTATTTTCAGAAAGTGCTTCTGGACTCTTCTGTTTCTATTCTGTTTCCTGAAAAACACAGTAGGGATTTTCACCCTCAGGATGATCCCTGTACTCTATAATTCCACTGTTTTTAGATAGCAAATTTGAAGCAGCCTTTCTCATAAACAAGTACCCACTGAGAGCTTAGCAAATGCAGTTTGACCTATTATCTTGGATTTATTCCTATTTCCTGGTCCTCACTGCTGGTGTCAGTGCTTGCACTTGTTCTGATGGCAGAGTTGTCTAAGAAAAATGAAGCCAAGAATTGATTTACCATCCAGGGCAACCCTCTGTGGAGATAGGCTTTGCTGGATTCATTTATTTACAAGTGGTATATGCCAAAATTAGGCATATATCATATGTTTGCTTAATAAAAAGGGGAAAAATTATCCCTGAAAAATTCTAAAGCTTAATCAGTCTTACAGTTTGCCTTTTCAGCTCTATGTCCAATAAGTTAATAATTAATCCAGTACTGCTGGATGACTTCAGATTAGTGATTTCTAATCTGTGTAGGGAAATTGGTGTCACCTTGCCTCTTCGTGTATTTCAGTGATTCTTGCATATCTCCATTCTTCTGTTCATATCAGCTCTTCAAGCAAATTGAAGTCTTTGGGAAGGAACTGCATCAGTTTCAATATTTTTGCCTAAAAAGAAATTCTATAAAAACACACAATCCCACACACATACATGCATGTGCACCGTTCTCAGAGGGCTCACTCTTCTTCCTGTTCCTCCACTGGTTTTCCTAGTCCAATCCGTATCCATCCTATTTAAAATCTTTTTCAATATATTGGCTAGATTGCTGTTTCGCTGTTTAAGCCAATCTAGAAACATGCTCAGGCCTTTCCCAAGAAAAACAAATCCTCCTATATGTCTGCACTCTGTTATAGCTTTCCATGAAATAGAAGGCACCATTTTATTTTCTATTCTTACCTCTTAACATACTTCAGTCTGAGCTCTTCCCTCATCTTTTACATAACATCGTCACAAGGAAATCATCAGTCTCACAATTTGACGTATCATTAGATACTGTTTCATTTTTTCTGGCAGAAAAAGTAGAATGCATTTTATGTGGCTCATCACAACCTCTTTATTGAATTCTTTACTTGTTTGGATTCCTTCTAAATATATTTTACTGGTCCTATTTTTTACACCTTCCATCTACATCTTTTATCAGAACCTTATTTAACACTGTTCTTTAGATGTCATTCCTTCCATTTTTTTCTCTAAAATCCTACCTTCCCTCTTTTCCATACAATTTCTCTAAGAATTTATTTATTCTCGTTGCTTCAACTATTGCCTGTATTTCAAATTTTAACTAATCTCTAGATCCAGCTTAGATTGACATACTTTGCAGGAAAAATTTTTGGGTCATCATTATCTTTTCAGATTATCTCCATCTGGATGTCCTATATTAAAACAGAACTCATTATCTTTCTCTGAAGTATTATTTTTACTTTATTTGTATTAAATTTTATACATATATCCACTTCAACACACTTTTTTAAAATGACTTTTAGTGTTTTCTTTTCTTCACTTCATTTCCAATAACACCTGTCAGAAAAGGATTAGAAAACATACAAATCCCCAGCACAGTTTTCACAAATGTGCTTTAGACTCATATGCCCACTTTGCTGCTGTGTAGCCTCACCTATATTGGCCACAGGCATTTTAGATTCTACTTATGCCTGCCCCAAACCTGTTCCTTCTATTCCAGTCTTCATTTTCCACCTTCTGCCTTCATCATCTTTCAATCTCACAACTCAGAAATTCATTGTTTGCCTTTAACTTATCTTTTTTTAACTTTTGAACTATATTCAATTAATAGGTCCTGCTTATTTTGCTTCTTTGCTAAAAGGAAAGTAGAGCAATCCTTTTGTCTTTCTCGTGACCACCTGCGATGGTTAATTTTATGTGTCTTGGAACCCTGACTAATACACCATTCCTCCTTAATGATTGCTGTAACTTCCTAAGTTCTCTCTTTTCCTCCAGCTTTTTCCCATTAGGCCAATTCATCTTGCTGCCAGCAGAGCCACTGTCTTAAATACAATCTGACCAAGTCACTTCCGGTTGAAAACTTTTCAATGGTTTTTCATTCCCTTTATGATAAAGTACACTCTTTTCAGTGTGACTTCCCTCTATTTACATCTCTGTCACCTCAAACATACATCTCTGCTACTACATACATAGCCATTATGTAACAGTATATGCATAATTTGCTTTACAAACACCTTATACTATCACTTTTCTGTGCCTTTTCTTATTTTACCCCATCTGGAATGTCTTGTCCTGCTGTTGAGTCACCCTAACACTTTCTTATTCTCTCTCTAGCTAGAGGCATCCTCATTATACAAGACTCCTTACTTGAGTTCCTGCTGTGTACTGAAGCCAAATGAATCAAGACAAGCAACTATCATTAAATGACAACTTATCAAATTAGTCCACTCTAAAAAGTCGTTTTTCAAGTCTGGATTCGATTCCTTACCTATAACATCAATCTGCTTGTGAATCCATTTCTTGCCAATTGTGGGTTTTGCAATAAACATGCAGTGTAAATCAGTTGCAAAGTAAAATTGCAAATACAGCTGAAAAATAGGGTTTCATCAAGTATATGAAAATTATCCTGGAGAAGTGCTGAAAATCACAGAAAAAAAAGAAAAAATTGCAGACAAAGACAGGTAGATGTAGGAAAGGAAAGGATAAAAAAGGGTCTTTAAACAATTGAGGCATCGCTTGACTATTTTTGGAAAAAAAAAGTTCCCTTCATAATTTTGATGAAAAAGTCAAACATGAAATGTAAGACTTGATAACATGGCTTTACGTTGTGATAAAAAAATTTGAACAGATAATCACCACTGGATTCAGACTTTGATGCAGAATCAATACTTACACAAATATAAGCTGTATTTTGTTAAATGCAGGATAAATTCAATAGTTTTTAAACTAAATATTAATTTTATTGTTCACAATGAAGGTTAAAATACATTTTTTCACTATTTTCAATGAACTTCTTTTCCTCATTTTAGTTAGTTTACTTTAAAAAGTCTTTTTTTCTTAGGTATCAATGAGGGTCATCCTTAAGTTGGATTTCATGTACATTCCTCAGTAAATATACTTTTTAGGTAAGGTAATATTTCTGTTTATGTATTTGCTCTCTCTTCAAACACACACCCCATATATGCATGCTTTTAGAGGATAAGTTAATATTACCTTTTTAATTTTTTTTTTTTTTGAGGAAGATTAGCCCTGAGCTAACATCTGCTGCAAATCCTCCTCTTTTTGCTGAGGAAGACTGGCCCTGAGATAACACTGGTGCCCACCTTCCTCTACTTTATATGTGGGACTCCTGCCACAGCATGGTTTGACAAGCAGTGTGTAGGTCTGCCCCCAGGATCTGAACCGTGAAACCCAGGGGCCGCCAAAGCAGAATGTGTGAACTCAACTGCTGTGCCACCTGGCTGGTCCCCATTTTAAATTTTTTATGAAACTGTGTGTCAAAGACAGGACCTGGGACCTAACAGGTATTCAACTAATATCCATTCAGTGGAATTCAAGAAATTCTGCATTCGCAAAGTGATCAATTCAATATTTGAAATTCTTTTCTGGTAGAGAAGAAAGAGTCACAAAGAAAGTATTATGCTTACTCACCACTCAAGGAAAATAACCACATAGGAGAAATATGGTAAATTTTGGTAAATACCAGGGAGAGAGAAGGAAGGAATGGAAACAAATAATAGTTTCCAGCAACAGAAAAAGACGTACAGGAAGAAGCTTCAGCTGTTGGTGAGCATCATATTTTGCTAATGTAGGATACAGTGGATACTCCTTACAGACATTGCGTGTCTTGCTGATTCACACTCAGAATACACATTCATACAAATGTGTATGATTTCAGATTTAATATGTTCACAAAATAAGTATCCTTTTGAAAAAAAATCCCCATGAAATGAAATGACTGTACTAATATGATGATTAAGAGGGCTGAATTTTTTCCCAAAATGATGATATGGGCAATCAAGCAGAAATCAAATACTTCATATTAACACAAGGCAAAATATGTGGATTTGTTTCTAACTTCACAATGATATAGGAAAAAATTCACAAAATTTTCATTAAAAAGTCTAAAATCTCAACATAAAAGTAGAAAGTTCTTTATGTACTAAATGATATGTTCCTAAGGCTTGTGTTTGAAAATTAGGAGACTGGAGATTTTTTTAAAGGAAGATTAGGAATATAATAACTACTTCAATAATTTTCTGGTATCATTTCCATTATAGTGTTTGTATTTTTTATCATAAGCAATGGAAATGTCTTGCTGACATGTGATTTAACAATTTAATAGTGGCAGATCAATGAAACATATGTACAATGAAAATAATTATGCTGATAATGCTTCAAATTGCAGATAGTTACCCAGAGAGAGAAATACTGTTTCTACTATATTTCTTTTAAATGTATATAATTAGAACAAAAACAGATTTTGTGGCAAGTACCATACTCAGAAAATGTGTAAAGAAATTATACAAACAATTGAAGCCCTTAACCATGTGTGTGAATGTATTTTAGTATGCATACAACATATTGTTCTAGAGATGGTTTTCAGGAAAAATACTCCATGTTTGGAGGCCCTGCTTTCAATATCCACACCAATTTATATTACGATACTCTTCAGATAAAGATTCTTGAGAAAATTGTAAAGCATAAAATTTATGAAGTAATAAGTTTTAAAATATCAATTTGTAATCATCTTTCTCCAGATAAGTGCATTAGCTCAGATTATGTTGAAGATAATTTGACTATTATATTCAGGAAAAAAGGAAAGAAGGAAGAGAGGAAGAGAAGGAGGAATAAAGAGAAAGAGAAGGAAGGAGGGCGGGAAAAAGAGAGAGAGAAAGAGGAGAAAGGAGATAGAGAGATGGAGAGAGTGCTCAAGCTGGAAGTAAGAGGAGGAGGAGAGTGAGAAGACTTCGGGAGAGCAAGAGAGGAAAAGAGAGAGCAGGAGGGAAGAAAGAGGAAAAAATGTTACTGTGCCAGGTTTGTTTTTGCCCGCTGCCCAGAAAGCCAAACACACATGATAAGATTTGCAGCAGAGAGACAGTCTAATCACAAGGCAGCCATTCGAGGAACCGAGAGCATGAGTCTCAAATCTGCTTGCCTGATAATAGGGACTCAGGGATATTTATGGGGTAGGGGGGCAAGGTGGTCTGAAATGTGGAGAGAGGTGATTGGACATGGGGAGAGGTGAGTAATTGACAGTCTGCACAAGCGTAGTCAGACTTCATGCCTCTTCATAGGACACATGCTCACAAAATGGTGACGTTAGCAAGATCTAAGGTGGAGTTTTTAGCCTCTTGACATCAAAAGGTCGCTTATTGGACATCTGTGCTGGGTCCACTTAATGAGTTGGTGGTCTCAACCAGCCGGAGTGGACAAGGAGTTCTAATTCCTGAAATCAGCTCACACTCCCATTACCATAGTGACCCCGGCTCCAGGGAGATGTTATCTGTAGGAGGCTAGTGGGAGTCAGATAGCATATTGACTAAGCAGCACAGTTAACAATGGGCGGGTTAAACAGCTAAAAGCTATAATCAGTAAACGCAAAAAGGAAAAAAAAAAGAACCTTTAGTTCCTAGCTACTTAATCATCAATGGCTAACTCTCTCCTGGCTTCAAGAACAAATCAAAATTCTCAGGGCACAGCACCCAGTGCATGCACAACGGATGAATATATTATCCATAAAAACTGATGAGTAGATTAGGATTCCTTTCTTGGGGACAGAATTGAGAGCAGAAAGAAATATTTCAGATTGCCAGTTACCATTACCCATGTCAGAAACACACTCGGACCACGTAGCAATGTCAAGTGAACTTCTCCACTTCGAGCACCTCCTTGGAAACTTTCATGTGAGGTTCAGAGGAAAGAAATTTTCCAATATCTATTTAAAAATTCAGAAGGTTCAGACTGGTTCTATTATCCGTGGATATTCCTTTGCCAGTACTAAGTGAGACAGGGGAAAGACCACAAGAATCAGTGGTCTCAATTTCCTCTCTATTGTCACTGTTCTCTCCCTCCCAACCTTCCTCTCCATCTCTCTCTCCTCCTCCCCACTTCCCCTTCACCCTCTGCCCTCCTCTCTCTCCTCTTGCTCCTAACAAGAGTGTTAACATTTTCTTTTGTTTTGCAATGGACCTTTTTGGCTGTGTGGTGAAGTTTATGGAACTCTTCTCAGAATAATGTTTTTAAAGATACAAACATTCAGGGGCTGGCCCTGTAGCCAAGTGGTTAAGTTCGCGTGCTCCGCTGCAGGCGGCCCAGTGTTTCATTGGTTCGAATCCTGGGCGCAGACATGGCTCTGCTCATCAACCCACGATGAGGCAGCGTCCCACATCCCACAACTAGAAGGACCCTCAACAAAGAATATACAATTATGTACTTGGTGGGCTTTGGGGAGAAAAAGGAAAAAAGTAAAATCTTTAAAAAGAAAAAGATGCAAACATTCAAAAAAATATATGGGATTGTAAAAAGAACCCATTCTGTTAACATGTAGTTATTAAAATTTTTGTAATATGGAAATTTATGTGCTTCCATATTAACGCATTTAATAACATGATACCATGTCATGTTAATAAAACACTATAATTTCAAAATAGTGGTGTGCACAAATGATTTTTAGGGAAATATGCAACAAGTGTAATAGGATATGTAAATATCTGTGACATCTATATCTTTTTTTTTTTTTAAAGATTGGCACCTGAGCTAACAACTGTTGCCAATCTTTTTTTTTCCCTGATTTTTTCTCCCCAAATCCCCCCAATACATAGTTGTATATTTTAGTTGTGGGTCCTTCTAGTTGTGGCATGTGGGACACCACCTCAACATGGCCTAATGAGCAGTGCCATGTCCGCGCCCAGGATTCAAACCCTGGTCACCAAAGCAGAGCACGAAAACTTAACCGCTCGGCCACAGGGCTGGCCCTTGTGACATCTATTTCTAAAACCATAATCAGTATGGTTCTTACTAATATGGTGCACGATCAAGATTCATAATTGAAAGAAATGCTAAATTTCAATGAAAGGGTGATAAAATACACATGTAATTTTTTTCCCGTTCAAATTCATGAAAACTCCATATTCTATCCAAGAATCCCATGGAGGTGATTAGACAATGCTAGTGGCCAAAAGAGCAATAAATCCTCTGTATAGAGGATCCATGGGTCGTTATTCTGTTCTCTTTTTGGTTTGTAAACACCTTTGGGATCTTAAGTAAAGTTATGCAACTTGGGGATTTAACATTCAATTACCATATAGATATTTACACATTTTATTTTTTTATTGTTTAATATTTGGCTTTTATAGTTCAGATCTTTTCTCACAGTAAAAATAACTGAAACTATCTCATGATACTGAAACTCGTTTCTCCGTGCTTTAATACACACAAAATCTAATAAAACATTAATGTTCATATAGTCAAACCAGTAAAGTGTACAATCTTAATATTTCTTTCTCCTTAATCACAAACTGTACTTTTATCTGATTCGTTATAGAATACGATAAAACTTACAGAATTCAGGGTAAAGTCATGCTAGTCAAGGATTTTTTTTGTTTTTGCTGTTCTTTTGTGTGTGTGTGTTTTCGTCTCCCTTAACTTCATTTTGGAAGGTGCACTGTTTGATAGTTGCTGAAATACCACAGCAGAGTGGGTACAAGAGGGCATCTGGTTTCTTGTCCTTGGTTATTGCTCATTCATGTTAATACCAACTGAGTTGTCCATCTTCCTATCTGGTCCTTCATAATTATTGCTGGTAATATTTGGTAATAATTTCATTTTATTCAAATGCATGAACTGTCAACTAAATGATGAAAAGATGATCGATTCTGGAAAAAATGTAAAACTAAACAGAATATGGTAAACATATTAGGTCAATAATAAAAATGCTATGCTCACGTGAAATAGTAAAAGCAAAAACATAAATAACAGTTACATTCACTGCAATCTCTCTCATTTTTTTTTTTTTTTTTTCTGAGGAAGATTAACCCTGAGCTAACAACTGCCAGTCCTCCTATTTTTGCTGAGGAATCCTGACCCTGAGCTAACATCCATGCCCATCTTCCTCTGTTTCATACGTGTGACGCCTACCACAGCATGGCTTTTGCCAAGCTGTGCCATGTCCGCACCCAGGATCCAAACCGGCAAACCTTGGGCCGCCAAGGAGCAGAACGTCCGAACCTAACTGCTGCACCACTGGGCCGGCCCCTGCAAACTCATTTTAATTGCAACTCAAAGTGTCTCCTTTATGAAGCAGTAGCCTCACAGCCTAATATGGGGAGTGTCACAAAGTTCCCATTTTATTGCACTTTGGATATATATTTAGGTCAAGCAAATTTTCACATTATTGCTGACCGTTTAAAACCTCTACATAAAGTTTTTGTAAAATGCCTTGTTATTTTAACGGAAATTAGAAATTGTCCTAGACTAGACATCTACTCATTTAACTTAGATTCTGGCAGCTGGTTTATTTCTAAGGGAAAAAATAAAACTTAGAATACTTGAATTGTGACCCTACCTTTCTTTGATATAAAAAGGAACATCATAGATATTGGACTTCCTGTAAAGATTGTGCTCTGCTCTTGCTACGACATCCATGATTATCTTGGCACAAAACCCCTTTCTCGACATGGCTAATTTGCAATTACAGTCATGTTTCTTTGTAAGAATAATCACACTGGAACATTCCTATGGAAAAGTACCCTGATGTCATACGCAGAAGAAACAACTAAAATTCTCATCATTTATATTCCCAAAACTGTATGTGATCCCGATGCATCCTGTTTTATGGGGACAGCATCATGGAGAAATAGCTAAGCTCTTTAACAACTGCATGTTATTATCCCTCATTATTAGCTACATTCTAGAATTGTTTTAAAAATTAATCAAGGTATTTATAAAATGTCTAACGCAGTAACTAATATTTAATAGGTTGGTAATAGCTCAACCTTTATTTCCTATCTATTCTTTTCTATTGATTTAAATAACAAATTGTGTCCTAGATGAATAATAGTGGTTTGGAATGAGAAGTATTATTCCTAAAGGTCCAAAAGACAGAAAATAGAAACTAATACTTATAAGCACTTTGCCTTTGGCATTATTCTTTATATTAAAGTGACCAAAATTTTTTTAGTTTCCCTACTTTGCCCATGACCAGTTCTGAACCTCCAGTCTTTGGGAAGTAAATCTGCCTGGTTGCTTAATTTAAAACTTCAGAGTTCTCTGGTTCCTCTTTCCTTCTTCATATGTTTCCCCTACCAACTAATTTCTCAACAGTACCTCATGAATTGATCCACTTTACCCTTCCTGTCCACTGTAACTACACAAAACAAATCATGAACACCATTTTCCTGGACTATAATGTATCATATAAGTACAGCGTTTTATATGTCAATCATACCTCCATAAAGTGGTTTAAAAAGATCTTTTAACATCTCTCATTGAAATTCAAACTCAATTACCATAGACAACAAGACCTACAAGATCTGAGTCCTGTCTTCTATGACTTTTTTCCTACCACTATCCTCATTGTTAATAGGTGTTTGTATTTGTGTACATGTGTGTGTGTACATTCTGTTTTGTGATGATGTCCAACTCTTTCTTGTTTGCAGACCTTGTTGATTTAATGGTCTTCAGCCAGGGATACCTTCCCCTGAATCTTTGAATGCCTGGGCATTCAGATAGTCTGTATCTTAATTTATTTGCACATATATATGCTCTTTCATGATGTACACAAATATTAAAGCAGCATTATTTGCAATTGTCTCAATTTAAGTAGACAAAATGTGTTATAACCATAAAATCAAAGTGTACTGCAATAAAAGTAAATGAAAATACTGCTACTCATCATAACATGGATGAAACTTACAAAACTATTGATTTTTGAAGGAAGGCAGACACAAAATAATACATATTCTATGATTTCACTTATTTAACTGGAATATATATAACTGGTAAAATGCATTAGAATTTAATATAGTCTTTCAAGGAGGAGATAGGACATAGTGATGGGGAAGTGGCACAAGGAGGCTTTTGTGGTGTGCAGGTGATGCTCTGTTTTTTGACCTATGTGGTGTTTACAAAGATAGGTTTGCTTTGAGATAATTCATTGAGCTCATTTATCATTAGTGTGATTTTTCTGTATAAAGGTTACGCTTCGATTTAAAAGGTTTATTAAAATGACTGTGTTTAGGTAGTTAGCAGAAAGAATGAAGGCGTCAAGCTTGATTAAGAATACACATGGTTTTGTAATTAGTTGATAGCTACAAAATCCATGTAAAGGATAATAAGAGGATATGTTTTCAGTAAAAGCTGGGATGGGATTGTGAATACTGCATTTTTAATTAGGACTATAAATTTTAGCCTACACTTAATGAAGAACTGTTGAAATTTTTATTCCATTTTGCTAGGTTAAGGACATGTCTCAAGCCATAAATTATTCCCTCCTAGAGAAGATGGTTATATAATTCAGAAATGAAATTGATGAATTAATGATTATTTAAAAATTCAATTATTCAGCCCAGTTTCCATTTTCACAGGCATCTCTGTGTCCTCCCTCCAGCATAGGCAAACAGCTGATTTCTGTCTGCACTGCAGGCCCGGATCGAAGGTGTCTTCACCTACTGCTCTAAACTGGGGAAGCCAGGCCCTACACTCAATTATCTTTCCCCATTGCCATTCGTGAGCAGTTCCACAGGCTTTCCATCTCAGGGAATGAAATCTTGGATACGACTATTTGTGTTTTAGAACAGACTTCTGTGCTCATCTTACTCAATCACTTATTTAATACAGAGGTTGACTCTCTCATGATCTTATTTGGCATTAAATCAGTCTAGATTATTGGGGTTGTCCTCCCATCTCATTTGCTATTTGTACTTTACCCAATATCTTACCACAAAGCTCCTCAGGTCTCAGTCCTAAATTTTCCTTTCTTTTCTCTTTACACTTCCTGAGTCATCCCATCCATTTCCGTGGTTTTACAGACAAATCCTGTGCTGATCATCTCCCCGGTTTCTGGCAGCCATTTCACATTTGTAGAATGATAATCATAACCCACAAATATCTTTAATTTAGCCTTGATGAAATTTGATTAACACCATATGCCATATGCCAATGGCAGAAAGCTTGACAGGATACAAATGCTTTGGAGAATTCAAAGCACTTAACAATTGTTTGGATAGAAAAGTAAGCATATTAATGAATATTTACATACCAGTTTCCATATAACAATTTAAATTCAGTTTTTTGTCTGCCTTGATATCTAAAATATATATTTATAATCTATTTAAAAAACTGCAAAAATCTTTACTGTACTATCACTGTTATTGTTTTGTTTTCAAGAACTGCTGGTTTTTAATCTTGTAACAATGATTGTTAACTTAGAGTTCACTTAGGGTTGTATCTATTTTCTCCGTAGGTGAACCATTTTAATAACCAATATTATGACAACATCTCATTAACTATAACCTCAAGAATCTGTTACTATAAACTTAACCAATTATATTAATAATAAATATCAGTACATAGCTAAACTGCTTTTACTTTTTGAAAATCTCAAGTAAAATAAAATGGTCTAACTCAATAAATTGTATACATAAGGATATCCATATATGTATGTGTTTCATGTATGTGTGTGTATGTATATATACGTACACCTATATATGTGTAGATATATTCATGTATCAAATAATATTTTCATCTAGATTTCTCCTAGTCTTCTCAAAGTTAACCTATTAAAAAGAAACTCAATATTTTGTTCCCAAACTGTTCCTTAGCAAATCTCTCCCATTCTAGTAAGTTGCATTGGTATCTATCCAGTTAATTAATTTAGAAACCTAATGGTCACTCATAATTTTTCCATTTTTCACCTCCCTCATCCATTCCATCAGCCATTCTTCTTGCTCTGTCTCCTTATTATTTAACCCTCTTCATTTTGCTACATTGTGCTTTTCCATAATCTACACTCACACTCTTCCATTTGGTAAGCTCTTTCTTGTTAAAATGCCATAAATGCATTTTCTGAGCATCCAGTTCCTCTACTCTTCACAATTCGTGAACTCATTGTTCTGGCTCGGAAATGCTGTTTCGCAACGTTCTGAGCATAGCTGACTCCTAATTTTATAGTTCTCAGTGCCTCTGTTGTCTTCTGAGGGATTCTAGCCCTCTGCAAACTGCAGACCTGTTTGAATAGCTTTTTCTTTTCTTCCTCTTGCAACATCCTGCTTTTTCCTTCACAGATATTATCAACATAATTTTGTTCCTTTATTTCCTTTAGTAATTTCTAAAATTTAAGCTGTTAGAGGACAAGGAGCCTATTCTATCTTGTTTAACAGATTATTACTAACATCTAGCAAAAAGATACTAATATATAGCATTGAAGGATACCAGAATGTGTCTCCTCAAAATATACCTCTTTGACATTAAAAATTATTTTTAGTTGAAGGCAATTAAGATGCAGCAAATGTGAGAAAAAACTCTCTCTACTCTCCTCTTTTCTGACTAAAGGCAGGGTATAAATTTGCCTTCTGCTGGAGACAGACTCTTGAAAGCCCAGAGGTGGCGTCAGAGGAATCTGCAACAAACCCGACTCCATTAGTTCCCTCCCACGTAATTACCTTCTCATAGGTTGCCACCCTTAGAAGCCTAAAACTGTTTTCCTTTGTCTGGCCATTTCTCTACAAATTCATTGTTCTTTGTGGAAGATGCTGTATAAGCTAGATTTATAATCCTAATCTTTGATTTACTTTTCATTTAACTTTCTCCTCTGTGATGTACACTCCACAGGTTAATAAACTGATTTTCTCTTGTTAATCTGTCTTTCTGTGAGACCACCACTGAAAACCAAAGACGGGTAGAGGTAAAGTTTTGACTCTCCTACGGTAGGTATATTTTCTGATATTTGCTGTAAAAAAACTACCAAAAATTTAGTGGCTTAAAATAGCAGATATTTATTACCTTATAGTTCTGGAGTTCAAAAGTCCAAAATAGGTCTAAAAAAGTAAAACCTAGGTGTTGACAAACAGCTGCATTTGATCTGGAGGCTCTAAGGAGAATCCACTGCCTAGACTTTCCCAGCTTCAAGAGGCTGCCCGCATCCTTGGGTTCATGGCCCCATTCCTCTATCTACACAGCCAGCAACATTGAGTTGAGTGTTCATCACAATGCCATCTCTCTGGTTCTTTCTCTTTTTCTTCCCTCATCCTCTTATAAGGATCTCTGTGATTATATTAGGCCCAGTTGGATAGACGAGGATAATCTCCTCATCTCAAGGTTAGCTAATCAGCAAACTAATTTCATCTGCAACCTTAATTCTCCACCTAGCTTCACCAATTCACATGTATTGAGAAGTGGAACATGAATATATTCGGGGGTCTATTATTTCGCCTACCACATTAGGTCATCATAAGTTTGTTGTTTTATTTTTCAATAAGTGAACAAATGATAAATTTTCCTTTAAGCACCTATTAACCCTCTACTAGAGTTGGTTGAGTAGGTGAGTCAGGTGACATTCCACTACTCCTAAGCGCATATTTAGAATTGTGACCAGAAATCAGGCAAAGAAAGAATTAATGAAATCTGATCCATAACTGAACATAGTCTGTCAAATGTTTTCCGGACAAGGAGAAAACTAAATGTGCTGTTTTTCAGAAGTTGATGTCCAGATGTTGCCATCCTACAGTGAAACTTACATGGTTGCCCCAGGATCCCTGCAAATTGCTCCAGCTCTAAGTGTCAAAAAGTTACCTTGGACCTGTTAAGTAATGGCATGCTACGTTGAGTTCCTTATGTAATGACAATGAACTCCTTACGTAATGCCTGCACATGAACCCTGATTAGGCCCAATTGTTAAACAGTTGTAACATATCCTCTGCACTCTGGTATATCAAATCTCCAACTGCACTAAGCTAGGGGGCATTGCTTTGGGAGCTATCCCTGGTGTTCTCCATTGCATGTTCAAGCAATAAACCTTTTTTCTTTACCCACTTCAACCTTCCTTATGCCTTTCGGCTCCACACTCACCATGAGACAGACCCATTGAGTTCAGTCACAGAATTAACAAAATTTGATTTTTTACTTACACATTCTTTATTGACAAAATTCTCTCCAAAAGTAAACAAAAAACCAAAATTATCTTAACATATAAAGCAGCATGGTGCTGTGGACAAGTTTGGGTCTTGGGGGAAAATAGAGCTAAAATTGAATTCTGTCTCCAGAAATTTTTCAAGTGATTTGTAAACTCATGGCCAACTCATATAACCTCTCTATTTTTATCAATTTCTCAGTACGCGAAATAAGAATGCTATCATTTTTAATACTTCATTCTTATCTATGGGAAGTATTTCAAAGAGGGTAGGTGTCAATAAGTACTACTAGTAGGTGTTGATGATATTTTTGTGGTTATTACCATTACAGAATACCTGCCTGCGGAAATGTTTTCAATAGTAAGAATTACACTAGTTAGGATTGTTAAAATGTCTTCACTCAAAACAACTGTTTTCCTACAGTCAGTGATTTGGCAACTTGTATCTGTCAAAAGTGGACTATAAATAAGAAAGGTCACTGAAAAGATGATTCTGGTTCTCTAATACCCATTCTTTCCTCTCAAATGTTGGTTTCATTTCCGTTAAACATCTGCTGTGAAATAATTTACCATTACAGTTCTGTTTAACTTCCAGCATTTGTGACTCATTCTGCTTTTCTTAATCACTTCCAAAAAAGTAGTCATAATCTGCCTCAATTGCTTGGGTAGAGGAAGCAGAACACATTCATTCCCCTTTGTCACAATTTAAACTGGATGCTATATTATTCTGAAAATGTATCCAGTCATGTTTATAAAAATAATTTTAAAATGATGAAAAGTTAAAACACTCATTTTTACATCCCTTCTGATAACCATGCATTGTATTTAAAAGTTTTTCAAGACTTCAGGGAGACAAATGTTATGATAATTTCTATTACCAAATCCATTCTTTGTTAGTTTTTTCATGTGAATTGGAAAACATAAGTGCCATCAAAATTACTTTTCTCTATAAACATGGGTATTATCACTACAAATATACATAGGTTTGTGTTTTCACTACATTTATAAGTGAAGTTTATTTCACTTTATCTATTTCACTCGTATTTAGTTGATAGTTTGAGAGCCTTTTTCTCAATTCTACTTTTTAAGTTGGTTTTCTTCAAATCTGAGTAATAAATGTAGATGGTTTTAAAGTCATGTAATGCTGTGAGCTTATAAAAAATCAATAGCAGAAATTCTCTGGCCTCTTTTTCTCTGAACATCATCCCACCTTCTAGAAGCAATACTTTTCATTGTTTTAACTGTTGTCATACGCTCATACACTGTTGTGTCTTTATTTACCATGGTGCACATTGTCATTTGGCTTTCTATTATGGAAGATGGAGATTACAGCTTGCTTGTATGCTTAGTCCTTCTCCACCTTATAGTTATTATCAACATTTTTGTTTTTTTAAAAAAACACGTCTTTCAGTATTCTCACTCCGTAATATTATCACTTCATTAATATTTTCTTTATTGCACCTAATAGGCTGTTTAAAATTGCCTAAAAATTTTTCATATTTTATTATAACATTGCTCACTGATCAACAATTGTTAAAAAGGACTCAATATAATTTTACATATAGTCAATCCTCTCAATAGTATCATAGATCTTATTTTTTAGTTTCTTTTGGGAGGAGAGTTGTATTTGGATTTTTTTTTTAATTGAATGTTTAAAAAACGTTCTTCTGCATCTTTCAAGTTTCCTTCTCCATTCAACTTGAGTTTCTATTAGGACTCCTATACAACCCCTTGTCTCGATATTTCCCACTGCTGACGGTGTTGAAATTCTCTTCATTTTTATAATTGTGTAGATATCCACAACAAAGTATATAATAGCTTAAATGGAGGAGTAAGTCTGTGATTTCTTATTTTTTTCTTAAAAATAATCATATGCATAGTTTAAGAATTTAAGAAATTTTATATTTTGTAGTTTTTATTTGAAATTAATGTTACTAACCACAATAAGTAAACTTACTTAGTAAAACTAGTAACAATTTTATATAATGATAGGTATTTTACAGGCTACTTCCATAAGAATGGTTTAATCTAGTCACATTTTAATATCATTACATTTAGAATCATTAAGTGACATTTGCTTTCAACCTGAACCTTATGTAGTAGTATTTCCATTTATTTTATTAGTGAACCTCTGAATCTGTATAAAACCAGTTTTCCATTTATTCATTTCCTGAACCAACTACTTAGACACTTAGGATGAGCTGAGCTGCTGCAATCTTCTTTTACTTCCTAAATTTTTTCACACTTTCATTCTCTGAAACGATTTCACCTGTTCTTTTTTCAAACCTTCAAAATCTCCTCCCACCTCCTGGATCACAGCTACTGACTTCGCTCCTACTTCACTTAAACAATTGCAGTCATTGAAAAGGTATTCCAATATTTTGCTCACTCATCCCTGAAACATCCTGAAGAACTATGGTACCTAAAATTTTGTAACAAAAGTGGTTGCAAGAATGTAACTGTTGACATTTTTAAATGTTAGCATAAGAATTTCTTTTTATGCTAAAAGTCTATTTATTCAGAGGGAAATGAAACAGAGTAAGATTTTGAGTCTAGGCAATATATTAAAATGATAATATAGGGTGCTCAATTAACGGTTGATTTTAGGAATGCAAGTTGGTCCAGCATCCAAAAATCAAACAATTTATTATAATTGTATGTGTTAACAGGGTGAAATAGAAATAGTATATGATGCTGAAAAACATTTGACACAACATGCTATTATTTCACATTAAGTTTTTCCTCTAAAAAGGAATAGAAGAAAATACCTTTAATCTGATAAAGAGTGTCTGCAAAAAAAACTGCAACAAGTACCATACGTTTCAGTGAAATTGGAACTTCCTCTTAGTTCAGAAACTGGGCATGATGCCCGCTTGTACTTAACACTTTACTACAGATCCTGGACAGCGTGAAAAAATGAGCAAAAGTAATAAAACACATAAACATTGGAAAGGAGACAATAAAACTGTAAGTTTTTGTCCATCTTGATTTTGTATACAGACTATTCAAAAAGTTTGCAGATTTGCAAATTTACTGTTATAACCAGTAGACTAATTCAGCATGTTTGTTAGATTGTAGATCAATATACAAACATAAGTTGTGTTTTTACATAATGGTCACAATGATAACATTAAAAACCATATCGAAAATATCAAATACTCATAATAATATGCCATGTTCATATTATTTCAAATTGTCAATCTCCCTAAAGGAATATGCAGGTTCAATGCTATCTTTTTTTTTTAAGTTGTGGTAACATCGGTTTATAACATTATATAAATTTCAGATACACATCATTATATTTCCATTTCTGTGTGGGTTCAATGTTATCTTAATAAAAATCCCAATATTTTTTGTGAAAATGAAAAGTTGATTTTAAAATATGTACAGAAATTCAAAGAACCAATAATAGCCAAGGCAAATTTGAAAAAGAAGAATAAAGTTGACGTATTTGTGCTACTGTATGTCACGCTATATATCAAAACCAACAATAAATGCGAGAGAACGGTGTTGTAAACAGGCAAACATGTAGATATGCCTTTGGAACAAAACAACCTCATTCAAATAGAGTCATCTGGATTATTACATATGCGACAATGCAGTGCAATGGCAAAAGTATGATATTTTCAATAAAGGTGGATGAGGCAATAAGATAAACTTATGGGAAGATTTTTGACCCCTTACCTCACACTATACACAAAAATAAATTGCAGGTAGTATGTAGACCTAAAAGTTAGTGCTAAACTAGTAAAGATTTTAGAAGACAACATAGTGAAAATTTTTATGTCCTTGATGTAGGCAAAGGTTTCTTTAGAAAGATAGACAAAGTGATAAACATGAAGAAAAAAGAGATAAACTATTCTACATTAAAATTAAAATTTTCTGTTTGTCAATATCTATTATCAGTGAATGAAAAGGCAAGCAACAGCGTGGGAGAAGATGCTTGCAATATTTATTAACCAACAAAATCTTGCATCAACAATATACGTATGTGTGTATGTATATACATACATACACATAAATGTGTGTGTTCATGTATATACGTGTGCCACACATATAATCTGGAAAATAATTTAGAATAAGATGAATCAGTTTATTAAAATGGGCACAAATTACTTCACAAAAGTGAATATCCAAATTACCAATGAACTCTTGGAGAGTTCATCAACTTAATTAGTCATCAGGAAAATGCAAAAGATAAAATAAAATTACAAGGAGATATCGATACATATCCACCAGTATAGTTAAAAAATAAACACACACGTAATATCAAATGTTGGCACAGACATAAATGAACTAGACCACTTATGTATGTTGATTGGAATCTAAATTGCTGCAAATGATTTGAACTAATTTTTGACAGTTTTTATTAAAACATTACATATGCATACCCTATCTCACTTTTCTATTCCACTTGAAGGTATAATATATTCCAGAGAAATTGATACATATGCTGACATATCTCTTCAGTCATATTTCTTGCAAGATAAATTAATCAAGATCTGAAAACATACGATCTCACTCATAAGTAGAAGATGAAAACAATGACAAACAAACACATAGCAACAGAGATTGGATTGGTGGTTGCCATAGGGCAAAGGGGGAGAGGACAAAAGGTGTGACTAGGCTCCCATGTGTGGTGATGGACTATAATTAGTTTTTGGGTGATGAACATGATGTAATCTACACAGAATCTGAAATATAGTACAATATATGTCTGAAAGCTATATAATGTTATAATCCAATGTTACTGCAATAAAAAAAAAAAACCAAAAAATAGCTATTAAGAGTATCTTGTTTAACAAAGTAAAAAAAAAAGCAGAGACAAAAAGAAGGAAGTGAGAACAATCTACATATGCATCATATTAGAGAGAATAACTACTTGTATAATTGTATAGTAGCACTTATTCATCGTGGAAGCACACATAGTGGTTATCTCTGGGAACAAGGAAAGAAGCGAGTGGAAAGGAGTAGAAGGTAGATTTCTGGTGTGTTCCTTCTCTTTCATTCCTTTCATTAGCTAGTGTTTGCATGGGTGCATTTTCTTTGCAAAAATTCATCAAATGATGCTACACACTTTAAATTTCTTTGTTACGTATATGGAAATGTTTACTTAAAACTAATACACTTGTAAAAATATTTTCTGTGATGCACACATTCAAAACAATAAAATTTAACTGCAAAATTTGCATTAAAAGCTTGTGTGTCCTCTTCCAATAACGTTATCTATGGAATTCTCCCATACTGCTCACACGCCATGCTCCTCCCTGACAAACACATTTTAACATAATTATTAAAGATAATTTGTGCTGTGACTCATGCAGTTCTAAACACTGTTTCCAAAGTGGCATTATACTCTACAGAAATGTCTCCTCAGTACTGCATTACTAAAAAATTAAAAATGTCATTTAGTTATCTTTATTTATCTGGAGAAGTTATTAACCAATAATCAAAATAACTATGTCCTATCCAAGTTGGAGCAGAAAATATATACTTTTAATTTTCCTGTGCCTTCAGGTGTATGATCTTGGATTTGGTGAAGCTGAAGCAGAAAAAAATTAATGTCCCCACTATTTATAACAAAATGACATTTCTTTTACTATTTCTAAGGTAATTACATAAAAGTTTAAGTATTATTTTAAGTTAATTCAGGAATCCTTAAAATTACTTAAAAAATAAATCCTTTAATATAATTACTAATTCTCAATAATAACAAGTGTTTAAAAGTGCATGTATAGATTTGAGACTCTTAAAGAAATGATGACATGATGACAGTTTTTTCCCAAAAATCTTAGGGGAAATAAATATCCAAATACACAGAAAGAGAACATGAAATCAATCAAACGCATGTGGTTCATTTAAAGAGAAAAGTTAAAAATCAACTTTCATTCAGATGTAGTTTTGGGTATTTTATGGGGTAAATAGATCCTTAAATTTTTAATGATGCACGAATGCTGCTTTTATTTTTTTTTATTTTTTATTTTTTGAGGAAGATTAGCCCTGAGATAACATCTGCTGCCAATCCTCCTCTTTTTGCTGAGAAAGACTGGCCCTGAGCTAACATCCGTGCCCATCTTCCTCTACTTTATATGTGGGACGCCTACCACAGCATGGAATGCCAAGAGGTGCCATGTCCGCACCTGGGATCCGCACTGGCGATCCAAACCGGTGATCCCAGTGCTGCCGAAGCTGAACGTGCAAACTTAACCACTGAGCCACCGAGCAGGCTCAATTTTTTTTTCTAATAACAGCCATCCTAACAGATGTGAGTTGATATCTAATTGTGGTTTTGATTTGAATTTCCCTGATGATTAATAATGTTGAGCCCATTTTCATATACCCATTGGCCATTTGTACGTTTTCTTTGAAGAAATATCTACTCAAGTCCTTTGCCCATTTTACAATCATGCTTTTTTCTTTTGCTGTTGAGTTGTAGGAGTTTATATATATGTATATATGTATCATATATATATATTTTGCAACATCATACATATATTTTGCAAATATTTCCACCTATTCCATGGGTTGGCTTTTCACTTTTAAGAGGTGGTAGCAATTAAGCAGCTTTAAGATGTAGCAATTAGATGTAGTCAGCTGGCCCACACAAAAGTCCCTTTATCAAAATGAGATTTGCATGAAAAACTAGGAACTCATTATTGGCTTAAATACATAGACCCAATCATTTCCAGATCCAAAACACATCTCACCCTTAGGGACAGTTGCACAGACTCATACTTAGAGGGTCTGGATAAGTTCCAACTGTCAGTTCTAATAAGTGATGGAAATAGGGGTTGAACAATAAATCATAAATCTCCCTGACTCTCTGGCGAAATTTTCTCAATACTTAAACTAATGTAATGAATAATTATGAATTATGGCTTCATGTATGTGAAAATGTGGCTGAAGTTGAATAGCCTCGCTGCCACAAGATCATTCCTGATAATGAAAAAGGCATAGAAAATGTGTTTAGGGTATGGGATTTTAGGAATCCAAAACGCAATCATAGAAACAATTTCAAAAAATTAAATTTCTTTAAGTGCCTTTTGATCAAACAAGGAGGCATGTGACGTCAAGTCTCATGTCACAGGCCCATTTTATATTGGCAAAGTCTGAATTGTTTAAGCTAGATGGTAATAAATAGGTAAGATTTTTTTTTTAGCAGAAATCACATTTGTATAGTAAATGATTCACCAACCAAAAGGATATTTAACTGGCTTGCTTAGATCTCTGATTCATTTTGAATTTTCCTAACAGATGCAGATGACTAAAAATTCTGATTCAATTCCATTTTAGCCATAGACCCGTCATTTCACTATTAGCAAAATCTGTGAGATGGGCCTTCGTATAGATGTTAATTCTCACTTTGTCTGCATTGCTCTTCCCCACAGGGTTCCAGGCACTGAATTAGGAAAGATTCTAATACCAGTAAAATAGTTAAGAATGAAAAAGTTACACTCCATTTTAGTGAGTAAAGACAAAAACTATGTCCCAAAATATATGCAGTTTGAATTATAATTAAATGAAAGAAATTTAAAAAAAAATTTAAGGAATACAAATGAAAAGAAAGAGGAAACACTTTATAAAAGAGTGCTTGATTATAAGAATTTTTATGTTTTCATCTAAAGACAAGAGCAGATCACATTTACTGACCCCAAACCAAGATCAAACAAGTCTGGGTGGGACAGGACTGAACCTGATTATAAAATAGATTGTCAAAAGGAGGTAATTAAGTAAGCAGAGAAGCTTCCCAAACTCACCCTGGAATAAATTGAGCTTTAAAAAAATTTTTTATATTACTTTCAAATAATTCACTAGTCTGAAGAGGAGCACTTCTGTCTGAATATAATTGATCATCCTGAAAGGATGATAGCAATGACACTGCTGATATGTGTGTTGGTATAGTAAGTACATAAATATTTATTGAAATACATTTGCAATTAACAGTATTTTTCATCTTTCCTGAAATTAGCTATAAATTAGAAGACAATAAAATATTGCAACATGATAAACTGCAAATAATAAAATTAAGCAATAACACTCTACTTTTCAAATAAATATCATTTGAATTGTGTTTCTTTTTCTGACAGCAGAGCATAAAAACAGTTTTTCTTTCTTGCCTTTTTTGTTTTATTTTTATTTTATTTTGTTTTGTGTTTGTGAGGAGACAGTATTTCTAATTTCCTAGGGAAAATCGAAGAGTTAGTCATTTAAGACAATAAAAATAGCATAGTTTCTACTCGGAGCATCCCCGAGTAATCATTCCTGCACAATGCCATTTTCCTCAAGGTAGTGAGTACTGCAGTTGATGATTTGGGTCTGGAATTATGATGTGCTAATAACAGTGCGTGGCCTGTTACCGTGTGATATTTCCTGCTGCTTTATAATTAGCTCTGTGTGTGGTTTGGACAAGTGGCTGTGTACTTCATGGACTGTTCGCCAGGTAGAACATAACAGCTCCTCGGGAGCCAATTAGCTGGGCCTGTCAAGGCCAATTTCAGCAGTTTTTAGTTTGTAGATTATAAGCCAAAAAGCCATAATTGTGATAAACATATAGAAGAATTCATGTGCTAAGAAATAAGGTCCGCTTTGACAATACGAATTCTTTCCCATTCGTGTTTGCTCATTATTGTAACAAGGAAACATTGCCTGGAATTATCTATGATTCTGAAGTTGCTGGAATGTTTAGACTGCAATGAATAATAATTAACAATTCTTATTTTCAGGACAGATTCTTGATTTTGAATGAAAATAAGAGACCAAAAGAAAGTAAGACTTGATATATCCTTTTACAAAGACAATTAAAATACTTGGTAGAATATATTAAAAGAATTTCTTTAAGAATTGAGTCCATCATAAAGCAACACACACAAAAATGTTATGTTTCATAATGTATTTCTGTTGTTTTGTTTTTATTTTAAGACTAGCATTTTGCACAAATTTATGTCATTCTATGTGAATGGCAGGCCTAAATTTTGCAAAAGGCTACACCAGTAGAATCTGGTAATTTTATATATAAAACTATTATTGTATTAACCTCTTTCTTTCCTAACAGCAAAGAAGCAGTCCATAAATGTTCCCTGCCTGTCTTTTATCCATATATGTATTTTAATCGTAAGTTCAGTATATATTGAATCTTTTTGTACTATCTTCTCAAATTTCCTCTGAATCCAAATATCATCTAATATAAACATTTTATTTAAAAGTTAAAAAATAAAAATTAAAATCTAGATTTGAAGGTAAGTACAAAGGAAAAAAGAGATAACATTTTTATAAATGTGGAAAAGCATTTTTTAAAATGACTTATGTCTAATTAATCATTCTTCATGACCATTTCAATAAAACCATCAATTTATTTAAAAAAAGTTAATTAGGTATCAGACATGGAAATGACTTCTAGAGAAGTTTGAGAGGACTTGTATTTCTCAGTTGGTCTGCATAGTCTATCAGTATGAGAGCAATGGAAGCAAACTGTATGGAAGAAATAAGAGAAGGGAGTTGAGATGAGGGAGATAAAGGGCCAAGTAGGAGTCATGTCATGAATGGTTATGAGTGACATTCTAAGTGTTTGGACATAGTTGTAGGATATGGGGCATTGCTAGGGAATATTTGTAGGAGACATTGTGTATGATCCTCCAAATGCATTTCACGATTCCACATTGTGTAGCAGTAAAGAAGTCTGGGGAATTGATCACTAGCTCCAGAAGTGGGTACTGATCAGTCTTCAGCAGTCATGGTCATCCTGTCTACCTTGCTCTTTTGACACAGGGACGGAAACACCTAAGCAAATTTGGTTTAATGAGAGGAAAGAGAGGTTTATCAGTGGCTCCAAGATGGGAAACCTATTTACCATTAAGATAGAACACTTTGGATGAATCAGAAATCTTGGGTCCCTGACTGCTGCTACAGCCATCTTTCTCTCATTCCATAGGTTACCTTCTCCCTCTGTTGATTGTTTTCTTTGATGCACAGAGGTTTTAAAGTTTGACATAGTCCACTTGTCTATTTTTGCTTTTGTTGACTGTGTTTTTGTTGAATTTATTGTCGGTTTTACAACTAATATAGAATTAAAATGCAGAACAACAAAGAATATGAATAGGAGATAAAAAACATTTAGACAACTGCAAGATTTTTACCTTTTATACAAAGAGATAGAATGTCGCTTGAAGATACGTTGTAATAAGTTAAAGATACATGTTGTAAACTCTAGCATAACCATAGGAAAAATAAGATCAAACAATGAAGAGTAGCTAGGAAATCAATTGTGTACACATAATGGAATACTAAACTACTAGAAAAGAAAAGTCAATCCAAAGGGAGGGAGGAAAAGAGAAAAATATTTTTAATAGAATGTATTAAGATGATGGGCCTGAACTTAAATGCATCAAAAATTAAAATTAATAGAAGTGATGTAAATAGTCCAAATAAAAAACAGCGACTATTAGACAGGATAGGAAAGGAAGCCTAACCTACTTTGATGTCTAGAGAAACACACTTTAAATATACAGATACGGATAGGTTAACATTTAAAACATGGGAAAACAAATCCAATGCAACACTAATGCAAAGAAAGCGTTAGTAACTATGTTAATATCAGACAGAGTAGAATTCAAACAAAGAATAATACCACGGATAAAGAAGGACACTGCATAATTATAAAGGGTCAATTTATGAAGAAGATATTACAAGCCTAAATGTATATGCACCCAACTGCACCCTCAAAATACACAAAACATCATCTGATATAACTGAATAAAGCAGTAGATAAATGCTCAATTATTGTTGAAGGTTTCTCCATTCTTCTCTCAGTGTTTATTAAAACAATTAGACAAAAAATTGGTGAGAGTATAGAACAGCAACACAAATTATCAATCAATTTAACACAATTGACATTTTTAGAACATTCTATTCAACAGCAATGGGATACACATTCCATTCAAATGCACATGACACACGCTGAGATAGAGCATATACTAATCCATGAAACAACTTTCTATGAATGTACAATAATTTAGAACATACAGGGTATCTATTCTGGCCACAACAAAATAAAAATAGAGACTATATGACAGCAAGATTGGATAATTTCCAAATATGTGGAAATTTAATAGTGCAATTTTATATAACAACATATAGATCAAAGCAAAAATGACAGAAGGTATTATTTTAGCAGGCAGATGGAATAATTATTATTCAAGTCTTGCAATAATATTTCAATAGTTTTAATGTACAGTAAATTTGTTATAATATCAACTTTGATAATAAAATTCTGAAAGAAAAAGTTGGGATGATTTTTAAAACTGTGTGCACTTATAGAATGAGGAATCAAGAAAGTTTGAGAGAGGAATAAAGACACATTTTGGCTTGGAAATCCTGGACACAGAATCTTCTAAGTCTTTGAGGTATATTGCATTTGAATTTGAGTGACAGCTGAAATGTTTCAATGTAACTGTAAGTTCTTCTTTATTTTAGGTTTGACTTCTATTAGTACTTTTGTAAGTCAAGATAACTCTATATTGTAATTGTTTCGTGTTAGAAAATTTGTGTAAAACTATATTTATGATGTTTAATATCTAATGGCAAGGAAAATATGTTCTCCATTTTTTACTTCAGGAAATAAGTGTACCCTCTTGTATTTTTTATTTGTGAAGTTATAAGGTGTTAGTTGCCATAAATTTAAAGTAATATAATTTTGATTCTGTGGACTCTTTTTCCTAATATGATTAAAGAGATAGTTATTTAGGAAAACTATGTATCTATTATATAAACCTTATTTAAATGCATGCTCCTTATTAGTTGATAACAGGAAGAATGTAATTTTTTTTGTGAGTTATTAAAAATAAATACTCACAACTGGTACTCAAGTATCCTGATAACAATCTGCTCAATGAGCTGTCCTGTGCCCCTTGACCCTGGTCATTTCCAGCAACCTGGCATTTGACCCTTGAGACTTGTAAGTATGACTTCTGGTGTTGAACTGGAGTGGTAGTTTTTAATATTTTTAAACATATTATTGCCAGATGATACTTATTCTAAATGTGCACGTATGAATTAGAATTAATTCTAAGAGTTCATTCAAAGTAATAGTAAGTGGTAGGCTTCTGTCGCCTATAGTCTTTATATTGAGCTGTTGTTTTCCAGCCATACAATTTGATAGCACTGTTATCTATTTAGAATAATTGCAGCATATCAATTGAATTCTATATGAATAAATAAGTTAGAGCTTCATGTCATGGTATATTATGCTCATTAGTCTTTGATATTTATTCAGTTTTATTAAACATTTCTTACTGATTTTACTGATCAGGTTACAGTGACTTCACTAATATTTTTCCTTTTTATTTGTCCATAACCCTGGGTGTGCTTATAAACAAATTTCGTTTTAGGGTCTCCTGACAGCATATCAGGAACACCACAAGTAGATTTATTTCAGTGGCAATGGATCTTTTTATTGATTTAGTTTTACTTATTAAGAGCTATATTCCATTAGAAGGTCAAGTGTACTGACAAAGAATTCTAAATAATTAAAATAAGATAGGAAACAGCTAGAGACAATTAAACAGCTCATTGTGGAAGAGTTTAGACTTTTCTCGGGGATTTTTCCAAGTTTCCTTTAACACTTTTATAATGTCAATTTTTTAAAAGATTGGCTACTTGCTTGTAAGATATTTTAGCTCTGTGGCTAATTAAAACCTCACAATATTGGGAGAGTATGCAAATAAAATGTTCCTTCTGATGAGAATGGAAGGTCTTGATTATCTTCAATGCAGAGGTTTAATGAAGTTTAGATTTGAAATACTTTTTATTTGAGTTGTTAACAGACCGTCCTCTTATCTGGCTGTTTTAAGGGTGAAGTTGGGCATATTCTTAATAGTCTTTTTTCAACAGAAAGAGATGATTTCATTGTCTTCCGTGGGTTTGAAAGAATTCTGTCACAGTGGCCCAGGAACTGGCCCTGATCATACTCACCACTGATACCCAAGGGTCTTGGTAGTAATCTGAATGTTCAATCATCTAGTATGTGCACCAAGATCGAGGTCAAAGGTGTCTGGCCTTTGAGTCTGCCAAGTATCACTTCTGACAGTATGACCTTTTCCTTGGTGCCAGGCTTTGACAACATAACCCCCAGACCAGAAGCCTCCTCCCTGGAGTTTATCACCAATTGCTCACATGAAACAGCTATGAGAATGCAAGTCCACTGTTCCTGCCTCCAGGCTGCTTAACATTCAAGAGGCTTCCTGATGTCTCACTAGTTACTCAATCCATCACAGTTCAAATTTAAAGCCTTCTGGTGGCCTCGGGTGGACTAAAACTAACATGAAAAAAAGGGGAAATACACACACAATTCAGGGATGTTATCTCTAAAGAGGATGAACTAAGAATATTCAGAGATATGACACATTAATTCAAAAATAAAAATAAAATAAAAATTATTCTCTATAAAGTTTCGAAGGGTGTCCTAGAGATATCAGAGAAGGGATGTCCATCTCCTTTGTATGCTGCAGTGGATTGTCATAGCTATACCACGGCAGTATTAATTACCTTGGAACAGGAAATAACCAGTCTAAGCTGATAATTAGTCTGTTGAGGACAGTCTCATCCTTGGCAAAGATGAAGAAGATTCCTATTGTGAAGCTCTTATGCTTTGTTTAGTCATACATTATATGATTTACTTGAATTTTACAAACATCCATAACTTATAATTCTGTATCTAGCTTAAAAAAAGTGAAAGATTCTTTATCCCTAAATTCTTGTCTTGAAGCAACTTTCCAAAATTAGTTTCTTTGCCGGTAATGTTATAAGTTGAGTAAAACAACATATGCATACACATATATATTTTAATTGATTTCTAAAAACCCAGAATGCTGGACTCACTTTGCAAAAACAATGTTTTCCAGCTCTTTTTCAAAAGCAGACCTCGATGAGTACCATAATTTCAAAGTTTTAAAAATAATTTTCAAATATTTGTTGTAAAATTTCAACGTTTTTCCCTTCAACAGGTATGTTTGTGTGTGTGTATGTGTGTGTTTAAGTATGATAGCTCTTCTCAAGAGGTAAGATACATGAAAGTGAGAATTGTCAGGACTAATAGGATGAAGTTTCTAAAGGTAAACTCTTTAATGATTCCTTCATTAAATATTATAAAATGAGTCTCACTAAATATGCTTAAGTTTACAGGGTGAATATGCTTCAGCATAGATATGTAGTGTTGTTATATTAGTCAGATATGTCATTGAGACCTGCACCAAATAAAAGAAATTTTGATTCTTTGTATTAGATAAGAATTTATCTCTCAGAAAAATCATGCAGCTCCGATAGTAATTAGTAAGCATTTATTCTTCTGACTGTGTCTTAGAAATAATAAAACACTGAAACAATGATAATCCAGTTCCTATTCTGATGGAACAGTAGTAGGATATTTGGTTTTCTTAGGGCAGAGCTGAAGAACACTCTAAGGGGCTCTCCAAGAAGTAAAAGAATAAAAAGCTTGGTAAGAGTTAAGATATGTGGAATTAATATGAAAATCATAAAGTTCTACAGCATATTTAGTGGTGTCATAGTCTCACTAGTTCTAAAATTAATCAAAATAAATGTGAATACATATTTATATAAAGTCTAAGTATATAGACTCGATATAAACATTAATACATATGTAGTACATATCCATAATACATAAGTGAAATACTACATAAATAATACAATACTGATTTGGGAAAAGTCGTTTTAAATGGACTTAAATTTCATGAGATGATTTTAAAAAGACTGACATATTCGACTTCAGACAAATCTGAAATTTCTATTTGTCTAAAAATAATATAAAGTGAAATATCATATACAGATTTATAGAGAATATCAGTATGACATATAACAGATAAAAGATATATAGCTATATGAATATAAAGTTTCTATATTACAGTTATAAAACTCATAATTAGTACAAGAAAAGTAGGCAAAGATTGCAAAGAGTAAATCACAATAGAAATGCAATAGCCATCAAACATATTTAAAAAGTGTTCATCTAACAAATGACCAAATTCTAATGAAACAACATGTTCTCCAATCTTTCACCTCTCACTTTGAAAGAAATTATTTAAAATATATTAACACATATACAATTAAGAGGTATCTAAGTCACAAAAAATTTATTTTTAAAAATAAAGCACTGACATTAATATTAATTATAAGTAAATTCTTTCAGAAGAGAACAGAACAGAAACAGAGGAGGACAGAACACACAAAGTAAGGTCAGTGTAATATTGACAGTAGCACATAACAGCATAAGATTAAAGATGAATTTAGAACAGTAGTTCCAAAAGACATAAATACGAAAATTGTCAACAAAATATTGACAAAATAAACTCAATAATATTTATATAGATAAAGAACAACACATCACGTAAAAGTAGTGTTCCTCTCAAGAATGAAAATTTGTGAGAACTTAAAGAAAACCAAAATAGAATTTTCATTTACATGATGAAGGGAAGACATCTTATGATGCTTTCAGTCGATGGAGAGGAAGTATTTGGTATAATTCTCCATTTGTGATAAAAACTCTTCTTAACCTGATAAAATATAACCACAAAAATACTACAGCTAATGGCATACGTAGGGCGAAAGCCAAAATGCTTTCTTCCTAAGATTCAAAGAAAGGAAGGTCTGCTCTTACCACTTGTATTCAAGAGTACAGAGGGTAGCTTGGCCCGTGAACCAAGACAAGGAAACAAACAAATACAATAAATATTGGAAATAATAAATCACTGGCAAAATAATGAAATTTAGCAAAGTCATATAGGCAAGGCCAACGGACAAAAAAGGTATTTTTGCAGACAAACAATTGGAAAAATAAATTTTAAAAAATAGAATTTACAATAGCATAAAAATACTCAAAAATATATTTAGTAAAATCAGTGTATGACCCTTACAATAAAATTACAAAATGCTGCCAAGGGAAATTAAAGAGTATATAAATAAATGGAGAAATATAAAATATTTACACATCAGACAAGTCAATATTTTAGAAGTTTATTATCCTTAAATTAATGTATAGATTCAACACAATCTCATTCAAAATCTCAGCAGAATTTTTTTTGGGGGGCGTAGAAATCAACAAGCTTATTGTAAAATTTATATAGAAAATCAAAGGACGTAAATAGCCAAGACTTTTTTTAATAACAAATAAAAAATTTGGAGGGCTCAGACTAACCAAAGTTAAATCTAACTCTAAAGCTAAAATAACTAAGGTATTAGACGGTTGGCACAGAGAGACATATAGATTAATGGAATGGAATTGAGATGATTCCAGAAGGGTTAATTATAAATGAACCATAGACTTAAAGATAAAAGCTAAAATTCTAAATCCTTAAAAAGAAAGCTTTGGAGAACATCTTTACAGCATTTAAGTAGGCAAATATTTCTTAAACAGGACACAGAAGCATTAAGTGTGAGAGAAAATAAAATGATAAATTTGACTTATCAAAATTAACACTTCTGCTCTTCCAAATATTTCATTAAAAATTAAAAAAGAAGCCACAAGCCGAAAGTATTTGTACTACACATACAAAACAAATAAATTATCCCCAAAATATATAAGAAAATATCACAACTCAAGAAAACAGACAACCCAGTAAAAAACTGGGCAAAGGATTTAAAAATCCTTCACAAAAAAGATGTTCAATAACGTTAGTCATTAGGGAAATTGACTCAATTTAAAATTAAAATCTGAATACAATACCATCACATATGTTCTAAAATGGCTAAAACTTAAAAGCCTGAAAAACCAAGTGTTGAGTAGGATGTGCAACAACTATACTTTCTGTGCATTGTGTGAGGGAGAGCAAAGTAGTGCAACCAGTTAGGAAAACAGCTTGGAAGTTGTTTATAAAATTAGCCATGCCCTTAACCTGTAGCATAGCAATTCCAATTTCTAGGTACTTACCAAACAAACTTGTGTGTGTATATTTATAATAAATTGACTCACGGCAATCCAGTACTGAAAATGACCAACATATCCCTCCAAGAGTGAGTGGATAAACAGGTTGTAACAATTCTTTCAAAAAGATGCTGCTCAGCAATGAAAAGTAACAAATTACTGATACACACCGACCTCATGGAGGAATCTCAAAATCATCCTAAGTGAGACACAAAAGAGTACACGCTCTACGATTCTTTGCATTTGAATTTCTAGAACAGGAAAAATAATTTATAATGATAGAATTCAAATCAGCTGTAGACTGCAGTAACAAGTGGGGAGGATTTGCTGCATAGGAGCATGAGGGAAAATTTCTGTGATGATGGAAATGTTCTCTATCTTTACTGGGTGGTGGTTCCATGATTACATACACTTGTGAAAATGCCTCAAAAATTTATATTTAAAATGTGCATATTTTAATTTAAATTATATTGGTAAATGTTGGTGAAATACAAATAAAAGCATTAAAGTAGACTTTGTGGATTGACTGCTCCAAAGTCATTCATAATCTCTTTCCCTCTTGACTTCATCTACCTTAGATGTTGAATAAATAGACTTACTTCTTGGAATACCTTGTAGCTATGGCTCATCTTATGGCCCAGTTCTGGCTAATAAGATACGACCTGAAGTCACTGGCAACTGCCAGGAAAGTTTATTAAAAGGAGAAACTTACTGTAAGATCTCCTTCAATCCTGCAACATTTACTGCTGCACCCCTTGCACTTCTGACTTTCAAATGTGGATATGACTGAATTGACAAATCATGTCACAAAAATGAGAACAGAAAAGATACACCAGAGAAGGAAAACAGGAAGATGAGGTATTTAATGACGTCTTCAAGCGGTTAAGAGCCCTAAAAAGCTTAGCTCTGGGCTTAAGACATGACTAACAAAAACCTCTATTGGTTAAAGGAATTCAAGCTAGGTGTTCTTTTGCTTGTAGCTGAATGCACAACTTCCTGTGTAAAGAATGTAGTCTATGACTCAGTAATCTCCACACTGACAACTAAGATAAAGAAAGAAAGAATACTGAGTTTTTGTGTGTTTTTCTCTCTCCTCCTAATCTTGTGGGAATAAATATATGGTAAACGTAAAGAGGAAAACAACAGCAGCAACAACAAAAACAAAAACATAAAAAATAACCACTAAAAATAGATTTTAAGTGGCTTAGAATTTGGGGATGTTTGTTAAAGATTTTAAAGAAGTGTCATTTGTTAAAAAAGGAAGAGTAATCTTATGGGAAATGTATTTAGATTAAGCCATCCATAAATCAATTATCCAAGTATTATGCATTTGTAATAAAATCTATCAAAGAAAAATTGCACCAGACAAGTTAAACAGGCAAGGAAGACTTTACTCAAGACTATTGCAATACGGGAGAGAGACTGAATTCAACTTCAGTGAAACAGGAAGGAATAGAATTTTTAAGTGCTGGAATAAGCTAGTGGAAGTGTGCTAGAGGATGTGAGGGCTGAGTTGATCAACGTGATTAGGCCATATGTGTTTGCAAATTGGCTCAGCGACTGGGAGATTGGGATACTATTTTCCTCAGTGATTACATTGCAAAGGGATGACTCCCAGGTCTTTGAGAAAGATAGCCCTGGATTGTAAAACTGGCAAGAGGTTGAGAGAAGATTTACATCTCAAAGGGGCGAGAAAGAATTCACAAGTGCAAATTTTCAAAAGTAAATGCTTTAAGGAAAAGTGATCAGGAGCCTAGAGTCAGTAAAAATCTTGTTGAAAGTTTAGTCAAGGTCAGGGGAGCTTTGAACTGTCTTGGTCAAGTGCAACTCAATTTATAAGTTGGAGACAGCTCATAATGTTTCTATCTACAAGTATATTCTGGATGAAATGGGGAAGAGAAAAGAGTAAGGGTTCTTCCTCATTTAATCATGGCCAGTTTCTGCTTCTTACCAGAGATAAAGTGTACAGATGTCAGCCTGGCCAGTCACTTGTTATTTTGAGCAGATCTAGAGAAGAAACTTGTGTTTTAGCAGAAAGACATCTGAGCATCTTTCCTCTCGCAAGAGTTGGTAGCTAACACGCTACCTTCACGCCTTTGTTTTATATTGCAGGCTTGATATAAATATTCATACAGTTTAGGAAAAATATGACCCTGTAAATACTGTGTCTCTGAAGAAGGAATGAGAGTACAAGTGTATACAAGTTGGAGGATCAAAGAAGAGCATAAAACACAAATGATGGCGATTATACTAAAATTAAACTTGTCGTGTCCTCTCTTGCGTGATAAAGTGTTTCTCTTGCATGGCAAAGCTTTGAAATAGGTCCATGCCGAGTCATACTATGTTAGTGTAGGGGAGGAAGACATTTCCTCTTCCCAAATGGGGGTTCGTCTGACCGGAGAACGAGTTAAATTCACATGAGACAGAACAGCAAGAGAAAATTAAACAAAGCTTTATGAGGAACCATGGCCTGGGGCCTTTCTTCCCGAAGGAAGAAAGGGCACCGAAGAAGTGGGGTGCACATAGTGGTTATATACCCCCAAACAGGGTGTTTCACATGTGATTGAAATGTCCCTCCCACAATAGTCACAAGATTGCCCTGTCGGCACATTGCTTGATGCACACAGCAGGTAATGGTCTGCTATCTCGGTGGGTGTAGCAGGAGGCAAGTCTATTGTCTGGAGCTGGGCGGTCACAGGTGAGCACAGCAATCAGTTCCTAGCCTAAGGAAAGATGCTTAATCCTTAAAGAAATGCCAAAGTTGGGAGGGAAGTCAGTTACAGGAGGTTGCCAGAGAAGCACAATAAAATGCAGATTTAAGTCCTTGCCTTTGGTATTGATTAAGAGTTTCTAGAGAGAAGGTCATCTCCTTTCTTCTTCCTGGTACAGAGAGGGAGGCACCTTTTACAGATAGAGATTTATCTTACAAATGTAAATGTGTCCTAAGGAAGGGCAAGTTCCATTCTCCTCAGAGCCTCCTTCCCTGTCCCAGTTTATCAAAAGCAATCAGCCTCAAATAATCCTGATGCCAAAGAGACATAATCTTGGGGTGGCCAATTCCAGGTCCCCACATTAGGCTGAAATCATCTGAATTTCTGTCAGACTTGGCAATTAGATCTCTGATACTCGACCTATACTCACCTAGACTTTCCAGATGTCCCGTCTTCTTGGTGCTACATTGTTCTTGAAGGTGATACAAATCTTACACTAAATTGATCTGGGAGTACTAATGCTTTTGTCCCTGGTAGCCGTGGTTTATTCTCTGGCTTAATTTATTTAAAGTCAGGGAGGCAGAAGAAGTCTTTTAGTTGCCAGGAATAAAACCAAACTCTTAATAACAAAATATTTAGGATTTCTTTAATGTAGGTGATAAATTATGCTACGAGGGTTAGGAGCACACACTCTTGAATTAGGCTCACTGTGTTTGCATACCCGCCCAGCCGCTTCATAGTTGAGTAACTGTGGGTAGGCTACTTTAAACTCTCTGTGTATCAGTTTCCTCTTTTGTAAATGGAAAAAATAATAACACATGCCTCATCAAGTTGTGAGTATTAAATGAGCCTGAGACATAATATGTATTATATGAGTGTTTATTATTATTATTGTCAATGTTACTTTTACAAATTCAGTACCATCTGACTAAGAACCCATCCTGGTGTATAGGTGAGAATAGAATTCCCAAGGACAAGCTGTCCATTTGTTTTCTTTTGCCCAAGCAGAAGATGTACAACCTAGCAAGGGCTGCTTCACACGTTTCTTATCATAAAGGGTGGAATCATGCTGAAACAGCAGCTCTTGGAGTATGACCTGAATTAGTAGGATCAGCAAAAATATACAAGATCTTCTTCTTCTCTCCAGGAATCTTATTATTTTGAACACTGCATGACTAGAGATGTGCTTTTTTTTTTTTTTTTTTTTGGTAGGCTATGTATGAATAATGGGATAAAAATTTGAATAAATAGAAAGTACATAACCTTTCTCTTCATCCATCTTCTGAGTTTTACTTCATCCCCAAAGTGTTTTCCTGAAGTGAGGAGATATGATAAGTTGTTTGAATACCTTACATAATACCTAATATAGTTAATTTTAAGCGTCACTCTTTTTCTAAAAATTATCATACAAAGCTATTGGCTCATGTCTCCACTTCTCTGCATTTCCTCAGTGGCCAGCTCCTTAACCTCCCCTCACAAACAGCACAGCAGGTACCTAGCTACTTCTCTCACTAATTTGTGTATATAGTTTCAGATGTGGTAGTGTTGAGACACTGCAAACAAAGACAGCCTGCCTCTTAAGAACCCACCTGAGAATCTTTCCCCTAGAAGATTTCAGATAAATAATAAGGTAAAATACAGTGAATGGGGAAAAGCTTTTCAAACTTTGAAGGCTGTATTGTCAGCTGTGAGTTGTAAGTTTACTTTCTGTTAATATTTATTCATCATTAAAATATTTCAAGGGAAATAAAGGGACCGCAAATAGTATAGCTCATACAAATTAACTGTAATTGCCCAAATGGAGAATATCTCATTACCTTCTAAACTGAGTAACTACAACATAATTGAAAATACAGTAATTTGCTCCTGATTTTGTGATCTCTTTTCTACTGTTGTGATGTTCTTACATGCTGAATGCAAACCGGTAGATTTTTAAGAGATGCATAACAAAACGGGAATCAAATCTGCTTCTTTTTGTTTTCCATTTTATTCATTTTAGTTTTGGAGGGTACAAACATGGTATTTAAAAACTTCTATTAATTGTCCTATTTGCTTTAAAGTGGTAAATCTGGAATTCCTGTAAGTTCTATGTGTCTCCTTTCAAATTCGTGGTTATTTTAGTTTTGGTTTTAACACGTAATAAACTTTTTTATTTTAAGATAGTTTTAGATTTACAGGCCAGTTGGGAGAATATTACAGAGAATTCCTATATATTCATGTTCAGATTTGCCTATAATTACTGGGGTGTATTTGTCACAACTAATGAACAAATATTGATGTGTTATTGTTATCTAAAGTTCAAACTTTATTTGAAGTTCCGTAGTTTCTACCTAATGTCCTTATGCTGTTCCAGAATACCATCAACATTTAGTTGTGATTTTCCTTTAGGATTTGTTAGAGTGTGAAAGTTTCTCAGACTCCCTTTCCTTTGATGACCTTGACCATTTTCAGTAGTACTAGTCACATATTTTGTAGTATGCCCTTCAGTTTGGGCTGATCTGATATTTTTCTCATGGTTAAACAGTGGCTATGGGTTTTAGGGGTGAAGACCACAGAGGTTAAGTGTCATTCTTATAAATTCATATTAAGGATACATACATGCTATGCAATCAATATGACTCTCTCTGCTGTCCTTTATTACCCAGCTGGGGTAGTGTGTGTCAGGTTACTCAACTGTAAAACTATTAGTCTTTTAGAAGAAAGTTACTTTGCTCATTTGATACTTAAGGGATGGGGAGTTATGCTCCACCTTCTGAAAAGTTAATTTCTTCAAAAAATTTTTGGAATTCTTCTCTTCAGGAAATATATCACTTGTCCCTTATTTAGTTCTTCAATTATTTATTTATATCAGTGTGGACTAATGGATATTTACCTTATATTTTGATTATATATTTATATTATATAATTTCCCTTATTGTTGAAATTGTTCAAGGCTTGGAGCTCTCAGTAAGCTCCTGTGTCTCTTTGTTACACCCTCATTATTGTGATATATTTGCTTTTGCTTGTTTTATTACCATTTCCTCACTTCCTGGGACTATAAGATGCTCCAGGCTCATCTTTTACATTCCTTACCTTAACATTAGAATTAGCCATTTCTCAAGGAGTCTATATTCCTTTTATTGAAGAATGTTGTTAGAAACCAAGATCTGGGAGCTGGATGTACTGTTGTTACCAGGGTGTTGGTGCGTTTAGGGTCTTTAGTGGACACAGCTAGGAAATGTATTTATGTATACTAACCTATCTCTCCATATGTCTGTGCCTGTATTGAGCTAAATATGAGTTCACTCTGAGATTTCCAAATTTTACGCCATACAACATGATTCATTTTAACTGATGCTCCTTGCTTATCTATAACCTCCCCTTCAAACAGTGAGACATTTGGATTTTGCTATGTCAACCATTCATTTATTTGTTCAGTCCTAATAGAGATGTTTAGTGGCTTCAGAATTGTTAACCCATACCTCCGTAGGAAACAACTTACCACCTGGAGTCCAGTGTTTATATATACTTCATTCTGCATTTAGTCTTAGAGTCTCCACTCGTTTACAAAGTTACTTAGTGCAGTATCTTTCCCCCATCACTTGTAATGAGGTTATGTCAGAAATTTGTAATACAGTTAGATAATTTTGCCACAGTCTACATTCCCTATTGGGGTCCCCTCACCTCTTGATCTTTTTAAATTTGTGCACACTTAAGGTTCACTCTTTATATGTATATAGTTGGTTTTGTTGTTGTTTTACTCTGCTTTTGCTCTCTTGTCCCATGACTCTCTCAACTTCATCGCATGGAGACGATCAGGTTTGGGTGAGACAGCCATCCCTGAAGTCTCCTCTTCCTGAGCAATCTCGCTCAATTGAAAGTGTTAATTTCACAAACACCTACTTAGGGACACATTGTTTAATTCACATGTTGACACAGTAGAAATTATGGTCACATCCATGATTTATTCCAGCTCTGAACTATAATCATACATCTCTCAAATGGCTTTTCCCTTTCATTTTATTTTTTGGTGTTGGAGATGTAGTTGCCACTTCCAATAATATAAGCCCCCAAATTAATGGACTTTTTTTTCAAGTTCCTTTCTCTTCTATTTGTAAATCAGCAATTGCTTTCTGTGTTTGTTCCTGTTTTTGTAATGACTCGACACACATAGCCAATAATAACCCACATATTTACTAATGTTCTGTCTTCAAACCTCTCTGTAGAGCTACAATTTCATTAGGCGCATGAACTGCCTTCCAAGAAAGCACAGAAGAGTTTATTCAATGTTTCTATATCACCAAACCATTTAACCTTTCTTCTAACCTTCTTTACTGTTTCGTCAACATCCATAACTCAGAGGTAATGTCTTATATAACAAAGATTTTCAAAGTCCTAGGAAAGATTCCTTTGAAATAATATATTTCGATAACTTCGTTTTCCAGTAATTATTTCTATGTTCCTTCCCCATGATGCTATCATCTTAAGAGATGACTTCTATATGGAATTGGTAATGAGAAGGTCAACTAACCTTCTCCCATGTTGGGCTCATGACTCACAGCAGGAAAGTAAGAGGCTCGCCTTGAAAAGGCATCAGGAGAAACAAGATTCTCCAGAAGAACTAGGTTCCCCTCAAAGCAAAAATGAGAAGAAAACATTAAGAGAAGTGGCTTAGGATAAAGAGTGAATGTTCTAATATAAGATCCTCGGTTCCAAAGGGAAAAGTGAAAGAGTCTGTGAAAGCAGAAGGGGTTGAGAGACGGATTCTGATGAGAGTTTGTATAGAGAAACAAGAAAAATAAGAACCTCATATTGCATAGTGATGGATAATTTAGTAAGATCCACTCCTAAAGGTGACTCAGGTAAATGAAGACATGATACATTTTGAACTAAACAACACAGGAATCAAGCAACACAATTATTTGCGATTTCTAGGCTGCTGGGGTCATCACCAAGGGAAAGAGATGACTCCTCAGGACACTCAAAAACTAAACCCTGGGACATGTTTTTGCAGTAAATAAAAATGCTGTGCCATGCATAATGTTTGGCACGTGATTTGCTCAAAAAATATTTGTTAGATGAGTAAATCTAGGACACAATTCAGATAAGGCCATCAATGACAAAAACGTTACGTGGAGACAAAGAAACATTGACTTTGCTGTTGGAGAAGTTGATTTCTGACCTCAGAGCTGTGGCTTCCAGGCCTTCTGATCTACAATGTGTGACCGTACTCTACTGGAACTTTTCAGTCTGAAATGAACAGAAGGAATTACATGGTTTCCAAGCTTCTTCTTATGAAAATTTTGCAATTTCAATAATTCCCTCCATCAATCATTCACAAGTGAATGAGTTTTCTTCCAGTTTGATATTTGTTATGTTAAGGAAATAAAGTGAGGAAAAACTACAAAATTTGCATCTTTTCCAACCTACAGTTTGCTGCTGTCCGTTCCTTAGTCTGTCATGGTACTCTACACCACCAGGAGCAATTATCTTTGTACTAGCAAACCCCACTGTTAGTCTGGCATGGTGCTACTCACCTACAGTGCTTCTAATTACTGATGCATTTTCCCTTTTGCAAAATGTCAGACAGTGTTTATGTGTAATCATCTGGTTTGCCACCTGTGGCTACTCTATCCACTGGTACAAATATGGATGGTCGCGAATCTCCCTCATTGTTTCATTTGAGCCTCCGAATCCCATGAATTCTTAGAACAAAAATACTGGGTATCTATAATATTTAAATTATGTCTCCTAATTATCTCAATCAATTATGCATCTGGTTGTGATTACTAAGCCTAGGAGGATGTTGCCTGATTGGTGATTATATAGTAATTTTGTATTTTTCCATTGATTATGTTAATTTCCTTTATATCATATTTGATGATTGTACTGAGTGAAAAATTGCTAGCACCTGCCTCTCATATCATGAAGGATGCTTGGCAAATATTATTGACCCGGATAGTTTATTTTGCTTGTAGATTTTACATAAACAAATAGTTTTAAATAATACATTTTTCCACAACAAAATTGTTTTGTCCTTTGGCATTTTTTGTCTATGTAATTTGATGTATGTATAAATTTAGGTGATAACGCTGACAAGAGGAAAAAATTTGTGTAGGGTAAATAAGTAGTTCAGAATTAGGTCTTTTTTTGATATTTTTACTAATATACAGCTGTTACACTTTTATTTCCTCCTTTCTGAGTTCCAAACTAATACCTTCCATTATTTTTCTGGCATCTTTACACTGAATTTTCAGGTGAATAATGATAGCATTATCCTAAAAATGAAATACTACATCTACTTATACTCAACAAGCATTTTTCATGTGTTAGTTCATTCATCCGTTTGTTTCCTCTTTAAATACAAAATGATCCTGAAGTTTTTAAAGCTTAATTCATTCCCTTTCTCTACACTGTGTAGCATAGGAGCCCATAATTTGGAGACAGACTGTCCAGGTAGAAATTCACTTTTTAACACTTCATAGCTACATGATCTTGACCAAGTTACTTGAAATTTCTCTGCTCCTTCCTCTGTTCAGTTAGGGTGATAATAATCATAACCACCTAATGGAACTAATACAAGAATTAAAGTATATGAAGTTAGCTGCTTTTAAAAGTCTGGCACATAACAATCATGTGAATAATCTACTATGAGTCAACTTTGTGAAACTCAATTTGGTGCAATAGATTAGATAGATAGATAGATAGATTAGATAGATAGATAGATTAGATAGATAGACAGATAGATAGATAGACAGAATTTTCCATTTTTTCTGCCATTTCACTTAAAAGGAAGTTCAGTTTCAGTTAGCACTTTTGGAAATGGACATATAAAATAAATTCCCTTTGGAAAATGACTGTAAATATCTAAGAAACACATACCCTTAGTTCTGTGTGTTAGACCTAGTTTTGAAATCATATCCCAGATCTAATAATTAGAAATTTTTATATAAGTTATGTTTGAATCTGACCCTCGTTTTGATTGTCTGTTACTTTTTCCACTCTTCTGAGAAGGCAGCTTGCTTTGTCAGTCTTCATCACTAGTAAGATTGCTTTTGCTCATCTGCTCTTTTTTTCACGCAAGATTTCTCTGACACTATTTGGATACTATGTGTAGGTTCCCTATCATTCATTACATTTCTTTGTTGAGACAAATAATGAGCTAATTTTATGGTTTTATTTAAATTTCTAAATTAAATTGTTTTCCTAGCAAGCTTCTGTTTCTCATTATATGCCTCCCCCTCACATAACCTGTTTGGTTAGTGCAGCTGGACTCTCAGCATTAACATCTCTCTGTTAGGCAAACACTAGACTTCTCAGTCTGCCCCCTTCCACAGTGCCATGTGTGTGATATCTTTATAAAAATATATTCAAGTTACAAATAAAAAGTTATTTCCAAATAGGATTTTATATGTATAACTTTAAAACAAGATTCTCCCTCAGAAGTAATATGGACATTCAGCAATAAAAGATGAACAACATCAATAAGAATCGTTCGTATCTGAACATTGATCCTCTCCTTTGGTCTGAGAATAGGGCAAAGAGCGACAGTATGTTATAATCCTCAACGTTTTATCTTCAAAAATGAACTGATATCATGAAGAGGTATAGCTACAAGTTTGAATATAAATCAAACTATTTATTAGTAAGAACTCGTAAATATTAGTATCACACAAGACTCTTTCTTGACGAGTGAGCGGGAGAGCTATATCAACACCTTGCAGCTGATAAGCCTCCCAGTGCCCCCTCTCACGCACGTGGACGCACGCACCTCGGCTCTGCGACAGCTGTGCGCACAGTACTGCACTTTGTCAGAATCAGTGTGACCTGGAGACTGGTTTATTAACCATAAATACTTTCCATCTCTAGCTATTAATCGTAATTCTTTTTCTTTTTTTTTTTTTTTTTTTTGGCTCTTTGCCTATATGGATTCTATGAATTTGTTAAAACAAGGAAAAATTCATTATTAGAGAAAATATAAACGAAGAACATTTTATCTCATATGTATAAATAAGAATTAATCATATATTAAATACCATTTATTAAGATTTTCTTAATTTCCAGATAAAGTTGTTGGTGGTTTTCATATATTGTCTCAAGTGGTCTTCACAGCAACTTCCTGAAAGAGATGTTTTCATCCTGATGTTATCTGTAAGAAAACTGAGTTTTATAAAGCTTAATTACATTGTACCAAAATCATATCATTAAAATTCCGTTTTCTATTGCTCCAAAATATCTGCATTTTCTACTCTGCTGTGTTATTGCTTCCTGCTCTCTTGTGTTATTCTATTTTCTTTTCTTTTTGTTAAAATCTAAGGAATAGTTTATGAGAGCCTTACAAACTAATTAAAAATATCATAGTGTAATAAGAGAACAAATTTTCTGTGAAGACATATTTAAAAATTTATCATTATAATAATCATAGTCATCTTTGGAGGCTATGCAATTAATTAGATACTTCTTCCTTTACTTAAAACATTTTTGGAACTCTTCTTTGGGCGGGATATTCAGAAACCATTTACTAGTTGCCAAATAAAATTAGTCTCATAGCAGTTCATTTTGACTCAATTCATTGTTTTGCTCAATTTGATAACCATTTTTTTTTAAAAAATCTGACTCAACTGTGATAGACTTTGGGTGACTCTGACCTGCCTTTCCGCAGTGACTACAGATGGAATCCTCGCAAAACTAGCCTTCTTGTCAAGGAGTGATGAAAATCCCACTCTGCAGAGAATCTTTGGGAAAAAGAATTAAAGAAAGAGTTTAGATGATATTAGTTTCCTAAAGAAGTCAAAGCAGATTGAATATGGTTTCGTGGGACATCAGAAGTGACAGATCTCAAAACTGTTTGGGGCTAAGAATTGGAGAACGCAGCCATGAAAGTTAATATGGAACTCCTGTGTGATGTTTTTTCAAGTTTGTGAGGTAAAATTCATATGCAGTACAATGCTTGCTTTTAAAATGACTAGTTTGAGGAGTTCTGACAAAGGTATGCAATCAGGTAACCACCAACACAATCATGCTATAAACATTTTCATTACCCCAAGAAAGTTTTTATGTGCCCATTTGCAGTCAATCCCTGTCATCACTCCATCCCCTGGCAACTCCTGGGTTTGAGAGTTAAACTATATACAGTGCTTTCTCTGAAGCACTTTTCTCACTTTTATATTTGTCTCAGGTATCTTGTTATCTCTCTTGATCATTTACTTTAAAAGACAGAAAAAACTTTTATGACCTACAGTGTATACCCATGTTTTCTTTGATGTTTTTGTTAATATGGATCACTTATTGATATCTCTGTTGCCAGAAACTATTAAATGATTCTGACTAGAATTTCCTACATAATGCATTAATCACAGTTGAAGCTCTGATGCTTGGTCCTATTATAAAAACACATCACAAGACAGAAACTAACAATCATTTATAACTTTCAAAATCACACAAGTAATTTACATATATTCAATGAGTACTATGAAAGGAAAGTTCAGTTCAAAGCAATGTTTTATAATCTCTATGTACACGGATAGCTCTTCTTTGAACTTCTGTATCCTTTGAAGGGGAACCATATTGAGTGAATATATACTATTGTTTATTTGTGACCACAAAGTCAGGAATTATTCTTAGAATGAAGGATAGAGCATTAAGTTGTGAAGACAAAAATCTCTACCCTCAAGAAACTACGCTCTTTTGGCTCAACCACTGCATTTTCAAAGACTGTGGAGTTTGCGTCAAAGCCATGGCTGCCTTAGTCAGAGTAGCCTGATTTTGAAATCTATCTGATAATAACTATAAGACACTACAAAGTCGCTTATTCTTCAAGGCCTCCAGGTTCCCAGCTATAAAATAGAACTATAGATACTTATATTATTATTGCAAAGAGTAGAGATATGGTATGAAAGATTGTTTGAAAAATGTTGAGGGTGTAATGAGCTAATTTTATGGTTTTATTTAAATTTCTAAATTAAATTGTATCAAAGGATAATCATTTTAATTTATTATCATTAAACAGATTGCATCATTTAATATTCAATAAAATGCTAAGTAGAATTATCTAAATTTACACTTTAAAAAATCTGAAAATTTCTAATATAAATAATTTGAAAAGATTACGTCAGTGAAGATAAGCAATAACATTTTTAGTATTAAATGGATTGGTTTTCCTGCATACAGTAGATTCTAATATGCATAAATTTATGGGTTTATTCAATTCCATTTATATACACATCATTTATTGTTATTTTTTCAGCTTTACTGAAGTGTACCTGACAAATAAAATTGTTATATATTTAAAGTGTACAATGTAATGATTCGTTATAGTATACATTGTGAAAGGATTCCCATCATAGAGTTAATTGACATATCCATCACCTCACATATTTATTTATGTATGCATGTATGTACGTATGCATTTATTTGATTGGAACACAAGTTATACTCTCTTAGTAAATTTCAATTACATAATACAGTATTATCAACTACAATCTTTAGTTATAGAATAGACTATCAGACCATATTCATTTTATAACTGAAAGTTTGTACCATTTGCCCAACATCTTCCCATTTCTCCCAACCTTCAGCTCCCAGTAAACACCGTTCTACTCTGTTTCTATGAGTTTGGCTTATTTAGATTCCACATACAGTGAGAACACATAGTATTTGTCTTTGTCAGACTAGTTTCACTTGGCATAACGCCTTCACCATCCATGCATGTTGTTGCAAAGGCAAGATTTCCTTCTTTATCATAGCTGAATAATATTCCATTATAGATAGATAGAGGATGGATAGATAGATAGAAAGATAGGTAGATGTGTGTGCATCTATATCTACATCTGTACATCTCACTTCTTCTTTATCCATTCATCCAGTGATGGACAGATAGGTGATTTTCATATCTTGACAATTGTGAATAATGCTGCAATGAATATGAGAATACAGATAGCTCTTCAAGATAGTGATCTCATTTCCTTTGAATGTATACCCAGAAATGTGAGATGGTAGTTCTATTTATAATTTCTTGAGAAACGTCCATACTATTTTCACAATGGCTGTACCAGTTTATATTCCCATCAACAGCAAGAAAGAGTTCCCTCTTCTCTACATACTCGCCAGCATTTTTTATCTCTTGTCCTTTTGGTAATCAACATTCTCAAATGTGTGAGGCGATATCTTATTTTGGTTTTGATTTGCATTTCAGTGATGGTTACTGATGTTGAGTAGCTTTTCATGTACCTTTTGGCTGTCTGTATGTCTTCTTTAGAAAAATGTCTATTCAAGTCCTTTGCCTATTTTTTATTGCTTGTTTCTTTACTATTGATTTGTATGCGTTCTTTACGTATTTTGGATATTAATCCCTTATTGACTATGTGATTTGCCAATATTTTCTCTTATTTCATAAGTTCCCATTTCATGTTGTTGATGGTTTTTTTGATGTGCAGCAGCTTTTTAGTTGGATGTAATCTCACTTGTTTGTTTTTGCTTATGATGCCTTTGCTTTTGGTGTCAAATCCAAAAAATCTTGCAAGACCAATTTCAAGGAGATTACCTCTACGTTTTCTTCTAGGACTTTTACAATTTCAGGCCTTATCTTTAAGTCTTAATCTATTTCAAGTTGATTTTTGTGTACAGTGTAAGATAGGGGTCCAATTTCATTCTTTTGCATGTGGATATCCAGTTTTCTCAGCACCAATTATTGAACAGACTATCCTTTCCCCATCGCATAGCATTGGTTCCTTTCTTATAAGCAAATCGACCATTTTTGCATGGGATTATTTTGGGATTTTCTATTCTGTTCTATTGATCTATGAGTCTGTTATTATGCCAATACCATAGTGTATGGATTATTAAGGCCTTGTAATATAGATTGAAATCAGGAAGAGTGATGCTCCCACTTTATTCTTCTTTTTCAAGATCGCTTGACTATTCAGAGTCTTTGGTGGTTCCACATGAGTTTTAGGATTGCTTTTTCCTGTTTCTGTGAAAAATACCATCAGAATTTTTATAGGGATTGCATTGAATCTATACATTGCTGTGGGTAGTATGGGCATTTTAACAATATTAAATCTTCCAATCCATGAACACAGAATATCTTTGCAGTTATTTTTCTCTTCTTCAATTTCTTTCATCAGTGTCATAATTTTCAGTGTACAGATGTTTCACCTCCTTGGTGAAATTTATTCTTAGGTATTTTATTTTATTGGATGCTGTTATAAATGAGATTATTTTCTTAATTTCTCTTTCTTATAATACATTGTTAGTATACAGAAACGTCATTGATTTTGTATCCTGCAACTTTATTGAATTTGTTTATTAATTCTAATAGTTTTTTTTTGGTGGAGTCTTTAGGATTTTCTATATATCAGATCATGTCATCTACCACCAGAGACAATTTAATTTCTTCCTTTCCTATTTGAATGCCTTTTATTTTATTTTATATTATTTTTGCATAATTGTTCTGGCTAAGACTTCCAGTGGTATTTACCCTTATAAGGCATATATTAGTCCTCTTGATGTTGACCCTTGAGTCCCTTAGGCTATCTTCACTCTTTTATTCTTTCTTCTTTTTCTCCACTAATTGAATGAATTCAACTGCTGTGTCTTTAAGTTTGCTGATTCTTTCTTCTGCTTGTATGGTTTGAGATTGAAGCTTTCTATGTTTCAGTTCAATTTTGTATCTTCAGTTCTATTATTTCTGTTTGGTATTTTTTAAATATTTTCTCTCTGTGTTAAAATTCTCACTTTTCATGCATTGCTTTCCTGGCCTCAGTGAGCATCTCTATGACCATTATTTTGAACTCTCTTTCAGGTCAATCATATGTCCATTTCATTAAGATTAATTTCAGGAGATTTAGCTTGTTCTTTTGTTTAAACATATTCCCTTTTTTATTCATTTTCCTTAAATCTTTGTGTTGGTTTTTGTCCATTATATAAAACAATCATCTCTTCTAGTCTTGACAGAGAGATCTCCTGTAGGAGATGAACCTCATCAATCAGCCCAGCCTGAACTCCTCATCGACTCTCAAAACTTTGTGATTGTCCAAGCTGCCAACTTTGTTCTTATTATCTTCTAGTAGTTGAGGGTATTTCGAGACTTATCAGTGTCTCAAAGGGGAGGATTACAATCAGGACATAGATGCAGGATGGTCAGAAGCTGGACCCTCAGCCTGCAGCTGGGAAAGTATGCAATCAAACCCTTATTGGGAGAAATCAGCAGATGGGCATTTTTGCCTGTACCCTGTATACTCACCCCTGGGGCATAACTGCCCTGAGTGCTTGCATGCCTGTTAACAACTACTTTTTTGTTCACTATGATCCTGTGGGACTAATGAATACAAGCCTTGGTTGCTATTTGAAGTCTTGTCCATTAGTTGGTAGCTGTAAAATTTGAGGCATTAGAAGTGTAGACAAGCTCCTTTCTTGGTTTTATTGTTGGAGCCAGCCAGAGGGAGAAGTGGGGGCAAGATGCCCATTGGTTCTTATTGGCTCCTGGGAGGATAACAGTTAGCACCTAGATGTGTGCTAATTAGAAGAAGACCTTTGGCCAGCAGCTTGTAAAGTATGCAGGGAAAGATTGGGAGATCAGTGTTTTTGCCTGAACCTTCTGTGTGGAGCCCTAGGGGCACAGCTGCAGAGAGTGCTCAGTAGTGCTTGAGAACTACTGAACTACTTCTTTGTCTGCTATAGTCCTACAGGTCTTGTAAATACAAGCCCGGTTGGCTTTCTAAGCTAGGCAATTGTGGTTCCTATCCCTCAGGTTGTAGCCTTACCAGTTGGGGCGTTAGACCTGTAATCTTTGCTCCTCAGGGAGAAGCTAGGTGTTGGGAGTTGCCTCCCAGTTATGGAGGTGGGGTTTATGGTGAGAGTGTGTCTCAGCCTTTCCTACTCTATTATGTGGATATTTTCTCGGTTGCCCACTTTGTAGGAGTCACTCGGATGATATCTAGATTTCTCTCAGAAGAATTGCTCCATATGTAGTTGCATATTGGGTGTGTCTGGGGGAGGAGTGAAAGTCAGAGGCTCCTATGTTGCTATTTTGGTTTGGAGTCTCTCATTTACTGTTATTAATAATAAGCAATCATTATGTGGAAATTTTAATAAAATTAGCACACAATCCAAAAACAAACCTAATAAGCTAATTTATATTTCCCATCCCATCAGCTTAGAAATGTTCCCACTCTGCAGTACTTTAAATGAGTTGTAGAAGTGATAAAGAACATTTTTTATATAGTTTAGGTTATTTTTTGGATGTTAGACTCTAAGCTCCATAAGAAACATAATGTTCTTATATCCTCAGTACTTACACTGAATGGGAAGGAAATAAGCATTTGTTGAATGAATACAGGCTACATGTCAATTATGGAGATTACTAAAGTTTATGATAGCTGAATATATTACTTATGTAACTAATTTTTAGTTCCTTTCGTAAAGCTTAACAAGGTGTTTGAATATTTAAAATTACATGCATTACCTTTTTCTAATGCTGTTTTGTAAATTAAGTAGAAAGCTTTCCTGTAATTATTTCAGAGCAAAATAATTTAAAAGGATTAGACGGAAAGATAAAATTAAACATATTCTGAAATACACTCTCTGAAATAAACTGATTGTGATGTGCGCAACTTTCAAAATGAAATCTATTAAAGACTTAAATCTGTTTTTCCATTTGCTCTAAATTAGTGTAAGCACCTCTACAGAAAACTTTCCAGTGATTTCCCAGCACACCTAGGAAAAAGGGCAAATATGTCACTGTAAGAATTGAGGTTCCAAAATACCTTCCCTACTACTCTGGCTTCATTTCCAACACCCTCCCTATTTTATTCTCTTGCATCACCATGGTGTACATACACTTCAATTTTCCTATGCCTTGAATTTCCAAAATTATTTTTGCCTCAGGACCTTTGAAATTTTTGTTCCATGTCCCTGGAATCCTCTTCTCAAGAAAAGTTCATGGAACAGGATCTTTTCCTTCATTCAAGGCTCTTTTTATATGACAACAGTTTTCTGGGAGGCTGTCTTGACTCCAGGCAAAATTGGTAACTTCTTTCTCAAATTTACCTGTACTTACCTCGATGTCTTTTTTAAAATAAAACATCAGCACCTGAAATTCTATTACATATTTACTTGCTTATTTATTTAATATTCTTTTACCCATTAGAATATAAGCATCATGGGGTCAGGAATTTTGACATTTCATGCATATACATATATTTTATATTCATTATTTTAAAAGTATGTCTTAAGTAATAAAATTTGCATATTCCAGGATATGTTTTCATTTTGAATAATAAAACTTTAAAGATAAAACAATTCTAATATCTGCACAATTTCTTAAAGTTTCTCTTTCACTTATGTAGTAATCATATTTCAGTTTATTAAAATGTATAACAAGATAATTTCTATTACAGGAACCCTTTGATAAATGTGCATAACAGGTAGAAAGTCCTTTGACATTGCAAGAGACAATGAATTTGAAAGACACAGTATTATGAAATAAAGAAGAAAGATTCTTAGTGTCTCAGTGTATGGAATAAGATAGGAAACATTTATTTGGAGCTACAGTGATCATTTGCCTTTGCATTTAAAAATTTTAAGCAGACAACAGAGCATCAAACTATGTGTGGCAAAAACTAATAGAATTTCAAAGAGAACTAGATGAATTCTTTATCACCATTGGAGAATTCAATGTCCCTTGATAAAAGTTGACAAATCCAGCAGGCAAAAATCAGTAACGACATAGTGGAACTCAACAACAGCCATCACTGATATAATTGATATCTATAGAATACTTCATCCAAAAATAACAGAATACAAATTCTTCTCAAGCTAACATAGACCATTCACCAAGATAGACCACATTCTGAGCTATAAGACACTTTAACAAATTTAAAGGAATAGAAATAATACAATGCCTGCTCTTAGACCAAAATGGAATTAAACTAGAAATCAATGAGAGAAAGACAAGTGGAAAATCCAAAAATATATAGAAATTAAACTATACACTTCTAAGTAACACATTGGTCATACAAGAAATCTCAAAAGAAATTTAAAAATATTTTGAACTAAATGAAATTGAAAACACAACTTAGCAAAATATGTAGGATGCAGTGAAAGCAGTCCTTAGAGGGAAATTTATAGCATCTAATGCATTGTTAAAAAAAAGAAAAATCTAAAATCATGAATCTAAGTTTGAGACTTAGGAAACTAGAATATGAAGAGCAATTAAATCCAAAATAAATAGAAGAAAAGATAATAGTAAGGATTAGAGGAGACATTAATGAAATTTAAAACAGGGAATCAATAGAAAAAACTGAATGAAACCAAAAGCTGGTTCTTTATAAGATCAAAAAAATCAATGAGTCTCTAGCCAAGGTAAGAAAAAAGAGAGAGGATACAAATTACTCATATCAAACATAAAAGGGGGGCATCACTGCAGATGCTATGGACATTAAGAAAATAATAAAGGAATACTATGATCAACTCTATGCCCACAAATTTGATAATCTAGATAAAATAGTTAAATTTGTAGAAAGATATAAATTTGCCAGAACTCACACAACAAGAAACAGACAATCTGAATTTCCTATATCTAAAGGGTTGAAACAACAATTAGTAACCTTCCAAAATAGAAAGCACCAAACCCAGCTGGGCTCATAGGTGAATTCTACCAGATATTTAGGAAAGAAATTACACCAACTCTCTGCAATTTCTTTCAGAGGATAGAAGCAGAAGGAATACTTCCTAACTCATTCTATGAGGCCACCATTACTCTAATACTAAGCCAGACAAAAACTTTACAAGAAAAGAAAACTACAGGCCAATATGTTTCATGGACATAGAGGCAAAAATCCTCAACAAAATATTAGCAAATTGAATCTAACAATATGTAAAACCAATTATACACCAAAACCAAGTGGAGTTTAGTCAAGGCATGCAAGGCTGGTTCAACATTTGAAAATTAATTAAAGTAATCCATTATATCAACAGGCTAAAAAAGAAAAATTGCACGATTTTATCATTAGATGCATAAAAATCTTTGACAAAACTCAAGAACCATTCATGATAAAACTCTTAGTAAACTAGAAATAGACAGCAACTTCCTCAGCTTGATAAAGAGCATCTACAAAAATCCTATAGTTAACATCACATTTAATGATAAGAGCCTGGAAGCTTTCCCTCTAAAATCAGGTATGAAACAAGGATGTCCTCTCTCACCACTTAATTTTAACATCGTACTGAAAATTCTACCTAATACAATAACACAAGAGAAGGAAATAAAAGGCATACAGGTTAGAAAGGAAGAAATAAAAGTCTTCGTACACAGAAAACATCATCATCTATGAAGAAAATATGAAAGATTTGACAAAAAGAAAATAAAACCTCCTAGAAATAATAAGTGATTATAGCAAGTTTGCAGGATGCAAGGTTAAAATAAAAAGCCAACCACTTTACTATATACCAGCAATAATAAGTGAATTTAGAGATTAAAAACACAATACCATTTATATAAACACCTCCCAAATTAGATATTTAGGTATACATCTAACAAAATATGTACTAGTTTTATATGAGGACAACAACAAAGCTCTGATAATCAAAATCAAAGAGGACCTCAATAAATGAAGAGATATTCCATGTTCATGAACAGGAATATTCAATATTACCTCTCTAGAAAATATCCCTACTACTGGAGAAGTACTCCAGGAACTTATTGATAATAAAGGATACATTGTAAACTCATGTGCAGTATAATACCAATTGCTATTATTCAAAGACCAGATTCAACTGATATTAATTTACTACCTGTTTTGTGCCAGGAATTGTGCTAGGTGTTGGAGGTAGAGCAGTGAAGAAAAGACAAAGTTCCTACTCTCTTCCAATAAACATTCTAGTGTTCATGCGGAAGATAGACTTTAAACAAACAGTTGTATAAAAGTCAAATGTCTGCTAACGTCAAGTTTTACAAAGAACAAGACAAATGATTGATTATGAAAACTGTGAAAAGGGCAGTGCTACTTTATGTAGGGAAGTCACAGAAGCACCCCAGACACTGGAACCTTTCAATAGAGATCCTTCCAAGAACAGTAAGGAGACTGCTTTGTGAATATCTTGGACAAAAGCACTACAGAGAGTATGGATAGAGATTATTTAGCCCCTGAGAGGGGTGTGCTAGGCATGTTCAAGGAATAATGAGGAGTCCAGTAAAATTAAACAGGGTCAACAAGATGAAGAGTTGGAGAAGATGATATTGTAAAGATAGCCAGGAACTGTATCATAAGTGACAATATAGGCCTTTGTAATTTCTTTTTGTTTTCCTGCATGAAATGAGGAGCAAAGTAAAGGTCCCCATGCTCTGAGTTACAGTTTCAAAAGATTGTCTCTGGTTGTAGGAAGGAAGGACTGTAGGGAAATAAGTATAATTGCACAGTGACCACTTATGAGATTATTTGAACAGTCTATTAGAGAGATTATAGGGTCAGAAAATAAGTGCAGGAGGTGAAAAGAATTTGCTTTCTTGATACATTCAAAACAAGAGTTGATAAATTTGTTAGTGGATTGGAATTGGTATATGATAGCACAAAGGAGCCAAATGTTATCGCCAAAATTTTTGGCTGAAGCAGCTGAAAGAATGTTGTTGTTTTTTTTTAATTTAGATGGGGAATAGGGGGATAAGCAAAAGATGTGAAAGTGCTGGGCAAGAAATGGGAATAAGTGTTTGGAAATATTAATTTTGTGATGCTTATTAGATATCTTGATGGAAATATTGAGTAGACAATGTAAATATTCATGTTTTTAATTTATGGATTTATTCATACATACTATTTTGCTGCTTTGGAGAAAATTATTTTATCCATTTAATGTAAAATAAGAATGTCTTATTTAGACATGATTGTGGCTGACCAGAGTGCATATTTTCTTATCTTGGACCTAAATTGCAGCGTGTTTTTATGGTTATTTTCCAGGCTATCAAGATGACACTTGCGTAACACTCAAGGTTTACCATCGGAAAATGTACTGAACAAATGAACAATGTGATGCTTTTATCTAATCAACATAAAAAATACTAGAATATTACTGTTTCAGAAACTATTTACTCTATGATAAATATTAACTGAAATATATAGTTTATCTCAAAAATAAAAAATATGTTTAAATTTATTTTAAATAGAAGAACTTGAAAATAAATAGGATGTTTCTCAGGAATGTATCAGTGACTGGAATTGAGTCGGTTTTAGCAGCAAAAGAATGATTCCAAAGTCCACCTTTTAATACATAGTCTTCCCAGTTGACTAGAAATTAGAGTGAATCATATTCCTACAGGAATAATAGAAATTCTACCAAGTTCTCAATGGAAATTTTTAGTATGTTGTAGGCATGTAGTTAAGATTTGTCATTTCAGAAACCAACGTGTATAAGGAAAGGAGAAGTGTTAGTTGATTATTCAGATAGTTTTGCAGGTAGCATCCTAAGATTACAATAGTGACAATATCTGCCATGTAAATGAACTCAGTCACGGTTCCACTACTTCTGTCAATACCATCATGAGTTGTAGACATTAGCACCGACTTGGGTGACATCTCTGAAAAAAACCTACTAATCAGAGTTCTCCTTTTAAGGGTCCCTAATTTAAGAAAAGATTCTTAGAATCCTTCCCAGTCAAATATATTCCTTTGAGTTTATTTAGTTCTCATGCAAGTCTAGGGCTTGGCATATGGAGCAGTACAAACCATAAATAATCTTTGAGAAAAGTCATTTCTTGGGAAGGGGTTCAGATACTTATCATAGAAGAGTTCTTGTAATTAAGGGCCTGTGCTGCTTGGAAATGTTTTCAAGTCCCTATCTCTAATTTTGTGATTTAAGGTTGGTTGATGAACCACAAAACAAATTTTGAAAATATTTCCATGTCATTTTCTCTTATAATTATCAGTGTCATTAAGACAGTATTTATTTTAGTGTTTTACAATGCAAACGTTCATCATTTCAGAAATGCGCATTAATAGATTTTCTGTGTGCTAAACTGGGAAAATAGCCAAAATTTGCTATACTTTTTCCCAAACCTAAACCACAAACTGACACACAAGCAAACTCTTTGTATCTATGTCTTCTTTGATTATTGGGGATGACATTATTCCTAAGCATTGCTTTGAACCTCTCAGATATTAAAATAAGATACAGGGAAATTAAGCCCTAAATGCATGATTTTATTTGCTCAAATGATAAGATTTTATTTTTACAGTTTGTTTGGATAGAAGATATATAATATATAGCAGGCACCTAAAATGGCCTCTAGATTAAATTAAATTTTGGCTGTTGCTTATATGTGATACTAGGAAAGACTCTAGAGCACATCTAAATTCTGAGCTTTATGTAAAATGATGTACTTACCCAGAGAACATTCCCTCTAACAAGTGAGTGTCTTTTAGACAGACCATTAGCATAGGCAATGATTAATACGACACTGTAAATGATTTAGCAGGTGGCAAGTATTAAGTAGCTTAACAGGATTTAACTCAATTGTAGAAATCTGAAACCCCGAATGGTCTCCCTTAATGACTTTTCAGTAATTGTGCTAAATGACTAATATGGTATTAGCTGCCTTTCAAATTAAACTCAGGTGTTAAAGCATGTGACTGTTTACTACCTTTAAAAACGTCCTTTCGGTTTAGCGTTAGATCCATTTATTTATTTCTGCAAAGGAAAGAATTACTACACCTCCTTGTAACATTTCTTTGCTTTCAAAATTATTGAACCAAAATGTAATAGATCAAACTGCAATCTTATTTTCTGCTAAATTTCACATGTAGTAATGGAGGAAATTGTTAGAACACCATATCATTTTTGAGTATTTTGATTTATGCCTATGGGGTGTAATTATTTTTTATAATACAAAGTCATAAAATAATATTGTTTAGTGTTTAAAATGCAACAATATTGGGTTCCAAACAGTCACAGTTAGGCTATATATGTATATGAGGATATACGTGTATGGATATTTGTGTATATATATGCAAAACATATATATATAGTTTTGCATATGTAAAACTATATATAAATTGCATTTTATTATTCTAAGCATATAACCTTCTGCAATTTATGGTCTTTCACTCGGTTATTTGTGTGATTTATTGAAGTTCATCTGTGCAACATCGGTTTTATTCATTTTAACTCCATCTGCGATGCCATTGTAAATATTTATCTCAAAGCATTTGTTCATTTTACTCTTGATGGACATGTATATTTTTATAATATTTTTCTATTAAAACCAATACCACAGTCAACATTTTTATCCATTGTCTCCTTGTGCACCTATGTGAATTTTTCTGATAAGTATTCAGAAGTGGAATTCGTGGAATGAAAGATATTGCTTTATCATTCTTTCTAAATGATGCCAAATTGCTCTCCAAATTGGATGTGTCAATTAACAGCCCAGTTGACCGTATGGAGTTCCAACTTTTCACAGCCTCACCGACACCTGGTAGTAACACCGCCCTCCTTCTTCATTTACTTCCTTCCTCTATCTGTCCCTCTCTGCTTTCCTGCCATCTTTCTATTTCTGTCTTGTTTTTCTTTTATCAAATCATATCATTGTGGTGAATGTGAAAATTTATCTCGATAGCATTTTAACGTTTCCTCCCTAATCTACAGTGAGTTAGAGTTTCTTTTTGTTCTTTTCTATCCATTTTTTCTCCTCTGTAAATTATTTGTTCACATCTTTTGCCCTCCTTCATATGTTAATTTTGATTGATTTTGTAAGGATTTGTAAAATATCTTTCTCTATTTTGTATATTATCTTTATTCAGTTTTACATAGCAAATATCTTTCCTAAATGTTGACTTATCATATTACTTGTTTTATAATGTCTTTTTCATGCAGTTTTAATTTTAATACAGTAAGATTATTATTTATTTGTGTATAATTTGTGTATAATTACGTTCCATGTTGTTTCAGTAGATTCTTCTATCCTTGAGGTCTATAAGAAGTCCCTATATTAGAAATATGGGTCTAATACATTTTACACGGCAGTTCTGGGGTTTCATAGTAGACGATTTCAAAGCTGCTAAGCCTACACTATTTTTGTAACAAAAAGTCTTGGAATCTAAGACATAAAATATTTATTATAAATTATTCTTGACTGTAAAGGAAAGTGTTAAGGCTTTTATTTTAGAGAAAAGCCATAGAGATTTATAATTTGACACTCATATGTATTTTTCTCTCACATGTATAATTCATACTCTAGAAGAAATATATGCCAGTTAAGCATTTTTCCGAGCAAAGCATAAGAACTTTGTTGAAGCATTGCATTTTATTAGCAAACTCTCATCTTTGAAATAGAGATTTTTATCTCACACTATGATACACTATTATAGAGTTTCAAGTCAGCATTAGTCTCAAGGCTTAAAATATTTATTAATTAATTAAAATCTATTTTGGATATTTGTTCTTTCTAGATTAAACTAAGAACACACAAAAACAATTAAAAAATTCTTAGTACTCTTTGTTTGGAAATTATTGAAATAAATGGAATATTCATTGAAAGCAATTTAATCTACTTAAAGAAGAAAAATGTAGAGATAATTAACCATAAGTGAACTACAAAGCCTACACTCTTCAATACATCACACTTATTTGCAGATAATTTCTAAACCATTATATATATTCATTTTTATAAACTAGAGTTCTACTAGAGAAAGATAAAATTTGACATTTTAGAATTTTCAATAAAATGTTCACTGAAGAAAGCATAGAAATACATCTTCCTGTAAATTTAATTCATATATTTTTTAGATATGTGCCTAATATACTTGAGAATAATGATTCCCAAGCCTAAAAAATGGGTTTTGTATGTAGATGTGTGAATTTCCACTGAGTTACTTAGAATAAAAGTCTAATAGCATTAGAAAAGATTGCAAACTGTGAGGCTATCTTAGTAACTTCAGGGAAAAGCAATCTTGTTTTAATGGTTCAATATTTTTTTCCTGGTTAAAGATTTAGTCCCGAGAATAATCAATATGCAAAAACCAATGTAGGAAATGTCAATATTTAAAGCTTGAATTAAATAATGTACATTGAAAGGCTTGATATTGTACTAATAAATGCATTTGTCTAAACAATAATTTTTTTAAAGTATCCATAGTAAATTTAATTGCAATTTAGGATTTGAAATGCAAAGATACTGGTTAACTTACTCCTTGTTATTAACAGTGCATAAATGTTTGTATATATAAGATCTTCTCATTTTATTTATTCACTTTTATAATTCATTCATACATTTATACTCTTATTTTCAAAATAATAAACAGCTGTTTATCCACTATCCAATACAGGAATTAGAACATTGCCAGTAAGTTGTAAGTACCTATGTCCTCCTCCTTTAAGCTGTACCTTCCCACCCACTCATGGTAAGCACTATCTTGCTTATAATGTTTATTATTTCCTTTCTTGTTTCTAAATAGTCTTACCACATATCTCCGCATGCTTATACAATATCTTGGTTATATATTTTTTGAATTAGACATATGGAATATGAAACAAAATATATAATCTTCTTAGGGGTGTTTTATTTACCCAGTGTTTTGTTCTTGAAGTCCAACAATGCTGTTGTATATTGCTAAACTCTTCTATTTTTATTGCTGTATACTATTCCATTTTAGAAATATACTGTTACCAGCTACAAATATAGGTTCTTTACCCACCACACAAGAGGAGCCAAATGAAAATGGGAAAACCGGCTTATGTCAAGGAAAGTGTTTTCATTTTGGGTGACATCAGTTGGGAGATAAGAGTGAGCCCTCAAATTCATCTCATCTCCCCAAAAGATGGGAGGCCATGGGTTTCAAAGTTTGCAAGGAATGTGGCTGCTTGTAGGGAGGGGGAGCCTGTGGCCTTGCTAGTTGGCATTTTTCCACCAGCCTGCATTTGGCCTTGTGAGGCTGCTTGCAGGCAGGAGGATGGCAAGATAAGGGAACCTGCAGGCGAGAGTTCTTGGTTGTCTGCCTCCACGATCGATGGTGGATTCTGGTGCCAGGAAACCAAGAAGTAAGCAGAGAAAGGGTATGAGTGCTTTGATTTTAATCCCATGTATGCTGAGTTTAATGTAGGGGAGCTGATATCAGAGCCAGTATCAACAGTACAGTTGATTTATCTCTATTCTGGAAGTGGATGTTACATGCTTTTACTAACGTCTTTCTATTATATAGCATCATTTGATGCTCTCAATGAAATTCTCTCAATATCTCATTTTTTCATGGTCTATTTGTCTTATATTAGTTTCATTATTTTTAAATTAAACATTTAAGATAATTGTAGATTCACATACCATTGTAAGAAATAATGCAGAGAGATTCTGTGTACCCTTCACTTTGTTACTATTGTTTTTATAGTCAATATTCATTTAATTTTAGGTTTATATCATCATTAATATGGATTAAGAAATGTAACTTCACTAGCTACTGAAATCAAGACCTATTGTTCTAACTGTAAAAAAACCAAAAACACAAATGAGTAAAACTTCTAGAAGATAGCAGGAGGAAGTCTTGGGGTAGGCAAATATTTATTAAATTGGATACAAAAGCACTTTTCCAAAAAAGGAAAGCTTAATGAATACAATTTCATTAAAATTAAGATCTTGTGTCCAAAAAAATTTATTTTTGGAGGGTTAAAAAGGCTGAAATATTAAGAAATATTTGTGATACATATATCTGACATAGGTCTTCTGTATAGAACACAAATACTTTCTATCAATTAATTATAGGAAGACACACATGAAATAAAAAATGATCAAAATATGGGGACATGTCACAAGAAGTGTCCAAATGGCAAACATGAGAGAACATATTCACATTACAAGCAATCAATTCAAATTTAAGTCAAACCTATAGTGAGATCCACTAATGCCTACCAAAATGGCTAAATTATTTTTTAAAAAATTACCAGGTGTTTTCAAGAATGTAGAGCAATTTGAAACTGCATATTCTATTAACGGAGTGTAAATAGATCCATTTTGGACATATCAACTAAAGATCAGCATACATATTTCTTGGTAGGAATTACTCTCCACCTTACATAAATAAGAGAAATGTATACATATGCGCAACATAAGACATGCATAAACAGTACATGGGGGCATGATTTATAATAGCTACTACAACCCAAATGTATATCAATGAAAATGTATAAAATTGGTATATTCATACAACAATCTGCTACCTAGTAATAAAAATGAAGTTAGAGTTATGCACAACAGTGGGGTGAATCTCACAAATGCAATATGGAAAGAAATAAGGTAAACACAAAAGTACTTGTCCTGTAATGCCATTTGTTTAATGTTCAAAAAGAAGCAAAGTAAAATAACTATTAGTACATTTGACCCTCTGTGTCTGGGGGTTCCCCATCTGGTGGATTCAATTAACCACCAATTGAACTGAACATGTACAGACTTTCTTTTCTTGTCATTATTCCCTAAAAAATACACTACAACAACTATTTACATTGAATTAGGTATTATAAGTAACCTAGAGAGGATTTAGTGTATACAGGATGATGTGCATAGGTTATATATAAATACTATGCCATTTTATCTAAGGGACTGGAGCATCCCAGGATTTTGGCACCCCTGGGGGTCCTGGAGCCAATCCCCCATGGATACCAAGGGATCAGGAGAGTGGTTGACTTTGCGGAGGAGACCAGGGTTAGTGATTGGGAGAAGGCAGGAAGGATCTTCTAGTTGCTGTTACTTTTCCATTTCTTGATCGTTGTAGTTACAAAGATGCTATCCTGTTGTGATAATCCACTGAGCTGTACAATTGTGACCTGTGTACATTTGTCTTGGCATGCCAAATAATGTTTCAGAAGCATTAAGTATTGTTAGAAACATTTTAGAAGTTTTCCTCATTCACACATGCAAGACTTCTCTATAACTCATAATTTCTAATATTAAAGAAAATGACAACTTGCTTTTATGAGCAGGTTGCAAAAATTTATAATCACACCAACAATAAATAAGTTGTAATACAAATCACCATCACCTTTAATACTTGGTATTGTCAAAACTGATTGATTTTTAAAAATTAATTGTGTATTTTATTGTTATCTTTGTTGCATTTATCTGATTATTGATAAAATTAAGAATGTCTTGGGGCCAGCCCCATGGCCAAGTGGTTAAAGTTCCATGTCCTCTGCTTCAATGGCCCAGGTTCATGGGTTCAGATCTTGGGCGCTGATCTCCTCCACTCATCAACCATGCTGTGGAGGCATCCCACAAACAAAGTAGAGGAAGACTGGCACAGATGTTAGCTCAGGTCTAATCTTCCTCAGGCGAAAAAGAAAGATTGGCAATGGATGTTAGCTCAGGGCAAATCTTCCTCACCAAAAAAAAAAAAAAAAAGAGAGAGAGAGTCTTCATTCATGACTGACAATTTACATCCTCTAATGATTTAGATATTTAGAGCATTATATAAATAGCATGCACATGGATTTATATACATCTGTCTATCTGCCTGTGTTTATTTTTCTTTATCTATAGTGTGAAGTGAAGTTTGTAAAGGATGGCTCACTTTAAATTTTAAGTTATGAATATTAATGTTTTTGTTATATTTAAAACTAGCTTTACTATTAGAAATGTTCCTTCACTGGTATAAAATATTTTCTCTTAAAAGTGGTCACTTCAGATTTGTAGACAAACTGTAATAAATGTCTGGAGAGTACCAGGAGATTCTAATATATATTAATAAGAATTTTTATATCATAAACAATTTCATAAAACAAATTGCATAACACTTATGTAATAAGTTATAGGACATTGGAGCAACAAATCAAAATATTGCTAATGCAACTGCAGACTAATAAAATGTAAGCTTCACGCATGTCAGGTGGTGAAAACTCCTTTTCTTCCCTCCTTATGTTCTTACTGCTGGACTAATAGTAAAATTGACACAGGCTAGATTAACAGGAGAAAAACTCAGTTTAATATGTACACGTGGGAGGCCATAGAGACATGATCATTAGAGAGTGAACAAAACAGGCAGTATATTTATCTTTTATATAAAGAAAGAATAAATTTGCGAAAAATTAACAGGACAAAGAAACTTAGATTTGGGGATATAATTAGTGAGGAATTTAAGCAGAGTTTAGGCTTGAGGTAGTTCATTCATAAGGTTTGTTTCCTCAGGTTTCTTGGTCCTGAATTCCCTATTCTGGTGACAAGGATGCAAGGGAGAGTGCCTTTCATGTGGAAGATTTATTTCCTGCTTTCAGGGGGAACAGAGACAGAGTCGTCAGAATGCCCTCTTTGCTTTGTAAGTAACTTTAACTCAAAATAGTCCATATGTCATTTTGGAGCAATTTGAGGCAGGCTGTCCCGGGCCCCTACACACACAACTCACAGGACTACATTATTTAGCATATAAGGCAAGTCAATCAAATTGCCAGGGAGCCTCAACTCCCTTTGTCTCTCTGGAGCATAAGCTGACCTGCCTGTGGACCAACGTAAGTTGATCATAAGGTAATTCCCACCCCTTGGAAGGATTTCCAGAAACAGTATTATTAGACCCACCAGCTGAGAGTGAGCAGCAGGCAAAGCAGAGACAGATGAACCCCTCATTGAAAAGAGTGAAATGAAGAAAGTGATGCCAGCTAAGTAGTGTTTGCTTTCTACTTGCAGACATCTCAAATCCAGACATTTGGTTGATCTTGATTTGCTGTTTCTGAGAATCATTCCATTGGCAACGAGATGAATATCCTTAAGAGAGGATCAGAAGAAATTGATGCCTGCCTTGGTAGAAATGTGTCTTTGAATGTTACTTCACTGCTGGATGTGCTGCAAGTACTTCAGAATAAACGTAGAAATGTAGGCTCTGTGAAAGATGGTTAGCTGTTTTTAAAGAGAGACATGGAAGAAGGTTCGTAGAAATCAACCCTTGGTATCTCACAAAAAGAAACTTACTAAAATATTAGAGAAAAGCCAAATCTTTGGGGAAGAAATCTCCAAAAATCAGGAGAAGTTTTGAAAAAGTAGAATCAGAAAGAAAGGGTAAAAGTAAACAGTATGAGCACTATAAGAACTATAAGGAATCACAATGTGGTATTAATCATCATATTAAAAATTCAGCAGCACTGGCCAATCAGCATCTACCTGACGAAGCTGATGATGATCGGCTTCTAGCAGCTTTGCTTCTTATGTTTTAGAGAAAGACCATAAAAAGAAGAAAATCAGGAAAAAGAAGTTATAAGACCAGGGCATATATCAGGCAGATTTACAAGACCTGAGAACTTTGTGCCAAAATCCAGGATAGAATCTCAGTCACTTTTGACTGTATTTTTAAAAAGTAAGCTGATATGGTCTTTGTGTCAGTACCAGAAGTGATAACTATAGGAAATATAATCAGATCTTGAAAACAATAGCTGCCCATGAGTAAGAGCCAAAATCCTTCTTAGTTTAGGTATTTGAAGCAGTGAAGCATCGATGCTCAGTACTCTTGTGAATTGCAGAGTAATTAGACCTTGGGAAAAAAATACGAGGCTATCAAATTAGTAACTAAATTAGATATGATTGAATGGGAATATAAACCTTAATCTAAACTAGTATTCTAAATATCATGAATACAAACATTTCTAATAGTTTATTATCACATTGGATCTGCAATACATAAAAGAAAAGTTATAACCAAGTAATGTTTATTCCAGGAATGTAACATTGGTTGAATATTTGAAAATTAATAAATTTGATCTAGATAGCCCTTTGTCCTAGATGACGAGGCTACTCACACAATAGATAAACATCAAGATAAGCAGAAAAATGGCCATGGGTGCAAATGAATTTGATTTACAAGCCATATAAAATTCATTTGTGATTAATATTTGACAAATATATTATATTGATTACGTGGACTAACTGAGCTGCTGCCCAGACCTGGGCTTAAGTTTGGTTCTGAAAATGTCAGTAACTTGTACTGCTTCAAATTAAATACTACATTGTGGAAAAGACGAGTGTTAATCATTCTTGATAGTGTTGTAATTGTGGTAAAACAACCTTACCACCTGATAGATACATATTCATTAACTGTGTGATACCAGAATTGTTACAGTTTGTTTTATTATGGTTGGTAGCAATATTAGGAGCATTTGTTCAGATATCCATATTGATACCAAGCCTTAATTATTTGACTTACATTTATTGTTAAAAATAGACACGAATAGATAAAGTCCAGACATTACCAACTTTCAAGAAATTTATTTTGCAGCTACATAATGAAGCACAGAAATGAGTTAAAAATAATGCAGATCAGATCCCCAAAGTAAATTCAATTTTCTCTACTAGTTACAGCTCATAAAGTACCTTCATATGAATATAAAATAAACAGAAAGTACTATTCATATATCTTATATTATTCTTCTTTTATAAAAGCAGATCCTGCTGCTAATACTGCATTCTCAAAATTTAATAAGGGGCTTTCATCGCATTCCTATTTAAATGTGTGTGTGTGTGTGTGTGCGTGTGCGTGTGTAGCTGTGAATGGAAGTCAAGGCAATAATTTTAAAAACAAGAATTATAGGAACGTAAAAGATAAATCAAAAAGAATAAGGTAAAACTTATTAAAATGATTCTAAACACTATTCAGTGTTTTAGCTTCACTTCAGTGTTTCCCAAAATTTGATCAACAGGACCATGTTAGAAATTCATATTCTAGACACCTTCCTGGTCCAAATTCATTTTCAACCCTTAGAGTCATTTGGGAATAATAATTCTGTATCTTTAATAAGCTTCCAAGTGACAATTTTGCACAACACAATTTGAGAGCTACCCTTCTTTCCTGATAATAGAAAATGTCTATTTCTGTTTCTGAGAGGAATTTTTTAAGGGTCAAAAGCTGAAAGCAAATTATGAAATGGATGTCAAAGTATTTATCCCATTATCAAGACCAATTTTCAGCTCAACATTGTTGAAGTTTGAGTAACGATAAGTATACATGATGATCTAATTGCAAAAAAATTCTCATGAATGGGGCAAGAAGGAGGACTTTCACTGACATTTGAATTTTGCAAAATTCAAAATCTAAATATGGAATGTGGAGGTTTCTATATAATGCTACTCTTTTCCTTGTGTTGGCAATGAACCAGAAATTTAGGATGTAATGTTTGAGGTGATAAAAAAATATTTCTGTTGTGATCAAACTTTTCAGGATGTCCTTTCAAGAGGAGTTGTCAAAAAGATCTCATGTTTAAGCATGCAACTTGAAACTCCAGGCACAGACAGAAAAACAGTAAAATGTTAAAACAGCAACAACACTGTTTAGCAGGGATATTCCAATTAATATCACTGCATAATAAAGTTCATATAAATTAGTGACAAAATCACAACTATCATTTTATTATCTTTCATAGTTTTGCATATCTATGTCGGTGTCGCAATCCAATGTACACATCAGGATAGATGCGGAGGGGGCTGATGGCCACTCTGAGTTTATTATAACCAGCGTTTCAATATATACATAGCTTACATCTGTTAAACATACACAGGTGTTCTGGATGAAGTAATTAGCGAATGCCAAGAATTCTTAGTGATTTCTCAAGGAGCCCTCCCTTGGCCTCTGTTTTGATATTATCATGTTATTGCTGTGCTCCTATATTTTTATCTCGGAGCAGGCAAGGTCTCTTAGGCAACGGTCCCTCCTGCTCCTGATATCGATATTGTTTCTCCATCTGTGCCCCTCAGGCAGCCGCCGCCTGTCTTAGGTTGCCCCCGCCCCAGGGGGTCTTACCCATCATTGGCTAACCTGCCTTCTCACCTCTGGGTCACAGTTTGTTGGCAAGCTTTTTCCAGTGATTATTAACCCTTCCTGTGTCAGGGGCAGCCTCAATCTGGATTTGAGCAAGGATCCATCTAGATTTCTGGGTCAGGAGCTGTCATGCAGTTATTCAGATGGTGGCTGGAGCTGAAATGGCAGAGGTCGGTAGAATAGATGGGGGCAAGGTGGGCATTTCTCCCTCTTCATGCTGTCCTCATTCTTCTCCATGGATTTTCTCCTCTTCACTGTTTTGGACCTGCTCATAGTATCACCATATCTTGTGAGTGAGATTACTTACATCAAATGTCAGCAAATTACAGCACAGGTAGGACTGCCAGATAAATTTTACAATATTCAGTTAAATTTGATTTTGAGGCAAACATAAATAACTTTTTTTTGGTATAAATATGTTCTGAACAATATTTGGGGCCAAATTGCACTTTAAACTGAAAGACATTTGTGGTTTATCTGAAATTCAAATTTAACTGGGCATCCTGTATTTTTATTTACTAAATCTGGCAACCATGGGTCAAATCTGGATGGCCTTCTCTTTTTGTAAATAAAGTTTAAGTGGGACACAGCCAAACTGAATCATTTAGGTATTGTCTATGGAAGCTTCAGCTCTGCAACCGCAGAGTTGAATAGTTGCAACAGAGACCACATGTCTGGCAAAGTCGGAAATATTTACTATGTGACCCTTTACAGAACAAGTTTGCCAGCCACTGCCTTGTAGGCAACTTTTCAGTAAGAAAGGTCAAAGCCACATCCACTTTCATAAGTAAACCTGGCAAGTCTCATAGCTCACTTCCAGCACAGTCATAGCTGCCAAGATTCAAGGTGAGAAGAATTAAACTCCATGTTTCAAAAAAGAAATGGAGGTTTCCAGAAAAACATTGTGAGACAGTTGATACTTTTTCAGCCATCTCAGAAAATACAACCTTCTACTCATTAGATTGTGACTCGTTGTCTAAAGACAGCACTCTGGAAACAAATGAGGGACTTCACAAACAAGAAAAGTGATTTTTATTTGAAGGATTGTCACTATATAAATTTGAAGATGTGTAGATTAGAAGTGTTTTCCCCTTAATGGTATATTTCATTGAACAAAAAAGAAAATACAGCACTGCTTTTTAAATAAAACCTTAATTTAAATTCACTTCTAAATTATGTTTCCACTGTGTAGCAACACGTTAATATTCTGTTTAAAGTTTCTAAAACAGAATAGGTCAAAATACCTACAAGATGATACAAAAGTAAAACAAGCGTAGTTGACTAGTTCCACGCCTAGCAGTTCTTTGACGATCCTTTTTCATTGCCAGGAAATTTTGCTTTAAGAGTAGAGATGGGAGAGATATATCCACAGTCTTGGTGAAAATGTCAAGTTTTCACTAATACATGTTTCCTGAGGCTTCTAATTTGCCTGATTAAGGAACATTAGTCATATCATAAGGTACTAAATAGTTTAGTTTGGTCTTAATTCAAAATGTGTAAAATAAATTTTAGAGGGAACTATTTTTCTTTCCTTTTTATGTTTTTCTAAAGTAATATGTTTATAAATTTACCTTCCATAAATCAAGTTTCGGTTTTCATAAACCAACAATACATGGTATTGCAGAAAGTATTAAAATAGGTATAAGAGAATTTAGTTGGTTTATGAAACCAATGAAAGTGTTAACTCTTAACATTTTGAATTAGATGACTATATTGTTTCCATGTGGATATTTAATGCTTTGACTTAATCCATATGCCTCTTCACTGTTTTTAATCTTCATACAAACTTGGAATACTGTGTATCTAAGATAAATATTAACGTTAAGTATATAAAGTAATCTCATTTTAGTATTGTTTACTAAATGTGTGCACATAAAACAAATTAAGGACTGTTACACCATTGAAATAATACAGAAATTGATTCATGTAATTCTAGATGTGATTAATAGCAAAAATTTTAAATAATTCATGCTCAATTTTAAGTATGCAGCCTATCTGCTGAAACTTAATGCAAATTATTTAGCAAACCAAAAAATGTTTTAAAAGTTAGTAATAAATATAGTGAGAAAAAGTTGGGGGTATTATAATTTGTAACTTGCAGCTGATGTTGATTAACAATACAGAAAAAGACAATGATAAGATAGAAATGTGTGGGATTATCGTTTTGATTCCTCAAAACAACTAACTAATTATATGGAAAGTGATTATCTCCAAATAAAACATATTCAGCTGTATCTTGTGCTGCCATTTTGTCAAATGATTCACACATCCATATATTTATCATGAAATATTACAAGAGTGTGGTAAAGATTTCAGTGTCAATACAGATTACTCAACAAATCCATATTAGTAATAACTCCCTTAGAAAAGTCAGTGAAACTCTACCATTGAGTTATTTTCTAAATACCTACACTTTTAAGTTGTAATTTATTTTTTTACTTAATTCTTGGAAACCCAGAAGTTTATAATCATGGTTTTCTTCTTTTGTTCTTCTTTTGGCCATTTAGAGATTAAGTGCCACCCATATTCATGAGCAATATTACTGATCTTAGAGTATGTGATAATAATAGCAAACTACCAATTTATTCTATACAGGTATCATGCTAAGCAATTTGTATGTTCTTAGTGTACTCTGTATAATATGGATAATATTACAAAGTCCTTTCTACAGAAGGAGAAACGAAGTCTTATCTAACGGTAACATGGTTAACAAGTGATGAGGCTAGTATTTGAACGCTTGCAATTTGGCCCCAATCCTTGGTTCCTCATTACTTCTAAGCATTTATCAAACACTGAGTCAGTATTAAGAACACAAACAAGAAAAACTAAGTCCTTGACCTCATAAAATTCCTTCACGGTCTAGTGTTAGAGATAACACTAGTGAATAAATGATATGATAAATAGAATAATGAACAAAACTTTATGTTATTGCAAAGAAGAATGATATTATGTATATATGACATCTGAACTAAATTTTAATATAGTATCTCTCCAACAGATAGTAAAAATGATATAGTAGACAGAAAAAATGACATGTACAAAATCATAAGAGCATGAAATTTTTGATTGATCCTACACTTTTCCCTATTTGCATCATTATTAGTTGAGTATGCGTTCTAGCATTCTGAAGTCATGTTTGTTTCTTGTAGCATGAGTAAAGCAACATTTTAATTGTGCATTCCCTTGTCATTTTCAATTACAGGCATACCTTGTAGATATTGTGGGTTCGGTTCCAGACCACCACAATAAAGTTAACATGGCAATGAAGTGAGTCACATACACTTTTTGGTATCTCGGTGCATATAAAAGTTATGTTTACACTATACTGTAGTCTATTAAACGTGCAACAGCATTCTATGTAAATATATATATATATATATATATACCTACCCTAACTAAAAAATACTTTATTGATAAAAAATGTTAACCATCATCTGAGCCTTCAGTGAGCCATAATCTTTTTGCTGGTGGAGGGTCTTGCCTCAACGTTGATGGGTGCTGAGTGATCAGGGTGATAGTTGCCAAAGGCTGGGGTGGGTGTGACAATTTCTTAAAATGGGACAACAATGAAGTTTGCCTCATTGATTGATTCTTCCTTTCATGAATGATTTCTTTGTAGCATGTGATGCTGTTTGATAGCTTTATATCCACAGAAAAACTTCTTTTTAAATTGGTTAATCCTTTCAAACCCTGCCACTGTTTTATCAACTAAGTTTATATAATGTTCTAAATGCTTTGTTGTCATTTAAAGGATCTTAACAGCATCTTCAGTGGGAGTAGTTTCCTTCTCAAGAAACCACTTTCTTTGTTCATCCATAAGAAGCAAGTCCCCATCTGTTAAAGTTTTACATGAGATTGCAACAATTCAGTCACATCTTCAACCTCCACATCTAATTGTAGTTCTCTTGCTGTTTCTACCATATTTGCAACTATCTCCTCCACCGAAGTCTTGAACCCCTGAAAGTCATCCATAGGGGCTGGAGTCAACTTCTTCCAAACTCCTTTTAATGTTGATATTTGGATCTTTTCTCAAGAATCACGAATGCACTTAATGACATCTAAAATGATAAATACTGTCCAGAAGGTTTTCGATTTACTTTGCCCAGATCCATCAGAGTAATCACTATCTATGGCAGCTCTAGCCTTATGAAACGCATTTCTTAAATAATGCAACTTGAAAGTCAAAATGACTCCTTGACCCACCAGCTGCAGAATGGATGTTGTGTTGGTAGGCATGAAAACAACATTAATCTCATTGTACATCTCCATCAGAGCTCTTAGGTGACCAAGCGCATTGTCAATGAGCAGTAATCTTTTGAAAGGAATCTTTTTTTCTGAGCAGTAGGTCTCAACAGTGGGCCTAAAATATTCAGTAAATCTTGTTGTAAAAACAGATATGCTGTCATCCAGGCTTTGTTGTTCCATTTATAGAGCACAAGAAGAGTAGGTTTAGCATAATTCTTAAGGGCCCTAGGATTTTTGGAATGGTAAATGAGCATTGGCTTCAGCTTAAAGTCAAGAGCTGCATTAGCCTCTAACAAGAGAGTCAGCCTGTCCTTTGAAGTTTTGAAGCCAGGCATTGAATTATCTCTAGCTATGAAAGTTCTAGATGGCATCTTCTTCCAATATAAAGCTATTTTGTCTACAGTGACAATCTGTTGTTTAGTGTAGCCCCCTTCATTAACAATCTTAGCTGGAGCTTCTGGATAACTTACTGCAGCTTCTCCATCAGTACTTGCTGCTTCATCTTGTCCTTTTATGTTATGGAGATGGCTTCTTTCCTTAAACCTCATCAACCAACCTCTGCCAACTTCAAACATTTTTCTGCAGCTTCCTCACCTCTCTCAGCCTTCATAGAATTGAGGAGAGTGAGGGCTTTGCTCTGGATTAGGTTTTGGTTTAAGGGAATGTTGTGGCTGGTTTGATCTTCTATCCAGACCACTAAAACTTTCTTCACATCAGCAATAAGGCTGTCTCACTTTCTTATCATTCATGTGTTCACTGGGGTGGCACTTTTAATTTCCTTCAAAAACTTTTCCTTTGCATTCATAGCTTGGCTAATTATTTGGTGCAAGAGACCTAGCTTTTGGCCTATCTCAGCTTTTGACGTGCCTTCCTCACTAAACTTAATCATTTCAAATTTGATTTAAAGTGAGAGACGGTACAACTCTTCCTTTCACTAACACTTAGAGGCCATTGTAGGGTTATTAATTGGCCTAATTTCACTATTGTTGTGGCTCAGGGAATAAGGAGGCCCAAGGAGAGTGAGAGAGACAGGGGAACTGAGTTTGGTGGAGCAGTCAAAACATACACAATATTTATAGATTACGTTTGCCATCTGATATGAGTGTGGTTTGTGATGCCCCAAAATAATTACAACAATAACATCAATGATCACTGATCACAGATCACCATAACAAATATAATAATAATTAAAACGTTTGAAATATTGCAAGAAATACCAAACTGTGACACAGAGACACAAGTGAGCAAATGCGGTTGGAAAAATTACACCAACAGACCTGCTCAATGCAGGGTTACCACAAACCTTCAATTTGTAAAAAATGCAGCATCTGTGAAGTACAATAAATGAGGTATGCCCACACTAAATTGTTAAATACCAGAAACCAGGTTCTACATTTCAGTTATCATCTCATCTCTAACATAATTTAGTGATTGGCTATAGTAACGATGCTCAAGAAATGCTTGCTGAATAAGTGGAAGAATTAACAATGGAGACTGACACATTTAAGATGACTAATTGATATAAGTAATATATTCATATTTTATATTTAATGATGTTACTTAGGTAAGAGATATGAAAAAGAGAAAGAAACATTTATGGAATCAGGATTCAATAATTTTAGTTAGATATAAAGTATCTCAATAGCACACAACATTATCAAGTACTTTTCTAAATTTCACAAGGAGGTGAAAGAATCAGCAGCCTACTGCATTCAAACTCTGCATAGTATAGAGTTTCTCAACTTTTATCTGCCCACAAATCCACTTTTTAAGCAGATTAAGGTTATGGATCCATTCTCGGAGTAATGTTTTGAAATGTATAAAATACATAGCATTACAAAGGAAACAAATTATATTGTAATATAATTAAAACATTTGTCAAATAAAAGTGTTATATTTTATTATAAATTCTTTCTTATTAATGGATTAAATAACAAGAGCTTGTAGCTGGCCTATTATTATACTTTCCAAATACTGTGTATTAATTTTATTTTGACATATCTACAGATATTGTCCCCCTCGCATGGAAAGACAAAACCAAAACCAAAACAAACAAACAAAAAACCATCACCAATAACAAACAAACAAGAAGAAAATCTATGTCTTATCTCATCTAAGAAACTCAGTCTTACCAGAAATCCATGACCTTGTTGATACTATCTATCAACTAGCAGTCATAATTCAGTTATGTGGGACAAATCTGTTGCAGAAGATTGCATAAATAAACCCAATTCCTCAATGTTCCTTTTGCCATATGACCTGGGGTCCCCTCCCACTCTAATGTTTGTCTTGAGCATGTGACTTGCTTTGGCAAAGGGGTATTTAGCCGGTGTGATACAAATAAAGGCTTATAAAAGCACACGTACAATTGAACTTGCTCTTTATTGCACCTCTGCCATTGTTATTAAGAAGAGGCTCAGGTGAGCCTGCTAGCAGCTGAAATATGTGGGTTAGCAATAACTTGCTTCAGCAGTCCCAACTGAGGCCATCCTAAATCAGCAAACAGCTGGCGAAATCCCTATGTGTAAACTAACCCAGCCAAGGTCAGCAAAGCTGTCTCGCTGACTTCTAGATGACCCCAGAAATGTGAATATAAATGCTATTGCCATATGCCAACTTCATTTTGGCAAGAAGAAACTAATCCCACTCTGCACACTTCACTTAATGTCGTCTCTCCACTTGAGAGATAGAATAAAATACAACACATTTGATTTGAAATACATGGCTATGTTTCAAATCAAAGGTATTCTATTATATATGTGCATGAGAACTTTTCTATCTCCCACTTTTCATATCTTATTCTGCACATAGCGATTAACAACTAATGAAGTCAATTCTGCACAAAGTAAGGATTCAAGAATAAACATTTCTTAATAAACTATACAATCATTTTCACAAGGAAACATATTTTAAAGTTTATGTAAAATTAGCAATGAGCAAGGACAATTAATTTGGACATCTGCAGTAAACTCGATTAATCCCTCCTTTGAGGAAAGAAGCGGTATAGACTGTACGCTGAAAAGAAGTGTATAGCCAAAAAAAAATAGAAGAGTAGCACTCATTTTCAGGGAGTTAAATATTTACAAAAGGTGCGAATAACATATAAAAACCACGAGTCTAACATATTCACTCATCTGCTGCATTACTTACTGAGAAATCATTTCCCTTAATGTCCACAATTTACAGTTATGCCTAACTGATAAGTTACTGAAGTGCACTGCTAACGTCCTGCTTGATTTTTAATTAACAACATCGAAAGCAGGTTTCTATATCTTTTAGTCCAACGTTTTAATTTCATTTTAGAAAGCAAACCATTTAGCTATAGCAAATAAAATACAGTGCATGCTAAATCAAGTGTATCTGCTCTGCATTTGCCAAAGAATTTGTTTTTCATCATCACGTCTGGGCACTATGCAAAAAGAAAACACGGTTCAAGTAGAATGGTACCCAGTGACCCAAAGAGAAGAAGCCAGTCCGTCAAAAATAAAAATAAAAATTCAAAAGAACAAATTGAAGTTAAGACAGGATAAAAATGAGTTGGTATTATATGAAACAAGCCCATGACAATAACAAATATTTGGAATGCTAAGCTATTTCATGTACAAAAGAACTCTGGAAAAAAGCAATGGCTAAACTTTTCTCCAAGGCAGAGAGAACTACTGAAATAGTTTCAATATTCTTCAACAGAGTAGTTAAATCACCGAAATAGTGTCTTTCTTTTTGTTCTTTTAAACTATTATTACTGCATTAAAGCCTTGATTAATATAGCTTTATTACAAAGATAAGATTGAAACTACAATGAGGCTTTTGAATAAATCAGTAACCCCGTTCCCGTTAATCTAATTTCATTCATTCGCTAGTTTCATAAATATTTCTTGAACACCTACTGCTTTGCAGGCAGTTTTCTAGTTGCTGGGAACAGAAGAGTCAATAAAACTGATGACATATCTAGCTCCAGGAGACTCACTATTTAGTGTGAACAAACAGAAAATATTTAATGAGCAGAATCAGAAATAAATATGTTGTCAATTAAAGATAAATACCCTGACAAAAAATAGACAAGGCTGAAGGCATAGAATATAGATGCTTATTATTTCATAATGGATCATTAGGAATGATCACTCTGATAAGTAAAATTTAAGTAGAGACCGAAGGATACAAAAGAGGAAGTCATGTCCCTATTTGGGTGTTATGGGTTGTGTCCCTCAAAAAGATATCTTAAAATTCTAACCCTCTGGTACCTGTGAATGTCATCTTATTGGGAAATAAGGTCTTTGTGGACAGGATCAAGTAAAGATGAGGTCATGAGGCTAGGTTCTAATGCAATATCACGGGTGTCCTTAGAAGAACAGAAGACAATGATACAAGGGCAGGAATGCCATGTGACGATGGAGGCAGAGATTGAAATGCTGCAGCTGCCAGGAACACCAACTGCTGACAAACCTCGAGAAGCTAAGAAAAGGCAGGAAGTGTGCTCCCCTCCAGGTTTGAGAAAGCCTGGCCCTGCTGACACTGACTTTGGACTTCTGGCCTCCAGGACTGTGAGACAATACATTTGTGTTGTGATAAGCCACCCAGTTTGTGACACTTTGTCATGGCAGCCCTAGGAAGCAAATACATTGGGAGAAGATAATTACAGATTAAAGGAACAGCAAGTGCAAAGGGCAATTTATAAATATTCCAATATAAAGAAGAGTACAGCTAAGGTGGCAAAGGCTACAGAGAGGGCTGGTGAATCCAGGGCGCTAATTCAGACAATTTCTCTAATACCAAAAAGTTACTCTGCAGTTAAAAAAAAGTCAATATTAGGAAAAAGTAACACTGTACTAAAAGAAGCCATAAGCCTATCTACAAGTTTAAAAGTTTTAATTATTAAGTGTGATAATGCAAGTGAACTGCAAATTTAAGAAAAAAACATAAACAAGGAAAAGATTAAATTTGCAAAGAAATTCAGACATTACAAAGTATTTTTCAGTTAAGTTAAATCAACAAAAACACTAGATATGACAAGTAAATATACCTTTTTATTAAAGAAAAGTATAAAATTTAAAAATCCACTATCTACTTGAGGTAGAGACAGTGCTGACTGATATTATGTTTTCATTAGCTTCTTGGAAGCATAACAAGTCTAAACTGGCCCAAAGGTTAAGCAAGTGATCTAAGTAAGCTACAACAAAATCAACCATTAAGATTTTTTATCTAAACAGTGAGATGAAATTTATCCCCTCTTTGTTAGAAAAGTTCAAGGAAAAAAAAAAACTCCTATTGACATTAAGGCGTTCCTTTGTTTCATTTCCTGCTTTATTTTTCACATGAGCACTTATCATTCATCTGTTATTTGTATTTGCTTCTCTGTTCACTAAAACGTAAGTTTATGGAGAGAAGGGTTTGATCCGTTTTGTTAATCGTCATGCCCTCTAGTGCGAGTAAGAGATTCTCAACAAGTACGTATTAAAAGAACACGTGGTGTAGCCTGTATTGTGCACGTGCATGTGTTAGCATGTATATAAGGGAATAAATCTATTTTAATGTAAAAAATAAATAGGAGATAATAGTATTTTCTTTGGATATTGTATATCTTAGGGATCGTTACCCATAGAAATTATTATTCCCAGTCTCTTCTTTCAGGGGAAAAAAATGAAGCTATAAAAGATTGCATTAAAAATTACATTTATTATGAGCACTTACCTTACTACCTTGCTACAAAAATTTTCAGTCATAATATTTTGGGCATTTCTCTGGAATTAGATTAGATGAAACTTTCCAAGATTTGTTGTGTGCCCAGTTTAGGAAATAATTATTGCATATGCCATTAGGAGTGGTGACACTGACGAGTTAATAGGAAACACAAGGGTATATTAATATTGAACATTTATAGGCTATATTATATATATATTATATATTTATAAGGACACTAGTACCATCTTAGGGGAGCCACCTTCAGGACCTCAGCTAAACCTAATTACTTCCTAAAGGCCTCAGCTCCAAATATCACGACACGGGGGATTATGGCTTCAACATAAGAATTTTGGAAGGGACATAAACATTCTCTTCATAGCATTAGGTCAGCTCCATTTATCCCCATCCATTTCGGTGAGGTTCTGTCATGCATTTGCTATGTTTGATTATTTTGCCACTATTTTCAGTCTATTCTGGGATGCCCCAATATCCTTGTTGATTTTTTTTTAACTGCATTGAGAAAAGTGTACTCTGTGTGGGTTGTGACAAATATGTAAAGTCAGTATCCATTATCCATGTACCATACGTCATTGCTCTAAGAAAAACCCTGGGTGGCCTCTTTGTAGTTAACAACTTTTCACTTCCAGATCCCTGGCACCATGGATCTGTTCTCTGTCCATATAATTTTGACTTCTAGAATATCATACAAACAGAATTATCCAATATATAGCATTCTGAGTCTGGTTCATTTCACTTAACAAAATGCACTTATGTTTCATCCATGTTTTTCTATGAATCATATTGCTTGCTCCATTATTAATGTATAGTATTTCATTTTATGGGTGTATTACAGTTTTATTACCCATTCAAGGACATCTGGTTACAGATAACCTTGCTTTAAGTTTTCGATGATTAGGAATAAAGCTGCTTTAAGCATTCACAGGCAGGTTCTTACGTGGATAGAATTTTTTAAATCACTTTGATAAATACCTAACAAGAAGATAGCTTGAGTTGTTTGGTACTCACATGTGTGGAATTGAATTAACTCAGCAGACTTGAGTTGCTCAAACTTTTTACATTCCCAATAAGAACCTGTTTTAATAATTGTCTCTCTTGCCCGGCTCCTCTGAAAGGGTGGCAAACCCCTTGTGACTGTGTCTCCCAGGCGCTTCCCACTCCCGCTCTAGCCTGCACTCAGCCTCCAGCAATATCTCATAATTTGTAGTTTAACGACCTTACTGGCTCACACGAAGTCTGACAGTCCTCTGTCCAGGAGAGCATATGCTTAGGTTGCACGTGTGCTTACCAGCGTCTCTCTCTCTCCAGATTTTGGGATGACTGTCCTGAGAACCAACTCTGATGGATTTCACACACAAAAAAAGTCATTAATTTGATGCCTGTCCATTTTTTTCTTGTAAGAATGAGAGCATCTTTTTTCCCTTTTCATTTTTCTACATGTCCATGCAGAAACCAGAAGCCTTTTTCTGTTTTTGACTACCTGCCGCTTTGATATGGTTACAGATAGAAGCCTCAAAGAATAGTTTTCTCTCAAGAATAGGGGCGATAAATTAAGTGATGTGATAAAAACCAGAATACGGTTACTTGCGTAGTAGGACTTGACTTGGAAAGAGTATGAAAGATCTTTTGGGGTGACGAAAAATTTTAATATTTTAATTTGGGTATTGGTTATATAGAATGGACCTATGTAGGCACCTATGCACGCTCAAGGTTTGTTTACTTTTTGTAAATTATGCCTTGATAAAAATAATGTTAAAATAAATTTAGAAGCAACTCTATTTCTTAATCCTTATCTGGCTTTCTGTGTGTCTGTTTTCAATGACTAGATGAATTATGCAGAAGCAGCCTTGTGAAAGTAAGTCTTCATTAGTAGATGGCAACTTTGTGTGAAGAAAATGGCATTAGTTTTTTTTTCTTAACCCATAAACCAGAGGTACAAAGCTTAGAGAGCAGAATGTGGGTTGGTTTCTGCCCCGAACCCTCTAGGGCAGGGCACGAACTGCTCAAGGATACAGCTCCTCTCATCAATTGTCTAAAGATTGGGAGGAAAAGGAAGCTAACTTATAAAACCTAACACTAAGAATACTAGACAAGATGGAAAATTAATACATGCCACACCCAGTCTGCAGACCCCTCCTCTTTAAAGACATCATTAATGTCAAATATTTCATATTAAGCTCGGTATAAACTATTCTTATGATGAAAGGAATTCTGAAGCTGTGTTTGGAGACTCAAAGGGAGAAAATCCTCTGAATGCATCCATGGTAAGTGGAGATGTCTCCCTTTGCCACATTGTTGCCACTGTATCCTATAGCCAGGCTTTTCACCATATTTAAAACTATATTTGACCTATATTGAAAACTAGTAGTTGTGTCCTGCACAGTTTCCTGTGTTTTGATTTAAAATACATTTAAAAAGGGGATATATTCACATGGCTAAAAAATAATCTATGAATTTAAATACCCCCTTTCACTCATCGTAAATTCTTTTGTATCCTTGCAGTGTTAAGCTTTGTGGAAGCAAATATAGAAACAAATTCTTTATTTGTTGTTTTGTTTTGGTTTTGGCAACATCTGTTGCCAATCTTCCTCTTTTGCTTGAGGAAGATTGTCACTGAGCTAACATCTGTGCCAATCTTCCTCTATTTTATGTGGAATGTTGCCACAGCACAGCTTGATGAGCAGTGGGTAAGTCCATGCTCAGGATGCGAACTTGTGAACCCCAGGCCACTGAAGTGAAGTGCATGAGCTTAACCACTACACCACCAGGCCAATTGCTAGAAATAAATTCTTCCATTCACTAGTTTTTAATATAAAAGGGGTGACATGACACTGTTTACCACATAATTTTTCTTTACTGATGAAGATTTGCCCCAAGCAGACATCTGTTGCCAATCTTCCCCTTTTTGTATGTGAGCTGCCACCACAGCATGGCCACTGACAAATAGTGCAGGAATGTGCACGGGAACTGAACCTGGGCCACCAAAGCAAGAGTGCACCACTACTTACCTACTAGGCCACCAGGACTGGGCCTCACATAGTTTTTTGATGAACAGTTTACTTTGGAGGAAATTCAGTACCTTCCATATTTTCTCATTTTTTGTCTTTTGCAGTGCACATAACTACATTTTTGAATACACTATGATTTATTTAACCAGTTCTCCATTGCTGGATATTTGGGTTGCTGACAGTATTTTGCTGCTTCAAACAAAGCTAAAATGAATAAACTAGTACATATATTATTTCACATGTGTAAGAATATCCATTACATAAATCCCCAGACATAAAATTGCTGGGAGAAACTATATATGCATGTGTAATTTTGATATATATTGCCAGTTTCTCCTCCAAGAAGTTTGTGCCAATGTACTCTCTCAGGAGTAATATATCAGACGGACTGTTTCCTTAGTCTCACAAAAAGAGTGTGTTATCAACATTGGATTTTGTCAAGTGGATGGATAGAATATTGTATGACAGAGTAGGTTGCTATATTTTTTGTTGAGATAGAATTTACACGTGGCAAAATACATAAATCTTGTGTACATCTTATTGAATTTTCACACGTACGTATGAATGTTCATATATGTTCTCCACGTGACAACCACCCTGTCAAGATATAAAGCATTCCCAGCATCCTGGGAGGCCCCCTGATGCTACCCTCCAAGCTGTACACCCATAAGGACAACCACAATTTTCACTGCTACCATCAAAGATTAGTTCTTCTTATTTTGTATTTAATATAAATGGAATATAATAGCATTAGTGTTATGGCATATCTGGCTTTTTCCTTCAGTCTTACGTCTAGGATATTTGCTCAGGATATTGTATATACAAATTTTTCCTTCATTTCATTGCCATGGTATCCCATTGTATGACTATATCACAATTTATTTATTTTATGAATAAATAATACTTGATTGGTTCTCATTCTTTGCTATTAAAAAAAAATCTTCTAACTATGCTTTATCTATGTCCCCACACTATTTAATATGTTGATTTTCATTCCACTGAAAACATTTTCTCGCTCATATTTGATTTCTTCTTTGATCCATGAGTTACATAGATTTATGAAGGCAATGGCCAAACATTTGGAGATTTTCCAGTTAGCTTGCTAATGTTGCATTCTAACTTGATTTCACATATTAAGATAATACACACCCAAATGATTTCAGAGCTTTGATAGTCATTGCTGCATGTTGATTTCAACATGCATATGAAAAGATTATATTTTGCAAATATTGGATATAGTGTTCTACATGTCTCAAATACAGCAACACTTAACAATATTATTTAAATTTCTATGTTTTTAATGATTTCATTGTTTGATTGTTTTATCAGTTTTTGAGAGAGTTCTGTTAAAATCCTGATTGTGGGTTTTTCTACTTCAGCATTTAGTTCTGTCAAATCTTCATATTTTCTTGAAAAAACAATCCTGTTAAGTGTACGAAATTTAGAATTGTTAGATTTTCTTGTAGAAGTAATATTTTAAATCATAATAATAATATATCTCTTTAGCATGTGTATTTTTTTGTTTTAATCTTGTCTCATCTGATATTAAGATAGCCATCCGTGCTTCATTTTGGTTAATGTTTGCATTATAAATATTTTTGTATATCTTTATTTTCAATCTTTCTGTATCCTAATATTGTACACAAGTGTGTGTTTTAAATAGCATATGGTTTACTTTTTTATTAATGTAGCTTTTTTATTTTAACTTATTTACTTTATGAAGAGTTTAAAAAGTTTACATTAATATGATTTTTGACAGTCTGTTTAAATCTATTGTCCTGCTATTTGTTTTCTATTTTCCCAATGTGATCTTTGTTATTTTATTCTTCTCCTGTCTTCATAGCAATAATATTTATTCTTATTGCTACATTTTAACTCTTCTTTTTTTCTGCGTACATTGAGTATAATTGGTTTAGTGTGTACCCTAGAATATTGAATTTATTTGCTTATGAATGAGGTTAACAATATTTTGATAGGTTTAAGGTATTTACTTTCTTTTTTTGTGAACTGTCTGTTCACGTCTTTTAGCCATTTTTCTGTTACCTTGAGGACTCTTTCCTTAAAAATTGGTAAAAGATCTTCATCTGTTAGGGAGAAAAGCCCCTTGCAGTGATGTAAATTTTCAGAAGAAGATTTTTTTTCTCTTGCAGTTTTTCAAGTGAGTTTTTTATTATGTTTTGTAGAGATAAGTATAAATTTACATGTAGTTGTAAGAATTAATACAGGAAAATCTCATATACACTTCATCTTGTTTCCCCAATGGTAACATCTTGAAAAACTAAATACAACATCACAACTAGGATATTCACCTTGATACAATCCACCTATTATATTCAGATTTTCCTACTTTTACATGTATTCATTTGTGTATGTGTGTGCGTGTGTGTGTTTAGTTTTATGCAATTTTATACCATTTGTAGGTTCATGTATCCACCACCGTAGTCAAGATACGGAAGAGTTCTATTACCAAAAGGATTGTTTCTGTAGTGCTTTTATAACCACTAAGCACAGTACCCTTACCTCCCCCATCGTCTGTCCCTAAATTCTGGTAGACACTAATCATTTCTCTGTTTTATACATCCATACTTCGGTCATTTCAAGAATGTTATATAAATGGAATCATACAGAATGTAACTTTTGCAATTGGCTTTTTCTCATTCAGTATAACTATCTTGTGATTCATCTAAATTTTTGAATGTGTCGATTGTTCTTCCTCTTTTTTGGGTGAATAGTATTCCACAGTATGTGTGGATTTACCATAATTTGTTTAACCACACAACCATTCAAAGACAGCTGGGTTGTCTTCAGTTTGTGACTATTACAAATAAAGCTGCTATGAACACACATAACATGCTTTTAGTGTGAATACAACTTTTCATATCTCTGGGATCAATGCCCAAGACTGCAATCATTAAGTTATGTGGTAAGCATATATTTAGTTTTATAAGAAGCTAATAAATTGTTTTCCAGAGTAGTGGTACGTTGTACTTTCTTACCAGCAAGGTATGAGTGATCTTTTTCTCCTCATTCTTAATCTCATTTAGCGCTATCTTTACTTCGTACTGTCACTGAAAGGAGTAGGGGGAGAGGGTACTGACCTAGTAATTTGGAAATAAGTAGAGTCTATAAGACTGAAGGAAAAGGAATTATATATAACAATTAGAGTCTAGTTGATAAAGTATTCTCCTTCATGAAAATGAGTTTCTGGAACAGCTATATGTGAATTCTCGAACTGAACCACTACATAAATGAATGGTGCATAGTTTAGCCAGGATTCTCACTATTGGAGCAGGATGGGTTAGAGTTAAGCAAATGGAGAAGGCTAAAATGATCGGTATGGTATTGGATTAGAGTTGGTGACATCAGTGTGAGCTCATGTTTAGCTTACTATAGATATAGGTGGCTGCATATAAAAGTATTCATAGATGTGTGTGCATATACAGGGTGGTGGACACACATATGTTTGCTAGTCTGTCAGCTGAAGGAGAAGAGAAACAATGCCACCCCAAGAGCAACAAGCACACCTAACACTCAGAAGATTGACTGGGGCAGGAAATATTTAAGACGAGCTTGGCATATCTTGTAGTGCCAGAAAGAAAGGAAATATTCAAAGTAGGCTCACAAAGATGAGTGTATCCCAAAGGGACACAGGAGTCAAATGAAAGAGCTTCCAATAGGCAAAACTGGAATAATTTAAGCAAAAATATAAGTATAACAGTACCTCAGCTAGATGATCAAGAATTAACATCAACAGTGATAAATCCTGTTGATAGTATGTACCCTTGATATGATGTAATGAGAATGACACTTAATCTCTATAAATATCAGGTAAATCTTAATTGAGGGACACTCTATAAAATACTAGATCAGTACATTTCAAACTGCCAAAGTCATCAAAAACAAGGAAAGTTTGAGAAATTGTCATAGGCAAGAAGACCCTGAGGAACAAGACTACTAAATACAATGTGCTACTCTGGTTGAGATTCTGGAACAAAAGAGGGAAGAAGTAAAAACTTCACGTACATGAATAAGTACAGACTTTAGTTAATACTAATGTATTAATCTTGGCTTAGTAATTGTGATAAATATAACACACCAGTGTTAGATGTTAGCAAAAAAGGAAACTATGTGCTGGAACATAGTAGTAACTTTTCTACTGTATTGTCTGCAACTTTTCTGTTAATAAGAATCTATTCTAAAGTAAAAGTTTATTTAAAACAAAACAGAAAAAATACTTCCTGCCTGTTGATGGCAAGAGTGTCAAAGAACTTATAGCCATTTTTTAACCCAATGAATATGTTTAACCCAATGCCTTATTTACATCTTAGACTATGACACAGTCAATTAAAAAAATATTTAACTGAAAAAAAGAGAAAATGCTAACTACCTGTCATTTAAATTGTTTGGATCATCCTGAAGCAGATTTCAGTTTACATTCCACACTCCACCATCACTTATTATTCATAAATCACTTATCGACAAATGGAAAAACAACAGTATCAACAATGGAAATAGATCAATGAAATCAATAAATTCTGATGAATAAAGTCCAATAAACACTCAAAGTTTCATGTTGATTAAAACATCAAAGCTAAATCCTTTACTCCAAATTTAATAAATGTATTCTTACTCACAATTCTCCAAACATAATTAAAAGTGCATTCACCTTGTTTGCCTCACCTATGAGCCTTTCAGATGGTCAAATGTATAAATAAAGTTAATTATGAAACTTGGTTTCTTAATGACTTTTAGCCTTTGCAAACATTTTGTGTGGAATAATACAGTCGCACTGAGCGAGCACAGTGCCCATAGAGAAGTGGGTCAGGTAATCCTACAGTGGAAGCTCTATTTTCTGTGCACAGAAGAAGCTACCTGTGAAAGAATATTGAAACAGAACAACAGCAGAACATTTCAGCCAAGTGGAAATGGCGTTTTGTTTGGGAGTAATATCCTTTCAAATTCTACCTGATAAACTTGACTTGATGGCTCTTTATAATGATCACTAATGGAGTTACTTCACAACTCATAAATATGCAATGACAGCAAAATCATATCAGAAAAGTGGACTTATAACCACTTCTTACTTTTGTCTATCCTAACTTATAGGAGCAGGGATTCTGTTAGTGTTATGGCAATAGGGCTTTTAAAGTAACTTTCAAATTGGAAAAATTCATTTTAGTGAATGTATCCAGCAGGAGTCTTGAAATAACATGTGCCATCATACTAGGTGACTTTATACATCTTAGAGAAAACTTATTCTAGAACAAAAGAAATGATCAGGCATAGAAAGAAGAAACTTGGGTTTAAAAGTCCATGAGAATCCTGATAACAGTCTTAAGACTAAGTAAATTGGAGAAAACTCTTCAATTTACTTCAAAGACCATGCAACAATTGCTTTCATGCCGCTACAAATATTATGAGGCCCTTTTAGAGAAATTGAAAGCCTAATAGCAAATATCCACTCAAAATCAAATAGCCCTTTACTATCTTTCAGCAGCACAAGGAAGACTTTGTGTTTTAATCGATCAAATACCTTGTACCTGTAAATCCAGATAAATACGTGAAACAAATACAGTCAAAATCAGACTGCTGTAAAATTATACTAATAGATTTTATAGTCTGAGTCTTCATTTTTCGATTCATAGGCCAATGAAGGTGCTAGGGGAAAAAAAAAACCTCCGTAAATATTATTGGAAAACTAATAATATATACCCTAACTTTTTTTGCCTCTATTTCCTTTTTATTCTTTTATAATAAAGCAAAGTGTTCATGCATGTGCAGAAGAGGCATGTAGTTTTGAGCCAATCTCAATAAACTGAGCAGGGTTATTTTCATTTAATGCATATCCAACAATAATAGACAATTCCCTTTTAGTTGGTAATCACTCTTTGTGGAAAAACATGCTAACCCAGGTGATTGTCAGCGGTAGGTATCTAATGATGACAAAAAATTTTCAAGAAAATAGTTCAATCAGAAAATAATTCATTTAATCAGAAAAATTATGTCTTACAGAATGCTTGTAACATTTCAGTATCTGTTTGAAATATGACTCTGAGACACCTGCATTCGCTTCTTTGACTCAAGTGTTCCCCAGGCCAAAGGCTGAAAGCCCAATTCTGTTACTAGCCTGTTAATTGACTCTCTTGTAATAATACAGTGGTAAAGTTTCTGCTTACAGACCACCCACCAATGGGAACTGGTATCTATGTTCTATTACATGTTGAGATACAAAAAAACAGAAGAAGGAAACAGAAAACAGAACATGTTAAGAGGCAGAGAGATAAATTGAACTTATTTTTATTAATATGTGACAAGTCCTCAGGAAGTCCAATAGTGGCCCATGTAAATATCTGTGGCAGCATTTCTGTCAGAAATCAACAAATGCAAAGGCCATGGCCATGGGTATTGTGTTGGGAAGTATAAAATAGGTCAGTGAATCTGGAGAGAAGAGAGCCATGGGGAGAGTGGTAGAAGATAATCTCATGTCTTCTAACTAGTACATTAGATTTTATTCTGACTGCATTGGGAGGCCCTTGGAGCTTCCTGAGCAGAGGAATTAATGATATGATGTGTTTAAAAAAAACAAACTATTCTGGATGAGCTGTGAGAAAAGTTTCTCCTCTCTGTCTCTCTGTCTCTGTCTCTCGCTCTCTCTATATATCAGTTATATAGTTGTATAGTATCTATAATATAGTATATACAGTGTATATATATGTAGAGAGAGAAATATATAGTGTAAAATCCGTAAATATTATATATATAAAATATACATTATAAAAAATATATGTATGATTTTGGTGGCCCTTCTTTTTAAGATGAATAGTCTGTATGTCATGGTAGCACAAATATTTAGAATAAACACTAGTTACATCAACTAAATGAATAATTGCCGGGGTCCAGTCCCAGTCGGAACAGGGTCTCCTGAGGGATGGACGGTGTCGGCGAAGGAGGAGGCAGTGAGACAAGGAGTTTGGTGTCCAAGTCTAAGTCTAACTTTATTTTGTGTATGTATGATTTATATGGGGCTCAGGATATGCAAGGATGATTTTATGAAACAGTCCCAGTACATATTTTTGGCTCGCGTAAGTGGGTTTTTGCAAGGTGGACAATAGTCAATTGTATCTGGATTGTGTGTAGGCCTGGGGGGAGTCAAGCTTCTGCAATCCTTTACTTCAAGGAGGCCACCCCCAGCGGCCTCCTGACTCAATGGCCGTGGCAACCACCATCCTCCCAGAGAGATCTGTGGGGGCTACAGATTTCTTTGTTCCCTCTCCACTCCCATCGCTCCACCCTACCAAAGGACGGGTCAAAATATTCTTTCCCTAGAAGATGTTTTTCTCCAGAACTTTCCCTAGAATATTGCATTGTATCATTCTCATTCCCAGGGCTGGGCTGACTTCCCCTGAAATAACCCCAGGTGCAGAACAGAGTGAGCAGAAGCAGGAAAGTCAAAAGTACCAGGGAGACTCGTTGTAGGAGCAGCCTGGTAGATTCCCTTGAGGGTCCCGTGCGTCCCCTCATCTCTCTCCCAGACCGTGTCACAAGGCAGAGGCTTAACTTGTAGGCTGACGGCTCCCGGCAAATAATGAGCAATGAATGAATGAATGAACAAAGATTAATCAATGAGTGATTTGGAGAGTATGTTTATATATTATAATGTAAAATTTTATGGTATAGATAATACATGATACATTATGCGGTGAGAGTTAAACATTGCTGGGCAATTAGTTTGAAAGAATAATTTGCTTAATTTACATGCGTTTGCACTTTCAGTTTAGGAGAGCCTGAGTACTAACACAGAAAACAATTAGCACGCTGAATTTTTCGCAGCCAATATTTACTGCAGAATCCAAATTAAGTCACATTTTAAACCAAGAAATTGTTTCATGTGCTTAATAGGAAATTCTCCCACAAAGTGCTGTTTATGAGTGCTTACTTTAATGCCTCTAGATAAGCTGATGTGCTATTTTAAAAATTTTATTATGCCATGAGTCTGAATGGTCCTCAGTCCTCACCCACTACTACAATTAAGCAAGGTAGACAAGTAAATCCTACTAGTACTTATTTCTTTGTGAAGTATCCACTTGTTAACATCTGATACAATTACACAGACTTCATCTTCTAATTTTCTTCCCTGTATACCTAGAAAAATAGTAAGATTGAATTAAATACCTATAATTAAAAATAGAGAAAGTTTCAAGACACAATTCATTCAAAATCTTTCACCAAATACAGAAAGAACCCCTCTTTCTTAAATCAACTACTTGATTACAAATATTCTTATTATGTCACCTTAGCATTTAAATATATTGCTTTTTTTGTGTCTGTCACTATACAATATATTGTAAACCTGGAGAATAAATGCTAATATTTTTCTTGCTTTTGTATCTTCTACCTCTGTGAATAGCCTGATCTAAAGTAGTAACTTAGTATTTTTAATGCTTTTTTGACATCATTCACATACTATAACATTTATCTCTTTTAAATTTATTACACAATGCATTTTAGTATGTTTACAGTATTGTACAACCATCACCACAATCTAATTTTAGAACATTTCCATAACCCTAAAAAGAAAACTTGTGCCAATTCACAGTCACTCTCCATTCCACCCCTAGTCATAAGAAAACATCCTTTTATGTTACTACAGAATTAGCTTTTTGAATGTTTCATATAAATCAAATTTTATAATATATGCTTTTTGTGTGTCTTGCTCCTTTCACTGAGCAAAATGTTCTTGAGGTTCATCTGTGTTGTCACATACATCAGTTCTTCATTCTTTTTATTTCTAAACAGTAACCACTGTGTGGATGTGCCACATTTTGTTCCTCACCAGTTGATGGACCTTCAGGTTGTTTGCACTTTGGGCTATTATGGATAATGCTGCTGTGAACATTACTGCATAAATGTTTGTGGGGACATATGTTTAATTTTTCCTGGATAGATATGCAGGAGTGGAATCTCTTGGTCATATGGAAAATCTATTTTTAACTGATTAAGAAATTGTCGTACTATATTTTTTAAATAACTGCACTATTCTACCTCCCACCGGCAGTGTTTGAGGGTTCCCATTTTAGGCATCCTCACCAACACTTGCTAATGTCTGTCTATTCATTGTAAAAGCACTCAGCAAAGCAGGAATAGAAGGAATCTTCTTCAAGCTTATAATGAGCTTCTATGAAAATGCTGCCAGTGTCATTGCAACTAAAGATGAAAGACTGAATTACTTCCCCCTCATAGCAAGAACATGACAAGAATATCCTCTTTCATTATTTCTAGTCATCATTTTACTGGATAGTCTGTATACTAGTGCAACAGATGAAGAAAAAGGAATCAAGGCATCCAAATTGTAAAGGCAGTGAAAGTCGTTATACTTAGATGACACTATCATTTTTGTATAAAATCCTGTGGATCATTCAAAAAAGTTAAAGTAATCAAAAAATGAGTTCAGCAAGTTTATAAATTCAATATATAAAAATTAATTTTATTTCCATAAACTGTCAGTATAGAATCAGATATTGAAATTTTAAAAACCACTTACGATAACATAAAATATATAAAATATTCAAGGATAAATCTGACAAAAGATGTGTAAATATTTTACTCTGAAAATTGCAAAACATTGCTGAGAAACATTAAAGGGCACAAATAAATTAAGAGACATCTTGTGTTTAAGATCAAAACATTCCATATTGTTACTATGTCAATTCTCCCCCAATTAATCTGTATTTTTAAGGCCATTCTAAGAAAAATTCCAATGCGTTTTTTGGTAGAAGTTAACAAACTGATGTAAAAATTCATATAAAATTCATAGAATATAGAACAGTCAAAACAAATTCAAAAAAGAAGATCCATGTTGGAGAACTGACTATGATATCAAGACCAATTTTAAAGTTGCATTAATCTAGATGATGCTGTGTTGGCATATAAATAGAGAACCAAGTCAATGAAATAGTGAAGAGAGCCTACAGATTGACTCATGCATTTATTTAAATTGATTTTTGAGAAAGTGCAAAACATTTCAGTGGAGAAAGAATAGTCTTTTCTACAAATACTACCAGAAAGATTAGACAGCCACATGCAAAAAAAAAAAAAGTACCTTTATTCATTCTTTCCAACATATACAAATATTAACTCAAATGCAGTAGAGACCTCACAGTAGAATCTTAAACTATAAAACTGCTAGAGGAAAACATAGGAGACAATCTTTGTGACATTGAGTTAAATAGGGTTGTCTTAGGTACAAAACCAAAATGTGCATTCTATAAAAGGAAAATTGATAAATTGGACTCCATCAAATTAAGAACTAGTCCTCTTTAAAGGACATATTTAAGACAGTATAAAGGCAACCTACTGCCTAGCAGAAAATATATTTGAACACATACTTGATAAAATATTTTTACCCAGGCTACGTAAAGAACTCTCAAAAATCAAGAGGAAATCAAAAGAAACCCAATTAGAAATATCCATGAAAATAGAGCAGAAAAAATGAATAAATGTTACTAAAGAGGAAACATGAATGGCAAATAAGCACAAAGAATGTTAGACCACAGACACCACTGAAATTTTTTTAACAACCTGAAAGCAAAGAAAGTATATTCTCTTAAAATTGAATTAACTTGGCAATGTTTTAGAAACAATTTTGATAAGATTGTACTACTCTTGTTTATTATGTCCTTCTCTATATCAATTTAGTAATTTTAATAGCATGTTTTCAAAAGTTCTATGATTTACCGTTTTTCACATTTATGAGCACAGAGTTATATAAATTATTCTCTTTAGTGTAAAAAAAAAATCACACCTAACAGCCCTTATTTATTTCAAGTCTTTTAATTTTCTGTACTTTCTCTGCAACCAATATATCCAAATAATCTTATTTGTTGGCATTTTAGTAATTTTCAGCAACTTAGTAATTTTAGCAATTTAGTAATTTTTTTTAAACAGCATCCTAAGATAAACTTCAAAGTTATTTTTATTTTATGGTAAACGATATTGTTACATTCTCATATGAGCTCTACTTTGCAATAAAAAAACACATTTTCTCTTAAAAGATACCACAATACTTTCTCATCTACAAATTAATGAAAATAGAACTTATGTTTCTTTTCTTTTCTTTTTACTGGGGAAGATTCACCCAAACTCGCATCTGTTACCAATCTTCCTCTTTTCGTATGTGAGCTGCTGCCACAGCATGGTCACTGACAGATGAATGGTGTAAGTCCGCGCCTGGCAACCGAACCAGGGCCAAGGAAGTGGGGCACGCCGAACTTAACCATTAGGCCACTGGGACTGGCCCATATTTCTTTTTTCTTTTTTTTTAAAGATTTTATTTTTCCTTTTTCTCCCAAAGTCCCCAGGTACATAGTTGTGTATTTTTAGTTGTGAGTCCTTCTAGTTGTGGCATGTGGGACGCTGCCTCAGCGTGGCCTGATGAGCAGTGCCATGTCTGCACCCAGGACCCGAACCGGCAAAACCCTGGGCCGTCAAAGCGAAGTGTGCAAACTTAACCACTCAGCTTCGGGGCCGGCCCCCCCATATTTCTTTTAATAGAACATTACCAGCATAGTGTCTTTCTATAAGCAATGGCAACACCAATGGTAACGATTCAGAGATGTCTAAGTGTGTGAAACTTTATTTTTATTCTAAGTCAAAGAGCTTTCTTTATTTTTGGATAAAAAAGTTTTCAGGCGTTTAATGAAAAATTTAGGTCGATATTGTAACATTCACCAAGATATTGTCACCCCTGTCAAGATCTTATAAAAATGTACTCTAGTTTTTTTTTAACTCAATATTCAATATGAACAAAAGCACTGTCTTCCAAATGAGTCATAACAATTTTTGAAGGAACTCCTCAGTAAAATCAGAACCTTAGGAACTCCTTTTGAATAGTGTGCTATTTCAGAGTTAATGAAACACACTTACTAGGCAGACCAAAGTATAGTAATTACAATGCTTGGAAAATGCATTTTGTGAATTGCAATCATAATATCATTATTTTTTGACTTTCTTTTTTTATTGGCCTGAAAAGAGAAAGAAAATTCTATTAACATGTATTGCCATATATTATACTCATTGAAAGTTTATAGCATTCATGATTTCTGAAATTTATCTTGAATTATATGTCTGTTTCCTCTTTGCATGTGCAACTCAGCTAATTGGTCATGAGGAGAAAACAGTTTATCAGCATGCTTATAATTTTTTTCCTAACATCAGCTCACACTACAATTTTAACCTCTATTTACAAATATACTAATAGGGAGAGAAAAGGGCATTTTAAGCAGAAAAGAACGATAATCACAATAGTATCTGAGCAGTATCTAACCAGTATCTAAAATTGCATACATGTTTGACTAACTCCTTCTGTCCATATTTCATTAGGAAACTAATGTTAACTTTTGTGAGAATCCAGATGATTTCTATGAAATTATCCCATCTCAAATTGAGCAATAAAAGATAAATCAATCTATTATGATTATAGTTTTATGAGGTAATATTTTCTGGAGATTTTGTAAAAAATTGCGTCAAAGAGATTTTGGCATATTATTTTACTTCTTTTTTGCTTAATTGCTCTACCCAATGGAGCAGAGGGCCACAAACTACTCAGGTCACAGCTGTCATTATTATCAATATCTAATATGAATAAAGCTCAAACTTTCAACTGTTTTGTGAAAATATGAAGTTGCATCTTTTTAAATAAGTTAAATTATCATATGTCATCTATTGAATGTGTATCAAAATTATCCCACATTTACTATCAAGTTTAACACCTACATCATACACAGCATGCTTTGATACCGATATGCTGTTGTGATTTGAGGTTAGAATTTGGCTTTGCTGACCTTATCCTATTTTAAAATCAAGACATGTATTGCAACTTAACACCATCATCAACTAACATTAAAGGCTTTAAATAATATGTTTTGAAGGGTGAATGAATTGCAGTGAAAGAGCCTGAGTATTTGAATCTGAAACAACCCGTTCTATCAGAAAAAAAAGAGTTTATTATGACAATTCAATTTAAAATTGTCTAGTTAAGTGTAATGTGAGAATCTCTATTAAAGACCCTATTTTCAGGGCTTATTTCAGTTTTGTAAAAAAATTCTTTAGGCTAAAACTTGATGGATATTTTTTATGAATTTGTTAATTTACTATTCTTCAACTTAACAAAGCAATATATGAACCAATATCAGCAATTTCAGTCTAAGGACCAAACTTTAAATAACTGACTTAAAGGAATAATTTCCACTTGCCTTTTCTGTCCCTTTTACCAGTTTCTCTCCATCAAAGCTGAGCAATATCTCAAGACTGAACTGCCAAGCAGTGTTGTGATAAAGAATGAAAACCTCCGGATGGAGAATCAAATGTACTCAGTTCCCTCTAAAACAGGCAATGCTTCAGAGCTAGCAAATCTAAGAACAAAAAGTGCGATGATCTATGTAAAATTAGCCTAATTCCATGTGAACAGTTACATTATTTTCTCACTTCTCTGAATGGGTCATTTTTTCGAGGTTAATAATTTTTAAATTCCCATGAATACCATAGAAATTGATTCCCACTAGCCATCCAAGATCCTCTTTTGAAAGAAAACAATTCAAGTATAATGATACTGTACTCCTGTCAGGTCCAATTTTCACTTTAGGAGGAACTGATTTTCAGAGTACGAAGTAAGTTCCATTTAGTAGAGTAGTGCCCCTTTACCTCTGATTTCATTTATCTGTGGTCAACCTGGGTCTGGAAGCAGATGATCCTCCTGACATACTGTCAGAAGGTCAACAGTAGCCTAAAGCTACCTCACATTGCCCATGTCATCCACCTCACTTCTTCTCATCACGTAGGCATTTTATCATCTTACATCATCACAAGAAGAAGAAAAATAGTACAGTACAATAAGGTATTTTGAGAGAGAGATCAAATTCACATAACTTTTATTACAGTGTATTGTTATAATTGTTCTATTTTATTATTACTTACTGTTGTTAATCTCCTACCTGGGCTGCTGCAGTGAGAGCTCTGAATCATAACCACCAGGGCCGGTAACCACAGGTATGGATGCACAGGTGAAAACAGTATACATGGGATTCGGTACTATCTGTAGTTTCAGGCATCCACTAGGGTTCTTGGAAAATATCTCCCATGGATAAGGGGAACTATAGTAGTTCTTCAATTATAAAAGGAAACTTAAGCACTATCTTATCTTCTCAACTCTCTGGAGACTTTGAAAACTTTTACTAGCTAGTGTGTGATTTTTTTCTTATAGAAAAGCCCCTATTATTTCTGTTCACCAATAACTGGATTTTAGTGGCTGCTTTAATTATAAAATGTCATGAAAATAAAACTCAGTTATGTTACCTGAGAAACAAAGAAGCCACATTACATACAAAATCAATTATGCATAATCATAATTAGTCTTGCTTTATGACTACATTCAGGCCATAGCAGAATACCGTGTGAGAGTCACTCAGTATAACACAGCTTTCAATATAATCTCCATAATTGCTGTTCCAAACTCCATTCAGGCACACAAAGAATACTTGAGGCTTCTTAAAAAAACTTATTTTACTATATGTGATTTCAGTTGTAGCATCATTTTAGAAAACAAACGTAATGATAAACTGTTATCCATAATAGCAACTTATCCACATTTTTACTTATTCTATTACATTTTATCAGAATTCTGCAGGAAAAAAATATGTATGGCTTCAATTTTGGTGTATGTTTTTCACTGCAACATGAAAATATATTTAAAACAATTTGATGACAGCCAGCAGAATCCTTTATTTCTGCACTAATGCCTTTAGAATTCTATAAAATTTAACCTGGTATATTTATTCAGGTGTCTACAGAGGTGACTCAACAACACTATTTCACTTTACTATCATAGATGGCATTCTGCTTAGAACCAAATGCTTCATTGTCGAATGACTTAATATTTGGGCACAATTTGAACCACATTCTCCCAATATCTTGTGCTTGTCTTATTGATCTGTCATCTACCTATCTTTCTAGCCACCTAGCTTTCTTTCAAGTGGAAATTTATTAGGCTACAATAAATTGCTGATGAGGTATGTGGGTTATGTTCAATAAAAAATTTCATTTAATAAACCATTTTATCCGTATTAATTATTAATTTCTAAAAACTCACAAGTATATTGAAAGGAAACTGCTGAAAATTGGAAATATCAAGGAATCATTGTTCTTAATATGTTATCCTACTACAGAAAATGGGTAGAAATAAATATCGGTAATGAATTCCATTTGACAGACAATTTCTAGGGTGTTACATTTGATAACATGAACATTTCATGAAAGATCAATGTATACTATGATTAATTGTGTCTTAGGAATGTAAAATTGTGCTTTCTTCAATCCAGCAAGCAAGAATCTAATAAGCAAATAACTTTGGTGATTTAATATCTCCATTATGGACTGAACTTTTGTGTTCCCTCCCTGCCCTGGTTCATATGTTGAAGTCCTGATCCATTGTTAAAAGATAAACTGAGGCATATTAAAAGTTTTAAGAGTTTGAGCAAAAATTGATTTGAATTGAGCAGCATCCAATCTAATAGATGGAATGGAGCTCTGAGGAGCTGTGCAAAATGAGAAACCTTTGTAGGCAGAAGGGAGCAAGAACAAGGAAGTCACATTAGACCAAAAAAACGTGGGTTGGCTATTGCAAGGCTACTTTCTTTTGGGGGTAGCAGGGATCTACCAGACAGATGACCTAACTAGGGCTATTCAGGCAATTCCTGGTTGCCTGGTTTAAGATTCCACTTCTAGGAGAGCCAAAACTGTAATTAAATCATGGTTTGACATGGGGCAAAGGAAAGGTGACTCCATTTGGGGCCTGTTTTTTTTTTTTTAACACCCTAATGTGCTGGTACTTGAGGAAGGGCCTCTGGGAGGTAGTTAAATTGAGATAAGATCATGAGGGTAGGGCCCACACAATGGGATTAGTGTCCTTATAAGAAGAGCAGGAGAGACCAGAGCTCACTCTCTCCGCCATCTGAGGACACAGAGAGAAGGCAGCCATCTGCCAGCCAGGAAAAAACTCTCACCGGACCCTGACCATGCTGGCACCCTGATTTCAGACTTCTAGTCTCCAGATTGTGAAAAATAAATTTCTGTTGTTTATAAACTTCTCAGTCTGTCATTTTGTGCTAACAGCCTGAGCAGACAATCTCCAAGAGTAAGTTTATTTTTTCTTTAAAATGGATAGAATGTCTGTACCCCTGCCTGACTTTCAGGAATTGTCTTATGACTATCAAGTTAGTAAATGTTTGGAATGATGAAGTTAAATGTGTTTTCGAGTTGAGCATCTTAATGTCATTCAAAATGTTGGTGAATGCACTAGGCAGGTGGAAATGGAGTCTAAATAAAAGTTAAACGTAAAGATTTGACATATCTATTTATAAAATTTCTTTTGGTCAGGATACTCTATCATTTATTTCTCTCTATATTGTTCTCTATTCTCAACTTCAACAGAGATTTTTAGCCACCCCACCCCACCCCACACACAAAGTATTGCTCTATTTATTTCATTTTTTCATCTCTGGTAACGCTTGCCTTCATCACTTCAATTTCAACCAGACCAAACTACTTAATATTTTTAAAAAATATGTTCTCTCAAATAAATTCTATTGACATATATTTCACATAAACATGCATAATTTGAGACCCATGGAGGTGGGTTAGATGAGTGCTACTTTATTCACTCTTCATCATTGCTTAGTTTACTGGAAGGGACATGGGAGTAATTGATCATTAACAATAAAATGTAAATATGTTTTTTAAATATTTAAAGATAACTACTGTTCAAATAGGAATGTTAATTGGGATAAATTACTACAAAAAAATTGGAACAACCAACTAAAATTGATTAATGTGGGATGATCCAGGAAAGGGATAAAATAAGAAAATGACAGAAAAACGCAGCAAACAAAAATAAAAAATAATTTTGGATATCCTCAGTTTTACTCCTCTAAATCCATCTCTAATTTTCTCCATCCTTCACCTTATCTCTGATCACAGAGAACTTGGCCTGTATCCCCAGTTCTCTTGCACTCTGACTTCCAAATATTTAGGTCAGTGGGGACCACTGGAGGAGAAGCGTGTAGGACAGAGGGAATGGGGAAAGAATGGGGTCACTATAATTATTACTCCAGCTACATTCCTGCAGTATTACCGTAGGCGGGCGTTTCTCTCCTGTCACGTGGCCCTCTCCTCACAACTATTTCCTGTAGTCATGCTTAGGACTGTTGAGCACTCCAGTGTTACTAGTTCCAGTATAATATACTATCACTTGCCATTTTTCCCATACCCTACCCATCTTTGAAATAGGTGCTATTACAATGATTAAGCTTTCCCCAAGTATTTATTTTGAGCCCACCATCTCATTCAGGTGGGCATCCTAATACAACAGGGGAATAATCAATCATATCAAGGAGGCAAAGTCACAAGTCAAACTCAACCTTGTTAGATAAGTGAAGAAAGTCAATGTTTTGATTCTGTAGGAGTCACTGGAAATCAAATAATACTGCAAGGTTGAATAAAAATTGATGAATACTATATATCAGAAAAAAGGAACTGAAAAGAAAATATTTTAAAATAATCAAAATGAAATATAGGGTCAAAATTTTTCTACATATCTGAGGAAATGGAAGAGGCAACATTAGATAATTGGGTGACATAATTAGATGACATGTGGTTTGGTCTATGGTAGAATTGCTGCATTTAACAAATACAAACACACACCCCCAACTAAAACTGAATCACAGATAAGCAACAAATACTTTTTTTAGTAAAATATGTCCCATACAATTTTTATTGTTTAACTGAAATTCAGTTTTACCTGGTGTCTTAGTCTATTCAGGCTACTATAACAAAATACCTAAATACTAAGAGACATAAACAACAAACATTTATTTCTCACAGTTGGGAAGTCCAAGATCAAGGCACAGGTAAATTCAGTATCACTTTGGGTCCTACTTCCTGATTCACAGATAGCGTTCTTCTTGCTGTTTCCTCACATGGTAGAAGGCACCAGTAGTCTGTTTTATAAGGGCACTAATCCCTTTCATGAGGACCCCACCCTCATAACTTAATCACCTCCCAAAGGCCCCACCTCTAAATACCAACATATTAGGGATTCGCTATATGAATTTGGGGAAGATACAAGCATTCAGTCTAATGCACCTGAGCATTTTATATTTTAACTGGCAACCCCAGAAGGTGAAACAATATCTGTTTACTACCCACTGCATATTTGGTGAATACTCATTAAAATGTCCACACCACCAAAGAGGTACTTAATAATCACAAGGGATTGCTATCAACACAACAGAGATTATTCATTCTCCTTACTAGTAGCTCTCTTCAATGTGCTTTTGTGAAAACCTGGTCCTGGTTTCAGTGATGGAGGCTCCACAGGGCGTCGGTGATAAGAACTTGACCTCACCAAAGTTCAGCAGGTTGTATGAACTACTGATGCCAAATTAATTAAAACAAACTTGCTCAGATTCTCCCAATAGGATATAATTTCTCAAGTGAACACACCAGTTAACTAAAGGCAGATTGATTTTATTGATTCCAGAATATGGAAGCAATTATTGACCTCACTGAAACAAGAGGATTTTCATTTTCTTTCACTGTCTGTAATAGCTCTTCCACTGCCAGCCCCCACAGATTTACTAAGTGTTTTCGACAACATCATGGTATTCCAACATTGCTTTTTAATACTTTACCTTACAAAGTAGGCAGTAAAGCAATGTGCTACTTTCTAAGAATGTCTCATCTTTCTGTATACTCTAACAAGAAAAGCAATTTATCTTAAGGTTGACTGCATACACTATTGAAAGTTAATTTATGATGACAACTATTAGACAAGATCTCACAAATTTGGGATGTTTTCCTGCCCAATTTCATCTTTTTTGTACCATGACAAAGAATGTAAATTTTTTCCCATAGGCATAATATACAGCCAGTATATATAATTTTTTGTTTAAAATTTAGGTAGACTCTCTTTACTTTGTGAAGATCTAAAACAATGGGTTCTTTCTGTAAGCCACTAAGGGAGCAAGTTAGAATATTGGGAGACAAAACTTTGTTAAAAGGCTCTTTTCTGTCATCTCTTTAATTTAATACTAAGATGAAATTATTCACGTTTTGAGCATATATTACTCTTTGTTTTTTTTTTTCTTTTCCTAGTGAAGGCTTACTCTCCACAAACTTTGTTGAATAGCCATCATAATTTGAGTCCTTCTGTATTAAAAGAAAAAGAAGGGCCGGCTCCATGGCCAAGTGGTTAAGTTCGCGCACTCCACTGTGGCGGCCCAGGGTTCGGATCCTGGGCGCGGACATGGCACCACTCGTCAGGCCACGTTGAGGCGGCGTCCCACATCCCACAACTAGAAGGACATGCAACTAAGATATACAACTGTGTACGGGGGGGGGGGGGGTGTTGGGGGAGATAAAGCAGAAAAAAAAAAAAAGGAAGATTGGCAACAGTTGTTAGCCCAGGTGCCAATCTTTAAAAAAAAAGAAAAAGACCTAAATGTTTGTTATCTGGTCCTTGCTTCTCATACAGTTGAACTTCTTCCATCCTAAATAAACAAAATCATTACAGTGACAGTATCCAGTCACATTTTTCCTTTCTTATTTAAGGAATTAGGGACAGGCTTTCCCTGTTGTCTCATAAAAATATGCAGAAATACCTTCATCTTCTATACTGAAAACCATTATAGAGGAAAGATTCCTTATTTATTTTTTCTCCTATGTTAAGCATGAGAAATAGGCTTCTTCTATTTCCTCAAAGAAATATGTACACATTAAAGAAACAAATACTGAACAATAACACTTGCCCACACTCCATTTGCTTGTTATAACAACTAAATTATTTCACGGTGATGTAACAGCATAAACCTTCACATACTGTGTTCTCTTATGTTCAAAGACATCAGAAGTCAATAGACCTGACACACTGTAGGATTTTCAGCAGGATTGTCCATGAAGCTCCTGGGGCAGCTAATTAGAAAATAGAAAGATAAACTTTGAGATATTACTTCAGATAACAAACTGAATGACAACTTGAAGGAGAGGATGCTCTGTTCCCTGTGATTCTGGGTTCCACTGAAGTGAAGGGTTTAGATGTAACCACTGTATCACAAACTAGAATAACCAATGCTTATCTGGGGCTCCCTGTGCGTCTGAGCAAACAGGCAGATAGGTCACTATGTTACTAGGACAACTGATCTTGACTATTGAGGGAAAATAAGGTCACTACTGGAAAAAGTTGTAATCAATACCAGGATTATATCAGGGATTCTCTGTGGTACTTTTTGTACTTGTCCACAAGGTTTAAAATAATAAACTCCTAGTACAGTTGTCCACAGGCATCACAGACAACAACACAACAACAAAATACCTCTCTGTTCCTTTAGGACTAAGATTTGAGTCACACTTTTGGGTAACCCACTTGTAGTAAGGAGGATAGGATGAGTGGTAGAGAAATCATAAATGTCAATAACACCCTTGTGATTAGTTTCATAAGTGAAAATACTGGGATCCAAACCACATTCCATTCTTTGCTGTGTCAAATAAATTTACATATTTCAAATAATTTTATTTTTCTTGATTCTTTCACCCTCTGCTATTATGTATAAGATGTAATAATTGGCTGCAAAATTATAGTTTATTTCAAGAATTATAAAGTATATTTATAGACAAAACACCAAAAAGACAGAATGGACAGCAGAGACAGATATCTGAAAAAGGAAACTAGATGATGGCTTACCTGATATTGGAGCTAGTGTTCCAGTGTCTTCTTTTGAGGCTTAGTTAAAGGACTTGGGAATTTTTAAGGGAGAGCTTCCTTAGGTTGGGAGGAATCATTTAGACAAGTATCAAAATTGGTTAGAAAGAGATGTGTTTGTCGAAGGCAATAAATATGAACTACAGAAGACCTTTGCAGTTATTTTCTTGAAATCTTTCTAAGGTCATACAAATTTACATTTGAGAAGTAACTTTTCACTTTAACTTGAGAGTGAAACTTGAAAGTGCACTTTAACTTTAACCAAAGTGCACAGTCTCGGTCAGATTATAATCACGATGCTCTGCTTTTCTCTCTCCAAGTGAGATGCCCATTATCAAAGCTAAAATAATCTCTCTGTCTTCTGGATGCTGAACCTCAACTGGACTGATAGAGAGAAAGAAGAGCAAATAGAGTATAAGATGTTCTTGCTGCCTGCATTGTCTCAAGTTGCCTTATTTCCTCCAGTGGTTTTTGTTTTGCTTCCAAGTCTTGATCTCCACTTTCCATTTTTACCAACTATGATTTACCTTCAGCACACCTATATTTTATTTAACTTGGTTAAATGCAGCTTCTGGTTTCTGCAACCAAATAACCCAGACTGATGAAATCATACTAGAAAGGCAATAATCCATTCCTATTTTACTATAAAATTGTAATTTTAACAAGAATCAATGTTAAAAATTAATCGAGGGGCCAGCCCTGTGGCTGAGTGTTTAAGTTTGTGCGCTCCGCTTCACAGGCCCAGGGTTTCACCAATTCGGATGCTGGGCCTGGACCTAGCACCACTCGTCAAGCTGTGCTGAGGCAGCGTTCCACATAGCAGAGCCAGAAGGACCTACAACTAGAATATACAACTATGTACTGGGGAGCTTTGGGGAGAAGAAGAAGAAAAAAAAAGAATTGGCAACAGATATTAGCTTGGGTGCCAATCTTTAAGAAAAAAAATTATTCAATTCCTTTTATCACCTATGAAACAAAATAGTATAGTTTTTTCCTTTTACATATTAATATGGTGAATTTTATTAATATCCTGAAATCTATTCTTGGAATGATTTCCATTCCGATGGAGAGTTAATATGGTAATATTTTATTAGTTATGCATTTAGAATGGAACTGTGTATAGTTTTTTCTAAAATTTTACTATTTTTGTTAATTTTGTTAATTTTGTGAGTGTTTGCTGATAATGTTTCCTAATTTTATATAACTATCTATCTCTATGTTACCTGGAATTGATTAAATATCATTGAGATTCACTATTTTGTAGATTCTTTGACGTTGTGCCACAAGTTTTGAATGATGGATTCTGTTTTGCTTTTTCCTTGCTCTTTTTCTATCTTTGCATTTCAGTTTTGATAATTCCTATTAATCTATCTTCAAATTCACTTATGTTTTCCTTCAGCTATGTCAAGTGCACTGGTGAGCATGCTGAAGTTATTCTTCATCTCTGTAACTATGTTTGTGTGGAAATTAGCATACTACTTGAATTTTTTTTATAGTTTTCAACATTCTCTTGAAATTCCTACTAGTATCCTAAGGAAGCAGTGTTTTTTGTTTTGTTTTTCCCCCTCTTCCACTTGTACATTAAGGCTTTCATTCCATCAGGGAGTTAGAGGTAAGTGGGGGGAACCACAGCAGTAGTCAGCACTATAGGGAAACTCCCTTGGGATTCTCCCTGGACCTTCCTGTCTCCAAGGAGGGTACACACTTCCTTCTATCTGCAGCCCTGAAGGGTGATTTCTTGACCTTGTCGTCTTAGCTCTCCAATGGGTTCAAGAAAAGTCATTCAAGTTTTCCAGCTTGCTGTAAATGTAGGAGCGACAATTTTTGCAGCTCTGTATACCTGCAAATTGAAAGAGGAAGTCTCATTCACTGTAGTTAACATTTTTATTTCTTTGTTGAGTATTTTTTCTCTTGCTTATTTGCCACATGGTTATCTTTCTTATGTATGGCCTATTCAAGGTGGATTTCCTTTTTTATTTTTGAGGAAGATTAGCCCTGAGCTAACTACTGCCAGTCCTCCTCTTTTTGCTGAGGAAGCCTGGCCCTGAGCTAACATCTGTGCCCATCTTCCTCTACTTTATATGTGGGACTGACGCCTACCACAGCATGGCATGCCAAGCGGTGCCATGTCCGTACCCGGAATCCGAGCCACTGAACTCCGGGCCACCAAGAAGCAGCACGTGTGAACTTAACCGCTGCGTCAAGGGGCCAGCCCCTGGATTTCCTTTTCTAATCCAGGTTATCTATCTTCATTTTTTGGTTATAATAGTAATTACCTTATATATTTTGAATACAAGCATTTTAATTGACATTTATTGTGTATATCCGCTGTTAACTGAGATTTGCATTTTCACTCTTTTTGTAGCTTTTATTTTGTTTAGTTTTATTTAGTTAATCATTATCGTGAACAAAGTGGTTAATTTTATTGTCTGATTAATCATTTTTCTTTGGTGAAGTTATTTTTTATTCTATTTTAAATAACTGTTTCATATTCTAACGTCCTGAAAATAGTCTCCTATTATATATTTTAGAAACTGACTTAATTACTCTTTATGTTTTTGTCCATGATATATTTCAAATGTGCTCTTAGAATATGGCTTGAGATAGGATTTTAGGTCCATTTTCTTCCCCAATATGTATATCCAACTGAATATGCAATATTATATTTTAATATCTCCTTTGTAATATATAAGTAGACATAATTTGTGTGGATTTATTTCTGATCTTTCTCTTCTATTTCATTTGTTTTTCTGTACAACATCCTTATAACAATAAACTCTATTTTAACTACAGTATTTCAAAAATACCTTGATGTCTATAGTCTGTAATATTCTACTTTTTTCTTATCCTTCAGGATTTTGGCTCTCTTGGCCCATCTGTGGAAAACATGATTTCTGCTTATGTGTTTTTTGTTTCTGGAATTTCCATTTAATATTTAACTGGTTTTAACCTCAAATTAAATTTTGTTCTCAATCCTGAGAATAAAATTCTATATAAAAATAGAATAAAATTAAATTAAATATAAAGATAGAAATTTTCCATCTTCTTGTTTCATACACTACTAAGAGTAATTTTAAAGTCCATTTTCCCCCCACATTAGTAATAGGACCACCTGAGGCTCTATTTTCATGGTCTGTGTATTTTTTCTGAATTTTTTTTTGTCATTTCATCCTATTTCTGAGTATTATTGGTAATTTTGAATGGTATTGAACATTTTATTTGGAAAATTATAGCTAATATGAATGATTATCTTATCAAAAGAAGATTTAATTTTCTGGGCTAAATATAGGCAGAACACTTGAGGAAACAAGACCTAACTTCAAGTCCATCCATGATCCATCTGGAATAGGCTTGAGGTTTTTGTCTATTTCTTATTTGCCCTTATTTTTAGAATATAGTCATTTATAGGTCTCAGCTGTAGGTCTGAATTATTTTCTGGACCAGCTTTCTTTTAGAATCTGAAACTTCCATATTTGTATTGCTTACACGTGTACCTGCCAAAATCTCTGTATTACTTCAAACTTCTTAGAAGTTTGTTTCTGCTTAGTTTGTGCACGTATCCATGGTTTAGGAGAGGGAATGGCTTGAAGATGACTTGTGGACATAATGCTGAGCTTGCCTCTTGCTAGTTCCCTTTTCTCCAGGATCTTATACTCTCAAGTTGTGGCTGCTTTCGTAACTTTGAAATCCAAATACTATCTCCTGTAGCCAGTGAGACTGTCACAAGCTCCAGTATCTTATTTTCTGCTTGACATTCGAGCTTTATTCTCCCTGTTACTAAGTTCCCAAAAAGAAAAGAGTGATAATCAATGTTTGGGTCACTTTATTGTCTTTACCTTTTTTCCAGGATGTCTGTATTTTTTTCTATGGTCATTTACATTTGATATTTCTTCCATTTGGGACCCTCTTCAGCTAATTGTGAATATTCCTTCATCCAAGTCTCAGCTCATATGCTACCAATTTAGAAATAACTTATCAGATCATGAAAGCTATATATTTGTTTCATATTGCTGCTTCCATCATTCTTTTATTTTCTTCATAGAATTTGTCACTAACTGTAGTAACATTTTTGTCTTATTTCCTTACATATTTGTCTGTCTTTGGCCATGATAAACTGAACTCCTTGAAAGCAGTTAATGTCTCTTTCACTCTCCATAGTATTCTCATTGCATGAGACACAGCTGGTACTGATACGGGCTCAACACAAGGTTGCCATAAGTGAAGCCATATTGTAGAAAAGAAACCATATTGTAACTTTGAATGAGCTCTGATTAACCCGGAAATGCTCTGTAGATTTTATGGCCTCTCCCATCTGCTATAAGTTGATAAATTTGTTCTTTTGAGTTCCTTAGGTATGTGATAACCCCCAGGCAGAGAGTCTATGCTGATAGCCATCATCAATGACAACTGAAAGATCAGAGTATAGGATGTTGCTCTGGTCTCTGATGCGTATCCAGTAAGACAAAAGTCTATCAGGCACTAAGACCAGATGTAAGCCCCTACCTGGAGATTGGATAGAGGCCCCACTGGGATTAGGCCTATTTTTCAGAGACTGTTAAAATTTGGGTTGTCTATACTTCTTATCCTTCTGGTCCCATATTTAATTGTAAAATGTGCCCTTAGGTGTGGTTCCAAAACTGTTGAGCAAGGTACAAAATTCTATTAATGCAAAATGTCAACCTGAAGCCAAGAACAAGAGGATATTTCCAAACAAGTGCTAAACAGTTTCATCCCTCTAACCCAGATCTACACCCTGATTCAGCAGCAAGTAGCTAGATCGGTCATCACCCCAAATCCCTCAAGAATGAGGAATGACCAAAGAATAGGGAGATTGAAACCAGTAAACAGTTATCCACTGATGATTAAGTAGCTAGTAACTAAAGTTTGTTTTCCTTTTCACAATTACTGATTATAGCTTCTAGCTATTTAACCCAGCCAGGGATAACTGTGCTGTTGAGACAATATGCTACCTGACTCCCACTAGGTTCCTATAGATACCATCTCCGTGGAGCCTGGATCACCATGGTAATGGGTGTGTGAGCTGTTTTTCAGGAATTAGAACCCTTTGTTCACTTCAGGCCAGTTGAGACCACCAACTCATCAACTGGGCCAGTATAGATGTCCAATAAGCGACCTTTTGATCTCAAGAAGCTAAAAACTCTACACTCAGATCATGCTCGTGCCATTTTGTGAGCATGCATCCTGTGAAGAGGCGTACAGTCTGACTAGGCTTGTGCAGATCATCAATTGCCTCACCTCTCCTCACCTCCAATCATCTATCTCTACATTTCAGACCACCTTGCCCCCCTACCCCATAAATATCCCTGAGTCTCCATTTTTTGGGAAGCGGATTTGAGACTCATTCTCTCACTTCCTCACATGGCTTCCTGGTGATTAAAACCCTCTCTGCTGCAATCTCGTCATCTCAGTGTTTGGCTTTCTGGGTGGGGTGCAAAAATGAACCTGGTGTGGTAACAGTACCAAATGAGCATTTTTGTATGTTGAAACAATGCATAAAAGGAAGACCAAGTTGAATATTCAATTAAAAATTTCAGTATAAATAATACAAATAATTTCTAATGCTTAGTATGGTATCAAGGCTATTTATTTGTATAAGTAAGTATGCTGCATATTTATGTCACAGATTATTAGAAATTTTAATGGTAGTATCTTTACTTAGAATGGAATATGTACTTGAAGACAGACAGAAATTATTTTGTATAGCCAATTTTCAGTTAAATAGATATCTATGTAATCCATTCATTTATTTTCAATTTTCTTCAAATTTAAAGTGCATATCAGCAGGGGAAGTTTCTCCAACTAAGCTTAGTTTTATTCTTGAGACAAACCAAATAAACAAACAAAAACTTCATTTGAATTGAAATGCCCCCAAATACTACCATTATATCATTAAATATTTCATCTTTCAATTTATTTGGTTATTATCTTTAAAAAAGGAATGTTTTCAAACATTCAAAATTCATTTTGCATTACTTAGATGTTTACTTAGATTCTTTATACTTGCCATGAAAAATGAGCATCATAAAACATCTGTGTATACAATAGAGGAGAGTTTTAAAATGGCCATTTTAGATAAACTTCACCATCACAATCATCTCTCTGCATATTTTTAAAATATACGTTAACCAACTGTACAACTACTAAGAAACAAAGGCTGCACTCAGACATCAAAATATCCAAGTGTCTAGATTTAAAGTAAAAGGCAAACCTTTGACAGAAGACAATAAAATAATTAAAAATATGCCTCCTACGTTTGGAATATTTTTCATGCATCAGTAAAAATCTTTTTAGCAAAGTAATAGAATAAAACATAATTAGAAAATGGCAGTCAATTACTCCTGGAAGTATTTCTGTTTATCACCATTAAAATGTTGCTAAGCCTTGAGACAAATGGTATGTGAGTGTGCATTTGTCAGATAAGAATTCTGAATAATTAGTGCTCTTAAGATTAGCATAAATAGACTCAGGGAGTAGTCATACATAAAATGAGTCAAGAAAGAATGGGTAAAAAGAGAAAGGAAGTAAAATAATACCATAGGCTAACACATAGGAGTTTAGAATACTTTTTTAAAATTTTTCCCATTATTTAAAATGAAAACATAAAACTGATCCTGTTTTTTTCCTGACACAACCTATCCTTACTCCACATAACAAAACTAACACATTTTAGTGAGGTTACTTTCACTTACATCATAATTTTGAGTCACTATTGGTTATTTTTCAAAGAAAAATAATCACTCCATTTTAAGCATATTTATTTATCAACATAGCATCATTAATACTGTGGGGGACTGGAATTGGCTACCCCAAGATATGTCTCTTTGGCATGAGGATTATTTTGAGCTGTTTACTTTTAAAAACTGCAGACATGAGAGAAACTCTGAAAAGTAGAAGTTACCCTTTGTAAGAGACATTTACATTTGTAAAGGAAATCTCCATCTGTAATGGTGTCTCTCTCTGTACCAAGAAGAAAAGGGGATGACCTTATCTCTAGAAACTCTTATCAATACAGAAGACAAGGACTTAAATCTGCATAATAAACTTACTCTTGTTTACCTTACTTTTCTGGGAATCACCCATAACTGACTCCCTCCACACCCAACATCCTCTTTTGTCTTTAGCTGAGGATGCTATTTAAGGTGAGAGCTTCTGCCATTTTGGTGAGTTACTCAGTTTTCCTGGGTCTCTCCCATGTATACACATTATGAAGCTTTGTTTAATTTTCTCTTTTTATTCTGTCTCATGTGAGTTTAATTTGTAGCCCGGCCAGAAGGACCTGGAGTGGGTAGAGGAAAAGTCTTACTCCCCTACAGTATCATAAGAGAAGCAGATTTAAATGAAATCAGAAAGCAACAATTTACTGGCCAATCTGACACAGACAGCACCATAATAAACATTTCCATTCATTCCCCATCTTTCTTTATGCACCTCTTTCTAACAAGGACTAATTTTCACTCTTTTATTTTTCAATTTGGGCTAGTACTTGGTCTGTGATTTTGCTGATCAATGCCCACCTTCTTCATCCACTGGGATAGGAATGTGTTTTTGGTCTTCCCTCTCCTAAAGTTCTCTATTTTCTCAATTTAAACTTTTATTCTGTTCCAGAACTCTACTACTTTCTTATGAAGTTTGTTTAGCTAAATTTTTGAAGATCATCTAACTTTTTTTTCCCACCCACATGATACAGACCTTTAACCCTGTGTACTCAGGGTTCCTAATTGCAATTAGCAGAAGATCTTTTGCCTGGCTTTAACAGAAAATGAATTTATTAAAAGATGTTAGTTCATACTAATTCCAGGACTAATAGTTGTAGGCTTAGAAGCTGAGAATACTGCCTGACCCAATGAAAGGAGTTTCTCCAGCAAAAGCATCTCTGTTGCCACCAATCAGAGGCCAATGCTCAAGCTTGAATAGTCTGCAAGCTCTGGTGATTCCTAAGACCCTACACCTCTGGTGCTCCTAAAGAGAAACAACACTTGCTAAGAAAGAATACCAGGAGCAACTATTTCTTAGTGCTCTTTCCTCATGATGTAATTATCTTTAGAGTGACGTTGATTGTGGGAGCCTAGTGACATCCCTGTGCCTTAGCATTAAGGCAAAATGAGGTCTAGGTTTTAAAGGGGGAAGTGGGACACATAATGAGGGAAATTTACATCTGCAGAATATTTTAAAATCAATGGGCAAAGACAATTGTGTCTGATAGTCACTAAAAGTCCTTCCAGATATGTTTTGTTTGTTAGTTTGGTTTTTTTTTTTAACAGCTTTCAAACTCAATTTCTACAAAGGCTATTTTAATGAAGAAAGTATGAGTAGAGGGTAGCTTTTTTCCCAAATCCTTCTTCTAGTGCATATATCCCTTATTAATTATCCATAATGAAAAACAAAAGCAGTCTGCAACTGGTGTCGAATACAAACAAATCAGCAACCACTACTGTATTCTTTCCTTCTATCAATTTGACTATTTTAGATGTAGCATAGAGGTGGAATCATGCAGTATTTGTCTTTCTGTAACAGGCTTATTTCACTTACTATACTCTTCTTCAGGTTCATCCATGTTATTTCATATGGCAGGATTTCCTTCTTTTTTAAGGCTAGATAATATTCCATTGTATACGTATGTCATATTTTCCTTATCCATTCATTTGTCAATGGAAACTCGGGTTGTTTCCATATCTTGGTAGTTGTGAATAATGCTGTAACTAACATGGGAGCACAGATATCTCTTTGAGACCCTGATTTCAATTCTTTTGGATATTTACCCAGAAGTGGCATTTCTGTGTTACATGTTAGTTCTATTTTTAATTTTTTGAAAAACTTCCAGACTGTTTTCTAAAGTGACTGCACCATTTTACATTCCCACCGACAGCGTACAGGGTTTCAATTTCTCCACACCCTCATCAACCCTTAACAGATACTAGGGAGTGGAGGAAATGGGGAGTTCTTGTTCAATGGGTGTAAAGTTTCAGTTATGGTAGATTAAAAAATTCTAGGGACCTGCTGTAGGTCATAGTGCCCATAGTTAGCAATACTGTACTGTACACTGCAAAATTTGTTGTGTTCTTAGCCAAGATAAAACAAAAGAAAACAAAGGGACCCAAGGAAACTTTGGGAAGTGTTGGATGTATCTATTCCTTTGATCGTGGTGATGTGTGTGTGTGCATATGTCCAAACTCATCAAATAATGTGTTAAATATGTACAGTTCTTTGTATTTCAACTATATGTCAATAAAGCTGTTAAAAATTTTTGGAAAGAGCAAATCAGAACTTAGGTAAGGAGAGATTTTAATTACAAAGACTATTGCAATAGGGAGAATGCTCCAATCTCAGAAATCTGCAAGAATCCTGTCAAAGAGATAAAGCTTTCCTTCTATAAGGTAGAGGACAGTAGGCAACAGTTTCAGTTGAAAACTTTAAGGGGAAAGCAAGGGACTTCGGGGAATCAATGGAAAATGACCAGTAGAGTCTGACAGCAAAAATATTTCGCTGTGGTCAGCTAATTCTCAGGAGAAGTTGATGAGGGAGCATGTCCCAATTTTTAGTTCTTGTTCAGGTTTAGGGGCAAACAGATACAAAGAAAGGAAAGAAGCCTGATTCAGCTTTGGCAAGACAGAGCAGAACGTAAGAAATGGGTATCTGTGGACATGTGGTCAGTTCTTCCTGTTGTTTAAGACAGATAACATTTAACCTTAAACACTATTTGAGATGGAATAAATCGCTGCAAGACCAAGGTTAGTCCAAGTATTCAGGGCTAGGTTGTCCTTTATGTTTCTGTTGGCCTTGAAAGACTAGCTATAATATCTATTGAACATCTTATTTAACTGACAGCTGTTGCAATTTCTTAGAGATCAAGCATTTAATGAGAGGAATGCTCAGAAACATATTTTAAAAAAAGAGAATAACTACTAAACATTTACTAAGGGGGCAAAACCAAGATTTGAAGTTTGGAGGGAGCTAGTTGAGAAAATTCCAGGAGATTGTGCTTGAAACATCTTTAGATGGTAGAGTGTAGCAGTAGTAGTGCAACAAATTTCCCAGATTGCAGTCTGAATATTTTTGGTAATGGCATAGATGCTAGAGAGGTGACAGGGAACACACATAGAACAGTTGCTTTCATCCACTGCACAAGTACCCCTTTGGGGAGCACCAATCATGACCCAGGCCAAATGATGGTAGAGTGCCTCTTGCTGCAGTTCCTAGAGCTCTCTGGCAATAGTGTTGGTGATTTGGGAAAGATTGTCCAAAATCCTGGTTATTTTGGTGAGCAGAGTATGGAAAATGCAGAAGTTTGGAAAAGTTTCTAAGTGGCCCACTTAGCAGCAGCTCCAGGCATGCAGAATGAGCCCATGTGATCTGCCAAAGCAGTTGAGTCTGAGATTTCTTCCCAATCTCTTAGCCTCTTGTCCTAAGGATTCCTGAGAACCTGTTGAGAAAGGAAGAGAACTGATTCTTTCTAGGGCTGGGATTCTATGATTAAGCTTATAGCTATAATATGTTTTCTTAGATCTTTTAATTTTTCTGCTGCCTAGAAAATGCAAATCAGAGGTAAATAAGTAGTTAAAGTGATAAAAGAAGGTAGTTTGGTTAAAGACTTGATAAGGACTAATACGATTAGCTAAATAAAAGGATCCAGCCAAATTGGTAGGGAGATATCAATAGGTACAGCTGCCACAAATAAAATATATCTCATTAGGGGCTATCCAGAGCTCAAGGAAGTAATTGTCACATGGATTTGCATTTTTGAGTGTATATGAGCTGTTTTTGAAAAGTATTGAGGTTCAAGAGGTTTCTTTTGAAATGTAGAGAAAAAAGCTGAAGGGCCCATGAGAGATAGCATAAAGGATGGCCTTACATCTGACACAGGTACAGGAATTTTGGGGAAACTGGAATTCCAAAGGAAAGGGAGTGCATTACCAAAAATGAAATGCAGGGTTGTAAGACTGTGCTATGAGTTGAGTGAAGGAATGTCATAGAATCTGGAGTCCTTGTAGGAATAGGGTAGTTATTAAGAGGGAAAAAACTTAGGTGAGCAGAAGGAGAAGATACTACTAGTGAGGCTCACCTCTGGGTTTTGGTCTTGCATGTAGGGAGTGAGGTCATCATTCCTGTGCACACAAAAAAGCTCAATAAACTGAAAATCAACCACTCTTCTTGGACCCATCAGCAAAAGGAGATCACATGACAAACAGCTGCCCCCAAAATTAGAGAGACAGACAGGCAGATATAAAGAATCACAACTTACAAGAGCAGAAACCTTGATGGGAATGGGTACCAGGGTAGGACAACCTAAGCTGTAGTTGGTTAATTGCTGGAGGCTGACTGTGGACAAGTTTGAGAGTCAAGAACTTCAAGGACATGCAGGCTCAGGGGAGCATCTACACTTTTGTGAGTTTTACCTATAGGAGCCCCACCAGGTCATAATAAAGATCAGAGAAAATTGTCCTGGTCTTCCAGCAGGGAGAAGGGAAAATAGCCATTTTGAAATGATCCAAGCTCATTCTCTCTTCTTGTCAAGGTCTGCTTGCAAGAGAAACTACTATTTTACCGGAGTCTAACCTACTGGGACTTTACTAGAGCCTACCTGACCTGGGAGAAGGGGAATACTCAGCTCCACTCCCGGCTAGCCTTCCATGTGGGGAAGGGAAATAGTCAACTCCAGCCCCCTCTGGCCATCCTGCCTCAACTGAGAGGGGAGAGGGAAGCGGAACTGAGGAAGACTTGTGAAGGTCACAGTCCAGGGGAAGAGGCTCGCTAAGACCCAATCATAAGACTATACAACACCTCTCCTCCCTCTACTCCTTACCACCACATCAGTAGGGCTCCTGTATAGTAACAGGGAAAACAACCAAAATAACTCCACATCTCAGACTTTATTTAAGAAGTCTCTAAAGAACCCAAAAGACAACAGGGGAGACAAGACCAAGGACGTTAGAAAAAAATTCAGCCTCTGAAACCTGCACCTCTGGTAAGTATTAAACCGAGCCTAACCTCTAGTCAGATAAACAGTAAACTCGCACCCTGAAGACCTATTTACCTCAGTTCCTTCTACCCAGGGCATCATGTCTTGCTTTCAATCAAAAGTATAAGGCATCCAAAAGACAAAAAAAAACAGAGTTTGAAGAGACAGAGCAAGCATCAGAACCAGACTCAATATGTCAGATATGTTGGAATTATCAGACTGGAACTTTAAAACAACTATGATTCAGGGCCAGCTGCATGGCGTAGTGGTTAAGTTTGCACGCTTCACTTCAGTGGCCTGGGTTTTGCAGGTTCAGATCCTGGGCATGAACCTACATGCTGCTCATCAAAGCCATGTCATGCAGTGGTGGCATCCCACATACAAAATAGAGGAAGATTGGCATGCACGTTAGCTCAAGGCCAATCTTCCTCACCAAAAAAAAGAAGGAAAAAAACCCCAGGCAAACAACTATGATCAATATGCAAAGGGCTGTAATGGAAAAGTAGACAACATGCAAACAGAGATGAGTAATGTAATCAAAGAGATAGAAACTGTCAGAAGGAATCAAAAGGAAATGCTAGAAATCAAAAACACTGTAAGAGAAATGGAGAATGCCATTCATGGATTTACCCATCAATAGACTTGACATGGCTGAGGCAATAATCAGTGAACATGAAGAAATATCAATAGAAATTTCCCAAACTGAAATGCAAACAGAAAAATCAGTGAAAAGACAAAACAGAATATTCAAGTACTGTGGGACAATTGCAAAAGGTGTAAGAAAGTAAAACTCATTATGGAAGGCTGCAGTTGCAGTGAGGGGAATTATGTGAATAGCAAAGGTGATCCTGGAGAGGATAGAGGATACAGGAAAGCAGAACAATAAAAACGGTGAGGCTAGGAAGTAGGCAAGGGAATCCTAGTAGGTCCTGTTTTGACATCCTGGGCAGAAGCTGACCATCTCGTGTTGTCACCCTCTTGGTCTGAAGTTCTTGGGAGAGCTATCTGCCTCATGGCATTGTCTGCGTCCCGGAGCTCTGGAGAAAGCCTCAGTTGAAGGTCCTACACTGGGACGGTCTTCTATGTAGAGTAGCTTTTGTGCCTTTTTAGCTGAGAGGTAAGAATTCAGGGTTCATCCCCTGGAGTTTGGCAGCAGTATTAGTGGCACACAGTCAGGCTCTTAGAGGACACAGTAAGGGCTCTTCCAATGGGATTCAAAATTAGTTTTCCAGTAATTCCACTTCCAGAGAACTAAGTCTCTTAATAGTGGAGGAAAATCAGCCTCAATCTGTTGATGATGAGTGAAGGTATAATTAAAGAGGGCCTTGAAGCATGTAGAATGTCTGAACTGACCGGGTTAGAATATTCGAGAGCCAGGCAAAATAGGGATTTTTCTAGGACCTAGGCCTCGCGCTTACCCTGGCCCTTGCAGAATCCAGATGGCCTAACAACAGCAGTCCTTCTTTCTTTGTTTATTTACTTTAGAAAACACTGCCCTTTTGAGATGTAAACATTTTTAAAACCTCTTGCCAGTTTTACTAGCCAGCACTGTCTTTCTCAAGGAGCTGGGAGCCATCTCTTTGAAATTTAACCAACAAAGAAGATAGAGCTTCCATCTCCCCGTCTCTGTGGGAGGGTAGGATTCTCATTTAGGTCAGAACCTTGCTCTAAGTTGTAAAACTCTCTCCTGTTATGAAGATACAAGGCAGTTTACTTTTCCTTCCTTCGGGAAGGCCAATTTGTATTTGGGGCAAAGTGTCAAAGTTGTCAGGAGGTTTGAACACTTAGCCAAATAGGATTGTGGGTGGTTGAGAAACCGTACTTGGCTATCTAACCAAAATGACAATTTTTTTTGGAAGCAAATATAGGAGGTAATATAGGTTATAAAAAGGCTTAGCTCTTTTAAAAGTGGGACTTGTTTCTCTTAAATAATCGAGAGCATGATAAAGTCAACATAGAGCACAGAATATTAGTCAGTTAAGACAGAATCTTTGCCTTCTAGGAATATCACTCAGAAGGTAAAGAAAAGCCATTTACAACCATTAATTAAGAGCAGACCCATAATCCAAGAAAAATGTATCATTTTAACAGACGGAAAAACATATTATAGCTTCGTATCAGTATGCTATTGTTTCTGAAGCTCCTTTTGAAACAAAATCCTTTAAAGTCGTATAAATAAATGTACAAGTATGGATTTTACCCAAAAACTACCAGGTTTGACCAAAAGAAATAAAATTTTTATTTCATGAAGCTTCTACAACTTTCCATATCCATTTCGATACTGTCTTACTTTTTCCTCTTTTTCATTCTAGATAAACTAGTCACTTTAAGACACAATCACTCTTCTTTTCCTTAACAAAAACATATTTGGCATACCTTGCATACAAACTTGCTTCCCTTTGCCATTGTACAATTCCTGTGCAATGTATCTGCTGTAGCTATGTATTCCTGCCTTCAATTTCAGTAATATGAAACGGCAGATGTATTGAATGCCTTAAAATGATTATATTTTGTCTGTTAGGCAGCTGCTGAAGTTATGGGAGAAATTTTGCCCCATATGCCTTTGGCAACTTAGTTTCATTACGACATTTCATGTGAGGCTTTGTCATTTTTTGTGTTAGATTGGTAAATAAAGCTTTTTTTAAAAAAATTTTTTTTAAATTTTTATTTAAGAAAAAACCAACTTTTCACTCATTTATTTTGTTTCAGTGTGTAACTGTCATAAGTGGACAAAGGTACTTAAAAATAAATATCTTCCAATCATAGTTATATTTTGAAAAAACAATCATTTATTACAGTCTATTTTATTTACCGTATCTTTCACTCCAATTTCATTACCATCGTTTTTGGCAACATAGCACCTTTTAGGCATTGCTTAATTATTGACACAGAATCCCTCATGAAAGTTCATAGAAATTTTCATCAACTTTTTTGTTGTCTGAATATTTAGCAAGATTTTTTTAATTATTAGTAATTTCTGAAAAGATAATAGAGTTAGTGTTACATATGGATTTAATGCAAATGAAAGGACATTTTATTGCGAATTGCAAATATAATATACTATTAGGTAATAGTAATATAAAAGTTAACATAAGGCCTATTAAATGTAATGTTCTTTACTATATGATCATGTTAACTATATATTCTAACAAAGAAAAACATCCTAAAACATATTTAGTATTTAAACCAATATGCTTTTAGAAGAAAATAATTTCCATCCTCTTAAGCCATAGTTTCTCATCTAGGAAAAGGCATACGACCCTAATTATATTTTATGGTGTCCATTCTACTCTGATAACTTCTGTGCAGATTTGAACTTTTACTTTTACAGGCTTCTAAGGTGGCCAGAATATTTTCCAAAGTATGACAAAATATGATTTTTGTTTTGCTTGATGTTTACAAGATTTTAGTTTATATGTTTCAAAGCTCCTAAATTCGATGAAGGTTAAATAAACTACTGAATTAACACTGCCATTTATTTTAATATGTGGTATGTTTTCTAGGCAGCATAATTTTACTTAAATAAAAATGAATATTATTCACTATATATTCTTTCCATTTCGATGTAGCAATCTGGAAAATATTTGCTATGTTTAGCTCTATTATTCTGATATGCAGAGCCACATTAAATTTTAAACTTTCATTTTCTGTGCGTTTATTAAACCACATGCATATTCTGATAACCTCAGATTGCTTTGTTTATCTCGCTGAGTCAAGCGGTGCTTTTCTTGTTTCGGCTTACATCCTTATCCCAGACTAAATCCGTTTGAAAGCCACAGATGAATGATTAAAAAGTAAACACTGAACATTTGTAGCAAATCTTTTCTGTGTTACAAATTTGAGGGAGATGGAAAAGTAATTTAAAAATGTATTTTCATAAATAATATATCAACATAGTTATTTTTATGTTTGTTTTTAACTCTGCTTTCTCTTTTACAAAAGTTATTATGGTGAAACTATGCTTAAATCCTATCATTGTTTCCCTACATTTATAACTGTTATTCCTCTGTAAAAACTACCTTTCATTCATTGTCTGGGGCTATTTGGTTGCCTTTGTAGAAAGGCAAGATGAAGACTTACCACATTCCCGTTATTTCCCAACTTTCAGAGTGAGATGTTGATGTAAAAACTATTTCAATATTGTAAAACGAAATTTTGAACTTTGCTTTCTCTTTTTGTGGTATCGTTGCAGACCCATGGATTGTTTTTTTTTTTGTATGTTCAATGTATTTCGAATGCTTACATCTTTTTTTTTAAATATAAAATTTCCCCTAATTAAGCTGTGGGAGAGATTTAAACTGACTCTTTTTATTATGAGGACAGGCGCTCTCTAGTTTTTCTTCCTGATACAAGATGTCCCAGGCTCACCTGATATTTTTATGCCTCAAGTCTAGATTCAGTCATTTCTCCAAGGAGCTTGAAACACTTCAAATATATGCCACTTTTGACAAGTAGTCAAAACCTAGTGTTTTAAAACCATTTGAAGTTTTTCTTTCTTCATGATCATTATGGAACCAAGTAATACAGAGATAGCATTGTTTGTTTCAGTTGATCTCAAATGCAATGATCACTTCCTTTTTATTTAATATTTTTGAATTTGAAAACTATTTACACAGTTTAGATTCAAATTCATGTAAGAAGCTATGCTCCAAGAAGATTTTTCCACAAGTCCTGCATCCTATACCACATTTCCCAAGCCTTCCCACAAAGGGATCCAATTTTATTGGCTTCTCTTTTATTCTTCAAGTGTTTCTATTTACTCTTAAGATACTTCATACTGTTTTATCATCTGTAAAAAGAGATAGTTTTGCCGCCTTTTCTAATGCTCATGCCTCCAGTAGCTGGTTTTATCTAGCTGCATGTGCTAATGCTTCCAATATAATGTTTAATAATAGGAATCATAATTTATATGCTTTCCTTTTTCTTAAGCACAGTGGAGAAAATATCTTTATCCCTTTTAGTGAGATTTTCCTTTGGGGAATGTTAGAGAAATAAGCATTCAATCCTAATTCATTGAGAAATTTCCTCAGAAATGGATTTGAATTTGGTCAAATGCTTTTTTCAGGACTTATTAATAAGAATAAGTCATTTTCTCCTTGGCTCTATTTATATAATAAATATAATTTCCAATATTAACCCATATTTACAGTCTGGGGATAAATCCAACTGGTGCAGAGAATATACATATTCTTCCAGTTACCAAGACCTATATTATAGCTGTAGTAATTAAGAATTAAACCATGGATATATAGGTGAAAGATTTTTAAAATTTTTTTTGTTTGATATTTAATTCTTTTTGGTATTTAATTATTTCCTCTTAAATGTTCACTTTTGTTTGTCATTGTCTTCTTAAGTCGTTCATATATGTTCACTTCTACTCTCTTGTAGCTAGAGTTAGTTACAGGACTCTGCCATCATAGGGACTGGGCAATGTAAGGCTCATGTATCTATTTGGAGAGCAATAAGTAGCTCAACCATAGGTCCTTATGTTCAGCTGCCTGCTTCCCACTTTTCCCCACTAACATCCCTTCAACTCACAGTGGAGAATGGCAGGTTAGCAAAATTTATTTTAAATACAGCGCTCTATTCTATTTACACTGTCAGCTGGCCAGCTCAGCTTGTTACAATCTCTCTCACACCATTTGACTTCTCCAGGAATGGATCTAGCACAGGCTTCACGCGTGGAATCAATTCTAGAAGATAATGGCAGCCTAGATCTAAAACTCCAACCCTCTCCTCCTAAGAAGACAGAGAGACATGGGGACAAATAAAAACATAAATAGGTGTCAGAGAAAACTAAAAATCACAATTTACATGTGCTACAACTCAGAGTCCAGGGAAAGTTAAATGGATGAACAGAGATTTTAGGGGATTTGTAGCGTTGGGGAGAAGCTATAAAAATTCAACTAGGGTTCGTCCTCGCAAAGATAGGGCTCCATTCTTAGTGGAAATAGCTCAAAGCATAAACAAGGTCCGGAGGATCAGATCAACAGGAAAGTAAAAGGAAAGGGCTTGAAAAAAAATGCAAGGAAACAATTTGGGTCTAGATGCTGTAGAAAGCCACGTGGTTAATATTGCTTGCTATCCATAAATGTACATAATTTTTATAATGAGAGTTCCAAGACACAGAGAATCATAAAATAATAATAAAACGGGATACCATAAATGCTAAGAAAATATAAATATGCTGAGGAGAAACATGATTTCCTCAATCTTGAAAAGGTAGTTTATTTTTGTTTAGAAAATTTGAAGGAACATTTGGAGACAGTCTAAAAGGAAAAGTCAGAGCAACGTTAGCACGATCATATCCTTGCGAATGGGGATACAGTCTAGCTCAAAATCTAAGTACTAATTTCAATTTGGCTTACGAATTTGGGTAAAGATTACTTATCTAGAATGGATTATGTATAAATTCCTTCAGAATGCCATACTTTTGTAAATGCAGATTAGTACAAATGAATAAATTCTACAGGCAAGACATCTGAAAGCTACCTGGTGTTATTACCAAGACTGCTGGCACTAAATCAAGTTAAGATGACTTTAGACAATTGTAACAAAAAACAAAGCTAAAAAGCTGTGGTTATTTCCATACAGCTATTTTTTTCAATGTCACAAGTCATAAACAGATGCATTAGTTAATCCTTCAGTATTTTGAGTTCATTTTCCTCTCAGGAAAATCTTGACTTAATTTACTACTATGTGAAACAATGTTAAGATGCAGTTTACATTCTCATTTTCTTAAAGGTAAAGTAATTTTAAGTTTGAATGGATCCAATTAATCATTCTTTCCTTTCATAGCAGAAATGTGGTATCTTGTTTATAAACACTTTTCTACTTTACAACCAGACCAATATTCTCTGTAATTACCTATGCTTTTTGATATTTAGATTTACCATCAAAAGAGGTGGGATAAGTTTCATATTTCATTCCAAATGAGGAAGCATCATTTTTTCAGCTTCATTGAACTAAAATTGACTAGTAAAAATTATAGATATTATGGTGTACTACTTGATGTTTTGATATATGTATGCGTTGTGAAACGACCACCATAATCAAGTTAACATATCCTTCACCTCACATAGTTACATTTGCTTCTTGCCTTCTTGCCTTCCTTCCTTCCACCCTTCCTGCCTTCCATCTTTCCTTTTTCCTTTTTGTCTTTCTTTTGTGTTGAGAATGTCTAAGATCTGCTCTCTTAGCAAATTTCAAGTATAAAATACATCATTGTTAACTATAGTACCATGCAGTGCACTACATTTCCAGAACTTATTCATCTGTATAACTCAAACTTTGCATGCTTTGAGCCATGTCTCCCCATTTCACTTCTCCCTGGCTCCTAGCAAACACCATTCTACTCTCTGCTTCTTTGAGTTTAACTATTTTAGATTCCACATAAAGTGAGATCATGCAGTATTTGTCTTTCTGTGTCTGGCTTATTTCACTCATTATAATGTCCTCCAGGTTCATCCTGGAGGCAAGATTTCCTCCATTTTTAAGACTGAATGATATTCTACACACCCAGCACATTTTCCTTGTCCATTATTCTGTTGACAAATATTTAGGTTGTTTCCATATCTTGGCTATTGTGAATAAAGCAAGAATGGTCATGGAAATGCAGTTATGGCTTTGAGATCCTGATTTCGTTTCCTTTGGATATATACCGAGAAGTGGGATTGCTGGATCCTATGGCAGTTCTATTTTTAACTTTCTGAGGAATTTTCACACTGTTTTCCATAGTGGCTATACCGATCTATATTCCCCACCAACAGTGCACCAGAGCTCCTTTTTCTCCACATCCTTACTAACACCCGTTATTTTGTCTTTTTGATAATGGGTATCTAATGGGTATGAGGTGATATCTCATTGTGCTTATGATGTGCATTTTCCTAATGATTAGTAATGTTGAGCACATTTTCATATACATGTTGGACAATGTATTCATTCTTTGGAGAAATGTCTCTTCAGGTCTTTTGCCCATATTTTAAGCCACATATTTTGGATATTAAACCCTTATCAAACAGATGGTTTTCAAATATTTTCTCCTTTTCTGTAGGCTGTCTTTTGATTTTTTTTATTGTTTCCTTTGCTTGTTGGTTTGATATGGTCCCACTTGTGTATACATATATATTTTTTGAAGAAGAAGAAGATTAGCCTTGAGCTAACATCCACCACCAATCCTCCTCTTTTTGCTGAGAAAGATGGCCCTAAACTAACGTCTGTCTCTATCTTTCTCTATTTTATATGTGGGATGCCACCACAGCATGGCTTGATAAGCAGTGCACAGGTCCATGCCCAGGGTCCAAACTGGCAAACCCTGGGCCACCAAAGTGGAGCATTGGAATTTAACCACTACACCACTGAGCTGGCCTCCCACTTGTATATTTTTGGTTTTTTTGCCTGTGCTTTTGGTTTCATATCCAAGAGATCACTGCCAGAAGCAATGTAAAGAAGATTTTCCTTGTTTTCTTCCAGTAGTTTCATGCTTTCAGGTCTTTTGTTTAAGTCGTTAATCCATTTTGAGTTTATTTTTGTATATAGTTTGAGCTAAGGATCTGATTTCATTCTCTAACATATGTGTATCCAGTTATCCTGACACCATTTTTTGAAGAGATTGTGCTTTCCCCAATGTGTATTCTTCGTACCCTTTTTGAAGATCAGTTGACTATATATGTATGAGTTTATTTTGGAGCTCTCTATTCTGCTACATTGGTCTGAGTGTCTAACTTTATGCAAGTACCATATGGTTTGATTACTACAGCTTCATAAAATGTTTTGAAATCAGGAATTATGAAGCCTCCAGATTTATTCTTCTTTTTCAAGATTGTTTTGGCTATGTAGGGTCTTCTGTGGTTCCATATGAATTATAGGATTACTTTTCCTATTTCTCTGAAGAATGCCATTGATATTTTGATAGAGAGTGCATTGAACCAGGAGATTGCTTAGGGTAGTATGGACATTTTAACAATATTAATTCTTCAAATCCATGAACATGCCTGTGTCTTCTTTAATTTCCTTCCATTAATCTGTATCTTCCTTAATTTCTTTTGTCAATGTTTGATGATTTTTAGTATATAAGTTTTTCACTTCTTTGGTTAAATTTATTCCTAACTATTTTATTTTTTTTGATGCTATTGTAAATGATATTGTTTTCCTAATTTCCTTTTTGGGTAATGTGTTGTTAGTGTGTAGAAATGTCATTGAATTTTTATGTTGATTTTGTATCTTGAAACTATACTGAGTTATTTTATTAGCTCTAACAGAATTTTGTTGAATCTTTAGGGTTTTCTACATATATGATGATGTCATCTGCAAAGAGATATAATTTCACTTCTTCCTTTCCAATTTTAATGCCTTTAATTTCTTTTTTTACCTAATTGCTCCGGCTAGGAATTCACACAGTACTATGTTGAATAAAAGTGGTAAGAGTGGGCATAAATTGACTTTATTGTGTTGAAGAAACTTCCTTATATACATATTTTGTTGAGAGTTTTAATTAAGAAGGGATGAAAAGAATTTTGAAGAAAAACCAGACAGGAAAAAAATTAGTGATAAAAATAATGATAATTATATCAGAATTCTCATCAGAAATCATGCAAGTAAGATGAAAATGAAATATTTGAAGTATTAAAAAAATTAGAATTCTATATCCCATTAAATTACACTTTGAGGAAATATAAAGAATTCCTCACACAAACAAAAACTGAGAGAAATTACTGTTAGCATGCCTACTCTGAGGAAATTCTAAAATAACTTCTACGAGGATAAGAAAAAAGATATATCAGAAACTCAGAATCACATAGAAAAAGAAACTTCTATCAAATGAATAAGTGAAAATAAAATGTCATTTATTTTTTTACTCTTAATTGATCAAATAGGTAATTATTTTAAATAATAATAGTAACAGCATACTTGGTGACTACAACATATAGATATGTGAAATGAATGATAACAATGTTATAAGCTATGGTAAGGAGAAATTGGGAATACTCTTTCATAAGCTACCTGTGTTATCTATGAAGTGGTACAGTTTTATCTGGAAGTGGACATAGATTTGTCATAAATCTATATTGCAAAATCTTGAGGAACCACTAAAAATATTAAAATTAAGTAGAGACAGTAGAGATAATGATATCACATAAAATGCTCCAGAAAACTGTAGAAAGGAAAGAATATAAATAAAGAACAAGCACAAAGAAAAGAAAGCAATTACAAACATGGTAAATATTAATTCAAATATATTATTAATCATATTAAATGTGAATGGTATAAATACACCAAATAAAAGAGAGAATGTTAGTGTGGACCAAAAGAAAAGAAAAGAGAAGGCCCGGTAATATGTTGTCTGCAACAAATCCACTCTAAATGTAAAGACAAGGATAGATTAAAAGTTATAGGAGGTAGGAAAGTATACAAGCTCGCACTAATCAAAAGAAAGTTAGTGGGGCTGGCCCCATGGCCTAGTGGTTAAGTTCACGCGCTCCACTTCGGCAGCCCAGGGTTTTGATGGTTTGAATCCTGGGCGCAGACATGGCCCCACTCATCAGACCATGCTGAGGCGGCATCCCACATGCCACAGCTAGAAGGACCCACAACTAAAAATATATACAAGTCTGTATCGGGGGGCTTTGGGGAGAAAAAGGAAAAATAAAATCTCTAAAAAAAAAAGAAAGTTAGAGTTGTTATATTAATTTCAGACAAAGCAGACTTCAGAACAAGAAACTTTATCATCAATATAGAAAGACATTGCATAACAGTGAAGAAGTCAATTCATCAGGAAGACATAACTATCATTAACATGTTTATGTCTAACAACAGAGCATCAATATACATAAGGCCAAACTGTTAGTCCTTCAACAATTAATAAACAAATACACTATTCTAGTTGGAGACTTCATCACTCTTCTTTCAGGAACAGATATATCAAGCAGGCAGGAAAACATCAAGGATATAGTTGACCTGAACAGCACCATCAATCAACTTGCTCTAATTGAGTTATAGAATATGTATCCAACAACAGCAGAATCCACATTTATCTCAAGCTCACATGAAGCATTAACCAAGAGAAACAATATTCTGAATCATAAAACACTTTTACAAATTTAATAGAGTAAAATTCATGTAAAATGTGTTCTCCAATTACAAAGGATTTAAACTAGAAATCAATAAAAGAAAGATTGTAGGAAAATCCCAAAATATTTGGAGATTAAACAACACCTTGTTGAATAATATATGGGTCAAAGAAGAAGTAACAGGAGAAATTAAATGAAAAAGAAAATAGACTGGTAAAAATTTGTGAGATGCAGTAAAATCCTGTGTACAGGGACATTTATAGTAGTAAATAAATATTTAGGAAAAGAAGGAAGTTTAAATCAATAATCTAAGCTACCATGTCAAGAAGCAAGGAATAGAAGAGAAATTTAAGCCTAAAGCAAGCAATTAAAAGAAATAATAAAAATTAAAGCAGAAGTGAATAAACAGAAAACAGTACAGAAAATCAACTAAACCCAAAATGATTCCATGAAAAATATCAATAAAAATAATTGACCTCTAGTGAGGCTAATCATGAGACAGAGAGAAGACACATATCACCAGTATCAGAAAGATCAATACTATGAATCTTGATGACACTGAAGGATATTAAAGGAATATTATAAACAACTCTCTGTCCAAAAAGTTAATAATCCATAATAAACGAATGCAAATTTTGGAAGTCTCAAACTTTCAAGAGGAGGAAGAATCATCTCAATAGGCCTATTTCTATCAAATAAATAGAATAAAAAAATAACCTTCCAAAATGGAAACAGGCTCAGATGGGTCTGCTAGTGAATGCTACCAAACATTTTAGGGAGAAATTAACCAATTTTCTATAATCTCTTTCAGGAGGATGGAAGAGGAAAGAATACTTTATAATTCATATTCCTAGTGAAGCCCACATATAGCTTAATACCAAAAAAGACAATGATGTTACAATAAAATAAAACTACAGACCAGTATCTCTTATGAACATAGATGCAAAAATTCTCATCAAAATATTAGGAAACCAAATTCAACAAAGTATAAGAAGAAACATATACCATGACCAAGTGGTATTTATTCCAGATATGCAAGGTTGGTCCAACATTTGAAAATCAACTAATGTAATACATCACATAAACATATTAAAGAAGAAAAATTACATGATCACATCAATAGATGCAGAAAAAAATTTGTTAAAATTCAATACAAGTTCATGATAAAAACTCTCAGCAAACTAGGAATAGAGGGGAACTTTCTCAAATTTATAAAGAAGATCTACAAAAACCTACAGTTAACATAACATGTAATGGTGAAAAACTCAAAGCTTTATGGCTAAGATCAGGAAAAAATAAGGATGTCTTCTGTTACTCCTATATTTCAACATTGTACTGGGGATCCTTGCTAATATAATAAGACAAGAAAAGAAATCAAAAGTTATACAGATTGAGAAGGAAGGAATAAAACTATCTTTATTCAGATGGCATTATATTCTGTGTAGAAAATTCAGAAGGATCAACAAAAAAACCTCTCCTGTAACTAACACTTGACTATAGCAAGGTTGCAGGGTACAAGGTTAATATACAAAAGTCAATTTCTTTCCTATATAGTAACAATGAGCAAGCACAATTTGAAATTAAAAACATATTACCATTTACATTAGTTAACAACAAAATTAAATACTTAGGTGTATATCTAATAGAATATTTATAAGCTCCAAATAAGAAAAGAAACACCTTACAGAAGAACTAAATAAATGGAAAGATATTCCATGTTCATGGAAAAGAAGACTCAATATTATCAAGACGTCTGTTCTTCCCCACGTGATCCAGAGATTCAACACAATCCTGATCAAAATCCCAATAAGTTATTTTGTGGATATTAGCAAACCAATTCTTAGTCTAAACCGATTCAGTCTCTTTCCTCCTCCCCTCTCAAATTGTTATTCTCACGTTGTATTCCATCTTGTCTTGTGAGTTTGTAGTTAAAATTACAAGATTATCTTTGTTTTTGTTGTTTTCCTTCCCTCTATCTTTAACACTATATTTGAGTATTTGCTATCCTATTCTGATTATGTCTACCTACTTATCTCCTTACTCCATGTTTTGTAACCCCTTTCTCTCTGTTTTTTTCTTCAGGTATGAGGACCTTCTTGAGGATTTCTTGTAGGGCGTTCCTGTGGCTACAAACTCCCTTAGCTTTTGTTTGTCTGGGAAAGTTATTATTTCTCCATCATATCTGAAGGATGTTTTTGCTGGATAGAGTATTCTTTGCTGAAAACTTTTGTCTTTCAAACATTTGAATATGTCATTCCACTCTCTCCTAGTCTGTAAGGTTTCTGCAGAGAAATCCACTGAAAGCCTGATAGGGGTCCCTTTGCAAGTAATATTCTTCTGCCTTGCTGCCCCTAGTATTCTTTCTTTGTCATTCATTTTTGCCAATTTTACTACTATATGCCTTGCAGTAGGGCTTTTTACATTGACATATCTGGGAGATCTGGAAGTCTCTTCCATGTGGATTTCCATCTCTTTCCCTAGGTTTGGGAAATTCTCTGCTATTATTTCTTTGAACAAGCTTTCTCCTCCATTCTCCTTCTCTTCTCCTTGAATACCTATAATTCTTATGTTGCATTTCCTAATTGAGTAGGACATTTCCCAGAGACTTTCTTCATTTCTTTTTAGTCTTAGTTCTCTCTGCTCCTCTGTCTGGAGCATTTCAACATGTCTGTCTTCAATTAGGCTGATATGGTGTCCACTCGAGTGTTCAGGGAATCTGTATTTTGTTTTATGTCTTCGTTGTATCTTTCATCTCTTATATTTCTGATTCTTCTTCATAGTTTCAGTCTCTTCTGTGAAGTAGCTCCTGAAGTCATGGAATTGTTTCTCTACATTCTCTTTTACCTCCTTGAGTGTTTTGATGATAGCCATTTTGAATTCATGGTCATTTAGATTACAGATTTCTGTGTCCTCAGGACAGAATTCTGGGTCCTTGCTATTTTCTCTCTGGTCCAGAGATTTGATATACTGTTTGGTATTGCTAGAGGGGGTGGCTCTGTTTTTATGCATCCTGGTATTATGTGGTTGAAGTTACCTCCTATCACCACTGGGTGAGGGTCAAGAGCCACATATTTTGAGCCTTCTGCCTTCAGCAGAGTTCCCCGACAGTGGAGCCAAGGTAGGTGGATGGGGGCAGGGGTGCTTTTTCCTATGTGCTCTTGGGATTTTCTCACTCTGCTCTCACCATTTGCTCTCATGGGGTGTTGGCTGGATGAGGTGATCCCTCTCAAGAGCTCTCCCCCTAGTAGAGGTCTTCTCTCTAGGTTGCAAGGATCCACCAGGGATCCTTGAAATTCCCATGAATGAACGTCCCCTCCCCTGTTCCTTCCCTCTCAGAAGCCTCCTGCTGTCCTGGATGGCAGTCTTTAGAGAAGGGAGTAAAGTTTTCTCTTGCCCTGTTCCACCTCTTCTGAGGGGACTCCAGCCTCTCCGCCCTCCATCTTATGGCTGTGTGTGTCTCTCCTAGTTTATTTGTGTGGTGTTTGCATGTGTTCTGTTGGAGTATGATTGTTTTTTTGCTGTATGTTGGAGGGGAGAGATTACCCAGAAAGTTCACTCTGTCATGATGCTGATGTCACCCTTGCAAACCAATTCTTAAGTTTACACGGACAGGCAAAATACACAGAATAACCCACCCACTACTGAAGGAGAAGAACAAAGTTGGAAAACTGACATGATCTGACTCCAAGTCTTACTATACAGCTATAGTAATCAAGACAGTGTGGTTTCAGTAATAAATAGACAATTAGATCAGTGAAACTAAATTGAAAGTCCAGAAATAGACCCACAGAAATATAGGCAATTGATAAGAAAGGCAATATACTAGAGCAAAGATAGTCTTTTGAACAAATTCTGCTGAAACTATTGGACATCCACATGCAAACAAATGAATATAAACACAGACCTTACATTCTTCATAAATATTAACTTAAAATTGATCAAATATCTCAATGTAAAGCACAAAACTATAAAACTCCTACAAAATAACACAGGAGAAAACCTAGATGACTTTGAGTGTGGCAATGACTTTTTAGAAACAACACCAAAGGCAAGATCCATGAAATAATAATGGCTATATTGGATGTCATTAAAATTTAAAACTTTTGCCTTCTGAAAGACAACGTCAGGAGAACGTGAAGACAAGCCACAAATTGGGAAAAAATATTTGTAAAAGATATATCTGATAAAGATTGTTATCCAAAATACATAAAGAACTCTTAAAATTCAACAGTAAGAAAATAAATAACCTGACCCAAAAATGGGCTAAAGACCTTAAAGGTTACCTCATCAAAAATGATATACAGATGATACACAAGCATATGAAAAGATGCTCCAAATCATATCTCATCATCATATGAGATCCTATGATATCATCAGGGAAATGCAAATTAAAACAACAACTAACACCACAACACACCTACTAGAATGGCCAAAGTCCAAAATGGTGACAACACCAAATGCTGATAAGGATATGGAGCAACAGGAACTCTCATTCATTGCTAGTGGGAATACAAAATGTAAAGCCACTTTAGAAGACAGTTTGCCAGTTTCTTACAAAACTGAACATATTCTTACCATTGGATGCAGCAATGACATGATTTGGTATTTACCCAAATAAATTGAAAACTTCTATTCACACAGAAACTTGCACATGGCTGTTTATAACATCTTCATTCGTAATTGTCAAAACTTGGAAGCAACCAACATGTCCTTTAGTAGGTGAATGGATAAATAAACCGTGGTACATTCAGACAATGGAATACTATGTGGCATTAAAAAGAAATGAGCTATCAAGACTTGAAAAGACATGGAGGAAACTTAAATGCATATTGCTAAGTGAAAGAAGCCAATATGAAAAGGCTAGATACTGTATGATTCTAACTATATGGCATTCTGGAAAAGGCAAACCTATGGAAAAACAAAAAATCAGTGATTGCCAGTCACTGTGGGGGTCAGAGAGATGAATAATCAGAGCGCAGACGATTTTAGGGGTGTGAAAATACTCTGTATGATATAATGATGGACAAATGTCATTACAGATTTATCCAAACCTGTAGAATGTACAGCACCAAATGTAAACTCTAAGGTAAATTATGAACTTTGAGTGATTACGATGTGTCAATGTAGGTTCATCAATGCCCTAAATGTGTCACTTTTTTGGGGGATGGGGGATATTGATAATGGGGGAGTCTATGCAGGTGTAGGGGCAGGGGGTATATGAGAAATCTCTGTACTTTCATGTTGATTTTATTGTGAACATAAAACTGCTCTAAAAATTTAAAGCTTAAAATTAGTAAAATAAAAGAAAGAAGACGTCTTATAATACTCAACATCTGTTCCTGGTAAAATCTCTCTACCGATTGAGACGTGCTCTTTTAGGCCTCACCATAGGCAATTACAAAGGCTTTGCCTGGCAAGAAAATACTAAAGTCTCCCACGTTTCTTATTGATTTTTCATAGGTGTTCTTTAACAGAAGTTTCCTTGTTTTTTGGTGAGGAAGATTGGCTCTGAGCTAACATCTGTGCCCATCATCCTCTATTTTGTATGTGGGACACCGGCACAGCATGGCTTGATGAGTGGTGTGAAAGTCTGCACCCAGAATCCAAACCTGTGAACCCTGGGCTGCTGAAGCAGAGAGTGAACTTAGCACTACGCCACTGGGCCGGCCTCTTGAATAGAGGTTTCTTCATTTGCTATTCATCCTTACGACCATTTCCAAAGTTGTCAAAATCTTTTGTTCTTTTTAAAATAACTTTCACCAGTTTCTCTAGCAGTGGGTGAGTGGAGCTCCTCCTTCTGTTATGCCAGAGTCCATCTCCTAGCAACTCTTTTGACCCATGAGCTTCTGAGATGCTGCCTTGGGGACTTAGATGGGAGAGGATTTCCTAGTTATAAGTGCAAATTTGATTAATAAACTTAAAATATCCAAGATCATAAACATCTTGAAGAAAATCAACGTTGATCTTCTTGATATGAGAAAGAAGTGCTGTTTAGCTTACAATAGGTAAAGCCATCACAGTGGAATGGAGCTCTAGATTTGTCTTCATAAAAACTAAACAATCTTTTCCTCTGAAAATAATAAAATTAAGTCAGTTAGATGAGCACATCAGCATACATGTGTCAGACCTGGCACTGACTGCCTAAGGAAGTAAATTTTGCTCAAAATTTTAAAAAGTTTTTATCTAACTTTCTTCAAATAAGATGCATAAAAGACCAAAAAACATATAAAGAGTACTCTCCCCTACATGTAGTTTATGGGTACACAGTGAAGGCAAGTAGCTTTCAGTGCCATTTCCAGTACTTTATACATATTGTGTCTGACATAGGATGTTTATTTTTTCAGAGCTTGGCACACAAAGGACACTCAAACATTGACTATAGTGTTAATAATGATTATTAGCAGTATTTAATTTTTCTTAAATACTGTGATAAACCTCTTGTTAGTCTTTCACATAATACCATTCTTTTTTTCTTTGATTTTCTTTTTTTGGTGAGGAAGGTTGTCCCTGAGCTACCATCTCTGCCCATCGTCCTCTATTTTGTATGTGGGACGCCTCCACAGCATGGTTTGATCAGTGCTGTACATGTCCGCATCCGGGATCCGAACTTCCAAACCCCAGGCTGCCAAAGAGGAACGCATGAACTTAACCACTAATCCACCAGGCCAGCCACACATAACACTGTTCTTGAAAGCCTTCAGATAATAAAAATTTTCACCAGGTTTAATCTGGATTCAGATTTAATTCAAGGTCTAGGGGTAAAAACTGACAAGATTTCTTTCTTCTTCTCTCCACATGAATGTGTGCTTTTTTTCTCATTATAGGTAGCTGAAATAGTTTTACAAATTTGAATTTCTACTTTTTCTTGCTGCTCACTAGGTGATTAGTTTTAAAGTCTGTCACCCAATGTTTAAAATGGTGCTCTGCTCTTGGAAGCCCCAGACTTTGCCACAGCTTTCAGCTGTCTTCGGGCTGCTGTGTTTGTGCTTTATAAAACTTGAAATACATACCTGCACCCACCAACAAAGTCGTAAGCCTTATTGTTATATTCTCATCGTATTTCTTTTTTTCTCTACAATTTTTTCATTTAAGGACTCTCCATCAGTCAATCCTCGGAAGATCTGTCATCTGTGGTTGGGCTTGACATGAATAGCCGCAATAAGTGCAAAAATCAAACAAATGGTATCGCAACCTATGTTAAACAGAGTATGTATAAAGTGTTGGAGGTGACAATGAAAGCTACTTGCCTTCACTGTGTACCGATAAAAATACATGAAAGTGCAGAATGTGTCTTTATATGATTTTTGACCTTTTATGCATCTTATTTGAAGAAAGTTAAAATTTTGAATATATGTGTGTTTATATATATATACATGATTATACAAAATATCATGTAATCATCGCAATTTCTCTATGATGCAGTTAATTTTATTATTGCCATATGATTAAATAAGGCAATGAGATATAAAATAATTTGAGTAATATCCCAAAGATACTTATATAATAAATAAATCAAGTGTGGTGACAGATGTTTTTGATCATGTATTTTTAAAGCACTAAAAGGATACATTTATCCTTCAAAAAATAATTCAGGTAATATAATTGTTTTACTACATTATATATACGTGACATTTCCAATCACTAGGATTAAAGACAGATTGTATAACTGGGGAGCTAATAGTTAGGGTTTGGGGGAGTAAAAGGAAAAAAGAAAACCTGGAACCTTATCTTCCAACTTATACCAGAATAAAATGTTGATGAATCTACGTTTAGATATCCACCAATAGTCACAAAACCATCTTTAAAATGCATAGATAATTTCCATGCTTATATTCTTGATGTGGATAAAATATTTCCAATGGTGACATAAAATTCAGATACCGTGAAGGACAAAGATTTGAAAAATTGAATGGAAAATTTAAATGTCTGTGTCTTCAATATGCCATAAACAAAATTCAAGGTCAAAAGAAAAATATGTACATGACTACAAAAATATGACAAAGAAAAGAACAACCCAATAAAATATTATGAAAATATATGAAAAAGTAGTTGTAAAAATGACACAGATTTGGCAGTTAAGTGAAAATTGCTTCAACATTACTGATACTTAAAGGACTATAATAAAAATGTATCAAATAAAATGTCTATATGAGTTGAGTGAAATGCTAGATTTCCAAATATTCAGTGTTATGTGTAAAGTCAAGGACACTTAAATGTGGTGTTCATGGATGAGTAAGTACTTGCAACCTACTTGGTATAAACTTATATAATAACTTTTAAAATAAAAATACTCAAATAATTTGATATAGTCTTTACATTGATTGGAAGTATCCTAAAAATATGTGTAAGTGTTCATTTTTGTGTGTTACAATAACAACCTAAGTAACTTTTAAGAAGGAGTGGAATAAATACAGAGTGTGTCCTGAAATAAATGGTGTTGAAAAAGACACAGGTAGATTTACAGGGTAGGATATGGAAAATCTGTGGTCTCAATTATGATAAAAAATTTTTATATTTTCAAATATATGGTGAAGCCATTCTGGTCTGAACCTGATTTGGCCTGGTTTTTATTTGAACAAAGAATCCTGACTTATGACTTGTCAAACATACACTGTACATCTGCTTTGATCGTTACCCTAAAGTAAAGAATGCACTCCTTGAAGAGAAAAAAGAGAAAAAATTCATACCTTCCTTCCTTTGACACCAGCGCTCTTTAAAGATAAGACTGAATGCCTCTGTTCCCATGACGCCAGGTCATGTGCTACTCTCACAAAATACCTCCCTGAATCCTTGAAAGAACGTACCCTGTCATGCTAGGGGTGTCTCATTGTTCAGAAATGGCATGTAACTCTGCAGAAAACCACTCCTCTTTCGAGTGCTTCCTTCCCTTGCAAAGGCTGCACTCCTTGGCTATACTCCTCAGTTTGGCTCGAATAAACCTCCCTACTATAGAGTGATTATTGATTATTTGCATCAAGAGTTACTAAGCTACAACCAAAGTACAGAATAGAGTAGAGGAATGCTTTTAATAATTTCTAGAAGATTAGATTGAAAACTTTAAGAAAAATATTGTCTTTGAGACAGAGGACAAAAGTGGTGAGGAAGAGAAAATTACATTTTATTTTAATTTTGGCAAAATTTAAATTTTAATAGCAAGATATCCTTTCTTAAATACTTAGATATACAAAAACGCATTACAACCATCAACATGGAAACAGCACTTTCACAAATTCTAGAGAATATTTTTCTAAAAAAAGTATGTCTAACCTATCTAATCTATATATGTATGTATGCATCTGTCTGTTATCTATATATCATCTGTCTATCTCTCTATCTCTTCTATCCACCTATTTGAATCAGAGGTGACACTTAAAAACTAAAAATTTCAAACTACGTATTACATTCTATAATTTATAGAAAATTGTACTTAAAATTTCCATTTGTATAAGTTAGCTGTTTTAAATTATATTTCAAAATGTTTAAATATACACTATAACAAATGAAAACAAAGTACTTTCCTAAAATCACAATTTTACTGATTATCAATGCACTTCTTAAATTATCACCATTAAATGGATAAGAAACTGCCAAGTTTTGGACACTCTCTGGGTTAAAAGGTCAATTTCATTAAATTTACTACAATTTAATGAATATTGAAACTGAAAATCTAAATCATGAATAAGCATAGCAAATATAGAGAACAATTGCTTTCTTTACCCAACTTCAACATACTTAAAAAGAACCACAGCTTAACTAGTGTTTATTTTGTTGAAACAACTGTGCGACACAAGTAGTATTTTGTATCTTTTCATAATAAGAGTAACAACAGGCATCCATGTAATGTTATTTCATGTTAAAGACTCGGTTTAAATCTGTTAATTAAAACATTAATTAAATACCTAAGTACTACATTTGTTATATGCAACGCCACCCACAATGCATGAAGTTGTTATTCTGTGCCATTCATAAAGAAAACTAGTTTTGCTTTCCCATTAAGATTTGCATTTTTTTAGCACTTAATGTGCCAAATATCAAAAGAATTTAAAGTTGCTTTAAAATGTCTGCTAATACTGTTTCTAGAAAGTTTCTAGAATTTTAACTTAAAGAATAAAATAAAAAGATGAAATCCACAGTTCAGTTTTGTGTTTTTCCATATAAGTGCGAAATGTATTACTTGAAGTTGCAAACACTTTTTAAAAAATGCCTAGAAATGTAATATCAACAACCACTATTGATATGAAATGAAACAATGCCTATATCTTGCTAAATAAGGCTTATAAAATGTTACAAATAACATATATATGTATATATACACATTACATTTGATATCATGCTGAATGATATGATTATGCCTTTTTTTTTACATATTATCTTATGATGGCCCCAGGAACATGACATTCTTTAATAAAACTTTAAATAAAGAAAATACCCATTATTGTTGTTGACTGTCATTTTACCCTCTGTCACTGGGCATGGAAACACACCACAGATCCACTAGCTTTTTCTATCACCAGGGAAGATTTTAGTCACTTTGGCAACATTAATTATTTTTCCCATATGGAATTTTGCATGGTACAAAAGAAATATGTTAGAGAACTGATAAGAGAGTAAGATAAGAATTGGATACGCCTTATCCTGCATACCTGCTGTGTGGATTCTAGCAGGAGTCAGCTTTTATAATTCCAACTTACTTCATTTCCAAACTCTTCCCTTTCCTATTTGCTTGAAAAGCTGCCAGTTTTTTTTCTTCTTACTTTTATAGCACTTTGCTAAACACAACAAACACAAACTAGTAGCCACTAATAAGCTTTTCTCCAAGAAGTGCTCAGTATGTATGCCTGCCTCCCAAATTATTACAATTGATGCTGTTATCAAAAGTTTTGCCGGTGCGTATAATTAAAAACCTGCTTTCTAGCTTAAGGTGTTCATTTTTTCCCCCAACTATCATATGACTGTTAGGCCAATACAACAAATTTTAAGTATTTTTTACAAAAGCATTCCACCAATGATACCATATTCTGCAATAATTAGGATGGAATAGAGAATTTTGCTGTAAACTCTCAGTGACTTCCCACAATAAAGGTTTATTTTTTAACTCCTCTCACATGCTACATAGTTCAGTAGGCTTTGCCTACAGAATAGTTTTAGTATACTCTGGCTGATGGAGGCTCTAGAATCATGTAGCTGTAACATATAGAAAATAATTTCTCCACAGTCACTATGACAATTGAGCGAGCTACCTATTGTTTCTAGAACAAGCTTTGAAAGTGTCTTCAGGAAATTATCCACTCCACTTTCGCTCAGAGTTCTATGGGCATCATTAGTTGTATGGCCAACTAATTCAAGATGAGGAGAAATGTGAAAGAGCAAATGTACATTTTACAAACAGTGCATATCTCTGCCACTTGAACCTTAGCTTAAAATCCACATGAAGAGAAAGTGTTGAGTTTGAGGAGTCACAAGAGAATTTCTTTGGAAAAAAGTGTTGGAGTGCTATAAGGCACTGATTCGGCTAATGTGTTATACCTGTGTGTCAAGAACTAGGATTTTTAAGGAAAAATGCACAGGGCATGACATGTGTCCCTGAGATTTGGGGAACAGGGAGGACCGGCATTTGACTAATCCCAGAAAATTCTAATGCTGAGAAGCTTTGGTTATTGACTAAACTTTTCAAAATAGAGAGAAAGAAAGTTTCATGAAAGTTGAAATGTGCCATCATTAAATGGGAGGCAAGGATACAGGAGAGTTTCAAGTGGGTATTAGTACTTTCTGTGTGCTTATATTATCAAGTTATATTTTTCTAAGAAAATATCTGTTTATTTAAATTTTCAAATTTATTTGCTTAAGTTTATTTGTAATGTCTCTTATAGATCACTTTAGCCAATGCAGTTCCCCTTTTTCATTCCTAATATTTGATATTTATCCATGAGAAAGAATGTCTACATGGGAATAAATCATATGCATTGTGTGACATGTCAGTAATATGATTTGGAAAATAAATGTGCAAATAATGCTTTTGAGAATGTCAATTTTATATCCCCCTAAGAATTGATGAAAATTAATTCAAAGTACCTGTTTACCCAAATTCTATCCTTAAAATATTGTGTTACGGAATACTGAATTGATAAGTGCAGTTTTCATTCCTCAATAAGATACATTTGATTTCAAATGTTAGTAAAAATTGTTTTAAATTGATTTTAATGTATATATTTGTGTATACCACCTGACAAATATTTGGGCTTATGCTGTTTCATTATCGATTTTATTTGCTTTAGCAATCTATTATCTGATTGATTTTCTTGTGACTGTTCAACAATGTGTATATAACATTACTTTTGTTTGTTATATGTACTGTTATTTAGCTTGAAAAAAATCATTAAGTTATACAATTAGATTTCAACCTTAACCTTTTATAAAAAATTTAGAAGTTTTTAGCCCTCAAAATTTCTTGGACCTGTTGTATCTTCTGTTTGGGCCAATTTAATAGTGTAGAAGTGTTTTCACTCGCCCCATGTCACTTTATTTATAACCAGGCTCTTAAGACTGTGGCAGTACACTAGGCAGCATTAATAAAGCATGTCTTGGAGCAATGCATTTGTTTTCACAGGCTGAAATCAATTCACCTTGAAAGCACTCCTCATGTAGGATGAATAACTCTGGAGATAAGAAGATCTATCCTATTAGCCATGAAAAAAATAGCCTCAGAGAGTTATAAATTTCAAAGCAAGCGTGTTTGTTGGTATTCAGTACCTCTATACATCTTAAACTGGTTTGGCTATTAGTATATTAGATGGAGAGTAAAATCCTTGTAGAAACAGAGAGGCAAACTGGCACTGCTGGACGCTAGTACAAGAGAAGGGAAGGGAAATCATTCAGGCCCATCAGTACACCAAAGGAGGGAACATACAGATTGCATTCATAGGGACTAAAAGGAAAAAAACAGCTTGACATTCCAAAATAACTTAAACGATGCACAAATTAGATTCCATAAAAATAATTTTCCCTATAAGGGAATAAGTGTGTAGGTTGTTACATAGTTCCCACCCTCCCTTCCCTCATCCAGAGGACGCATTAACAGCTCAGTAAACCAGAATTCCTGCTATGATTCTATGAAACGTTCAAAAGAAAGCCAAAACTGCATGAAATTTTGATTTACATAAATACATTTTAAATTCTTTCCTATGGTTAATATGCCAAAATCTAGAATAAATGATCCAAAACATATCCAAGTTTTACATACTTCTGATGGAGATTGTCAAATTGCTGTCCTAAAGTGTTATAAAATTTGACCAATGCATTAGAATAGATAACTCTTTAATTCCATTTTCGCATCAGTTTATTAGGAAAAATTTCAAATGAGGCCAAAGTGGAAAGAATTTTACAGTGAACACCATTTTGTAACCACCTAGATTCTACTATTACGATATTATAATACTTCTTTTCGCACTTCTTTATCTATCTATTCATCTCTCCATCAATATAACTTACTTTTGATGCATTTAAAAGTAAATTATATACACTAGTACATTTGCAATAAATACTTCATCCTGCATATAATTCCTCAAAGCTCAAGTTTTGGTTACCATTATAATATTTGCATGTAATTAAATGTCCTGTGCTTTGACTAATGCATACACCCGTATGTCAAGAACAGATTTTGTCCTAATTGCAGAACCACAGGTTTAATGGATGCTGGTAGAAAACATGACACTCACTGTGCAGAAAAAAAGAATTGTTTATTACCCACAGCAATAGCGACAACCAGAGTAACACTATTTGTTCTGGTTCCCTGAGCCCAAATTCCTAAGTGGAAGGACATTGAAGGCTAGGTGACTCGCACACCCAGTGAATTGCATTACAGGAGAGGAACCATGCACTAAGGAAACCTAAAATGTTTAAAGGGGCTGCTAGAACACTTTTGTCAACCTTTTCCACCTAGGGAGATACATTATTATGCTGGATAGAAAATAAATCTACTCTCTTCCTTGGAAAGAGAGATTATTTCTATTGACTATGTTTGCTATGTGAACATCCTTTAAAAGACAGTATGGAACAAAACATCGTCAACACAGTGGTACATATTAGTAATTACACAGGCTTTACCTTGGCCCACAAGGAGTAAGTGTAGGATACTTCATCATCTATAACTACTCTGGCCAGTGAGTTGAGCCTAATTTGAATGCCTTCTGGGGTGAGGTGCTTTTCTTTAAAGACATTCAATTCTCTTATGATCACTCCTTAAGTGTAAGTCACTGTAATTTGGAAAAGGAAGCAAGTTAAATTGTGGATTCTGCAAAAGAAGTACAATCCTAAAGATGTACCTGATATTCTTGGAAAGAAAGCGTTTACAATTTTTGAAGTCCCAAGCAGGCCCTATGTCAATTATGGAGCAAAGGCCCTAGAGCCTAGGACCCGACTGCCATGGTGGCTCACACTACCTGTTATTGCTATTCCAGTTTACGTGCACTTGGCAGAGACGTCATAATTCTTGGTGGCTTCTTTGTGACAGGTGTCCCGCAGATGCAGGTTTTGTTTAGAGGCCTAGACATACAGACAGAGGGAGCTTATGATGTCTCAAGTTTGAAGGAGTCAGTCCCCCTGCTCCTCCAAAACATCCCCAAGCTGCTAACCCTCAGCACAGACTGTGAACCAAAAGTGATTTTTAAAACAAAAACATAGATAGAATAAAGGTTTATTTTTTAAAAAAGACAAAGCCCAAGAATCAGCTTGAATTGGAATCAAACAAGTAATTTCTTTTCTTTTCGTTTTTTTATTGCAGTAACATTGCATTATAACATTATATAGCTTTCAGATGTACATCATACTATATTTCGAGTTCTGTGTAGACTACATCATGTTCACCACCCAAAGACTAATTATAATCCATCACCACACACGTGTACCTAATCCCCGCTTTTGCCCTTCCCCCTCCCCCCTTCCCCTATGGTAACTACCAATCCAATCTCTGTTGCTATGTGTTTGTTTGACATTGTTTTTATCTACTACTTATGAGTGAAATCATGTGGTATTTGACTTTCTCCCTCTGACTTATTTCACTTAGCATAATACCCTCATCATCTATCCATGTTGTCACAAATGGCCGGAATTCCTCATTCTTATGGCTGCATAGTATTTCATTATGTGTCTATACCACATATTCTTTACCCATTCATCCCTTGATGGGCACCTAGGTTCCTTCCAAGTCTTGGCTATTGTAATCTCTAAAAATAAAAAACATCTAAAACATTCCTTGAAAAGACTATATGTACCCATTAATCTGGATCTCTTTTTATTTCTTTTATAACTTTTGTATAGTTTTCCACATGTAGATTCTGCATCTATTTCATTAGAGTTGTATATAATAAGTTCAATATTCCAGGGAAGGATTGTAAAATGAATTATTCAACATTCAGATTCCAATTATTTATTACTTTTATATAGGAATGCAATTGACTTTTGTAAACTAACCTTGTACACTGTGACAAGGTAAGCTCACTTATCAGTTGTAGGGGTTTTTTTGGAGATTCTCTGCAATTTTCTCCACGGACAATCATGTTTCTGCAAATAAAGACAGTTTTATTTCGCCCTTTCCACTGTATGTGCATGTCTTTATTTCTTTTTCTTGCCTTATCACATTGCCTAGTACTTCTAATGTATTGTTGAATAGGAATAACCTGAGATAATATCTTTGCCTTGTTCCTGGTCTTAGCGAGAAAAGATTCAGTCTCTTACCATTAGGTATGATATTAGGTGCAGATTTTCCATATATTTATTTTATTAGAATTAATGAAGTTCTGTTTTATTCATAATTTGCTAAGGTTTTTTATCACAAATAGATGTTGATATTTGCCTAATTATTTTTCCTCACATATTAATATAATCATATATTTTTTCTTACTAATCTATTAAAATGGTGAATTGCATTAACTGATTTTCAAACATTAAATTAGGCTTGCTTGCCTGAGACAATGTCTGCTTGTTCATGCATCGTCTTTTTAAAATGTTGCTGGATTAAATCGGAAAATAAGGATTTGCGTGTTCACCTTTATGAGAGTTATGGGTCTATAGTTTCTTTTCTTATCATTTCTTTGTTTGATTTTGGCATTAGCAGAATGATGGCCTCATAATAAGTTTTGGGAAGTCATCTCTCAATTTTTGGAAGAGATTGTGTAGAACTGGCATTATTCTACAATAATACTAATTAGGCTTGGGAGTTTCTTTATTGGAAGATTTTAAACTGCAAATTCAATTTATTTAATAGATTTAGAGCTATTCAGGTTATCTATTTCACCTTGAGTGAGTTTTTAAAATTTGTGTCTTTAAACAAATTATTCTCTTCTTTTCTTGGTTCACCTAGCTAGAGATTTACTAATTTTACTGAATTTTTCAAAGAACCAGTTTTTGTTTTATTGATACATATATATAAATTTATAAATATATAAAAATGTATATGTGCATATATACATACATACTGTTTTCCTATTTCAACTTAATTTATATCTTCTCTAGTTATTGTTCTTTGTTTAATTCTTCTTGCTTTATATCTATTTGCTCTAATTATTCTAGTTAAAAGAATTTGAGTTTAGGCTGTTGATTCTAAATCTGTCTTCTAATATATGTGTTTAATTCTCTAATTTTTCTTCTAAGTAATGCTTTAGCAGTATTGCACAAATTTTGTTTTTTTTTCATTTTCTTTTAGTACAATGTATTTTTTAAATTTTCTTACAATTTCCTGTTTGACATAAGAGTTACATACTAGTGTTTTGTTTAATCTGTAAATATTTGGGAATTTTACAGATATCATTCTGTAGTTAATGTCTAGTTTAATTCCATTATGGTTGGAAACATAATTTGCATGATGTGTAGTCATTTAAATTTGTTTAGATGTTAAGGTTTGTTTTTTGGCCCAGAACGTGGTCTATCTTGGTGAATGTTCCATGTACACTTGGGAGGAATGTTTTTTTCTCTCGTTAGATAGGCTGTTCCATAGATGTCAGTTAGATAGGTTGGTTGATAGTGCTGTTCAGCCTCACTAATTTTCTTCCAATATTTTCCATAAGTTACTGAGAGGGAGTATTAAAATTTCCAACTATAATTGTGGATTTGTTTAGATTCTCTTTCAGATATCAGTTTTGCCTCATTCATTTTGAAGCTCTATTGCTAAATTCATATTCCTTTGGGTTTACTATGTCTTCTTGAAGAATTGACTGCGTTCTGAGAAGGTAATGTTTCTCTTTCGTCTTGATAATCTCCCTTGTTCTAAGGTCTGTTTTGTCTCATAATTTAGTACTGCCAGCCCAATTTTCTTTTGGTTCGAGTTTGTATCTTACATCCCTTTTTGTATCTTTATTGTAAACTCATTTTATGTCTTCCTATTTAACTGTGTTTCTTTTAGGCAATTCCTGCTTTTATATACAATGGGACAATTACTGTATTTCCTCTTCTTTTTATTTGTTTTTGCTACATTTTTCTTCTTATTCCTCCTTTTCTCATTTTAATTGAATCTTTTTTAGTATTCCACATTGCCTTGTCTATTTAATTATCTTGTGTTTTTAAAGGTTTTTTTAAACTATATTTTACAATACTGAGTATAAAATGATCAGTATAAATTCAAATATTTTTTCTGCTTCACATTTAAGGTCTTTATAGCAGTATATTCCCTATTCCTCTCTATAATCTGTGCCATTTTTGCTTTTACATACACAATAAGCACCCAATCATATTCACTATTGTTGCTTTAAATATCCAGTTATCTTTCAGAGCAAAAAAAAAGTAAGAATATTCTTTTATTCTACTTCTGATATTGCTCATTTCTTTCTTTAGATTCCAGTATCTGACCTTTAACATATTCCTTTTTCCTGAAGAACTTTCTAACATTTGCCAAGAAGGTATGCTGGCGCTTAATTCCCCCAATATATGTTCATTTGAGAAAGTCTTCATTTTTCCTTTACTTTTGGAGGATATTTTCACTGGAAGTGGAATTCTGATTTGGCATAGGTTTTTCTTTTGACACTTTAAAGATGTCATTTTACTTTGTTTTTGCTTACGTGGTTGCTGATGAGTAGCTGACTATAATTGTAATCTTTGCTTCTCCACAGGTAGGATAGTTTTTCCTCTTGTCTTCAAGATTTTCTCTTTGCCTGAGATTTTACCAGTTTGCATATGATATGTCTAGGGGTGTGTGAGCATGTGTGTATGTGTGGGTTGGACTTTGTCCTACTTTGTGTTTCCTAAACTTCCGTGGATTTGTGTCTTGGTCTCTGCCATGAGTATTGGAAGTTATCAACCATTATCTCTTCACACATGTCTTCTGAACCATTTTCTCCTTCTCTTTCTTGAATTCCAGTTGTGAGTATGCTACAATGTTTGATATTTTCCCACAGCTTTTGCATGCTCTGCTCTGTTTTTATGTTGTTGGATTTTTCTTCCACTCTTTTTTTTCTTTCTGCTTTAGACAGATGATTTCTTTCACTGTGTCATCAAATTCACTGATTTTTCCTTGGTTGTGTCTAGTCTACTAATAGACCCATAAAACATTTTCATTTATTTGGTTTTCGATTGGTAACATTCCCTTTTGTTCTTTCTTAACGTTTTCATTCTCTGCTGATATCCATGTGATCTTATGTTGTATTCCTTTTCCATTAGAGTCTTTATCATATTATTCTCAGTTATTTTAAATTCCTCTTCTGGTAATTCCAACATATAAGTCATTTTTTAATCTGGTTCTGATTATCATTTTCTGGCTTTAGACTCCATTTTTTGTCTTGCCTTATGATAAGCCTCATATTTTACTTTATTATTATTATTTTTTGGAAAGCTGGGATTATTTTATAAGACACTGAAATCAACATGTGGACTGATAAGGGAAGACCATGAGTTTTTCTTCATGAGCGTTCTTCTTGGCTTTTTGTGTTGGAATTTTTGTTAACGTATTTGGGAGGTTAGATGTGTTTAAATTTTGTTGTTGCTGTGGTTACTGGAGGGAAAGTTTATTGTTTGAATGGGCACCAGAGGATTCAAATTCCTCTAGTGAAACCTTGTTTTCATCTCCCACTTGTTTCTGTATCTTCCCTTTATGTTCGTTCCCAGTGAGAATCAGTCTCTTGAGCACTATATTCCCTGCTGTGTTTACTCAACGCTTGTTAGCATCATTAAAGGGAGGCTGTAGAAGGGAAAGTTCTCTGATTTTCTCCTTCAGCTTTTCACAGAGGCATGTTTTGCTACCTAGGTTTCAACATTGTGGCTTTCACAAGAATTCTCCTACTCTAGTGGTGGACTTCCTTTTTTCTCTTCCTAATTTTTCTCCCTGCTGCTATATGTATTCAACAGTGTACCCAGGCTAAGATTTTGCATCCTTTCCTCTTCATCCAGAGAATTGAGGCTTTGTTACTTAGGAGATAGAGGGAAGATGGATCTAGACTGCTGTTCAGTCTCTATTACCTTCCCTCAAGAGCAGCTCCCTCCTTATGCAGGCTTTGATGAATATCCTCCTGAATAGGAAAATTTTCTTCTCTAAGAGAGTTATAGAAAATGGTTCTGAACACATTTTAGTGTGACTTCTTTGCCTTTCTTCCAGTCAACAGCATAGGGCTAGCTTTCTCTGGATCCATCCTTTCTGATCTTCCCTTTCAGAACTCACTGGAGTTTCTGGGAAGAAGCTTACCAGGTGACAAGAACTGCCCTATGACTGTAGTCCCCCTGCAGAGCTTCACATTCTAATGATAGTCAATACTCACAAGCACTCATAAGCAGTTCAGTTCAAATCAAAGTGTGTCATTTTAAGCTACTGAGATTTCATGTTTTCCCCATAACAGCATCTTCCCATAGGCTTACGTGGCTTCTGTTTAGGTGTGCCTCAGGTAAGCAAATGCTCAGGCCCTGTTTTTGCCTGTGTACACCTGCCTCTAAATTGTGGGATGGCAGTTTCCCCTGCAACATCATTCTCTAATGGGCCAAGAAAATCATTGACTTCTAGTCTGTTTCTTTTTCTTTTTGTTGTTAGGATCAGAGACACATCTTTCTAGCTTGCTTTTTCTTCAGATTGAAGCCAGAAGTTAGATTTCTACTCATTGAAGAATTAATGATTTTATCATAAGACCAATTGGAAGTCTCTGAAAATCTTTCATCAATTTAGTGATGTGATAAGGTCTGTGTTTTTAAAAGACGTCTCTGGACGTTGTATGTGAAGGTATTTGAATGCATCAAGGATAGAAATCAGAAGTTTACTTATAAGAGAATTGCATTGATCACATTGAGAGATGGTGGTGGTTTCTAAGGAATAATAGTGGAAATAACATGTTTGGAGTAGTAAATATACGTTGAAAATATTTGTGATATACGTTGGAAGTATAATTTTAAAAATACATTGCAATAGGTTGTCCATGAAGAAGGAAGGAGAATGGGATGATGAAGAGGACTAAGAGTTTTCTGACTAAATTGGTAGCACTTGCTAAGACAGTAAGACTGGAGAATTAGTTTTGGGTTGCAGACTATAATTAATTCTTTTGCCAAATACTTTCGGGTCCAGTGCTTCTACACAGAAGACAAAATTGTAGTTTTCTAATCTTCTTGTGGTTGATTGAAGCCAGCAGAGGTGATACTTCCATACCAGGAGTTTAATTGCCAATGAAAAACACTCAGGAACTCTCTTTTTTTCACTGGAACAGCTATTAGTCAAGTTTAAGACTGTGGCTGCTCTGTGAACCTAGGTTCCAGAGTGACCGTGATTTATAGTGCTGCCAACTGACTCTCAATGTACGAACAGTGTGAGAAAGAAATCAAAGTGTGTCATTTTAAGCTACTGAGATTTTACCTTTTCCCCATAACAGCATAACCTAATCTACACTGACTTGTCAAGGGAAGTCAATGGTTTGGATTTGGACACTTCAAGTTTGAAAGATGGAAATTTCTATCTTGCATGGATGACTGAGTGCAAAGGTCAAAGTGGAGGCATGAGTAGGAGATAAAGAATCATCAGCATGTAGAAGATACTTATGCTGTGAGAATAGAGGATATCGCCTAATTAAAGATTAGAGAGAGAAAACGAGGCAGGACCTTCGAATACTTAGGAATCTATATGTAAACACAAAGGTATCTGATCAGAAGATGATAAAGATTAGATCATATTTTGCTAGTCTAGAGGGCGAGAACAAAGAATATTTTAGGAAGGTGGGAGCAACCACGAAATACAAGTTCTGCTGAAAATGTCAAAAAGGTAAGAAAGAAGTCTGCCATTTGAATTTTACAGCATTGAAAGCATTAGTTATTTTATGAAAAGTTGTTTCAGAGAGAAAGGAATAAGCAAAACTGAGGCAAGGAAAAGAGAGAGATTCAAATTATTTATTTTCATCATCCTCTAACATCAAGTGCATTAGACACTGTGAATATATGTGTACATTTATATTTATGTGTACGTGTGCATTTATATTTATATCACATATATGTGTGTGAATTTACATATGTATGTGTAGATACACATAGATAAACCTATTTGTGTCTGCATAAACTTATGTGTTTACATATGTGTATATATGTAAACTTACATATATAAGAAAACTATAGACTGACAATTTTTTGTAATTGCACATTTCCCTGTATTTTTGTACAAAGACTTGGAGATTTGAATTACTCTACCCAAGTTACCCAGGTGGTAAGTAGTAAAATAAGGTTGTAAAATTAGGTAATCTTCTCTTTTGAAAAGCGGTGGTAATTTTCATGCAGTAATTTATGTTTGAATTTATATCTGTCATTTGTTTTATATTTTTCTTTTCTTTCTACTTTCTTTTTGCTTTGTTTTATGAAATACTTATGGACTACAGTTTGCATTGCTGAGTGGTATCCTATACCTTTTTTAATGATTTTGGCATTACATTTTGTTTTTAGTTATTATTAATTTATTCTTATATTTTACATTTCTTCTTATATTTTTGTGATTATCAATATCATAATTGAATCCATTTATTTTGACTTGACATGTGTTAAGACAAAAGTTATACTCTTTATGTAATTCTTCATACTTCCTGGTAGTAAATTTAATCTTATTTATGAAAAAATGTCTTATAATATCTGTATATCCTTTAATATCTTTGGAAAAATATATATAGTCTTCTAAATATATTTGGAAGCTTAATTTTTTCTGTTCTTTATATTGGATCATTAGAACTTTATGGTGCTATAGCTAAAAGAAGAGATTCTTGTTTTTGACTTCAAGTTCATTCACATATAAGTCAATCTGACTATATTGGTTAAGTATTTTACTTAAGAGATAAATATACTATCATTATATATAACTATCTCATAGATATGCACTAATTTGTATATGTGTTGGATTTATATTTAACGTTTGAGACTCAATATTTGAGCATGCATTTTGGTTGTCTTTAACATGAATGACAACCTGATTCGATATAAATTTAAGGATCGACAACTCTACCTCAAAAGCTCTGTAAATACTGTTGTGTTGCTTTCTATTTTGAGGCAAAACTGATTTTTATTTCTTCATAAATCATTTAGATATTTGGTATAGAATTATTAGGGTTTTGACCTCATAATTTGAAAGCCATCTCTTTTACAACATGCTTAGTTTATATCAATTTTCAATGATTTTGAGTACTGATTATTTTGAGTTTCTTTTATCATTGAATTCTGTCTCAATTCTACTTACTTTCTATTCTACCTTAATGAAATATATAATTCTTATTTGGATGTGAGTGTTATCTCTTCTCTCTTTATCATCATATTTCTCTTTAGGTTGATTACTCACTTGATGAGGCATATTTTCTAATTTCCACATGTGTGCAGGTAGCAGCATTGCTAAACATTATGCCACTATATGACAAGCGTTTTCCATAATCCCATTTACAATGAGTTTCTCCTCACTTTCATGTTAGCTCTCGACTGCAGTGTCCCAAAGTCCACAATTCTACTGACAGTCTATTCAAGGGAATGTGGGCCTTCACTACTGTTTTCCCTCTTAAAGTTCTTCCAGGAACCACTCACTGCCTTGTCCCAAAGCCACTCCCATATTTTAGGCAGCAACCTGTTTCATGGTAACAAAATCTGTCTTTGTTATCTATTGCTAACACGGCTTTTAACAACAAATATGTATTATCTCACAGTTTCTGTGGGATTACAGAAGTGACCTCCTAGCTTGTGTCTCTGAGTCAAGGATTAAAATGAGGTAGAAATGAGGCTGTCAGCTGGGGCTGCAGGTTTATTTGAGGGTTTGATCAGAGAGGGATAAACATCCTGGTTCATTGACATAATGGTTGACAGGCTTTGGTCCTTTGCCATGTGTTCCTCTCCACAACACTGCTTCGCTACACAGCAGCTGGTATCCCTCAGCATGAGTAATCCAAGACAGAGAGGGAGCACAATTAAGACAGAACTAGCCTTTTATAACCTGATCTTGGTGCTAACATCCCATTGCTTCCGTCACATCATATTCATTAGAAGCAAGTCGCTAAATCCAGTCTGTACTCAAGGTGACAAGATTACATAAAGTTGTGACTCCTAGTAGATAGGAATCACTGGCAGCTATTTTAGAAATTGTCTATGACAAAAATGAATTTCTAATTGTACAGATACTCTTTCTCCACATCAGTCAGTGAAAGAGAAATAATTTCTTATAGGCATTATTTATATAAAACAAATATACTCTTTTTCTGTTATCCAAGTAAAATATGCTATTTCTCAATCCCAAAATGTAGAAAAAATGGGAATACAGAAGTTTCATCAAACATTTTGACATTGTGAAGGCTCATAATTGCAGAATTGTTTACTTTCACATATTATATGTATAGTCATTGGTATTTTATAGAGAAGTAAATAGAGTCACCATTAGTGACGGCTAGCCAAATTTGTTTTAGACAGGCTTATTGCATGCTGGGAAAAAAAAGGAGGAAATGTATAGGTACACTACTAATTGTTTTCTATTTGTTTGAAGTATTTAAACAATTTCTACCGTTATCAGTTCAATCATGTGATTACATTATTTACTAAGTAGTAAAAAATATTTCCATGAAGTTATAATAGAATTTATTTAATCCATCACAATCAACAAAAATCTATGGTTTATTTCTCAGATAGTAACTACTTCATTTGCTTTGACACCATCTGCTAATTTAGTGAATAGGCTAATTTTTTTTGCCATCAGACTTTTGGTAAAATATATAAACAACATCTTTCAGTCCAAGTATTTTGATCCCTTTTAAATACATTGCTTGAAGCTGACAGGGTCATTGATTACTACTGTTTCGGTGTGACCCTGCTGTACACATTGTACAATTTATCAAGCATGTTGATGAGAATACCATGTGAGACGGTGCCAAAAGGTCTTAGTAAAATACAGATTTGTTAGATTTTTTTTTCTTTCCTCTTATCTAAGAAGCCTGTCATCCTGTCATCCTGTATGAGCAATGCTTTCAAGTTGAACGAATTTGAGATAGGAAGAACAAATATGCTGCCAGTAACCATATTTTATACATACTTGACTAATGCTTATTACTGAAAGTAGTGGAAGGATTGCTGACATGAACTATTTTTACCTTGCAGAATTTAATTCTTCTTCTCTCTCCTTTTTTTTTTTTTTTGGTCCTTAGTGGAGATTGAGAATGAAATCGTCTCTCATACCAGACAAAATTTACAGTTCCCTAAGCAAAACGTGGTGACCATAAATTTTTTCCTCATTACTGCTTCTGTTCCAATATCCTGGTCACTTACATCTATGAATGCATTATGCTTTCACTATGACACATATTGGTTTTCTTGTTTGACAGGTATAGCTGACAGATGAGGACATTCTGGAGATCATTCAAGGGCTGATGCCCTTGGGTGAGGCTGAGAGGTAGATAGCTGGCAGTGTGTGGAAATTGGTTTATATTTCAATTGGAGACCATGGAAATAATCTCTACCCTAGTTTTGTAAACATTCCATTTTCCACCATTGTAATAGACAACTTAATAACTAATATAGCACACACTGATTCTCCAGCAGGGCATCTACCTTAAAAAGAAAAACACAGTGTTCCAAGTTTTCTTCCGTCTCTACCCAAGGTAGATGGTTTACCAGATAAGACAGAGAAGAGGCTATGCATTTTCATGACTTACAAATAAGACAGAGAAGAGCCTATGCATTGCTAAAAGTCTGACTGGAAAATTGATCTGAAAAAAGTGCTGGCACCACAATTCTAGTTTTTTATGTAGCTATATTAAAACAACAACTGGGGGTTTCATGATTTCTTTGCCTGATTTCTTATCTAACAGTAAACGTGTAAGTAGAAGAGGTAATATGTTGAAAAATGTTAACAGTGGTTTTACAGAAAATGTTGAGTGGTTTATAAATAAACAAATCAAAGAAAATATAACATAACTAAAAGTGAATATCATTGCCAAAAAGTTTGTTTATTTTTATAGGTAACAGCAATTCTACTAATGTTGATAGAAATAAGAGGAGATATTATTTTATTTTTTGTTTAGCATCAAGTAGGAGTTGCATAAAATGCTCCTGTTAAATTTTTATTTAATATAATTGAAACAAGAATTAACTTGCCCTAGATTCTAAAGAGTTGGGATTTGGAAATAGGAGATTGTGTCTAACAGTATAAATTGTTATGTCTGTTACACATTTTTAGAAGTCTATTTAATGAAAATACCGTTCGCCTACAGAGGACTAGTAATAAAATCATGGAGATACATCAACTGAGGCTCTAATTTGGTAGGAAAAACAAAGTTCAAACAAAACAAAACATTTTGAATCAAACAGGAGAAACAAGACAGAATGAGGCAGCTCATCACAATGCAGTGGCTTTTAACTCTTTCACGAGGAGCCAGGATTTGAGTCTCAAGTTTATTCCTTGAACCTGTAATTTAGGAGTTCAGATTGCATGTTGGTTGAGGTCTTTATGGTGAAGATTCTCAAATTTGGAGCTTGAAATAATGGGAAGAGTCAAGAACTGGTTGTTCTTAGCTCTTATTTGAATAGATATGCCCTCTATTAATATAATATTAATAAGATAGTAAAAACCAATACTGGTCAATATTTTTTTCTTTTTTTTCTGTTAGTAAGCTTGGTGCTGAGCTAACATCTGTTGCCAATCTTCCTCTTTTTGCTTGAGGAAGATTGTTGCTGAGCTAACATCGGTGGCAAGCTTACTCTATTTTGTACTCAGGATGCCACCACAGCATGGCTTGATGAGCAGTGTGTAGGTCTGCATCCAGGACCCAAACTGGCGAACCCTGGGTCTCCAAAGCAGAGCGCAAGAGCTTAAGCACTACACCATCGGGTCAGCCCCTGGTCAAATTATTTTTTAAAAATGATTGCTTCTGCCATCTTTCCTGGTAAAGACTCTGAGAAAGTTTTTGTAAAAGAAATGTTTCCCTTACTCAGGAGAATCCACTAGAATTATATCTACAATAATTACAGATAGTAATATATATTATTATATAATTGTAATTATTATAATAATGAGCAAAATGAAACAGCTTTTGAAAAATATTATTCACATTGAAAGGTTTTGCAAAATATACAATTGCACACCAAAAACTACTAGGTTCAAGAAAACCATATTCTAAAAGTGTGTTTAATGAAATTAAATTAAAAAGTAAAATTGACTCATACAGATGATTAGTATCTTCTAAATTCTTTGTATAGTAGTCCATTATTAAGTATATAGCCACATGCTATTCACTTGGAGTTTACAATGTGACGTATGAAAGGATGACTTTCATAACTAAGAGAAAACACTCAATAGCAGATAGATACTCTGTTCTCAAACAACGTACATTTTAACTTACTATTTTTTTAATGTGAACAAAAAGGGCTTTTTTAGAGAAAATAAAAAGTTTAGCAGTTCTCCACTGTGCTTGGTCCAATTAGTGGAGCTGCTTGATAGTTATGAAGAATAGCTGAGTCACATATATCCATAAGATCCGGAAAGGAAGTATTCTTTCAAAGAAAAACCAAAGGCAAAGCGAATTGGCATAAAATACAAAAACACAAAACAAAGTGAGAAAAAAATCAAGACAATTAAATATGCTCAAAATCATGTCTTCAAAAAAATAGAGTGGATCCTGCATGATTACTTAAAAGCCCTTATAGTATTAAAAATGATTTTATCCTCAGTTTTTAATAAACAGACAATTACATGTATTATCCATTTTATAATTGATAACATAAGATAGACTGAAATACAGCCATTAATACAACACACCTTTACAAGAAACCACTGAAGTATCGAGAACCGCATGCATTGTTAAGGTTAGCTATATCTAACATTTGAGATGTGTTAGAAAGTCATACTATGAACAAAAGCTTGGGAAATACATTTGTGCATGTGTTAACTAAATTGTCTATAACACATTCTCTATAACATAAAAAAGTTTATAATAATCATTAAGAAAAAGACAAACTCTAATAGAAAAAAGAGCAATATGCACAAAAAAATGGTCCATACATATATGAAATCTTGTTCTCATTAATATTCAAGGCAACAAATTTTACCTAAGATATCATTATATGCCATTAGATTGGCAAAAAAAAAAAAATTAAATCTGTCTTTATCTATCTATCTATCTATCTGTCTACCTATCTATCTTTCTATTTATCTATCTATCTACCCATCCATCTTTCTGGCAGTTTCTTATACTAATGAATATGGAGATGAAGTGGGAAATAAATTTTCATAGACTCCTACTGGAAATACGAATAGTAACAATCTTTGTAGAAAGCCATCTGGTAACAACTATTAAAACATATGATTTGGCATCTGTGTCTTGTATTTTATTTCATAGTTATGAAAACACATATATAAGGATATTTAGCATATAGTAAAACTATTATTACATCCATTTTGCATAATCTCATTAGGTATTAGCTATTTGACGACATGTGTTACATGTATGCTTAAAAAAGATATAATGTTTTGAAATTCTACACATTCTCTGAGTATGATTTAAAATAAAAATTTTAAATTTGTCATGTCAAAATTTCATAAGGAGAACAACTAAAATCTTGTATAACAGGGGCTGGCCCCGTGGCCGAGTGGTTAAGTTCGCGCGCTCCGCTGCAGGCAGCCCAGTGTTTTGTTGGTTCGAATCCTGGGTGCGGACATGGCACTGCTCATCAGACCGCGCTGAGGCAGCGTCTCACATGCCACAACCAGAAGGACCCACAACGAAGAATATACAACTATGTACCGGGGAGCTTTGGGGAGAAAAAGGAAAAAATAAAATCTTAAAAAAAAAAGAAAATCTTGTATAACAATATCCATAATAAAGTACCTTTAAACTAGACCTAATAATTTTAGAACGTGAAGAAGCAAGAAAATGTTGGGGCAAAATAAGCTATCCAAAACATGTTTTATCCTTAAAAATTACAATCTAAAATCCCAGTTAAAAAAAGAAATTATTTAAGATAGCCCACAATGTATTATTTTATAAAGAAATCCAAAAACTCACACAAAAAGCTTGCCAAAGAAATATCACAAACTACTAATTTTTCAATAGTTACAGAAGAAAGATTTTTATAATCTGTCCAAATCATAAATACTGGGAATAAAACACTTTTTAGAAAAATTATTTTTCAAAACATATTTCTGTATCATAATCTATTGATTACTGATGTTAATAAATTGCTACTTTTAAATAGAGTAATTCAGATATCAGACATCTAAAACATTTAAAAATTTACATCCCACTGGACAAAATGATATATTAAAACATGACCCTTTACTTGTTACTAAGTAGTTTCAGTCTTTCACACTGCATAATGAATCTAACTAAAGAAATGTTGATAGAATGCAAAATCAGTAAACAACAATGCCTTGCAATTGTCGTTGACAATTCAATGAACATGGTTGAAGATCTATGTGATTTAGGGTCCCAACATATGATCTTTACTGAATTACTTTAGTTCTTCTTTTTAAGAAAATAATTAGAGCACAACAAAACATAAAATAATTGGTATGAAGAATAAAGAAATTGATTTATTTTTTTTGAGGAAGATTAGCCCTGAGCTAAAACCTGCCACCAAGCCTCCTCTTTTTTGCTGAGGAAGACTAGCCCCAAGCTAACATCCGTGCCCATCTTCCTCTACTTTATCTGGGATGCCTGCCACAGCATGGCTTGACAAGCTGTGCGTAGGTCCGCACCTGGGATCCTAACTGGGGAACCACAGGCTACCAAAGTGGAACGTGTGAACTTAACTGCTATGCCACCAGGTTGGCCTCAAGAAATTGATTTTTTTCATCAATTTATTCAGTCAAAATTAATGCATAAGACATAAACACATTTTGGAATTACATAATAATTTTACAAGAGGTTCAAACAAGATAGAAGAACAACTAGTATATATTTCAAAAGTCTTCTTGCACAAAATAAACGTTAATACTGAGCTACTTGATTAAGAACAGCAACGTAACAGACCTGTTCAAAACCAATGGCTGTGGGGCTGGCCCCGTGTCTGGGTGGTTAAGTTCGCACTCTCCGTGCTTCAGCAGCCCAGGGTTTCACTGGTTTGGATCCCAGGCAAGGACGTGGCACCACTCGTCAGGCCAGGCTGAGGCAGCGTCCCACATCCACAACCAGAGGCACTCACAACTAGAACATACAACTATGTACTGGGAGGCCTTGGGGACAAGAAGAAGGACAGGAAAGAACAAAAAAGATTGGCAGCGGGTGTTAGCACAGGTGCTAATCTTAACAAAAGAAAACAAAAACCAATGATTGCTTTAAACAGGGGAGGTTTGTTGGCTAACTGTAGAAAAGTAACCAAACACATTGCCTTGAAAATACAATAATTTCTGAGTTAGATCTGCTGTAAGGTCCTCCCATCATTCTACTCTGGATGGAATGCTGTAAATTGTGTGCAGCCATTTAGTGATGGTGTTAAAAATATTTAATATTATGTGTAGAAAAGGCCTCAAACAATAATGACAAGGCGATGGTGCTGAATCAAACCGGTTAGTGAGTCCTGAGGAATCATGGGTAGGAACTTAGAGTCAGAAAGAAGTTTAGTATTTTCAACTCAAGGCAAGAGGTAGTTCCACTATTTTAAAAAGCTGAATAGTCACCAAAGTCTCAGCTTGAATACTAATTTTGCAAAACTGAGACTACAAAAGAAATTATTTTATCCTGAAATCCAATTATATTAATATTGCTACATTTCTAGATCTCAGATTTAAAGGCAAATTTTCACTCAAATAAAAGTCTGAAGAATTATGGATATTTAAAGATAATATTAGAAACATGTAAGTACATAGGAGGGTAACATTTTTCAGCCCTTCTAAGAATGTACACATTCAGATGAACTTCATTTTTGAAACTGCATGATTAAAATTATATGCAATTTATAAAGAAAATTTTTAATTCAGAAGTTGTGTGAAATGTGTCTTTAACTTATAGTACTATCAACAGTAGCTGCAGTACTCCAGCTTGGCAAAGTTAGCCAAAAATCTCTCTCTAGTTCACCATAAGCTGAGATTTATCTTCTATGGAGTACTAATATTTTGTGGTAGAATGACTCCTGCATCAGTGCATGAGTTAATAGTGCTAAGAAATTAATATACTTGTGCTATAATCGCCAAATTTCAAAATTTTAATAATAAAGACAATAATTAATATATATTTTTTAATTTAGATTTAATCATCTAGATCAGTAGTTTATTCCATGATGTTGATATCTGGCTTATGCCTAGCCTCTGCTGAGATTAACTATCACTCATTTGGTGATTTGTTTCTATATATATTCAGGGCACCCTTATTTTCCTATGATGTATTTCTAAGAAACTGAATCAAAATATAGAGAAATTTATAATGTATAACCTACTTTTAAATCAAGAAATAATAATTCCAAATATGCATGTGTGTATGTATATGCACACAATACATACACACATCTATACACAAACACACGCACAGGTGAGAGCCATGGAGATGTACCAACCTTACATCTTAAGGAGAGAATCTGCTGAGTGGACTGCAGTTAGCTGACAATATCTAGCTGCTGCCTCCACAGCATCCACTGCGGTGTTCATGCTTTGGCTACAATCTCTCTAGGTTGCCCCCAGTCAATGTTATGAGGTGGAAATCTTCTAGCAGGCTGTTTTCTCTTGGCCTCCCATTGTCCTGGCTGGGATTTTCTCAGAGCTGTGCTGTGACCTGAGACTCTGTCCATCCAAATTCTCCACCCGGCTATCTCTCCTTTCACAGATGCCAGTGCAATATCGTGGTTTGGAGGCTCTATCTGCCTACTCTCGCACACTCTCCCCTTTATGATTTCCCGCCCTCCCCACCTTCCCACAAGTTTATCACTGTCTTCCTTCTGCTTCCTTTGCTTTTATACTGTGCTTCCTCTTCTAGGTTCTTGATTTGGAAGCCTCAATGACTTAATAGAGATTTTTCACTTTGTTCTAATGTATGTATTGAATACTTTGTCCATATCATCATTACTTTGACTGTGTAGTTGTGTTCCCCAAACTTTATTATCTTGATTTTCATTTTCATTTAGTTCAATGTGTTTTGAAATTTCCTTTGCGACTTCCTTTCTGACCCAGGGGTTATTTAAAATTGTGTTATTTAGTTTCCAAGTATTTGAAGAATATCATATTACCTGTTTTTGATTTCTAGTTTGATTCAGTTGTGGTCGGGGAACACATTCTATATTTTTGGTTCTTTTACATTTGTTCAGATTTTCTTATTGCCTCAGGCATGGTCTATTTTGGTACATGTATGAGGATACTTGAAAAAGTGTATATTTTTTTGTTGTTGGGTAGAGTATTCTATACATGTCAATTAGATCATGTTGTGTGATATTGTTGTTGACATCTTATATATTCTTGCTTATTATATTATGCAATTAACTGACTATAATTAATTTTTCTAGCACTTATTGAGAAGAGGTGTTAAAGTAATCAATTCTAATGGTATGTGTTTATTTTTCCTTTCCACCCTATCAGCTTTTGCTTCAAGTATTTTGCTCCTCCCCCTCCCTTCCTCCTCTTCCTCCTCCTCTTTCCCCTTCTTTTCTTCTTACAAAACTTTCTTATCATCTATTAAAATTTGTTAAGCCTATTAGTTCATATGAAGTGTTTATTGATAATGGGTGCTACTTGCATTCCTAGACTGAAACACTGGAGAAAATAATTTTTAATTTAAAACATAGCTAAAATCTGATTGTTAATATTTATGGTGATTTTTTTTGTTTGTTTTTAAGCGTGCATGTGCACAAAGGAATATGCTATTTTATTAAATGTGTGGGGAAATGCAAAGTTTGATTTAATACTGTTGAAGACTTAAAAATTGTTTCAGGAAGCAGGATCCAGACTCATTTTTGAGGAATAATTTTAAATCTTTAAAGAACAATTAAGTTAGAACAGACAAATGGGAGTATAGGGGGAGATATTACCTTACTCCAAAAGAAGGCGAAGAAAAAGAGGAGAGGAAATGAAATTAGAGCAGAAGCAGAAGAAGGAGGAGGTGAAGGAAAAAGAAGTCTTGAATTGGGCATGTACTATATCCAAAGATATGTAAATATTTAGTGTAACATAAAGATATTTTATGCTTATTAAAGCATGATAGTGTCTTACAATTATCCAAAGTTGATAATGGCAGAACATGTAAATATTTAGGAAAAAAAAACAAATCTTAAGTATCTTCTTTATCAGGTATATAAAACTACATTCCGATTAGGTCAAAAATCAAACAAAACTTCCTGGTCACTTAGACAATTAAAACCATATTTTTTCTCTGTTCATGCCCAAGCCTTTTGAAATGAGAATAAGGGAATAAAATGAAAAAAGTAATGCATAAACTTGCAAAAGCAAGGAAGGAGATGATAGCCAATGGATATGTCAAAAAATTGTGGATGATAGATAATTCTGGGACAAGCAAAGGTTGACTTACAAACCAAACTTATTGACTGTGCTAAGTGCCTGCTGGGACTGGAGCCAATGTAAAGTCAGTCAATTCATGCCATGGAATAATGGAAATAATCAGAAATTTGAGAGAGCAAGTGAGGTTCAAGGAAGTGGTAAATATTAGTGGATGCTTGAGAGCTTGTGGAAATATTAGACTAGTAATCTACTCCAAGTCTTATAGCCAGATGAATCCCCTCATTTCCAGAGTTACTCAAGTCGCTACCTAACTCCACTGTCTTCAATGAGCTTCTTTCATACATTTCTAACACACATAGGTTGTTTTGTTACATTCTACATTCCATCCTGGCATCCCAATTTCCTAAATGACTTTTTAAAAATCTTCAGACATCCCATTTAATTATCTGTGATGTAAAATTCTATGGATTTTGACACATCATAGCGTCAGGTATCCACCATTGCTGTAACTCACAGAGTAGTTTCACTGTCCTAACAAGATCCTGTGTTTCGCCTATTCAACTCTTCTCCCTCCTCCACAAATCAAAGACATCTATTGATATTTTTTACCATTATATCGTTTGGCCTTTTCTAGAATGTCATATAATTGGAATAATAACATGTATTCACTTCAGACTAGCTTCTTTCACATAGCAATATGAATTTAAGATTCATCAATGTCTTTTTAGAGATTGATAGCTGATTTCTTTTTAATGCTGAATATTTTTCTGTTGTATGGGTGTGCCAGTTTGTTTATCCATTCGTTTGTATAATGACCTTCGTTGCCTCCAATTGGGGGCTATAATGTATTAAGTTACTATAGACATTCATGTGCAGATGCGGTGTGGACAAAACGAATGTGAATGATCGTCATATGATATGGTAAGACTATGTTTAGCTTTGTTAGAAACTGTCAAACTGTCTTCCAAAGTGTTTGAACTTTTTATATGCCCACTGGCAATTAATGAGGGTTCCCTTTGCTCCACATAATCTCCGGCAATTATATTTTCAGGGATTTTTTTGTTTCATAATTTTAGCCATTCTAACATGTATGTAGTTGTTTAAGTTGTTTTAATTAGCCTTTTCTGATCACAAGTGATGCTCAGCACATTTTCCTATGCTTATGCCAGCTATCTTATTTGGTGAGGTGTCTGTTCAGATCTCTTTCACATTTTTAAATTTAGCTCTTTGTTATTTTATTGTTACATTATATTATTCCTTAGGTTGTCAGAGTCTTTTATTACATATGGGCCAAAATTCTTCCAGAAAGAATGGATGTCGACATCTCATATAGTTATATAAATGGGGACATATGATGATTCTGGAGAGGCATAGACAACATTACAGAGTAGGTATATCTTGAACAGATAAATGAAGAAGGAAAGTGAGGTGTGGAAAGAAGGCTGCGATCTGGTGCTGACAGCATGGGCAGACATTCCCAGGCATCAAGGCACATGAAATATTAGAAGCATTAATGTGTCTAAAAACATATAGAATGATGACAGGTGAGGAGTCAATGTTTTGCAAGGGTCAGGTTTTACTGTGGATTTTGTTTATTATTTTAGGAGCAATGAATGAGATCAACTTGAGGAATTTTGTTCTGTAAAATGAATTTATTGTTTTCAATTTTAATAATAATAGATTAAATAAAGTATGGATGTAGGAAGAAGAGTTAGGAAATTATTGCAGTTGCCCAGTTATGACAAGATGGTAGCTTGGACTAGGTTATTTAGAGAGTTAAAATCAGTGAGACAGACCTATGTATTTATTGTCCGTATGAGAGAATGAAAGGGTTTTCTCCATTTAGGGCTGAAGAAATTTGGTGGCTGATCTTGGAGCTCGTTGTTAAGTGCAAACATTGGAGAAGCACCAAAAGCAGTGTTAGGTGATGAATTATGTCATGGACCAGAAAGTTAGAGGTAAGGTTAAACTAGAAGAATGTGGCATGAAGGACTTCGAGAAAAGAGTGTTTCAAGAAGGAGATCATAGCCAGTCATTCCATGTGCTGCTTAGGGGGCATGTGGAATAATTTTTATAAAGGCCAAATTCAGAAATGCTTTATATGCAGTTAGTCAGGTCAAGAGGAGTCTGAGTTTTGAAAGTATTAAACAGCATGTGATGAACAACTATGCTTAAGACCTTATCTTGCTTTGAGATAAACATTGAAGATTGTGTACCTGTGGTTGTGTTTTGCAATTTTATTTTGCGTTAGTGAGAAATCTTGCAGATAATGAATCCTGAATTCCTTGAGAAGGTGCAGCCAAAACTGAGCTGTTTCTAATGAAGTTATACAGAGTAGAGAGACTTGCAGACTGAGGCACATTGACTGGGATTATAAATCTTTAGCCCAAAACTCTTCTATGGGGCACTTAGTCCTAATAGATACACTCTGCTACAGGTAAGAATCAAGGATTCCTTAGCACCTCTGGTCTATTTCTTCTAAGAAAAGCTGGCAGGATGACTTCTTTGAACTCTTTTCTTCTCCCAATTCCACAGCACAAATTTTCCTATGTAATTATTAACATTAGAAAGAGAAAAAAGCCGAAGAAAGATTAAACAAATGAGACCTCAAAGAAAAGAGAGAAATTACCCCAAACACACCTCTGTTATATACCAGCCCAATTAAATCATCAGCCAGATACTTGGCTGTGTTGCTGTCTTTATCTTGATCTTTGCTCTTTCTCATCAGTAAGGATGTAGGAAGCAGTAGGAAGGAAACTTTGATCTCCCCCACAGAAAGCAAGAACCATCTCTAAGTATAATTACCTTATTTTAATCCCAAACAGAACTTATTCCATCAAGTAATGTTTTCTGTGACTTTGTAACTCTCCAAGAGTTGATAATAAAGAGCTTAAGAAAGATGCTATTATTGTGTAGGTGGGAAGAAACTTTCTTCCTGGATCAGAAACACACAATATGCACTAAAATAATTTAGTTTTCCAGATTATTTTCATGCTATATATCTAATACTGCATTTTTCACCTTACAGTAAAATTTCTGCAGGTTTTCCTAAATTTTCTTGTCATTATGGTTTTTTTAAGAAGCAGTTTTAAAAATTAAATGCTCAACAAGGTTCTACAAGGCATTTAGTAATGAGGGAACCTTGTTAATATATTAATAGCCTTCTTGAATGTGGCCATAAAATTTCATCACTATGTTGCCATGCCTCCTCTAAATTTATGCAGGGTCCAGAAGCAATTGGTTTAGGACTCTTGACATATCGATATGACTCTGGACAAATCAGGCTTGAAATATACTAATACAAACTACATTCCCCACAGTGATGTCTTGCTTCTTTTGTCACTATTATTTCTCAAGCCTCCACAGTGCATAAAACCCAATTATGATATATTGAACAATGAATGTCAGGATCAGTCAACACTCATGCAACTCTCGAAACACTGAAAGAGAAAAACAGTGCATGAATCTCACAAATTAACCAAATAGGATACTATATGTGCTTTAAAAATTGTGTTAGTAATTGTTATATTAGTATATGCAATTCCTCTGTGTGAATTAGCAGAAGTAACACCTCTGGATGTATGAAGTAGGAAGAAAAAGCAGCACGTTTTTTGAGCAGATGAATTAGAAAAAGGCATCCCGCTTAACAAGTGAGCTTGGGTTAGGGAGCCTCTGCAGTGACATGGGAGTTAAAATTTTCAAAATTGTCCCTAGTATTACAGAATTGGTAGAACTGTGGAATACTAAATGTGGCAAAACTGTTCCTTTTGTAAATGTTACCTCTACAGTTTTTTTGGTTATTCATCCAATGTTGAATCATCAAGAGCAAAATTTGCAAGTGAACAGTCAAGAGTTTTCATATTTATTGCAATTTAGAAGAATGATTACGAAATGTCAACTACTTAGCAAAATTAAACTGAATTAATAATCATGCTTGCCTTGTACTATGAAAAACTCAATTTATTGTCAAAATATAGTCTATTTTAATAAAAGGAAAGAAGTTATTTGAATTTGAAATTTCTACTGACAAAGTATTTTCTCATAATAGACTATAAGCTGTCTACTTTATTAAATAAACTTCTTAACACTAATTTTAAATGTATGAATTTTCAAATTATTCATTAAATGAATGAAATTGTGAATCAGGGATATTTTTACACTTTGTGTAAAATATATTTAACTGAATATTTAACTTTAAAGAGCAAAATAATGTCACCAGAAATTATGCCACTATAAGACATAAATATTTGGATATGTGTAAATAATTGGTTTTTAAGAACACTTTGATACAAAATTTCTTTCTGATATGTAATAAAATACCAGGTAGCAATGATTATTTTGCACATAATGAAATAACTTATTTTCTTATAGTCATTAATTTGAATTAAAAAAATAAAGTCATTTGGAGTTGGAAAAATAAGAGTATTTATAAATAAAACCCACCAGTATCTACTTTTCCAAGTGTTGATTTATGGCCAATTTAAGCTTATCAATTCAATTGACATGTTTATATTAAGTGGTAAAAGTTATACTTTCTTTACTTTAATAATATCTTTCATGGAGATGGAATGATCATCTAGAATGTGGGTGTATGTTTCCTCCATTGAAGTCACACCCCCGAGTGATTCAGCTGCACCTTGGAAAAAGCATGTTTCTCCCGAATGTTCCAGCCTGCATTGTGGATTCCTGCTAGTATTGGAAAAGAATTTGCATGCTTCTGTTGTAAGGCATACCATCTAAGGTGGTCTTTCTGCTCCTATGTATTTCATCATGAAAGTTAAAAAATGAAGTGGAAGTTGAAAAAGTTTGTGATAAACTATAGAAATTTTTAACAATAATAACACCAGCAATAACAATATTAGCGTTAAGGTAAGCTGACATGGGTTTGATAGACTTCCAATTTTCTTTTGAAGCTTTCCCTTTGGTCTAGTTTAGTACGTAATTTGCAAAGGCAATGAACAGAGTTCTCACGCTTGTTTAACTGGAAGATAATTAGTGAAAACCTGTCTTTCTTTTTGTCTACCTTTCAAGAGTCAGCATATCTAACACCTTCCTGTCAAGGATTATATTCAATATGTCTCTGATAATATAAATTACACTCAGGAGATGCTAGGGGTTTCCATTTTTCTGCTTCTTGTGGGAGAATGACTGAATGTTTCTCTTGTTGCTGGGTGCTTGATTGACAAGCTGTTTGTGCCATGGACTGAGCTGTTGTTTGCAGGGTGGGGGAAATCCCTGGCTTTTAGACAGTAGGGAAAAGTAAGAAACTGTAGGTTAAGTGCCCATAAAATACTTTTGCTACAGTAATTTTATCATTTGTTGTATGATTTTTTTTTAAAGACTGGCCCTGAGCTAACATCTGTTGCCAATCTTCCTCTTTTTTTTTTTCTTCTCCCCAAAGCTCCCCCTGTAAGATAGTTCTATTTTCTACTTGTAGGTCTTTCTAGTTGTGGCACGTGGGACGCTGCCTCAGCATGGCTTGATGAGCAGTGCAAGGTCTGCCCCCAGGATCCAAACAAGCGAAACCCTGGACCACCAAAGCGGAGCATGTGAACCTAACCACTCGGCCACCGGGCGGGCCCCATGTTGGATGATTTTTAAATGATACATTATCGGACAGAGGGAAAGAGATTAATTTTCCTCCGTATAATCTTAATTTACTAAGAACTTAGATGATTCACCACAGCTAAAATAATAAAACCTACTGACATTTTAGGCCATATTAGTTGAATTATAATTTCAAGAACAGAAAAGTTAGTCCCACAGTTCTCTCTTTAGTTCAAACTATATATGTATTCTCTTCGATTCCCAATGTAACAAATTTAAGAAATGCAGTGACACACCGGATATATCTAAAAGATTGTAACAAGAATTTTGATATATCCATAAACTGCCTAATCACGAGCTATGAAGAATAATTACATATTTCTCATTGGATATGAGAAATTTGAATATAGGAAAGGATAGAATAGAAATCCCACTCAAATAAAAATGCAGTCATGTCGATATAGAAGGCAGACATATGAGTAAAACAACAGAAATATAAATTTATGTATATATATTTACTTGGTAAAGTACATTTATAATTTCTTAGATGTTGTCTTAGCAGGATTCCTGCCTTGAAGAAGTCAAGTCTGGTCTTGTGCTATTTCAGTTCTGACCTCCTTGATTCAGAAAAGGAGGATGTGAGGAAAACCAATCTCCCTATACTCCATGAGCACATCCTGAATTCTGTCAAGTGCAGATGCATGTGATTTCACTCTAATATCCAATATCATGCCTCATTGTTATTGTAAGCCTCTTTAGAAAAGAAACCATAAAGACTAAAATTATGCTTGAATGGCACTTGATTTAAATAAGGGCTGCATTTCTGCTTTCTTACTCCTCCTTGAATATGTTAAGATCACTTTGCTTTAGGCCTTTGCATTGCTCTTCTCTCTACTGGGAATGCATATTTGGCTCTTTCTCAGAAGCCACCCTAACCTCCACCCCTGCCCATGAAATTGTATCATATTACTTTGTCATATTTTATTCACACATAGCCATCCAAAATATTTTTAATTTGTTTATTTGTGTATTATACATCTTCAAGACTTGATGCAAGCTCTATGAGAACAAGGACCTCATATTGCTCATTCACTGCTCTAAAGGCCAGAACGGTGCCCTGGAAATAGGAGGCACTCAAAATTATTGGTTGAATCAAGAAAACTCAACACATGTAGCAATCAACATATAACCAATTGTTAAAAAATGATTAAAGGATACAATTTAGTTGATACAAACAAAATTTATTTAACACTTCATGCAGTGAACAGTCTTCTTTTGGAGAACTGCAAAATGAAGGAGAAGGCAAGAAGCCTTTATAGGATAAAGAATAAAGAACAAGGAAGAAAAAAATAGAAAATATCTGATTGAAGAGGGCCACACAGTTAAACTTGTTTGGAGTGAGAAGGCCCAGAGTTGGCTTGGTGTCTGGGGATTGGCCGACTGGGTGTTCCAAGTTTCTGGTCAAGGAGAACATTTACAGGGACACAAAAGTTAACTTTCAGTCTGTTGACATGGTACCCCAGGCAGGATGGCTCCATCTTGGGCCTAGAAAGTCATTTAAACACCAACATAATCTGGTTGTAGAGTAACTTTTATCATTGATGTTCTCAGGTATTAGAAGCTTACTTCACAATAAGTTTTTGGCTTCTTGGAGCAACTGCTAGGAACTTGACATATGTGGGGGACTGGAATTGGCCACCCCAAGATATGTATCTTTGGCATGAGGATTATTTTGAGCTGGTTACTTTTAGAAACTGTAGACAAGAAAGAAACTCTGGAAAGCAGAATTTACTTACCCTTTGTTAAGAGAAATTTACATTTGTAAAGGAAATCTCCATCTGTAAAGATGTCTCCCTCTCTGTACCAGGAAGAAGGGGGGATGACCTTATCTCTAGAAACTCTTAATCAATGAGGAAGGCAAGGGCTTAAATCTGCATAATAATCTTACTCTCCTTTACTGTACTTGTCTGGTAACCTCCTGTAACTGACTCCCTCGCCCCCAACATCCTTCTTTGTCCTTTAGCTGAGGATGGTATTTAAGGTGGTGGCTTCAGCCATTTTGTCAAGTTGCTCAGTTGGCCTGAGCCTCTCTCACGTATACATGTTATAAAGCTTTGCTTAATGTTCTCCTGTTATTCTGTCTCATGTGAATTTAATTTTTTCTGCAGCCAGAAGAACCTAGAGCTGGTGGAGGAAATGTCTTCCTCCCCTACACATAGAAATCCTCATAGTCAGTAAATATATATGTACATATACGCATAACTAAATAGTAACTATTCCATGCCTACAAACATATCTTTTCTTATAAAAGTTTCCTCTGTGTGAAAAACATTGTAACTTTTCTAATATTCCAACTAGGGCTTGTTACGCAAAATACCTACCAAGGGACATATGTTTCAGTGAATGAGACACATTGTTATCTTAGAATCTTTCAAAGAGTGAGAATAAAGCAAGCTATTCATGTTAAATCAATATCAAATTATCTTCACCAAATCTCTTTAGCTAATATTTCTGTGCATATCTGAAAGAAACTATTCAAGGTCTTTTCATAAAGTTTCCTTTTTCTGAATATTGATGTACATTTTTAAAGAAAAAGCTATTTCAATTCAACCAGGAAATTAATTCACTTCTCATCTTCCGTATGTATTGAGAGCTTATTGAGATTAAGACATTATGCAAATTAGATAGTACCCATCCTTTCAAAAAATATTTCTATATTTTTTTATTATCTTAGGGGCAAAGTTCAAACATATTTAGCAAAGTGTAAAAGACTATTAATATGACCTTGGCCTAACTTTTCTCTTCATTACTTGGCATACTCACCCCCACAAAACCCGTGTCCACTTTGTTCCATGCTAAAGTATGTCAAGTTATATGAACATAGCAATAATAATTTTCACTCTTACTACATTTGACTTTGGTTTGAATCACTTTTCTTCCTCTTCTAGTCATCCTTCAAACATTAAATCAAGTTAATCTTCGTCTATGGAGGACTTCCTGATCTCTTCATGCTTCTGTTTGTGGGCTAGGACTTTGGGAAAGCTTCTGTGAAATGAATTGTTTGCAGGTCAACTTTATAAGCCTTTGAAGGATAATAAAGAATTTGTTTTGATCTTAATTCAATGCTGAGGAGTTAGAGTAAAGCAGTGCAAAATGAAGGATCTTAAAAGATGAATTCGAATACTTGGTTTGGCACTATGTCTACAAGAACATAGGCAGGCTTTCTGTCCCTTAAGGATTTGTAATCCTTATATGGGGGTCAGGAAAGAGAGGAAGAGAGAGATGTGAAAATGTACAACATAAACACAAAGATGTATTATGCATTACATATTAGTAGTAAATTTAGTAACAGAAGTTCAGAGGAATGTCTATCACAGGGGAAGTAGAAATTTACTTGTGAAAGAATTGTGATTTAAGTGTAGGTAGAAAAAATAATTTTCCTTCTATCCTTCTAGGTTCTTGGCTGAGGACTCTATCTCCCACCCCCAGAATATTACCCTTGTAAAAATTAAGAGGAGAAAAGAAACCAATCCAATTACAGATGTTCATACATACCGGGGCCCCACAAAGATATGAGACTCAACAGATGGCCAGATGATTCAGGCTTATATAGCATCCTGAGCTAAGAAGGAAAGAGATAGGGGTCTGGGGCTTCAAAGTAAGGAGGGCAATTTACTGGAACGTGAGAAGAGGAATTATTTAGTAAACAAATGTTGCTCTGCCATGCAGATAAGTCTCTCAGGTGCAAAAGTGACCTCTGGTACTAGCTCTCTATGTGGTACAGGCCCCCTTTCTAATTTAAATTTCCCTTACAAAAGAGTAACATCCACTCTGATTTCAGAGCTTCTCCCGTGTCTGCAATTTCTCAAAATAATCAGCTCAAAATAATCCTGGTACCAAACAGGCATATGTAGGGGTGGCATATTCTGCTTCCCTTCGTAAGCAGAGAGGAGAGAGGGTATATCAGACACCAATTTGGGGGGAAGCAAGAAGAAACAAAATTTTCCATGTAGAGTTTGGGGATAGATTACTATTTGACTAGTGTCAACGAAAATAATCCATAACCAATCTATAAATGAAAATTTGGGTGAGTTTATTCTGAGCTTAAATTTTAGGATTATAAACCGGGAGAGTCTTTCCACAAAGGAACAGAGCACTCCAAAGAAGTGGGGGTATAAGAGTGATTATATACGCTCAAAGAGGGTGTTTCACATATGATTGAAATGTCCCTCCCACAATAGTCACAAGATTGCCCTGTAGGGACAGCGCTTGATGGACACAGCAGGTAGTGGGTCTGCTATCTTGGTGGGCGTAGCAGGAGGCAAGTCTATTGTCTCCAGCTGGGTGGTCACAGGTGCGCGCAGCAATCAGCTTCTAGCCTAAGGAAAGATGCTTAATCCTTAAGGAGACGCCAAGGTTGGGAAGGGGAGGGAAGTTGCACCTTTATCTCAAGGGACTTTTGCTCTTGCCATAGGGAATCTCTAAAGCAGATATACAATGCATGCTCAATGGCCTCGGTCAGGCCCTTTTGGAAAGACAAGGTCAGGTCAAATTAGGTTTACACCAAATGGCTTCCTCATATATTCCAATATATCCTATTACTTGCCATTTTTATTTGTTATTAGGGAATAACGTAGGATCAGCTAAATAATAAGGAGGAATTGACCAGACTGAAAGGTTTTGGATGATAAAGTAAGAAATTTTTAATAAAAAAAGATTGACTACTTGTTAATATAAGGGTGATATGGACTATGTAGAGCTTTGGAAATCATGCTTTGAAGATTACATATGACAAATAAAAATGGCAAGCAATAGGATATAATGGAGCATATGAGGAAGACATTTGGTATAAACCTAATTCGGCCTGACTTTGTTTTTTCCAAAAGGGCCTGACTGTGGCCATTGAGCATGCATTGTATATACATTTCCTATGGCAAGAACAAAGGCCCTTGAGATAAAGGTGCAACTTCCCTACCCCTCCCAACGTTGGCATTTCCTTAAAGATTAAGCATCTTTCCTTAGGCTAGGAACCGATTGCGGTGCTCACCTGTGACCACTCAGCTGGAGACAATAGACCTGCCATCCTTCTGTGTTCACCGAGACAGCAGACCTACCTGCTATCTCCATCAATCTCTGTGCCCACAGAGCAGTCTTGAGACTATTGTAAAAGGGCCATTTCAATCCTATGTGAAACATCCTGTTTGGGCGTATATAACCACTCTGTGCACCCCACTTCTTTGGTGCCCTTTCTTCCTTCAGGAAGAAAGGCCCCAGGCCATGGTCCTCAGATTTCAGCTCAGAATAAAGTCACCCAAATTTTCATTTATAGATTGGTTATGGATTATTTTCGTCGACACATATCAGTTATTATTATCCATAAGTCTTTCTCTCTCTCCCCATATATGTATACAGCCATCCTTATAATACTATTCGATGTGTCATCCTTAAATCTCAGCCCACTAGCTAAAGGTCAAGAGCATTCTGTTCATATATGACAGTCCTGAAAATTTAAATCAAGCCTGTCTGCATCCAAAGTCATTGTAAATAAAAATTCTCTCAAAGGCAAAGCCAACAAGGACTTCCATTATCTGTAATCTGTAAATTAAATGTGCACAATTTATTTTTGCTTTGAAATATGCTAGTTAAAAAATACACACAGCTATTTAAGCTTACTATAGTTTGCTTTCAAAATCCTGTGTTTAGTTTGTATTTCTTAATGAGTCAAATGTAATCTAATGTAAACATGAAGAAACGTTTTACCACATATTCAGTTCAAGTAACCATTATATAAGTAAATGACTACAGGATATATTTTTATGCAAATTTTCAAATTTGTTTATAATTTGAAATTTTCAATAATATCTTTATTCTACAAGAATATATAAATTGACTGTTCTACACTGAGTTAATTTACATATTATTTACAATGTATATTTTAAGTTTTTGTTGATATGACATACAGTTGAACACAGGGGAAAGCAAATTTTCATTTTGTCTTAGATTTAGAAGAAAGTAGTCATTAATTCATTACTTTGCAGGGAGTCTCCATCCTGAATAGCGTGAAAGCCTGAAGTAGATTTTTACGTGCCTAGGGGCTTTTTACCACTTTCTAGTACTAAGACAATTTCAATTTAGATGCTATATTAATTTGCTAGCACTGCTGTAAATAAAATACCACAGACTGGGTGGCTTAAACGGAAATGTATTTTCTTGCACTTCTGGAGGCTAGAAGTCCAAGATCAAGATGCCAGCAGGTTCGGTTTAGTCTGAAGACTCTCTCTGGCTTGCAGATGGCCACCTACTTGCTGTGTCCTCACAGGGGCTTTTCTCTGTGCACCCATATCTGCTATCTCTTGTTCTGTTGGGCGCCAGTCATATTGGATTAGAGCCCATCCGATGACCTCATTTGACCTTAGTTTCCTCTTTAAAGATCCCAGCTTCAGGGGCTGGCCCTGTGGCCAACTGGTTAAGTTCGTGCGCTGCGCTGCAGGCAGCCCAGTGTTTCGTTGGTTCGAATCCTGGGTGCGGACATGGCACTGCTCATCAAACCACGCTGAGGCAGCGTCCCACATGCCACAACTAGAAGGACCCACGACGAAGAATATACAACTATGTACTGGGGGGCTTTGGGGAGAAAAAGGAAAAAGATAAAATCTTTAAAGAAAAAAAGATCCCAGCATCAAATACAGTCACATTCTGAGGTACTCGGGGTTAGGATTTCAACATAGGAATTTCGGGGGGAAACAATTCAGTCCAATACACTCCACTCTTCAAATTCATGTTCTTCTTGCATCAATATACATTCACCTCATCCCAACATGCCCCAAAGTCTTAACCCAATCCAGCGTCAACAAGTGCAAAATCTTATCTAAATATCCTCTACATCAAGTCTGGTTGCGATGTGAGGTACGATTCATCTGGGACAAAATTCCTTTCAACTGCGAATCTGTGACACTAAACAAGTTATATACTTCCAAAATAAAATGGTAAGACAGGCATAGGCTAGACATTCCCATTCCAGAAGGGACAAATCAGAAAGAAGAAAGGGGCACGGGTCCAAGTAAGTCCAAATCCTAACAGGGCAAATTCCATCAGATTTTAAGGCTTGAGAGTAATCCTCTTTGATGCACTGCGCTGTGCTCCAGGCCCACCAAAGTGACAGCAGTGCCTTTGGCACCAACAGGGGTAGTGGCCCTACTTCCTCGGCCCTGGCAGCAGTATCACTCCTGAGGGCCTGGACAGAAATGCTCTCCCACTGTCCCTGTGGCCCTAGGTAGTAGCCCTGCCCTCAAGGCCCTAAATGGAAGTTCTGCTCCTTGGAACCAAAGAGGAGACAGCCTTGTCCCGTGGACCTGTTGCGTCTGGGCCCATGATGGCAGTGATGGCCCTGCAGATCTCTGAACTGCGTTAAGGTCATTTTTCCCTTACCTTGAAGGATAACATGTCTCTCGACAGTTCCACTGGTGTGTCCTATAAAATCTCAGAGATCCAATGGCCTTCCTTCATTTTGTCCTGTCTCTGTCCCCTTCAATAAAAGCTGGCAGGATTTCTACCGGGATGATCAGACCCACAAGTTATACTCATAATTGCTTTTAAAGCAAATGTTTGTCCAGCCACATTCTTGATGCTCTCTACAGAAAATGTTTTCTACTCTTTGCTTATGGATAGGCTAAGAATTTTCTAAATCTTCAAGTTCTTGTTCCCTTTTGCTTAACAATTCATTATTCAATAACCCTTCTCCTCTCATATTTTACTATACTCAGCAAGGAAAAACTAGGTGGTACCTTCAGCACTTCGCATAAAATTTTCCTCAGTTAAATAGCCAAGTTAATCACATAAGTTCTACCATTCACAGAACACTAGAACCCAAGTTCTTTGCCAGTTTATGATAAGGATCACCTTTCCTCCAGTGTTCGATAATAATATGTTCCTCATTTCTATCTGAAGCCTCACCAGAAGCACCTTGAACATTCATATGTCTACCAACAGCCTCTTTAAGGAAATCTAGGCTTTCTCTAACATGCACCTCAAAACTCTTCTGGCCTCCATCCATTACTAATTACAAAGCCACTCCCATATATATATATATATAATATATATAGCATATATATAGAGAGAGAGAGAGAAACAGAGAGAGACAGAGACAGAGAGAGAAATTGAGAGAGCGAGAGACAGAGAAAGAGAGTTATTTAAGGAATTGGTTCACATGATTGTGGAGACTTGACAAATCCAAAATCTGCAAGATAGGCCAGCAGGCTGGAGACCCATGGAAGAGCTGTAGTTTGAGTCCAAAGGTGATCTGCTGACAGAATTCTCTCTTCTTCCAGGAAAGTCAGTCTTTTTCTAGTAAAGCCTTCAACTTGTTACCGAACCTGAAGTGAGTTGGCTCACCCGTTGCGCAGCAAGCCAATCTCTGACACCAAGTGTGATGGAAGAAAGTAGGAATTTTATTTTTGCACAGTGCTGAGCAAGGAGAGAGGGCAGCTAGTGCTCAAATCCCAAACTCCCCCAAAAGCTAAAAGGAAGGGTTTTTATTTGGGATTTTAGGTAGGGGAGGGGAAGCATATGGCCTTGCTGGTCACAGCTTTCCCACCAGCCTGTCTGTGGCTTTGAGACACTTGCAGAGAGGAGGGAGCCCATGACCTTGCTGGTCAGCAGCTTTCCCACCAGACTGTATCTCTTTGTGGGAAGATGATCCAGGTGCTTGTCCTTGGTGGTGTTTGTCTCCATGGAGGATAGTGGATTCTGGAGCCAGGAAGCCAGAGAGTAAGCAGGGAGTGAGTGTTTTGGTTTTAACCCCATATATGCTGGGTTTAATGTGGGGAAATTGATATCAGGGTCAGCATCAAACTGATTGGGTGAGGCCCACTTACATGTGATGGGTAATTGCTTTAATCAAAATCTACTGCTTTAAATGTTAATCTCATCTAAAAATTACCTTCCTAGAAACATCTAGAATAAGATCAATCAGATGTCTGGATTCCACAGTCTAACCAAGCTGACACATAAAATTGACCATCACAATTACTGTGTTTGTTCTCAATTGATCCTGTTAATCCAACTCTAGATATTCAGATAATGATAACTAGGATCAAAACCACAGTCAGAAAGTAAATTAGCATATGTAAAAAAATGTGTTTTCAAATAAAAAAATCATTATCCAAAATCATGATTTTATGGAGAAGAAACTTTGAGATAAATTTAGAACTTTAATATCAGAAAGACCCACCCCTAACAACTTGATTTATAATTATGTTAAAGAGTGCTTCCATGAAACCTATTATAATCTTGGCAAAAACAAACGCAAAATCTAATTTATATTTTACTCCCCTAAAATCTATACCAATGAAAAAGATGTGAATTGGTTAATTCAAATAATTGTAAAACATGAATAAGGGCTATATTTTTACTGAATTAAACTGGTATGTCTCTGCTACATTGTTACTTTTATTTTCATTTGTGTTTATCTGCTACTTGATTACTGTCATTTCTTTATTCTATCATTTTAAAACTCATTATTTTAGCTTTTAAAATAATTTTCTTTGAATTTTATTACTCATTATATGGTTAGAAATCTTCCTTTTTTCAAGGTTAGCATTGCTAAGATGACGACAGTAGTCAGCGGTGTGCAGCACTTCCCTAACTTGTCCCTCATTATTCTTACAGTGTATTCTGATGCCTGATAAATGCAAAACAACTTCCAAAGCACTTAGCCATGTAAATAACAGTGCTAAAAGCATTATTAAAAATTTTGAAATACAGAGCTGCATTTAGTCACAACTGTAGAATACGAAATTATCAACCCTATCTTCAATACTCAGCTGCTTGTAAATGATGACCTACCAAAAATTCACTTGCTCCTGGAAAGTGATTTGCATGTAAAAGCGTATTCTGTGTGTGTGTGTGTGTTCCTGTGTGTTTGTATGTATTAAAAGTAGTTTAGAACAAGTGCCTTAGGAAGAAAATAAATACATTTTTGCATTGCACAGGGTCTACATTTTTTTATAAGATGTAATAAATTATTCTAATTCTTCCCAATGTTTATATTTATTTTCTCCATGAATTGCACTTAATTTATCAAACTATTATTTGAGTGTTATATGTGCCATTATTTGCAATGCTATCCTCTGCAAAAACTATGCCAACCTTCATTAGATTCTCTGTGCTTGTTGGAAGGATAGAGGAGGGAAGATACTAGAATAAGCCAAAAACTAATAGAGGAATTCACGACACCATGGGCGGCTGCAAGGTGTGCAACGTTGAGATTCATCTTTGATATATACTTAGCAAGCAGCATTGAGAAAGGTTCTGTCAAGTAAAAATATGCATACTTTCCCATTATTTCCTTTTGAGTGCTATTTTCTGTAAGTCACCATGCCAGCCTCTCCCTCCAAAGATTTTTTTCTTTGGAGACAACACTTGCTAAAACCTGCCACAATGAAGTGTATTTGGAGAATACTGTTATTGAAGAATACTAATGTTGAGAATCTTTGGAATTAATTTTCCATTTATATTCAATAGAGAGAAACAGGAGCCACAATATTGAAAATAACAATCCCTATAAATAAAGATCTCCTTGCCTGATGTGCCCCGTCCCCTGCACACACACCCACTCACATCAGGTCATAATGAACTTGCTTTCATTGATCACAGCGTGACCTTGGATTGCAAATAATCTGATTTTGAAGCTGAATTATGCCCCTTACAAGTGTGTGAACTTGGATAAATTAACTGAGTTTCTCCTTGATCCTGTTCCCCAAACATAACAATATTTACACAAATATATTTAGATTTTATAGGGATAAGATTTTGTCTAAACAGAAAAGTTGATATCATTTATTATTATGTTATTTCAAAAAGTGGTATAAATAGTTTAAAATACTTCTAAATTTTCATTAAATCAGTGGAGAACCCAGAATGCTCACTACATATATTTATGACACTTAAGAGAACAGCAGTTTTTATTCACTAGTTGTTCATTGACTTATTTTTTGTCAGCTACATCAGACTGAATTTTCCGCATTTTATTATAGTCTATATTTTCCTTAAAATTTAAGCAATTTATTTTAGCTATAGATTTAGATTTTGTTTTTATGTTGTCAATGGCGGCATGGGATTTTATGTAAGGAAACAATTTTCTTGGCTTTGAATACCTTGGGGAAAGAAATGAATATGGAACTATGTAAATGTGCTTCAGTATTGCCCAAGATAAATTATGGATACTCCGGAACAAATAAAGTGATAGGAGAAATATAGACTTGGTGAAATTGGTTCAATATTCTATAACTTACTATATTAGCAATTGCTATCATTAATGAGTTTGTGGCTGAAATGTTAATATAGTATCTGATTGCAAGCAGAATTGTGCTATAAGCATTATTTTGTATCTGGATTCTTTCACTCAACATTATGTTTTACAGATTCATTCAACTGGTCGTGATTGGCAAGAATTGGTTCAGTTTTACTGTTGAAGGGGATGATACCAAACATTGGGCTTGCTCTGCTCACTGCAATCTGAGCCAATTAATTGCAAACAGTTAGAGATCGAGAAAGGAAGTTTAATTAGATTAGCCAGCTAATCAGAAGACAAGTGACTAATGTCTCAAAAACTCATCTTCAAAGATTACAGAATCTTGAGGCAGTTATATAGGGAAAATGGGCAGTGAAGAGTGGGTCCAGGGAGGTTGGTCTGCAGGAGTAACTGGCTCCAGGCATCACATTGTTCCATTCTTCTGTCAGCTGTGATGCATACCTTATAGGTCTGTTTCCTGCCTGTGGTCCGCCTGTTCCTGGAGACAAACTCATAGAATAAAGTTTTAACTTATCAAGCTATCGGGGAGTATATACATAAGCAGAGGCCATAAATCAGGAGAGCATGTGCATTTTTTTAGAGTATGTGCAGAGCAGAGAGTAGTCACACAGAGGAGGAGCTGGCGCCATTTAGCATAACAAGATGGCTTCACTTATGCTCACAAGTATTCCATGGTATGAGCACACCATCTCCCACTGTTGATCAAATTTATTTTTGACTCCAGTTCAGTTTACAAAAGTGCCGCTATAAAATTTTTTATTCAAGTTGTAGCAGACACTGTTGATGCCAACTCCATATCCTTTGGAACAACTCTGAGTTCATCAATGTTATCATATACCACGTACATCTACAGATTTTCATCACAACCACCTGGGTATTTTAAATTATTTTCCCAGAACTACATAGGCTTTTTCAGCACAAGCAGGGCAGCCTAGTGTGCTAAGAGTGAAACACCAAAGGAGGCAAATATGAAACAGCAATGGTTGGAGGTTGAGGGATAAATATTCTGCTTCCCCATCTAATGGGAGATAATACTGATGTATTTTCTACAGAATTCCTCAGAGGGTCCCCCAGGGAATGGAGCTTCAGTTGTCCCCAGCAGTAGACAACTCACTAACACATTTATTGGCTTTAGTTTTGCTATAATCCCTGCTTCACTTTCCGTACACCTTTATTTGTGCTTCAAGAGGCCATCTTTTACATAAACTTTTATGTATTTAATTCTTTGTTTCAGTGTCTACTTTTGAGAGAAATCCTATCTAAGACAACTGGTATGAGAAGTAGTCCTAGAATTCAGTATCTCTGGATGAGATATTGTATTCTGAAGTCAGTTGGCATCAACGACCTCCTTATAGGTAGCAAGTAAGTGGACTAGTCAGGAAGGTTCTCAAAACAGCCAGAATCAGTGATATAGATTAGACACCCAGGAGACTCACTGAGGCAGCACTAGTCTAAAGGCCAGCAGTCTGGAGGCCAAGGAAGAGCAGCTGTTTCTGTTTACATTCTAAGGCAAGAAATAGCTGATGTCCCAGCTTGAGGCAGTCAGGAAGGAGGCATTCTCTTTTATGTGGAAGAAGGGCAGACTTTTGTTCTAGTCGGGCCTTCAACTAATCAGACAAGCCCATTCCCATCAGATACAGCAATCTGCTTTACTTAGTCTACCAATTTATTTTTGTTTTTATTTCTGTTTTGTTTTGTTTTGTTTTGGTGGATATGCTGGGGATCGAACCAGAGGCCTCATACCAGTCTACCAATTTAAATGTTAATCCCATCCGAAAACTGTCTCACAGGAACACCAAGAATAAAGTTTAAAAAAAATGTCTGAGCACCTCATGGCTCAGTCAAGTTGACAAATGAAATTAATGATCACAGTGGAGGAGGGTGACAAATCATTCTGTGTTGTTTTTGTAATTATAGTTTCTATGAGTCTCACTCAGTAATTTGGAAAGATTAACTTGGAAGGTAAAGCTTTAACAATTGAAAATTATGGGGCCAATTATATTTTAAAATACAATTAAAAATAATTTTTAAAGATTTCTTTTGGAAAACTAAAGACTAATCTCCCTCATGAACATAGATGTAAAAATCCTCAATAAAATGTTAGCAGATTGAACCCAAGAAAGTATTCAAAGAATTCTACACCATGACCAAGTGGAATTTATACCAGGTAAGCAAGGCTGGTCCAACATTTAAAAATCAATTAATATAATCCATCACATCAACAGACTAAAAAAGACAAATCATGTGATCATATAATGTATACAGAAAACACATTTGACAAAATCCAGCACCCATTCATGATAAAAATTCTCAGTAAATTAGAAATATAGAAGAACTTTCTCAAATTGGTTAAGGTTATCTACAAAAAATCTACAGCTAACATGAGACAATGCTGAGAAACTTGAAGCTTTCCCACTAAGATTGCATAAAAGGCAAGGATGTCCCCTTTCATTTCTTTTCAATAGTATACCTGAAGTCTTTGTTAATGCAGAAAGGCAAAAAAAGAAGAAAAAAAGGAAATAAAAGGTGTACAGATTCAGAAGGAAGACATAAAACTGTGTTTGTTCACAGATGACATGATCATCTACATAGGAAATCCAAAAGAATCAACAAGAAAACTCTTAAAATTGATAACTGATTATAACAATATTGCAAGACACAAGTTAGCATACAAAAATCAATTTCCTATATATTAGTAGTGAACAAGTGGAATTTGAAATTAAAAACACATTACCATTTACATTAGCACCCCTTAAAACTAAATACTTAGGTATAAATCTACCAGAATATGTACTAGATCTATATAAGGAAAACTATAAAACTCTGATGAATGAAATAAAAGATTAAATAAATGGAGAGAGAGTCCACATTCATGATAGGAAGACTCAATATTGTTCAAGATGTACTGCTTCCCAATTAGATCTATAGATTCATTGCAATCTCAATCAAAATTCCAGCAAGTTAATTTATGGATATCGACAAACTGACTCTAAAGTTTATATGGAGAGGCAAAAGACCCAGAATAACCAACACGATACTGAAGAAGAACAAAGTTGGAGGACTGACACTATCCCACTTCACATCTTACTCTAAAGCTACGGTAGTCAATAGTACTGGTGAAAGACTAGAGAAAGAGTTCAATGGAACAGAAGAGAGAACCCAAGAATAGACCAGTAAGCTATCACATTCTGGAAATTTTAATAACATAGTAAAAGATTTTGGGTTCTATGGGAGTATTCGTTCTATTTGCTTGTATGGTGATTTATATTTATGTAGCCATTATATTGTAAATAATCAGATCTGTGTTCAATACTGTAGCCATTAGCCACATGTGGCTATTTAATTTTATATTAATTAAAACTAAATATAAAGTAAATGATATTTAAATTCACACTTCCACAAGCCACATGTCAATTGTTTAATAGACACATGTGGCTTATGGTTACATGTACTAGAGGAGAGTTGATTTACAGATGGACTGAAAAATCTCTATATTTATGTCTGGGGATGCTTAGATGTCTGTTTGTTGACTCTTAGCCAAGATAGGATCAGTGGATTTATTACGTGTTATTTAAAGATTGAAACTCCCTTTGCAACCCCCAAAACTCAGGTTTTTGTTTTTTTTACACTGTTTCAACTGGCCTATTTATCAACCTAGCCTGATTAAGTGCCAGAGGAGTATAAAAACCCTACTTGGAACTTAGCGTATGAGCCGACAGGAAGCCAGGTTTCCTTACACAGACCATGGTGCTTCAATCCAAGGATGAAACATAGCCCATGTACAAATAAAACTCCTGGGGAGCTGGCACATGAGATGAGTTTCAGAACTCGGATGCTTGCCTGCATTCTGTTTCTCTTGCTGTATGCACCATATGCTTTGTCTTTAAATAAAAATCTCATACTCTGTGGGGTTCTTTCAAATATTTCAACTTGAAAAATTCTTATTTTACCGTATTTGCCAGTGGTAACAGAACGTTTCTATCATGACAGAAAGTTCTAGTAGACATTTAGGCCTATATTCATTTTTCAAATTTAGAACTTATAGACAAATAACAAAAACAGAAAGGGTTTTAAAATATTAGCAACATAAAAATAGTATTAAATCTAGTTTGAGAAAAACATAAATTTAACATTTTCCTCTTCTATCATGAAAAACAATCTAAAATGAATAAGGTTTAAGTATAAAATATAGTTTCATAAAGATAATACTTGGAAGATAATGTACCATCATGTTTTATATTTAGAGAGAAAATATATTGCCTAAATTGTTAGCTCAAGAAATAAGTTGGCAAATATTATACTTAAAGTTATAATGACAACTTCAAGAAAACTTAAGAGGCCTGCTCGGTGGCGCAGCGGTTAAGTTCGCTTGTTCCCTTTCAGCGGCCCAGGGTTCACTGGTTCGGATCCCAGGTGCGGACATGGCACTGCTTGGCAAGCCGTGCTGAGGCAGGGGTCCCACATATAAAGTAGAGGAAGATGGGCAAGGATGTTAGCTCAGGGCCAGTCTTCCTCAGCAAAAAGAGGAAGGTTTTGGCAGCAGATGTTAGCTCAGGGCTAATCTTCCTAAAAAAAAAAGAAAGAAAACAAAATAGAAACCATAATTTTTTTACCTTTAGAGAAGATGAAGGATATCTAATCGATAATCAGGAACTATGAATGATCTGAGATGTTGCCCAGTGACAATATTAACCTGCCACAATTTTATTATTTGTACTACCAGAATCATTAAACCTCTTTAACAGGGAACAAAGAACAACTGAATAGTGCTGGTCCCACATGGTTCAATTTTGCATGTGGCAACATGATGAATGATGGATGTACCTGCATGAGCTACTGGGTTTGCACCACAGGAGAGGAACACCAACATTATGAGACTTGGCATCAACTGGCATTGTCTCAAGGAAAGAGAGTGTGTGTGAGAGACAGAGACAGAGACAGAGACACAGAGAGAGACTGAGAGAGAGAGAGAGAGAGAACAAGAGAGAGAGATTGTTTTACCCAGAACTGTAAACAAATAAATTCTTTCTGAGGAGCAGAGGAGAAGGTGTCTGCTTCACCATCCCTGAATGTGCGAATTGGTTGTGGGGAAGAAGAGTCTTTGAGCTCTCCAGAGCAATTCACTATCTCACTTCCAAGGATTCTTTACCTTTCAATGTCTGTTGACCCAGGTTGCCAGTACTCTGCTCAGAAAGCTCAGACTTTGCGGATATGTGAAACGTTTATGAAGTGTTGTTTTCCCGAGAAATGTATAGTACCAGAGATGTTCAAAACATGAACTCGATACAAAATGAATTCACAAAATTTCAAATGTTATGAAATTACTCCCAAAAAGGAACATATGTAGCTGAGCTCACTTTTGTCTGGCATGTACTGTATAATTTTAAATCTGTGAATAAGCTTCCACATAAAAGTCAATGTCTATTAGGATTAATTAAAGTATGCTCATTTGAAACATATATATCTTATAGTAACCACAGTAGCTGTTTAGGATTTAGGCTAATAAAAGATCTTTCAGGGGAAAATATTTTTTAACATTATTTTTGTTTAGTCTTATAGGTTCCTGATAATAATAAAAAGCAAGGCAACTTCTATTGTTTTATTACTGATTTTAATTTCCCTACAGACACTACAACTTCTTACTGCCTGAACCCAGGTTGCACTGCTCCCACTGCACAATCCTTGCATGCTGCAGAAGTCAAGTCACTTCAGAGGAGTCAGCCCAGAGTAGCTAACCCCTATCCGACAGACCTCCAGATGTAGGGACAAACTCAGCAGGTGAGTAGACACTCCCAGCTGAACCAGCTCTGTGGGACCAACTGATTGAATTTTTAACACACTTTGATTTAGGTGGTGTGTTATGCAGCAAAAGCTAATTGATACAGACATTTCTAAGGAAACGAAGTTAATTTTTAGACATTTAGTGCTTAAACTCTTATGGTATCTCAACCACGGGCAGATGTGGGTCTAAAATTCTGAGGGAAAGTCTGTGTTGCTAACCAATGGAAGCCGTGAATTTCTATGGGAGGATTGGGCAGTATTCCAGGAAGAACTCTAACACATACCAGCATTGTGAGAGGAATATAGGGAGGAAAGAAAGCTACATGGAGAGAAAGAAGGAATAGTCAGAGGGCTGAAATAAAATGTCACACAAGGCATCAAAACGAGGGGAAAATTTAGAATTTATCTGATAACATCAAGTAGAACTTATCAGTTCCTAATATGGAAATTTAATTTCTATAATGACATCTTTAAACATAATTGCTCTATTTTTTTCACATATAAACCTCTTTCTCTTAGAATTTTTGTTACTCTTGAAAAGAGATAAATTTATGATATATAGTAAGCAACCAGCTTAGAGTAATTTAATGGATGACTGTAGGAATGAATAAATAACTACATAAATACATAAGTAAGTGAATAAAAGCTTATCTGTGTAAGAAATTCATTGCATTTAATAGTATCTGTTACAAAGCCATTTATTAGAAAATTAAATTTAAAATGATTTATTATGATTATGTTGTTACTGTTCTCAGATTTTAGTTGAATAGTATTTAATTATGTTTACTGCACCTGAAAAAAAATTTAAATGAGATGAAATTAGTGCAAAAACTGGAAGGAAACAAATGCCTCTTATAACAAATAAGTAGCTATAATAGCCAACTTTTTAAATAAAACACATGAACATGTAATGATATTACGGCTTATCTCTTAGATGATTCCAACATGATTTTATTTTAATTTATTACTTAAATACTCCTGTATAACATTTAAAATATTAATCAGATTACCTGCATCAGATTGCAAATTGCTGACTTACGTTCTATTTTCTTTAAAGAATTGAAAACAAAATTGCTAAGTACACATTCATTGCACCAATATTAAAATAACACTCAGTTTTCATTTGGAGTTCCTAGAAATAGATTACAGATAAACAGGGAATGCTGCTTACTTGCTCATATGATACTTCCTGGAATTCTCTTAGACAAATTTTCCCAAGTATATTCATTGATATTTAATTGGATCGGGATGGGGATGGAGATGGTTTTATTTTTGGTGGCATGGCTATAGTCTCAGTATATCATTACCTCTACTGAGTCTGTCAACCAATAGTGGACTTCATAAGAAAAATAAGCATAGAAGATAATTTAACTGGAGAGTTAATTTCTATTATTAATAATATAAATAAAAAGCCAAAAAATTTTCCTAGGGAAAACAAAGATAACTTATCTAATATATGTAAACCACTGATACTAAGAACTTCAAGTTATATCAATTTTTCTTAACAGAACCCCATGCAGTAAGCACTCATACTCCGATTTTCAGATACCAAAGACTTTCTGATCACAATAATTTAATCTTTGCACTGCATTGTGATGAGAGGTCAAAGAGTTTATGAATATGTATCACAATAGCAGTGATGGTAACTCCACGTTTTGATGGGCATTTTACTGCCTTCTACTGTAAGAGATTAAAATAAATCCATAGAACAACTTAGAAGATTATGTGAAAAATATTGGAAACAGAACGAGCCTGATTGAGGGAACTTCATAATGCACTGAGAATCTATTTCCTCATCTGAAGAACTTACCATCTTTTACTCTTTGATTCTATTGTTTACATCGTAAATATTTTAAACCAAAAAAAAGATGCCTTTGAAAAAACCAGGGCATATGTAAGTTTGTCTGATTATAGAGAATCAATTTAATGTATTAACTTCAAGCGGGGTGGAATTTTTAAAGGTAGAAATGACAAATCAATGGGAGACCTAAAGAAACAGATCATAGAGTGAGTTTTCAAGAAAGACTTCCAAGGAACACTGTTAGAACTGTGCCACAGAGGTAGCCATTTTTATTTTTTATCTTCATAGCAGGTTTACTGAGATATAATTCACATACTATACAATTCACACATTTAAAGTATAAATTCAGTTTTTAAAATATATCCATAATGTTAACAGCCATCACCATGATCTTAGAATATTTTCATCACCCTCAAAAGAAAGTCTTTTGACATTCTTTTTCATGGGGATACAGAATGGCTGATAATGTCATTCTGCATCTCCATCCCCTCAACCTCAGCCACAGGCAATCACTAATCTACTTTCTGACTCTATAGTTGTGCATATTCTGGACATACTATATAAATGAAATGATACAATATGTGGTCTTTTGTGACTGGCTTCTTTCATTTACCGTAATGATTTCAAGGTCCATTCATGTTATAACATATGTAGTTATATTACCATTTTTCATTTTAGAATAAAATCCCGTTGTATAGAATGTTTGGTTTCATTCATTCATCAGTTGATGGACATTTGGAGTGTTTATACCTTTTGCTTATTATAAATAATACTGCTGTGAATGCTAGTGTACAAGTTTTTGTGTGGATATATATTTTTAATATATATATCTATCTCAGATTTGAACTGCTGGATCATATGGTAACTGTTTACCTCTTGGAAGGAAACTGTTTTGCAAAAGTTACATTCTTGCCATTCCCATCAGCAATGTATGAGAGTTCCAATTTCTCCACATCCTTGCCAAAACTTGTTATTATCTATTTGATACTAGCCATCCCAGTGGGAAGAAGTGATTTGTTATTTTGGCATTGATTTGCATTTCCCAGATAGCTAATAAGGTTGAGTATTTTTTCATATGCTTATTGGCCATTTGTGTATTTTCTTTGGGGAAATGGCTATTCAGATTCTTTGCCTTTTTTTCAAACAGAGTTATTTCTTTTTGTTTTTAAATTATGAGTCTATTTCTAAAAAAATTATTTTATTGAGGTCATATTGGCTTATAACATTGTGGAATTTCAGGTGTACGCCATTATATTTCAGTTTCTGTATAGACCACATTGTGTTCACCAATAGTCTAGTTTTTATCCATCACCATACATATGTGCCCCTTTACCACTTTTGCCCTCCTCCTCCTGTCTTCTCCTCTGGTAACCACCAATCTGTTCTCCTTATCAATGTGTTGCTTTATCTTGTAAGTAAATTATACAGTATTTGTCTTTCTCTGTCTGACATTTCGCTTGGCATAATACTCTCAAGGTCCATCCATGTTGTCAGAAATGGCATGATTTTGTCTTTTTTTAATGGTTGAGTAGTATTCCATTGTATATATATACCACATCTTTATCCATTCATCAGTCAGTAGGCACTTGGGTTCCTTCCGTGTCTTGCCTATTGTGAATAATGCTGTGATGAACATAGGGGTGCATAAATCTTTTTGAATTATTGATTTAATATTCTATGGATAAATACCCAGTGGTAGAATAGCTGGATCATATGGTATTTCTATTTTTAATTTTTTGAGAAATCTCTGTACTGTTTTTCATAGTGGCTGCCCCAGTTTGCCTTCCCACCAGCAGTGTATAAGGGTTCTCTTTTTCTCCACATCCTCTCCAAGACTTGTTATTTCTTGTCTTGTTAATTACAGCCGTTGTAAGGAGTCTGAGGTGATATCTCTTGGTAGTTTTGATTTTCATTTCCCTAATAACTAGTGATGTTGAACATCTTTTCATATGCCTGTTGGCCATCTGTATATCTTCTTTGGAGAAACGTCTGTTAATATCCTCTGCCCATTTTTTGATAAGGTTGTTCATTTTTTTGTTGTTGAGTTGTATGAGTTCTTTATAAGTTTTGGAAATTAACCCTTTGTCAGATATATGATTTGCAAATATTTTCTCCCATTTGATGAATTATCTTTTTGTTTGGTTGATGGTTTCCTTTGCCATGCAAAAGCTTTTTAGTCTGATGTAGTCACATTTGTTTATTTTTTCTTTTGTTTCCCTTGCCTAAGTAGACATTATATTCAAAAGAAGGCTAAGACCAAGTCACAGAGCATATTACCTATATTTTCTTCCAGGAATTTTATGGTTTCAGGTCTTACATTCAAGTCTTTAATCCATTTTGAGTTAAATTTATGTATGGTGTAAGATAACAGTCTACTTTCATGTGTTTGCATGTGGCTATTTATTGAAGAGACTTTCCTTTCTCCGTTCTATGTTCTCGGCTCCTTTGTTGAAGATCAGCTATCCATTGATCTGTGGTTTTATTTCTGGGCTCTCAACTCTGTTCCATTGATCTCTGTGACTGTTTTTTTGCCATTAGCATGCTATTTTGATTACTATAGCTTTGTAGTATATTTTGAACTCAGGAGTGTGATACCTCCAGCATTGTTCTTTTTTCTCAGGATTGCTGTGGCTGTTTGGGGTCTTTTGTTGCTCCACATAAATTTTAAGATTCTTTGTTCTGTTTCTGAGATGAATGTCATTGGGATTCTGATTGGGATTGAATCTCAATCTGCAGATTGCTTTAGGTAATAGGGACATTTAGACTATGTCAATTCTTCCAATCCGTGAGCATGGAATATCTTTCCATTTCTTTATATCTTCTTCAATTTCTTTCAATAATGTCATATAATTTTCAGTGTATAGGTCTTTCACCTCCTTGGTTATATATTTCTAGGTGTTTTATCCTTTTTGTTGCAATTGTAAATGGGACTGTATTCTTGATTTCTCTTTCTGCTAGTTCACTATCAGTGTATAGAAATGCAACTTATTTTTGTATGTTAATTTTGTACTCTGCAACTTTACTGTATTTTTTTATTATTTCTGATAGTTTTTTGGTAGATTCCTTAGGTTTTTATATATAATAGAATCATGTCATCCACAAATAGTGGCAGTTTTACTTCTTCTTTTCCAATTTGGACCCCTTTTATTTCTCTTCCTTGCCTAATTGCTCTGGGTAAAACTTCAGTACTAGGTTGAATAAGAGTGGTGAGAGTGGGCATCCTTGTCTTGTTCCTGTCCTGAGAGGAATAACTTTCAGTTTTTCACTGTTGAGTATAACGTTGGCTATGGGTTTGTTGTATATGGCCTTTATTATGTTGAGGTACTTTCCTTCTATATCCATTTTATAGATATAAATATAAATAGATATAAATATAGATATTGTCTTCACATCCTTGATGATGTCCTTAAAGGAAAGTAGTTTTGAGTTTTGATGAAGTCCACTTTATGCACTTTACTTTTGTTGCTTGTGCTTTGGTGTTTTATGCAAGAAACCTCTGTCTACTTCAAGCCTATAAAGATTCACATCTATTTTAAACTAGGACATATGTAGTTTTAGCTACTACATTTAGGTATTTGTTTTTGCGTTAATTTTTGTATATGGTATGAGATAAAAAGCCAAGTTTGTCCATTTGCATGTGGATATTCACAGCACCATTTGTTGAAAGTATTGTTTTTTATTCTTTGAATTGTTTCTGCACCCTCCTTGAAATCAATTTACCATAAACCTAAGAAGTATTTCCCGAAAGTGAATTCTATTCCACTGATCCATAAGTTTATCCTTATGGCAGTACCACACTCTCTTGAACACTGTAGCATTGTAATACGTTTTAAATAAACAAGTTTGAGTACTTCAACTTAGTTCTTGCTCAAAATTTGTATGGCTCTTGTTAATTTCTGCAAAGAAGCCAGATGGGATTTTATAGGAATTGTGTTGAATCTGTTGAGCAATTTGGGAGTATCGCCACTTTAAAATGTTATGTCTTCTGATCCATGAACATGGGATGACTTTTCATTTATTTAGGACTTTTTAAATTTCTTTTAACAATTTTAATTTACTTATGATAAGTTTTATATTCTTTTTGATAAATTTATTCCTAAGTATTATATTATTTTTGATCCTATTAGCATCAAAATACTTTACACTGTTAAGAAGCCTCTGGCTTCAGAACTGCACTACCTCTATACCATTAAGAAGCTGGATAAGAATAAAATTGCCACAATTAAAAAAACTGTTGCTACTCATGGCTCCAGAACAAACACCATATCTGCTTTGTCCTGTATGAGTAAAATGGATAACCCGTGCTTTTTGTAGTAGGCTCTGTTTGCAAGCAGAAAAAAGAAGAATCAGCTTAGTGTTCTAATGCACGCTATGCATGCTCCATCTGTCTCCCAAATATGATGAACCAAAGTAGGTCACATCTCTAACCATAACTGCAAAGGAATCGATGGAATGTGTGTGTGCACCAGAGTATACATACATATATAATTTTTTCTCTTCTTACTTCTTAGTCTCAGCAATAGAAGCATATTCTTTAAGTAATAGCATCTAAATAATTAAAGGATCACAACACACACTCAAAATTAAACATAAAAAGCCAAATAGCATGGTATAGAATGGAAAATATTAAAGCTTATTCCACATAGTAAGAGGAAGTTTCCCAACACATTGGCTTTTTGTGTGTTTTAAGTTGTTGTGTAGAACATATTACCACTACGGGTTGTAGCAGAAAATTTTGAAAACAAATCGGCACCAGTAGAAAATGGGCTAAATGATACATATTAATCAACCATGTTCAACACAGGAAAAAATAATGGTGAATAAGCTTCATATTTAATAGTCATCTAAATACTTCTTTATTCAAGTAAAAGTTGCCATCTAGTTTTCAAGAGTTAACCCAAAGAAATTGGTTAAAACATTTACTAGGGCAAGACAGATAGATAAATAGATTGATAGATAATAAATAGGTAGATACAGCTATAGATATTGATATATGATTTACAGAGTTTCTGAGATACTGTTTATAAGTGATAAGGAGTTGAAACAAATATGGTAATGAAAGTGCTGACTTAGAGGAACCCAGATGATAGCATTGAAAGCTCTTTAAATGTTACAGCAATTTGCATGTATAAACTATGCTTACGGTATGTGTAAGCTCCCTTATGCTTAGGGTTATTATAGTTTAAAAAAAGATTTCCAAAAAGGAGTACTGTACACAATAGCAAAGGTGCTCCTCTGCATCTATTTCTTAACTGAAGTCATTTGTCACAATTTGAGACGCATTTAGTATTACCTCAATTGCTACCCAATTACTTTTTAATTGGTTTAAAATATAACGTTTATCTTACAACTCAGTAATTTGAGCTATTTTTTGGAACTCTTTGTTATAGTCAAAACACTCAATAAAAGCTTATGGTGAACTTTAGAGAAAGTACTCTCAGCACAATAAATATTAATATATTTGTGCCAAGCCAACAAATGGTCAAAGAGATTACACAGCAAGTTCACTAAGTGAGATAAAGGCTTAATGCAAGTGGGCTTTTGAATAAGAGCATTATAATTTCTTTCTTTATAACAGTAGACCTTGGTTAAATTTTCCAAAATCTAGAGCAAGCATAACATATCTACATATATGTCTTTCTTCCCCACACAGCTTCTTTGTAGCATGCTTCTACTTATTATAAGAAGCTGTAGAGCGTGGCGGTTACTGGCACAGACAGCAAAGCTGCAACTTCTGCTTCCAAGCCCAGCTGGCTCTCTCATTACTGTTTAATCTCACTCAGGTTACATAATTTGCCTCTACCTCATCTTTTTTTTATTTTAAAATTTGGAAAATAATTTTACTTATCTGACAAAGGAGAAAAAAAAGAGTCTTATTGGAACCTGGGCTATGAGGGTAGAACTCAATAAAGATAATTTGTAAAAACCACAACTTGCAGAATGAACTGTACCATTTTTCACAAAACAGAAAACCTGTACCAAGCCAAACTATGATCAGAGACTAAGCCCAAATTCCTTTAATGTCAGTTTCTATGGACGAATACTCTCTAAGACCATAGAGATTTAAAGAAGAGTAACTCCACATAGAGCCGTGTGTCCTAAAATAATGCTACTAGCTATTCCAACAACTCACCTAGTTTACAATTCTGAGCAATGCTTGCCAACATACACCTGTGCCTAAGCGTAGCTCCCAAAATACTCCAAGTATCTTTGTCTAATTCCTCTCTTTTGACATGCCCCGTAGTTTCCACTGGTGTTTATTCGCCCTGGCTTCAACAAACTAATAAAGCTACTTTGTGTGACTACAGGTGTGTTCATAGCAATCTTTAGCTGGTAAACTTAACTATCTCTTCCACAGCTTCTTCATCTATAAATGAGAGATTCAATATTTCCCATATCAATCGTGGTTATAAGAATTGGTTGAGATGATACATATATAAATCATTCATAAGTGAATATTTTATAGTGTTTGCTTTTATTCTCTACTTTTTATTATTTATATTGTCAATTTATCTGTTCTCATAGCATGCTTTGGATAATTTCATGACAAAAATACATTAACACCTCAGAAATAAGTAACAGTGTGTGTTAAACCAATACGATAATATGCAAAAGTACATCCTTCACCTTAAATATGCTTTAGAATACTTTCATTATTTTAATATTCACATAAATCAAAGATCAAAAAACGTAGCTGAAAAATAATCTGACAAATTTGACTTCCATTCCTTTGATACTTATACCTCTACTCTTTGTGCTATGGAGTGAATATTTCCTGGAAAATTAAACATTTTGCTAATTCTTCTGTTTCTAATTGTCAATTAATCAAGAAGGAGAACTTCCTAGCTGTTTCAACAAGTTGATTTCTATAATTTCTGTGAAGTTTATCAAAATGCATTACTTCTTTTCTCTACTGATGCTATTGTTTTCGAGGGCTTATTTATGTGTCATGTACAAAGCTAAGGGCTTTCTATGCATTATCCCTTAAAGTTCTCATAATGAATCTGGAATCACTGAGCTCAGAAAAGTTAGTTATTTGCCTAATATCCTTATAAATCATCAAACTGATGATTCAATCAGGACTCTCTTATGACTCTGTTATGTTGTCTGGGGATGAAGCAAATCAAATCCGAGCTTAACAACAACTCTAAACCCACCAATTTCATACTTGATGTTTCAGTTTGAAGACCCTCTGTGTAAGTGGGGCTTGGAATAATTTCTCTTCTTTCATTTAAGTGGTTGTTTTCTTTTCATTGACCTCACTAGTGTACTGTACACACCTATTTATCATATAACTTATAAAGATAGAAATTACGGAGAGGCATTGTAAAACTATATTTCAAATTCTTTAAAATGACTCCCTTCAGTGTCAAAAATTTTAAATTTTAAGATTTGAGACTTGAGTATGGCAAACCTTATAATGTCCTTATTATTTAAAAAGATATTTTGAAATTTCAGCTATTATTTTCCCCTTATTCACACACAAAATAGAAGAAATAATACAGAATTAGAACTGTGAAAGTTACTAATTGTTAGAATAAAGACACACACGAAAATTCAAACATGAAGATAGACTTATTTATAAGACAAAAGAAGTATATATAATATTCTTAAGGTAGTTTATATATAAAACATTAAAAACAAATGGATATTACATGGTCATACAATTTGTTGAAGGCAAATAAGCACAAACATACATCAAGACCAAGATTTTATAGCACCAGGAAATGAGTTCACAAGAGGACATTTATCCAGTTAATCAGAGTTTCAGAATTGTTCCTAAATATGTCACGCTGCTTTTTGGCCCTGGAGGTTCATTCCTATGAATATTAATTACTCTAAATTTTCAGTGACCATAGAGGAGAGAAGGATTGGAATAAGCTTTCTGAAGAGTTGGAAACTCCCAAGCAAATTGGAAAAAGACAATAGACCATGGTAGCACAAAGTGTGCTCTCAACAGCCCTTACATCTGTCAGAGAAACACGTGGGAAGCAGTGCAACACTGACACAGTCCCTTCATTATCAGCTGAACTTTGGGGCTTTGATAGGCCACCCTCCTGCATCCTTACCCCCCCAAAAGAGAGAATCTATAGACTTGTTCACATAAGAAAACATTGAAGGCTTATTCTGATCTTAAAATTCAGTACGTGATTCCTAGAAGATGACTTAGGAGAAACCTAGGTGACCTTGAGTGTGGCCATGACTGTTTAGATACAACACCAAAGGCAAGATCCAGGAGAGAAGGAACTGATAAGCTGGATGTCCTTAAAATTAAAAACTTCTGTTATGTGAAAGATGATGTTAAGAGAATGAGAAGACAAGTTACAGACTGAGAGAGAGAGTTTGCAAAAGACCTGTCTGATAAAGGACTGTTAAAAAAATAGACAAAGAACTCTTAAAACTCAAGAAAGAAAGCCTGATTGAAAAGTTATCCAGAGATCGGCCCCATGGCCTAGTGGTTAAGTTTGGATTGCTTTGCTTCAGCAGCCCCGGTTCAGGTCCCAGGCACAGACATACACCACTCGTGGGTGGCCATGCTGTGGCAGCAACCCACACACAAAATAGAGGAAGAGTGGCGGAGATGTTAGCTCAAGAAGAATCTTCCTCAGCAAAAATATAAATGAATAAATAAAAATGGGCCAAAGACCTTAACAGACCTCTCACCAAAGAAGACATACAGAGAGGAAGTAAGCATATGAAAAGGTGTTCCACATCGTATGTCATCAGGGAAATGCAAATTAAAACAACAATGACATACTACCACACACACGGCTAAAACCTGGAACACTGACAACAGCACATGCTGGCAAATTTGTAAAGCAACAGGAATTTTCATTTAGTGCTTGTGGGAATGCATAATAGTAGAGACATATTAGAAGATAGTTTGGTGTTTTTTTGCAAAACTAAATGTACTCTTACCATATGATTCAGCAATCACACTCCTTGGTATTTACCCAAAGGAGTTGAAAACTTATATCCACACAAAAACCTGCACGCAGATGACAATAACAGCTTTATCCAAAATTGCCAAAACTTCAAAGATTTCCTTTAGTAGATAAATAGAAACATAAACTATGGCACATTCCAGAAAATGGAATATTATTCAGTGCTAAAATGAAATGAGCTATCAAGCTATGAGAAGACATAGAACTTTAAGTGCATACTACTAAGTGAAAGAAATGGATCTGAAAAGGCTGCATATGGAATGGATTCAAGGTAAATGACAGTCTGGAAAAGGCAAAATTATGGAGATAGTAAAAAGATCAGTGAGGGGAGGGATGAAAAGGTGGATCACAGAAGATTTTTAGGGCAGTGAAAATTATTCTGTATGATATGCTAATGATGGAAATGTCATTATACATTTGTCCTAACCCATAGAATGCAGAACACCAAGACTGAATTGTAATGTAAACTATGGGCTTTGGGTGATGATGATGTCTCAATGTAGGTTCATCAATAGATCAATAGTAACACATGTAGCAGTCTGGTGTGGGATGTAGATAATGGAGGACGCTCTGTATGTGTGGGAGCAGGGGTATATAGGAAATCTCTGTACTTTCCTCTTAATTTTGCACTGAATCTAAAACAGCTCTAAAAACTAAAATTTTTATTTAAAAAATCAGTATGGGGAAATTTTACTTTTATATTGAAATAAAACTTTACTGACAGGAAAAATCTTTGTTGCTTTGGTTAGTCTTAGAGTCTAGGTAACTGACATCAGTTTTAACTCTAAGTTTGCTCTTACTATTTAAAATATTTTTAGTTAGTTGAAAGAAAATCCGTAGCTAACACAATGTAGAAAATCCCCAAACAATACAATCTCTTGGAAGTCTGCTATTACAAAGCCTCAAAGGATTTACTAAATTGAAGTGAAAGTAAGAAAGGACAAGAACACGAAACTTGTCAAATTCCCACATGGAGGAAAGGATCAATGTTTGTACAAATTGCTAAGCTGTTCACGAGGGAGAAACCAATACTTCAACAAGTCCTCCCTTTGTTAGAACATGGAAACGGTTTCATTTAATTCTCTGAGGATCCTCCCCCCATGGTAAAGAATGGAATGAAGAATGAATCTTAATTGATTTCTTCATCCAAAGTGTTCAAATTGGTCTCTATATTCATGAAGTCAGGCAGCTTTTGTAAGCAGACCATTAAGATGGTAGATTCATCTTCCCCAGACCACAAATCACTACCTTATATCCAGCTAAAGAAAATATTAATCTGAGCAATGATAAAAGTTACTCTTAACAGCAGCAACAGGAGTAATGATCACTGCTGTGTAATTTTAAAGGAAAATGCCTAAAAATAAGAATTTGGTTCATACTGCACAACAAATTAATACTGTTCAGTTTTCCTTAATAAGCTGCTAATAATGAGGTGGGACACTGCCTCAATTGATAAAGGGACACTATGATAATGGTTCTCAAACTTTTTGGTCTCATAATACCTTTATATTTTTATTTATTTTTTTAAATATATATATATATATATATATATATATTTTGCTGAGGAAGACTGGCCCTGAGCTGACATCCATGCCCATCTTCCTCTTCTCTTTATATGCGGGACACCTGCCACAGAATGGCTTGCCAAGTGGTGCATAGATCCACACCTGGGACCCAAACCAGTGAATCCTGGGCCTCTGAAGCAGAACGGTCAAACTTAACCACTGTGCCACCAAGTATACTTTTAAAACTTGAGACTCTCAAAGGGTGCTTTTTTTATGTTGATAATATTATCAACATTTACCATCAAAGAAATTAAAACAGAAATTTTAAATATATTTATTTATGTATTTATGGTTTAAAACCAACCGTGAAATAATAACCATAAAAAATAAACTTAATTAGTAAACTACAGAATAACATAAATTTAATATTTTTATGAAAATAATTGAATTAAGAATGTCAGTGAAAAAGTGGCATTGTTTTGCAAATTTCTGGTATCTGTATGTATTAAAACAGTTGGATTCTCATATCTGTTTCTGTACTCAGTTTATTGCAATATGTTGTTTTGCCTCAAATATATAAGGAAAAGTGGTCTTGAATACCTATGGAGTTGAAAAAGGAAAGAGTATGTAACCAATCTTTTCAGATAATCATGGATATTAATACTATACCAACACTCAACCAGTGGTATTCTCCTAAAGGGTATTTGCCAAGTGACATCTTAAAAATATAGTAACAAACTTTTCAAATTCCATTAGATTAAAATCTATTGGTAATCTTGTACTTTAACTAGATCTTTGATCCATGCCTGATTTTGTAAAATTATGCTTTGGTTCCTTTGGAAATACTGGTTCACTAAATAACACAGTTCTAAATTTTGACACATTTAAAACACAGCATTAAAAATACACGTTTGTCATTATCATCACTAATCTCATCAGTAAAAATGTTAAGTATTGGGAAGCTCTCTCAAGCTCACGGTGGCAGATACAAGTCTTCAAACTTGTAATTTTCACTTGAAAATTAAAATTTTATCATTAGCAAAATAAATAGTTGTTTCCATTGAAATTACAGATTAATTCACTCATATTTAATAAAATTATGTAAATACTCAAACTTGGATAATCATTGTTTGTCAGCAGTTCTTTTAAGGAAGACCTGGTATTCTATGATTAAAGTTATCTCATGCTTTGCCTTAGATAACTATTACAGAATCATAGTAAGCAGTACAAGTGTTTTTTGCATAATACGCATTTCATCACACTGAGTATTAAAAAATGTTTACTCGAGGGTTGAGATTTAATAAAATTAATAATTTTTACTGCTTCATCAAGGATATTATGAAGTAAAACCGCTGCATGAGGCACAAAATCTTTCAATTAGCAAATCTGAATTTTCTATTAACTAAGGGAAGAGCAAGGGTGAATACAAAAAGCTAATTTTGCATTCTACTAGTAAACGCACAACATAGTAGAGGCTGTTTACAAGGACATTGTGAGGCCCATTAATCATATTGAATAGTGTAGCATTCATTTGCGTTGTATTTTGGTTTGAGGAGATTATCTCACTTTTGGCCACTCCAATTTACTTGTAATTATTCTTTGGTGGCTACAGTCAGAGGTTGCATTAAGTAGGTGAGAACAAGATTATGAATTTACTGTCCTCCGGAAGAGTCTGATGAAGGAAAATGCTTATGGTCACCAAGCATATCTGAACTTTTCTTTCTTTGGTAGGAAGAGGCATTTCCACCAGCAGACAGCGCTACAGCGCAGTTTTTACCAGAGTGCTGGAGATTTCACGGAATGTTTTGCTTCATAGTCCACATCTAGGTCAATACTTCTCGGCAAAGAAATGGAGACCAATTAGCTAGTGCCAAGCACAATAGAGAGCAAAACCGGAAACCAAAGAAAAAAGTCCATACCCAAGATTGCATAGATATCAGGCAATACCCCATGTGTCACCTCTTCCTTTATTTGCAATTGCTCTTCCAGGCTTGCATTATCTGAAGCCAGCAGGTAGGTCCTGCCCTTTCTCCCTCTGTCATCATCCATGAGGTTTAGCCCATGTGGGCTCGACTTTTCCTCTCACCACTTACGGTAAGGCAGCAGCAGTCCAGTAATCTTAATCAATCATCCTCGTAAAAACAGCAGTAATAATAATAATTTAAATTAAAAATAAAAATTAAGGCAAAACAAATCCCATATGTAGAAAACCAACATGCACTAGATCTTCCCACAGATTTTGTTACACCTTTGGGAAGAGCAAGAGATTTCTGGTGTAACAATTTATTTTTCATAAATAAACTATTTTCTTCTTCTATATAAATATGCTATCTAAATGCATATGTCAGTGTAAACTGAGTTAAATGTGTTATAACTATTCCCTTTCACAAGTTTAACGAAATTTTGAAATAAAAAGTGAAATCAATTTCTCTTTGCTTCACAAGTAATTTACATTTGTCATTTATCTTTGCGATGGAAAATAGTAAAATTTGCAACAGTGCTGGATATAAAAAAGATGTTTAAAGAAAATGTCCTTTGTTTGTAATCAATTTAATCATTATAGTGTAAAATTAAAAAGTGTGGAACGGTAGAGACAAATATGACTGATGTGAGAGAAGTTGCTCAAAAAAGGCATTCTTATTTAAATTAGGTCCAACCTGTGACTAGAATAGCAGCCCAAAATTTCCTTAAACAAATCTATGATCAGAGACCAAGTATTCCTGATATGATTAATTCAAATCAATTTTGAAAGCTAGACTTTTGGCTTGAAAAAGAAAAGTGGTGTTACCTAAAATAACTTTCAGAAAACAAGCATTTTAGGGAAGACGTATGAAATATTGATTCAGTTTACACATTAACGTTTATTACCAGAGTATATTTTAAATTAAAGAAGACAAAAAATAGTCAACCAAACACATTTTAAGATCATTCATATAAAGACAATTGCATAATAAATGATCCTTTAAAAAATGTAACTACAGTTATTGACTTTAGCAACAAAATTATTAAGAAGCTAAAAGATGTCAAATAGCTCTAAAACAAAATGAACTCTTCTATAAAAATGGAAAGATTGCCAGACTACATCAAAACATTGGCACCTCTAGACTACTATTTTGCCAATAATAGTTTAATTATGGATTTTTTGTGTGAAAACAAACTTAGCCCCTGTTATGGGATGAGCCTCCACCTGACACCAGTTCAAAGACGTCTTCAGAAGACTAGCCTACCTATGTCAGATTTTTCAACTTGAATTCATTGCTCTGGAAGTAGAAACCAGGGGGGATTCAGGTAGTGTATTATACCATCAAAGACTCCAATCAAAGAATTGAGCAAGTTCAAGAACCAGAATTATTGGCCAACTTTAGTAACATATGTTACTGTCCTGAATGTATGTCACCGTCCTGGAAAAGGAAACTTTAGGAGCTGCACCAATTACACAGGATTAGATAATCGAAAAGATTCAGAAGCCTCTATGTGTGCTGACAGAAGGCTTTTTGTACAGCAGCAGAAAGTAAATCAGGCAGTCAATGAGGGTCTGAGAATTCCAGATGCAGGTCCCAAGCTCCTTTCTCATTCACTGAACCAAAAAGCTATGTGCAAGGAATTATGGTTTCAAGGGGGCCCAGGCAAAAATTTATGGTGGTGTCTTTTACCCCTTTGGTAATATAACCAAGTCAGTTTGTGTAACCATTTAAACCCAATATAAATCATAAAACATTCTTAAGCAATGTAGACAAGCTAGCCCTGGCTCTCTTCCAATGAGTTCTGAACTTTAAGCTGCAGATTTCATCCTGTTCTTGGCCAAGGGTCAACACAAGACTTTCAGCCTTCCCTGGGGACAACCATGGAGCTAAATTAGCCCAATTATGCGATAACCCTATCTTACATAGAAGCTAAGAGAAATATGGTTGAAATCAATGAAACATAAACTTGGTACTATATTATAAAAAAGTATGGCTTCAAAATCCAGAAACAATAAATATGTTTTCCCTGTCTTTTTAATTTAGATCTCCCTAATGTAATTTAGATTTAAAGAGATCTCCCTAAACTTTAAAGGAGCACTTCCCTAAACCTAAATAAGATATGGTGCTGCAAGGTTGGAGAATAAATAAAAAACACATGGATTTACAAAATTTCCCATCAACATCAGATTTACTCCTTCCACCCTCACCCCCAATTCCCTATGTTGTCAAGGACACTTTCTTATTGTAGAGCAAGTTGTAAGCAAATTTTAAATTCTTTTGGGGTTTTGTTTTTGGTTGTTTTTGTTTATTATTTTGTTTTATTGCTGTGAAAGCTATCACTGATGACTCCATCCCTGACCCATACTCTTACTATTACCCACTTGCAAAAAATTTTCCAGTTTATCTTGGAAACAAACATATTTGCACTGTCAAGCTCTGTAATGAACTTACTCATTTTTGCCTGCATTTTCTTTGTTAGCTCTCTCTGCCCAAGGGAGTTTTAAACACTTATTCTCTCTCCTCGAGGTTCTGACCTTGCTGCTTGCCCTGTCACTGTCAGCAAATAGCTTCACTTACAACTTGAAATGAAGCAATTGGAAAGCAATTATCTGTATATTTTGATACTCAGCCTAAAACTTTTCCTCTTCTCCGTTATCTTTGCACAATTCCCATCTATTTGCCTCTCCTGTCTGATATTATAGGGAGACACAACTTAACATGTTTTGTCAATATAAGTCCTCAGTTCTTTATGAATTTAAGTTTATATGTAATTGAATTAACCAACATGAAGTTCAATAGTGTTCTTCAGTATTAGAGTGGAATACATGATCATTTAAAATAATGTTTTCTTTTCATATTAATATCTGATTTTTTGTTGCATTTTTAATTGTTTCATTCATTTTGATTTTAAAAACAAAACTTTGAAAGACCTTTGTTATAATATAAAGACTAACTATAGAAAGTTCATAAATATGCTCTAAAATAGGTCTACAGATATCTTGATTTTGTACATACTAATGCATTTTCAGAAATATAGACATGGTTGTGTTAGTGGGAGGAGAATAACTGAATATTTCTAGAAAATATAAAAGGCTTAAAACCAACCTGTCAAAACTGACAGTACAGAGGCTAATTTTGTTATACATATTTATCAATTTTATGCATGAAAATAAAATATTTCATAACACAAGCAAAGAGTGACATTGCATGCATAAATTCATGTACAATGGTTCAGCTACAAATTGTGATTCAGCTTGAGTGTTTCAGAAAAACTAATTGCTAATTACATATATGTACATTTTATAACTACAAACTTCTGAATTAGTGAGAATAGTACTTTGAACTATTGAGAAATATTATGTTGGAAACATACACATATTTTTATATATAAGCAAATATACGTGTATATATACACTCACATGCATACATAATTCTTTCTTTTCTGATTATAAAAACACATTTATAACAAAAGTAGAAAAAAAGGGCAGAAAAAATACAAAATAGTATAAAACCATCCACAAGTCTACCATAATTTGAAGTTCATATATAGTTTTGTGGAGTGAGTGGGTAGGCACACATAAGCATGAGAATGCCATTACCTTCCTTTTTTTTTTTAAGATTTTATTTTTCCTTTTTCTCTCTCAAGCCCCATGATATATAGTTTTGTATTTTTAGTTGTGGGTCCTTCTAGTTGTGGCATGTGAGATGCTGTCTCAGCGTGACTTGATGAGAGGTGCCATGTCTGTGCCCAGGATTCGAACCAGCGAAACCCTGGGCCACCAAAACGGAGCGTACCGGCTTAACCACTTGACCACAGGGCTGGGCCCCCTGCCATTACATTCTTAATGTAAATTATACTATGAAATTATATCATGATTTTTCTTTCATATATTTCAGATTTTTCAATGACAACTTGAATGGCTTCTCCATATGGTATCCCATGGAGTTCTACCATGTGTTTGGTTCATCAGTATATCTCCATGATCTGAAAATGTCTGTCACATACAAGTTACCTAATAAGTAATATTTGAATGACAGAATACTAACACTAAAGAAATTTCAGATGTTTTATATCTAGGTGTTTTTAATTTTTCGATGATATGAACTTGCTTGTTTAAGCAGAGTATATGCAATTACATGGAGTAAAACTAAAGTACTAAAAACATAAAGCAGTGGGTTACAATCCTTATCTTTGATTCATTCTCATCTTACAGCTGTTGAAATCACCATTACACTGTCAATGAATTTTATATTATCAAATATAAAAGTGTCTTTTTATGCCTTTTTTACTAAAATGATCTGTGCTATATAATATTGTGTATTTATTCTCTTTTTCTAGTATATTATTAGAAACTTAAATTATTGATTAGAGCTCCTTCTTTTCTGATGTTGATTTTTAAAGCAATGCATTTCCCTCTCAGTACTGTTATAGCTGCATCCCAAACATTTTGATATGCTGTGAAGTTATGTTTTTCATCCCATTCAGAATATTTTCTAATTTCCATTGTTATTTCTTCTTTGACTGATGTTGTGTAAAGTTTTTTCTTAATTTCCAAACATTTGAAGATTTCCCAAATTTCCTTCTGTTGTTGATATCAAATTTAATTTTATTGCATGTGGATTCACACCTTTATTACCATAGTCTTTTAATATTTATCAAAATTTGTTTTGTCTATGTGTACTTGAAAAAAGGAATGTGTATTCTGCAGTGACTTGGTGGAGTGTTTTATGTGTGTCAGTTTGAGTCACTTGGTAATGCTTTTCAAGTCTTCCAGCTCCTTGATAAATCTCTGTATCTTCAGAATCTTTGCATTTCGTATTGGACTCTTTTCTTTTGGACTTTTTTATGGATGAAAATATGTCATCAGGGTAATCATTTGAAGTAAAGTTGAACAATTTCTTATATTGTTATGAAATATAAATTTCAGAAAGATTTTTACATCTGTTTTGGCAATTATGTTTGTTAATGTCTTCTGCTCACTTTTCTATAGGATTTTTGCTCTTTTTTCCTCAATTTTTAACATTTCTGCTTGTGCTACAGTTATTAGTTCTTTATCTGAGATGTATATTGCAAATGTTTTCTCAGCTTCTCACTCATCCATTAACTGTAAGCATCATGTCACCTGCCTCTAGGTTATGGTTGTTTTATGTAGTCATATTTATTAGTTTATGTTTCTTTCCTTTTTGCATCTGTAATTTAATCATAAATAATAATAATCATATATTTCTATATGTCCAAGATATTGATGAATTACTCAATGTTTCTTCTAGTATCTGTATATTTAATTATTTTTACAATTAAATCTCTGATCAGTTTGAAGCTTCATTCCTGTGTAAGGTGGTGAGGAATTGATCAAATTTTATATTTTTTTCTTAATGACTATCTAGTTGTCGAAAGGTCATTTGTTTAAAATACCATCTTTGCTATAGGGATTCAAAATAACATCTTATCATTTACTAGTTTTCTGCATTAAGATAGATCTGCTTCAGTAGTTTTTATCATATTCCTTTAGTTTCTTGACCCTCTCATGTGCCAGCAGCACAGTATTTGAATTTTAGAGGCATCATAGTATAATTTAATATCTGGTAAGACTGTGCTTGTCAGCACCTCCTAGCTCTTCAATTTAGGGTTTTAAAAAATGTTTTATCCATATTTTTAATATAAAATTTAGTATCCCTTCACTTCCTTATCTTCAAATGGTATAACTTCTCTATATAACTGATTCTTCTCCAGATACAATGCTTCTGTATGGCTTCTAGTTCTGGTCTCACTCATTTTGAAGGCTTTTTCCTGTAACCAGTGTTGTGGATTACCAGGATGGTATTTTGCATTTATATTGTACTCTCTTGTTCTAGATTGCTTTATCTACATTTCTTCTCCCCTTTATTCTTTTTCATAGTCTTCTAAGCCTCCTTTTTTCTACTTTTAGTGAGCACAGAGTTATAGCAGTGACCTGAAAGTGAGAGCTCTGTTGGAATATATTTTCTCTGTTCATAAGTAATTTGAATGTTGCAGTATTTTCCAACGCCTAGTAATGCTGAACTCAGGGTCCATGTGTGATTTTTCTCTTATGTTCTTTGTTGCTGAGCAAGATTCATGCTAAGTTAACATCTGTTGCCAATCTTCCTCTTTTTGCTTGGGGAAGATTTGCGCTAGAATCCATGCCAATCTTCCTCTATTTTGTATGTGGGTTACCGCCACAGCATGATGGATGAATGGTGTAGGTCTGTGCACAGGACCCAAACCCAGAAACCCGGGCCGCCAAAGCAGAGCATACCAAGCTTAATCACTATGCCATGGGGCCAACCCTTATCTTCTTTTTTATTTTATGTTTTTGAGGAAGAGTGTGGGATATTTTCACATCAGGCAGCTACTATTGTTCTCCAAAACTACAAGTCTGAAAAAGCAACTAGACTTTTAAAATGGAGACATATTTTAGGCAGAATATTTAGTAAGTGATTGCAGTTTTAATTTTTGAATAAAATATGAGGATAAGTGGGGAACACAGAGATAGCAGTGACTGTGGGACTTATTTTGGAGATACAGTTGATGGATTTCATGATGAGTTAGCTAAAAGAACAGGTGGAGAGTGGTAAGGTGTTATTCATGGAAAACTTAGAAAATGCAATAGATAGTAAAGCCATTTACTGAGAGATAATTCAAAATGAAAGACCAGATTTGTAGGAAGCTATATGTTAGTTTTTGATATATTGAATATTACATGTTAAAAAAATTCTAAAAAATTATTTGAAGGTATTAATTTGGGGTTAGCCTCTATCAGTAAAAATATATAATTTACCTAGTTTGAGCTGGTTATTAAATTTAGGGGTGCATATGAACTTTCCAAGAGCAGTCAAGTGGAACAATAATGGAAATGTCCATTGATTTTAGTGACATAGAAATTCTTGGTAATCTAAGACAGAGATGTTTCAGAATTTGAAGAGGACCAGAAATAAGACTGGAGTAGTTTGAGAAGTGAAGTATTGGATAGATAAATTTAGAGTAAAGAGATCAGGAAAGAAAGGGAGAAATATATCAGAAGCCACAGCCTATATTCCAGTGAAGATTTTAAGGAATGTTTGGTTGTTTTTATTTTATGACCATATTACTACTTTGGCATTAGAGTTTTCCTTATTAACGTTTAGACACTGTTTTTATATCTCTGATAATTGCTTTTAAAAAAGAATTTCCACCAATCTTCTTTATTTGTGCTCTTACCCACCTTAAAATCACCTCTGGATCCCAAGGCTCAAAGTGTCACCAATTCTTAAGCATTGGGGAGATTTTTTGTTGTATAATTTAAATTGATTTTCATTTTAATCCGTTGCCAGATTAGGATTAAAATTTCCACAGCTGCTAAATCACTTAACATCCAGGCAATTGCTTTCTAGGATCCAAAATTTTGTTGCTGCTTTTTTCTCTTTTGCCCATGAGTTTGTCTGTTTATACCCTTTATTTGTCATTTTATTAGTAATTAGGTAAAATTTCAAGAATGCATAAAAGTAAAGGTATAGCTTCATTTAACCACCTTTTCTGACATATTTTTGTTGCTGAAAATTATTCATCACAGATACTAGCATGGTGTAAAAACAAAGACTTTCTGCAAATGTGAATTTCTATAAAATAAGACATTAAAATTAGTGATTGAATACATGAATTTACCTTTTGAAATTGACCTTTTAAAAACCAACTACCTACGAAAAGAAGAATTTGAAAACAATTTTATACTAAAAACGTGAATAATGATTAGAATAGTAGAAACACAGTGCCATCCTTTCTGAGGATTCTTTTAGTTAATTCTTAGCACACAAAAAAATAGAATAAGATAAACAAAAGAAATAAAAAAGGAAGTAGAAAGATGGAAACATACTTAAAAGAAAAATCAACGATATAGAAAGCCAGAAAAAGAGTATAACTAATACATAAATGAAATTTTGTTTCTTACAAAATAGACTAAACACTAGCTATTCTAATCAAGGAAAATGTAGAGAAATAGTGAATAAACACATGATGAGAAATGATAAGTACATTATAATCATTGAAACTGAAAAGATATTGATAAAAAATTAAAGATTAAAATTAATTATTCAAGATGACTAAATTGCATTTCTATTGTCTTTATAGATAATGATAATATGCAATCATTGGCATATGAAGAGGCATCAAAAAGTTATAAAGAAACAAATTTAGGGAAAAAATACATTATATAGTACATCAGGCAGTTTATATTAGAAGTATTATGCTATTTCCCTGATTTTGTGATGCTGGTAGTATTGTTTACTTTTAAAGTATGTGATTTCTTGTGATACATTCTCCTTCTAAATAAATATCTAATTGGACCAAATTTCATAGTATTTTCTTTTAAATGATGCACAAAAATGTATAAGCTCTAGGCCTTCCTAAATCTAATGGAATCTCTGAGTAAGAGCTAATAGTTATTAAGTAAATAAGGCATACCAGGAGGAAATGTCCCAAGTCTTTTATATTCAGTATCTTATTTGTTATTTATAAGCACCCATAAAAGAGTATATTAATATCATTTCTCAAAGCGATTAAGTGGTAAAGTAGAATTCATACCCATATTTACCCAAATCAAGAGGCACTTTTGACCTATACACTATAGAGATTTATTCCTCTTCCAGCTTAGATTTGAGGTCTCTAGTCAGTGCATGCTGTATTGTTTCAATCTTCTATTCAACAGACATATTTAATTAAGGAGGAAGGGCCTACCATCATCCATACATTATGTGTAACCATTCATGTTTTTTGTTGTGAAATGATGCTGCATTGTTATTATATGCAAAATCTTTTTGTGTTTTATCATAGAGTAGTTTAAATGACTTCTATTCTAAAGGTATAACATCATTAAGTTATTATCACATCTAGATTACAATGACAGGGTGATTTTTAAATTATACTTTTGCATTCTAATTTTATAATATATTATAAATGTATTTTGTAACTTCTTTATATTTTAATCATTCTCACACGAAGTAAACAGATTACACATTAAGACACTGACTTATAAACTGTGTACAGGAAGGTGTCATTCAAAGTGTCCCCACCAAAATATTTTAATTATTTACTGATTTATTTTGGAGAATTTTTTTTCTAAATATTTCTCTAAATTGCAGGAAGTCACAATAATAAATATTTGACATTTCAAAACATAGTTATTCTTCTTTATAATCTTTATTTGATAGCTTCATATGATTGATCTTTTAAATTTACTTTTTACATGTTTAAATTAATACCTCTCTTTACTGTCATAATTAAAATCATACAGTGAGTCATTTCCTTGCTATGCCATGAATAACAGGATTGCAAATTTTACTTCTATCCTGAATACTACTTTTGTTCCATTAAGAGTGTTGTTTCTCCCTGCCTGTTTCTATTTCACCTTAAATTTCTCTACTCAAATGTATCTAGATGTTACTTGTTTTCTTGTAAAAGATTCTTCATTTTTATATACCTGCTATATTTAGTTCTTAATTTGCTTCTTCTAGAAAGAGTGTAATTTTTGTGTCATCTGTCTTTTTATATTTCTTTTTAAAAATTAAAAAATAATGTTACTTTAGATTTAGACACGTTTTTACTTGATCCTATAATTACAGTGATCTCAGATCGAAATGCCTTGAATTTGTCAATTATATGAACTACTTTGTTTTTCTCTTTCCATTTTTATGTACCTAAAGATTTCAAATTTTTAGATATAACTCAATGTATCTTCAAGTTAGTTGATTTTACACTTATCAAAAGAGCATACAATTTATCATTTCCTTTCAGAACAAGATTGTATGTGTGTGTGTGTGTGTGTGTGTGAAAGAGAGTGCATGTTTTCAATTATGTAGACTTTAATGTGAATGGAAAGCACAGAAAAAAGCTACCTTAGAGAATAATAACTAAAGAACAATCTAATTTTGTGTTGTCCTATATATTTAACATAACCTGGTTTTATACATCAAATGTAGGTGATATGCCTATACTTTCAGTAGACACTATATATCAACTTATGAGTTACAACAGTGAATAAGACAAAATAGAAAATACCATTTTTTAAATTATATGTAATTATTAACATTTAGTAATTTTCATCTAATCTTCAAAAAAATGACCATGAGTATCAAGGATAGTAAACAGGCAAATGTGACAAGTGTCTTTGCAAATAGAGTCTCATACAAGGCATGTCCTGTAGAAAAGTATTCACCTGAATTGTGTTTCTGTAAATAATGAAACTACTCCATAAATAATGAAAACTACAAAGCAAATCTCTAACATGAACCAATTTGAATGAATATCCATAAAGCATATACAAATAAAAACACATCCGTAAACTAGTTCAAAGAGGTCACAACGTGTATTTTGATACATTAGTTTAACGAATAAATGCACACATAATATTTACTTGTGCTCTTCCTTTGTTTTCCACTGATGCTTGGCATTGGTGGGACAAAGATTACTTAGCAAGAGTCAAGCTAGTGTTTGACTTCTGTCTTCTTTTATGTATACTTCGTCCTCTAAAATGAAATTTAGCATTGCTTCAACCAGAAGAAGTTGTGGATTCTTCAATTATCCTCTTAAACATAGTTTTTCAGAGTAACACATAAACGTTGTTTTCCTGTGACTTTGAATGGTCTAAAGACAATAGTTTCTCAAATTTTGTACTTAAACATCTTTTGTTTGCCTTGTTTGGAAGTCAGCTCTTGGTAGGGGGTGTGATCTATTTAGTCATTAGGAATAGGAAGTGATGTATCTTCCTGAACATTAATTATATCGATTTATCTTATGGCTTTGGACAAGAAATTGGGAGAACTTTCAAAGGGAAAAATTTTGAGGTTGATTTAAATAGCCTGATATACCAAACTGTCTACTGTTCATTTTTCTTCCCAAATAGCTCTGGTTATGACTCAGCTGCTCAAAATAGTCTGCTTAATTAAATCAATGTTCACATACTGTATATATCCAAGTGCATATGGAAAGAAGAAATAGAAGCAATATGCTTCAAATTAAATATTTTAAATAAAGTCCCACGCTAAATTTGACGTGTTGAGTATTTGAATATGCTTTTCTTACTTTGCTTTATTTTTTTAAAGGCGCCCGTTTGACCCTTAGATTAACATGTGATATTATTAAAGGGATAGTTCTGCATTATTTTTGTAATTACTTTGCAGTTCATTTATTCTACTTGAGATGTTTACTGTTATAGGAAGTACATATTCTTTTCCCCATTGATTCATTGTATGAATCAAAGTCAAGTTATATGCATAGTGACTAAAAAATATTTGATTAGAGAAGCTGAAAATGACACACTTTTATACCTCCGTCTGGTAAGTTCAATTAGCTATTTAGTTTTCAGGCATGCCAGATAACCCTCTCTCAACTTGGATGGTCTTGTTTCTTCATATGGTTATTAAACAATAAAATACATAGCTGACTTGAACATAAGTCCATATCAAGAAGATGCAATACAATATTCAACAAAATGGAAGAAAAAGAGGAATGAGTGCATAAGGGATGAAACAAGAATCCATGGCTCACAAAATTATTTAACTGAAATATTTTATTAAATGTGAATCGTATTCTGATGTGGATTGCTGTTATGTGAATAGAAAAGACAAATATACAGCCTTTGCTAAAATCAAAGCTCAACCAGGTTAATGTTGCAGTTAGTCATGTTGTTGTCAGTATCAATTGCTTATATTGAAAAAAATGAGGAAAATCCACAATACTGGGGAAAGCTGCAAATCTTACAGTTTTCCAGTCTAGGAAACATGGATGGTGATAGATATTCAAAGATATAAAAATTGCATCTATGTTTTCTTATCTACTTATTTAAACTACAGAACAAAAGAAAGACACAGATAATTAGTATATGATAGAAGACAGTGGAAAAAACAGAAGTACATTTGAAAATTGAGAATGTTGAACATTCAATTTAAATTTTAAAAATTTTGGCATCAAAGGAGGTGACATTTGAACTGGGTTGCTGGGTAGTCCCAAGGTACCCAGGAGCATTCACAGATGAGGGATCATTCTGTCTAGAGTTTGACTGGAATGAAAGGTTAATAGGATACTGGAAGTAGAATATGGAGACATGTAAAAGTAAATGAGGTTGGGAAAATAGGTGATGGTGAAGTCATGGAAGGGGTTTAACACTATCTTAAGGAATTTGTACTTCATTTTGTATGAAATCAGAAATCATTGAGCATTTTAGAGAAAGAGAATGAAATAATCTGAATAGATTTAAGACCAATGATCGGATCTAACATGAAAATAGATTGAAAGGAAAAAGTCTGGAAATGACCAAATTTTTATTGTCATATCACTAAATATTTTCCATTTAACCATATGAACACCTACAGTCCTTATGTACTCATTTGTTCACAGAATTTGTCCAAGGCAATAATTTTATTATTTTTGAAATATTTTCTTCCCTTCGTGCTTATAGTTCTCCACACTCATGATTCCTTTCATCTTTATAACACTTATTTCTCAAATGCCTGCATGAGCAACATTATTTCCTATTAAATATTGCACTGAAAGTACTCTGGGAGGTTTATTTTTTTGGTCTGTCTGTCCTCATGATACATAGCTGTAGTTTTTCTCATACACTTTCAAAATGTCCAATATCATTTTTATGCAGATATCTCACAAGTGCATATCTTTAGCAAATGCTTGTCTCCAGAGTGTTCCTGGATATACCATCTTGTAGCTCAAAGTCATTAGGTCACAAACTGACTAAAATAATTATTTATCAGGAAATAAAGTATGTTATTCATCCATTCCCAATTTCGATAAAAAAAATTGAAATTGGGGACGCATTCTAAACTCAGATCATTCCATCATCATATATTAATATCTACCTAAAGAAATCTCTGCACCTTTCTATCACCACTTTTATTGCCTTAGTTTAGGTCTTTCTCATCTCCTAGTAGACTCATTTTCTAATAGCATTATGAATAACTATCTTGTTTCTATTATTTTTCACAATCTTTCTATCCAAAGCACAGAATGGTCATGATCTAAGGAATAATGCCATTCTCTATTTAAAAATTATTTAATAACCTCACATTTTTAGGAAAATTCCAAATTCCATAATGTAGCATGTAAGACCCCTTGATCACTGCCCTGCTTAGCTACATCTCTCTTTGAACGTCTAAGCGTTTGAAGTTCCACAAAGATACTATTTGAAGTTCCACAAAGATGCTAGGCTTCTATGTTACTCAGTGACTTTGTTCACACTATTCTGTTTCTTTCCAAAAATGCCTTCCTCTTGTGCTTGTTTTACAAAAGCCAAAACCATCTCTATTTTCTTTCATTATCTCTATAAAATGTCATCTACCCAAGGCAACATTTATTATTTGTTCTGTTGTGTCAGTCTCAAGTCCTCATATATACTTTTACCAGCACCAAAACACACTATATTAGTCTATCTCATCATCTACTTGAGAGAAGGAATATACTTTATAGGAACTTGCCCCATTAGCACTATACATTCACATTGAAATTTTCCATATTCTGTCACCTCTTGACCTATCATTTAATTTACCTATCTATTATATTTCTTGTTTATTGTCTCTTTCTTTACAAGGAGAGCCACATCAGGCCAGGGATCTTTGTCTATTTTGTTCACTGATGTACTCCAGGTGCTTAGGACAGTGACTGGCACAGAATAGGTACTTGAATTCTTGCTAAATGAATGAATTAATACAAAATAAATTAATGTGATTTCTATGCTGTCTTTAAATAAACTCTTATTAATTGATGGAGCCAAAAATTCTTAATTAGTGACAAAAATCCATCTCCAATGAACATATTTTTTCTTCTAGGAAAATGTATAACAATGCTATGGACTGATGTTTGTGTCTCCCAAAAATTCATATTTTGAAGCCATAATCCCCAATGTGATGGTATTTGGAGATGGGGACTTTGGGAGGTAAGTAGGGTTAGATGAGGTCATTAGGGTGGGGTCCTAATGATGGGATTAGTGCTCAAATAAGAAGAGATATCAGAGAGCACACTGTCTTTCTTTCTCTCTCTCTCTTTCCACACACGTGCACCAAGGAAAGACCATGTGAGGACACAGCAATAAGGTGGCCATCTGCAAACCAGAAAGTGAGTCCTCATAAGAAATCAAATTGGCTGCCACCTTGGACTTGGATTTTCTAATTTTAGAACTGTGAGAAAATAAATTGCTATTGTTTAAGTCATTCAGTCTATGGTATTTTATTACGGCAGCCCAAGCTGACTATGACTATCAATATGCCACAGGCATCTATGAATCCAAATGTGCTGACTGGAACATATGGTTTTTGCCTAACATCTTTTGCATTCCTTAACTTGGTAGGTGGTACCAGCATCCACCCAGGTAACTGAATCAGGAAATGGAAATTATTACTGACTGTTCTTTCACCTTGTCAACAGTCCATCAGGCTCTACCTTCTAATCATTTATATATACTCAATTCCCACCGCACTAGTAATAACTGTTTCTTCAAGGTTGACCTATAGTTTTGGGACGTAGATTACCTCTCCCACGGCAGTTCATTTCTTCACATGGTTTATAATTTTTAACACGTTTTTAGTTGAAGGTCTTTTCAAGGAAGCCCTTCAGACACTCAGCTGTTAAAAATTCTTAAGGATTGTTTCCTTTTGGCCTCAGCAAGAAGCATAAAAGTTTAACCAGGGCTATGATATTCTGTCAAGAATGGGTGTGTGTGTGTGTGTGTGTGTGTTTAGACAAGATGACGGTTTTACTTTTTTTTTATCTTGTGCTCATTCACAGATGAACACTTACACTTTTATCTTAGTTCTAGCTCCCAGTCATTAAAGGGAATAAAGAGCCATCACCCATCCTGTTTGGAATTATAACTCCAGATCCTAAATCCTCCCTTCAGTTTACTGATGGATCATTTAGCTATAGCTTATCTTGCCACTCTACCTTTAATTTCTGAAATGTTTCTTATTTATTTTAGCTCAGGTAAATATATGTGTTATATTTTGTTTAGTATTTTTGTATGTGAAATAAGAAAATACATTTCCCTTGTTAACGTGCTACTACACTAAACAGATGTCAAGAGTTTTTTTTCCTTGGCTAAATTATGAGAATTATTTCCCATATATGTTATTTATGAAATAAAGTCAATCCACTCTCACTTTCATGCGAAAATGCTGCTACTATAAATACTCTTCTTCAAAAGCAGAGGGGTTAAATACAAATACACGAGGGAGGCATTCATGCTGCATCATTTATTAACAAAGGGACTTTGACCAATATGTTAAGTTTTTATTTTATTGTCAATGAAAATTTACCATGAGCTCTACTCTCTTGAACTTTTAAGTGTACAAAACTTATTGTTGACTACAGGTACACTTGTGCAGCAGATCTCTAAGAGCTGATTCATCCTGCTTAACTGAAACGCCATGCCCATTGACTAGTAACTCTGCATTTTCCCCTGCCCCCCTAACCCTTAGAACCACTGTTTGATTCTATGAATCTGACCATTTTAGATACTTCATATAAGTGGAATCATGCAGTACTTCTCTTTCCGTGACTGCTTTATTTGACTTATACTTGGCTCTGGATTCATCCATGTTGTCATACATGGCAGGATTTGTGTGTCTCGTTTAATTTCTCTCATCCATGTTCTACAGTTGTCAGTATACAGGTCTTTCACTACCTTAGTTAAGTTTATTCCTAAGTATTTTATTCTTTTTGGTGGTATTGTAAATGAGATTGCTTTCCTAATTTCCTTTTGAGATAGTTTTTAGTGTATAGAAATACAACTGATTTTTGTATGTTGATTGCATGTCCAGCAACTTTACTGAATTTATTTATTATTTCTAACAGGTTTTCTAATAGAGTCTTTAGAGTTTTCTATATACAATACTTTAAACAATTTGCTTAACATCTTAGTTTCTTCATTGTTAAAATCTAATAATTAAGGTTATCAATAATCTCATAGACTTTTTGTGAATATTGAATGAGATAATGCCTGTAGTATACTTAGTCCAGTGCTTAAGTTTTAGTAAGTAATCAAAAGTATTAGCAAATATTGTTGTTTTTATAAGCTGTGAATACTCTGAATAGATAGATCAGACCCATGCTTGTATCCTAAAATTCATACTCCACCAATTTACTCCCAATGAAAACAGATTGAAGGGTTTTGAGCAGAGGGTAGGTGTGATATGATTATACTTGCAATTTATTAGGATCACTTTGCCTCTAATACTAGGAATGGATGAAGTGGGATCGGAAGGTTGAGTGCATGTGGAGATATTAGGAGGAAGGTGACAGCAGCGGTCTTGATGGGAGAAGATGAAAAGCTGAAATATAGAAGTGCATCAGAGATTAAGAAAAATGAGTATATTTAAGAAGCATTCATGTGTCTTAATCTACAAGTTTGGTGAATGATCAGGTGTAGAAAGAGGAAGAAGTAGGAAGTGTCAATGATCACATCTCTATAAATGCTCTGTGCAACAGAGTGATTGATAAAGACCTTGACTGACGAATGTTAGTATAAATTAAGATTTTAGAAAAATATTACTCATTTATTTTTATTTTATAAACCAATATTGAGTTGTTTTGAAATATCCATAAAATGATATTACCTAATTATTTGGAAATATTGAGGTAGAACTTAAAAGAATGATATATACTGAAATTCATATTCAGGTCCATGATAAATATAGACAGATTAAATGTAGGCATATGTGGATAAGATTTCCAAGGGAAAGGATCTATAATGAGAACCAAAGAGGGCCCAGCTTTGAGAAACCTGTTATTTAGTGACTGATACGAAGATGATGTGGATGCAAGGAGACTGAAAAATAATGGTGAGAGAGGAAGAAAAAATTATAATATAATTAGGATGAACTTTAACTGAATAATTAATTTGTCAATGATAAGCATCTTATGGGTTTTACCTCATTAATGTGTTTTAATTTCATTAATCTGGGACAAAATTTTAAGCAGTAGCTCCTATTATATGATGATTCCTCCCTTTAATAATGATGACTTTGTGGTTTAAAGAGATTAAGAAAATACCTCAGGGCATTGTGTTCATCAATGCCAGACACAGAGCTCAAATGATGACTGTATGAAAACAAAGGTCAAGTTCAGTGTAATAATTTTAAATTATCAGGAGATAATATAATATAAATAGAATTAAATTAGGTACATTTAAATTACATTTTATTTTTACTCTTATTTTTAAATTAAATCACAACCTATTCAATCAAAATAACAGCATCCCTATCATTTTGTTTCATCATAACATTGCCTGCATCCAAACACTTAAAGGAATCAATTGAACTATAAACAGACCAGTAAAATGAATCAAACTCAACAAGACAAGTTATAGCTTAGTGTTTAACAGTCTCTTAATTGTTGACATAATTAAGTGCAGAACCATTAAAGTCACTATTTTGTAAGTTGTGATATAAGAGATAAAAATAAAATACTCTTTTCCTAATTAAATGACTATAAAGTGCCAATTCATTCTTTACTGGAGCAGTTTAATACAAAGAAGCATCCAGCATTCTTTTTAAGCAAGTATGCCCCATTCTTTTTTTCATTTGGCTTTATTACCTCAGATTTGAGCAATTATAAGAATTTAAGAACTAAGAATGCTATGATAAAGTTGATTTATAAAATTTACTTGCAAAAGGAGAAAGGGATCCCTTTTCTAAAGGGATCTTGACTCAAATAATATGTATTCTTGTTAATAATATATTTAATCAGCTGTGGGGAAAAAGCATGGAAAATTGTTGTGAAAGGAAAGTATAGCAGACTCTAAGCAGCCTGTTATAGGACCTAGACTGAAAACTATCAAGTTTATATTACTCAAACTTGTTTATATTACTCAAACTACTTCTTGTTTCCACAAGTCTTTACTATCATCATGGCTTTTAAGCAGACATTGAGAATAAATCAGCACTTTTCTTTCCTCCACAAGGATTAATTGGCAGTAAACAGACAATTTAGCAATAAAGAATTTCTCAAATTCAAAAAATAAATGTTCTGCTTTGGAGAATGGACAGTCCAGAAACAGTTGCCTACCTACGTTTAGTAAAATTGGATCTAACGTAGCTCATGTTATTCAAAAGCTCCCTCCTCATGGAAACCTCGTTGTTATTTACGTGGTTGCACAGGTCCCTTCCCATCTACCATTCTCATTTTCAATCCCTTCATATCAGCGGAAATTATTTTGATTCTTGGCTGGGGATCTCAAGGCTGAGCAAAGAACATCTTTTTATTTAAGATTTACCCCTCAAATTGAGACTATTAAGGGAGATCTATTATCTCCTATGGGCTTAATAAAGTTCTTAGAAATCAAAACCCTTTGCCTTGTCATATGTCTTCCTGAGTTTATGATCTAAGCAGGAATCAATTTCATGAATCTTTTATAGACTCATATAAATTAATATGAAAAATTCAAACAACCTGTAAGAAAAATGGAAATATTGTCCAGGGAAGTTTATTAGAGACAACAAGCTCAAGGCTTTTTTGGAGATCGGTTATATAGTCATGCTCTGCCCACCATATACCAAAATTCTAGTCTCTCATAAGGAAAGCATTTAGCATAAACCATATTATTTTCACACAAAGTTTAGGCACAGAGAGACATTCTTAGAAAATATTCATAGAGCAAAATATTATACAGAATAATTAATGAATGTTACAAGTAACCAACAAAAAACAAATAACGTGGAGTGACATCAGCAGGATGGCAGAACGTTCTTCTCTCACAGAGACGCTGATATCACAGTGGCATAAGGATATAATTTGGGAATATGTTGGTGGTAGGTATGTGCTTCCAGAGATGATTTGCTTTGTCTCCTGTTTGGCATCTCAGCCACGAACAGATCATGACATTTTTAAACAATTCCTGACTGAGGCTTTCTAAAATTTACGTAGTCACTATGAATTTGAACCAAAAATGTAGTTGAGGCCTGGCTAGTCATTACAACATCTCAGGCATTATTTTTGTTTTTGCTTCTCCTGTGCTTAGTGTCAAGAAATGCAAGTCCTCTTGCAGTTTACGGGGTCCACGGGAGTGGAGAATGTTGACTTCTGATTTACCCTTAAACTGAAGATTTAGCCCCTTTGTCTCAGTTTTACTGAGGGAGAATTTCCTACTTAATTCTCTGCTCTCCGTGGCCAAAGGCTGTGTCCTTTGTTTTCTGCGTAAAGCTCAAGTCAGCTTGGCAAATTCTCTCCATTCACAATGAGCTTTAGGATTCAATCTATATTTTATATCTTCTTTGTTTAGATTTTTGAAATACTGATTAATCTACATTAGCTTGCTAGCTCTTTAATACAAAAGTATTATCTTTTGTTGTTGATGTTGATTTGTTTCTTGTGTGTGTTTATGCTTTAAAAAATTTTAATCCAGCGGTTTTAGTTGTTTTCAGCAGGAACATAAATTTATCTGCCTGACTATTCATATTACAGGAATGGTTCCATCCCTGAGACATTTATCCCTGTTCATTACCTGAACATGCATTTATACTTGGCATAAAATATAAATCTATCACTGCTCAGGAGTGTGCATCTTCTCTGATAAAATTCATCTCGTAGACTTTTGAATGTTAAAGCTTGCTTATACTTTTGATCTCTTCTTTTTATCCCTTTCACTTTTTTAAAATTCTACTTAAACATGTTCAAAAGATGGTGTTTTTTTCCCCGAATACTAAATGCATACCTAAGTTTGTGGTCTCTAGATTTCAAAACACCATTTCTAACAACAATAACAAAAAGAAAATGAATGCACCGTTCAATTTATATCTCCAAAGACAAACCACCTAGAATAAAATGAAAACAGATTAAGAATTCAGCGCACTGACTAGCTGAGTAATCTTGGGCAAATTACTTTCATGTTTGAATATTCAGTTTCTTTTCACTAAACTAAAGATGCTCCTCCCTTGCCCCAGCATTCCAATTGTTTCTGCAAGTCTCTGATTGCTTTCTCCATCATTCTATTCTCCTTACTGGTCACCAACATGTCAGGTAAATTGGAGAGCCCAATACTTTGAAAAACACAGTTCAGGAAATATAGGTGCCCATGAGTGAAGGAGGGCTTTCATCAGAAGCGGAAGCAGAACTTTCCCTGCTTCTTGGAATTCCTGTCCTTTCTATAAAACTTTGATGGTCCTCCTGACATTAGGGCCTTTGCACTGTAGTTACCTCTACCACCCACATCCTTCATCTAGATATCAATAGAGCTAATTTTCTCAACTTCTGCTTTCTCCATGCTATTCCCCTTACTGATCATCAAACACACCAGGTACACTGGAGGGCCCAATTCTTTGAAAAAAAATAGTTCAAGACATATAGGTGTCTTTGCAGTTACCTCTACCACCCACATCCTTCCTTTAAATATCAATAGAGCTAATGCTCTCAGCTTCCTTCATTTCCTAGGTAAGTGCTGCCATGACCACTCTAAAACTCCAGCTGTCTCCCACAGAACTTGTAATCTCTTTACCTTCCTGCAATTTTATATTATTTCTGGAAATTACATAATTTTCATATTTATTATGTTTACCACTTATTATTTATTATACCTACATGCTTCTCTCCCTTATGGAATGATAAATCCAAGTGAACAAGATTTTACGGTCCCTGTTGTTTACTATTGTTTTCAAATATGTAGAAATATATCTCTCATATGGTCAGTGCTCAGTGAATTCAAACTATTTCTGACTCATCAGATGTTCAAAATATTAAATTAATTAAATAATATTTAAATAACATGCTCATATTCTGTCAAAGAGAATTAAATTAAGTCATAAAGCAGTAAAATATACAGAGATTTTTTGAGGACTCTTCAAGCGGGGGTGTATGCTGATTTCATTTGATTTTGAAAGAGCTTCATAATTAAAATTCTTACCCCCAGCTTTTACTCATATGATTATCTCAATGTCAACTTAAAATGAACTAAATTTTCACCTTCCAGTCTTGGTTATTAATTTGAATTTTTATCAAAATGACTACTTAATAATTTCTTCAGCATTGAAATCACTTAAATCTTGAACCTCTTATTTCTAACTTAAGAAAAGATTGTAATATAGGTTTTATTAGCCTTCTTTTACTGCTCAGGAGAAGAAATTCAGAAGTTAAATAATTTTCTTTAAGGAATACAACTGTTAAGCAAAACGGTCATGAATAGAATGTAACCTTTCTAAATACAAATATAATATTTTACACTGTAGTTTAATGATTTCTTTTGACATTTTCAAGCACAATTAAATATTGGAATATAAAATATTTAAGGAAGCAGATGTAATTTTAACATAATTTGCTCTCATACATGCTCAAAAACACTCATATCTAATCTTACTTATTATGATTACTCCTTTACCCAAGTATTTTCTACGTAACTAAATTTAATTTACATTTATGTATATTATATTTTATATACATGCAATAATTATCCACAATGTTTTAATTATTTTCCATTTACTTCGTATTTGTGCTCAGATTGTATATTACAATAACAATATATGATGTTTAATGGACATTCTGTAAAATTCTATGTATGAAAGTAAGAGTGTGCCTATGTGACAGTGAGCAGGCAGTTCATGAGTGAGACATAGAACAGTCATGCCTTAGCAGTTGTGAGGAACTGGTCCCAGGACCCTCGTGGATACCAAAATCCAAGGATGCTCAAGTTCCTTATATAAAATGGGTAGTATTTGTATACACCTTACTCACATCCTTCTGTATACTTTAAATCATCTTTAGATAACTTATACCTAATATAATGTACATGCTATGTAAATAGTTGTCATACTGTATTGTTTAGGGAATAATGACCAAAAAAAGAGATAACGATTGTAGACTTTTTGATCCTCGGATTTGGAACCCATAGATACAGAAGGACAACTGTAGGTATCTGCTGATCTTGCTTATGGGAAAATCCTACCCCTTGTATGGTAACCACGCACATTTCCATTAGGGAAAAAACTCTCACTTGCATTTAACCTATTTCTGATGGAACTCTTAATCAGTGAGAGGTAAGAGATTTTAATTTAAGCTAGACTAATATTTCTTTTGGGAATTGAATCCATAATAAAATATTCTAGGGTCAAAAGGAAATTTGTACTGAGGATTTTTTGTTTGTTTGTGTGCGTGTTTTCTGCGATCAACTCAAAAATGACAAACTATAAGTTTCTACCCGACATCACTGGAATTACCCTGTTTCATGCCCTTGTCTGCCTTTCCTTCAATTCTATGAATTATAGCGTATCCAGTCAATACTTTTATTTTGTTTAAGCTTCCTAAATTAGTGCATATTGCAATGGACTCTGATAAATGAATGTCTATATTTACATTTATTTTTTCTTATAAAATTAATTTTCCTATAATCTTCATATACTTGAAAATTAGAGAATTATTTTATTCTTAATGTGGCTCCAAATATAAAATACTCAATTAGTTCTCTTTTTTTGCTGGGAGAGATTTGCTCTGAGCTAACATCTAGTGCCAATCTTACTCTCTCTCTTTTTTTTTTTCTCACCAAAGCCCCAGTACACAGTTGTATATTCTAGTGTAAGTCCTTTTGGTTCTTCTGAGTGAGCTGCTCCCATAGCATGGCTACTGACAGATAAATGGTGTGATTCCACACCCAGGAACTGAATCCAGGCCGCCGAAGTGGAACACTTAGAATTTTAACCACTAGGCCATCCTTTAAGAACTTCTTAAAGGCTCTTTTTAATTCTAGATGAAATAGGAAACATTCTTGTGGCTCTGACCTGGCTTTAAAGTGTTTTAAAATGGCTAAATGTGATCTTTTTTGTTGTTGCTGTTGTTGTATGCTGAATGAATAGAATCATGATTAGTCTAAATTCATGAATTTCAGTCCCTACCGCAGGATGAGGTCTGTTTTAGGCTATACTTCTAGAGGAACGTACAGGAATATCAATGGCTTACAGAAAGGGCAGGAATGCCAAGAACAGGGAAAGTTCTCCTTCCACTTCTGATGACTAGTGTCTTTAGCTCTTAGAGATCTCTTGGATGTCTGTACATCTTGCACGCATCTTTGCAAAGAATTTGACCCTCTGGTCTAAAACATGTTAGGAAAAAAAGAGAGAGAGATAAAGAAAGAACAAACAAACAAAAAAAGAAATAAAACACAATTGGAAGGAAGGAAGGAAAGAAAGAAGGAAGGAAGGATGAAAAAGTTAGGAAGGATGAATGGAAGGAAGGAAGGCAAGAAGGAAGGAAGGAAAGGAGAAAAACATAAAAAGAAAGAACATGTTTCTGCTTGATAAAAACCCCATGTCAATCTTTCACAAGCCTTGGTTACAAAAAAGAACACACAAATACAAAGATTTCACTTGACTTTCCTGGTTATAAGTGAAGAAATTCTCCGAGGGCAACAAACTGAGTTTGCTTTGATAGGATTGATTTTTAAAAGAAGCAGAGCTGCCAGGCAAAGAGCAGTCACCAGTTCACAGCAAATCACAATGCATCCGCCAGAAAGTGTGTAGTGTTAACCTCTCACATCATCAGCTACTGGCACACAAATGAAAGTTTCCTCTCCCCGAAGTCATGTCTCACAAAGAAAGCTTCATTCTGGCAGAGTTCCCTAAGAAATTGCACAGTCTTTGGATTCTTCTCTTTAGACAGAATTGGCTATGTGCTACATTCTTTTTGTTTTTTTCATAATGTGCTTTTGTATGTTATATCAAAATCTTCAGACTGCCCAAAAAAAAAAGAAAGAAAGAAGGGGGAACTGAAGAGATTAAAACATATTGGAAAAAAATGTCATTGGTAGCACAGCCATCGAGCTGAATAGAAGTTTACCATTAGAAATACTGCATGTGTTTTAGTAATTACATAGATTAATAATACAATAAAAACTATATATTTGAAAAAAGGTTAACATTTTTGATACATTCCTTTGCAGTATGGATGATATGTTTTCCTGACATAAATGGAAATTGTTGAAACCCAAATTCACATCTGAATAATTTCTGAAATTCTCCCTGAGGACAAAGAGAGTGACCATGTTTATGATTTGAGTTTATGTATGTTGGAGTTACAACATGGGAAACATATGTTGGTTATACCTCTGACACTGTCATTTCCATCAGAAAATTTAACATCTTTCAAAAGGAAGATTCGGTTACCATGTTGGAAAGACAAGCACGGGGTAAAATAGTTCTTAACATTAGTATTGTCTAGTTTGTAGCCTTTCACTGGCGAAGGAAAAATATAACCCTTTTTAAATTCTAATATTTCCTCTGGTAGAACCATTTGCTCACTACTCAAGTTAGAAATCCAGTATTGCTCTTAACGATTTCTATTTCTCTGCTAAATGTAATCAGTTAGGCACCAAATTCCCTTCATTCTACAATTGTAAAGAGTCTAGTATCCAATATTTTTCCATTTCCATCTGTGGCTCTGTAAATCAATCCATTAAATTCTAATAGTTTGCCAATAATTAATTAATTATTAATTAATTACCTATATCAAGTCCCAACCATCATATCTCAATTTTGTACATACATATCAGAGTAGTTTTCTTAAACCTTGATTTACTGTACTTCTCTTCAGCTCAAGAAGCATCATGCTTTGATTTACTCCAATATTGCTCTTCGAAATGGCCATGCCAATTGCAATTCCCAGTGAGAGCATATGAGAGTAAATATGTATGTCATACTTCAAAGAAATTAACGCCAAATAATCATACCTCAGGGTGATTCTTTTTAACTAAGTAGTGAAAATAGTAAGTGATTGATTTATATTTTATTTACTTGAATACTGAGTATCTTAAATATCTTTTAAAAATGTATTTACTTGACTTTAGATTATTTCTTCTGTAAAGTGTCTTTGCATAGGCATGCCTATCTTTTTATTTGATTATGTCTTTCTCATATGGATGTGTAGGAATTCTTGATATTTTCTAGGCATTAAAACAATTTTCTATGTCTTAGAAATAACATCTTTCGCTATATCTTTGAGTATTATCTTATGCAGAGAGTTTTTTTTCTTCAGGAATTCCTAATTTTGCTAAGTTGATATTATCAGTTTTCACATTACACACAATTTTCTGTTTGGACTATGAATTCTGAGTGTTTTTTCATCTTGAGGCAAAAGATATTGCCCTATATTTTGACACTATAATGTTTTGCTGCTCATATCTATCTCTTTGATTTTGAAGTTTATTTTGAATTTGCTTTTGCATATGGTTTGAAATAGAAAATAATTTCATGTTTTCACCATATGTGCTTCTGTGTTCCAACAACATTTCTTGTATAGTCCTGCATTTCCCCATTAATATGAAATGCCAACTCTATTATATACCAACTTTCCAAATACGCATAGCTATGTTTGATAAGCCATTCAACCTTTTCCTATATTCTGTTGGCTTATTCCTACAATATTTTTCTGTCTTAGTTATTATTTATCTGTAGTATATCTTGGCATCTTGTAGAACCAGGTAGGATTTCTTATTCTGCTTCTTTTTAATAGCTACTTTTGTCTATTCTTACACTATAAAGTTTTTTATGAGCTTTTGACTACTTTCATGAGTAATCCTTTTGGGGTTTTGGTGGGAATTGGATTCAACATGTAAGTTAATTTGAAGAGTATTCATACTTTTCTTGTTCATAGGTAAGCTATATCACCATTTATTTAGGTCTTCTTTTATTTTTTTGAATAATGTTTTAGCATAATAATTAAGGTCTTCCACACTTTCTTAGATATCTTTCGCTATCTATATATCTTATGTACTTTTAATTTACTTCTGTGTATTTTTTCAATTAAAATTTCTAAGTTGGTTTCTCCAAAAACAAAGTCAAGAACAAGCAAACAGACAAAAAGACAAAAAATAACTTGAGGAATTTTGTTAGATACCCTTCCTGTTTTAATACTGATATTGATTAAAGCATTTATCTAGCAAAACTTGCTCATGTACTTATTTTTCAAAAATTTCCTGAAAAATTACTAATATTTTCTCTGTAGACAAATAAATTATCTGTGAAAAATCACCGTTGATTCTTCTCTTATTTATTTGTTTGAATCTAAGAATTGCATTTAATTTAAATCTTTGTAGGTTACAGCTATTAGGTTAACATAAGTCTGTGATAATTCATTTTAAACGTTTTTATGCCCTTGATTAAAAATGACCACATTTGGTATTTCCTTAAGCTGAAAAATAAAGTTGAGCAAAATCTTAGCAAAAACAAATTGGATTGTCACAACTGACTGAGGCCAAACCTGATTCATTCTCTTGAACTTGAAATATTAATGCTAACATAATTGGAAATCTGACAGAAGAGAATAGTACATTTCAGCCAGACCTCTCTCATTGTCTGCTGCAGAGGACTCAAGATTGCTTTGCTCACTAATATCTGAATGTACAAGTCTTAACGTGCTTTTACATCAATAGCTCTTCCTGGACGGAGGTGTATTACTGGTCTCCTCATTGATTCAAGGTGCAGGGCTAATTTTCACTCTCTCTCTAGACACTATCTTTCCTTAGACAGGGAAGCATCTTCTTTCCTGATGAAATCACCAGCAAATGGAAAGAAAATTCTATCCTGAATTCATGTGTGGGGCATGTAGTTCTTACCAGTGCTTTCCAGTAGACTTGCAATAATGGAAATATTCTGTAATTCTGCACTATCCAATGGAGTACCCATCAGCCACATGTAGGGATGTGATACTTGAAATGTGGCTATTGCTGAGAAGGTTAATTTTAGTTTAAGACTATTAGTTTCAAGTAATGCATTTGGTTCTGGGTCTCCAAATGTGTGTAGGCATTTGGTTATGATCTCTTCCTAGTCATGGAGTCTTGAACACCAGGGGCCTAGATCTAAGGCTAAATCCTGACAGGCCTATTTTCCTGGAAAGTTTTAGCAATTTTCAAAAACAAGAATTTACCTTGATCTCTAAGATATAAAGGAGCCCTGTCATCTAGTGACCTGAAATCCAAGTTAAATGCAGTGAATAAAGAAGTTTCCCATTCCAGCATGGAAAACTGAGTGAAAAATTAGATGTAAATATTATTGTAACTGACAAAATTGTGTTCATGAGTGTTAGCATATGAGTGAATTGTAGCATGGGGGAAAGGATCATGGCAATATAATGGTTATTGATTAAAATGCTTTTTTTCCTTTGTTAATGCATTTCTAATAGGATACTTTACCTTCCCCTTTCTACATTAACACTTAGTAGATGCGAACACTGTAACCTGTTGTGATAATATTAAGCAATGCTTCTAAATTCAAAATATGACTTTAAGCCATTTTTGAGGGTATGAAGTAATCTGCTCAAAAACAGCTCACAAAGCTATATCCAAGTAATTACATTTTTATAATTGTATTATTTATCCAGAGAAAAGGTCAAGAAAACTGAAATCCATTACTGGTACAAGAAAAGAATATATAAGTTAAATGCTTTTTTCAAAGTTACAAGTTTACAAACGTCCTCATTATTTAATAAGAACTAAAAATGCATTCATTTAGTTTAACAACAATATTGTCTTTTTCTCCTAATACAAATGAAACCCATATGTCTTAATGGTTCTTTTTATTTTATTGCTTAAATGATTTTAGCATTGTCATTTCATTAAGCATATACAAGGAACAGTAGAAAACATTAAGATAGCGTTCAATGACTTATTACAATGCAAATGCTGTTGTAACTCAGGTTAAGACACAGAACAGCGTGAGCACCTCAGACATCTATAATTTCTCCTTCTTTGTCTGCCAAGTAACCAAAATTTTAACTTTGGTAATGAAGGTGTTGCTTTGCTTTAAGGTTTTGCCACCTAAAATGCATTCATTATCATAACTTCTACATTTTTTAAACTTTGAATTTAATTGATTATTTGTACTTTTCTCTTTAATGAAATGTATGTGCATGAGATTATTTCTTTTATTTTTTTGTAGCTGTGTTTTAATCATTATTGCTCAATAGTAGGAGAATTTCACAATTTATTCTAAGTTAATGATAATTTGGGTGATTTCCACTTTGAACAAATAACAAATGTCCCTTCTATGAACATAGCTGTATATGTCTCTGGGTGCACATGTCCACATGCCTGTTTCTGTAGGGTACACATGCATGAGCCACGTTGATCTGATAGACAATATGGGTATCTTCATTGCTAATAGATAATCTCAGACTATTCAATACGATCATTTCCAATGGACACTCCTCTCTGAAAGCATTGTGGTTACCATTGCTTTATAGCTTTGTCAACACATGCATCAATCTTTTTAATTTTAACCATTGTGACAAATGTTTAGCAGTGTCCCATTGTGCTTTTAATTTGGATTTTTTGTTGATTAATAGTGAAATTTAGTACTTCTTTTCAGCCATTTTGGTATATATGTTGTGAAGAGCTTCTTCACACTTCTTGCTCATACTTCTAGTTCTGTTTTTCATCTTTTCCTCATGATTTGTAGATGTTACTATATTCTGGTAATAAGCTTTTTGTCAGTTTTATATTTTGCAAATATAATCTCCCACATTATGACTTAGCTTTCTTTATCTTAGTGGTATCCAATTTTACTGCAATATAATTTATTAATCTTTCTTTTAACAATTTATCCTTTTTATGTCCTGGTTAACTAGTCTTTTCATAGCTAAGGTCATGAAGGTGTTTTTTTAAATATTATATTCTAGGCACTTTATTGCTTTCTTTTCACATTTAAATCTACAGTCCTCTTGACACTGATTTTTGTGTATCCTGTGATATATAGGCCACATTTCTTTTGTTTACTTGTGTGAATATCAAATTGACTTAGCTACCATTTTGAAAGAAAATCCTTTCCTCCATTGCTCTGCAAGGATGTCTTTACAATATGTCTTATGATAGTGTGGGTGGGTTTCTGTTTTGGGATCCCCAACTTACTCATTTGGCCTGTTTATCTAGTCTTGCACAAATACCATAACCTCTTAATTAAACGCAGTTTTGTAATATCATTTATGATATTGCAATACCTCTCATTTTGTTCTATTTCTCCAAGACTGACTTTAGATATACTTAGAACTTTGCATGCCTACATAATTTTTAAAATCAGCATGTCAAGTTACAAGGGAAAAAACTATTGATACTGACAAATGCTGTGGTTATCATTTCCAAGGTGAATAGATGTCTGGAGCAAAGGTACCAATTTGTGGAGAATTAGCAGCATTAAAATATTGATTTGTTTAATTTATGAACATCACCTATCACTTCATTGATTGAGATCTATTAAAATATAAATAGTAATATTTCCTATTTTTATCCATAGAACTATTGTCCTGCATTTATTACACTTATTCCTAAGAGATTGAGAATATCTTTTTCTTTATTGTTATTTTATTAGTACCTGAAAGTGGTGCATAGAAATGGAATTGATTTTATATCTGACATTGCATTCAGAAACCATGCTAAATTTAGTTATTTATTCTTATGTATAGTCTACATACTTTTGATATTTTTCGTGACTACAAACATCATCTGTGAATAAAGTTTTGTTTTTCTTTTCTAATCCTTATAGATTTTATTTTATTGACTTGCTTTATTTCATGGCCTAGGACTTCTAATACAATTTAGAATAGAAAAGATGACAGTAGAAATACTTCTATCTATTCAATCTTAAAATTATATCATCTATAATATTACTCACTATGCTACTATACTTTAGAAATGTCTTGGCTTATTGAGCTGATCATGTTCTTAGGGAAGAGCTTTTAATCAAGAACATATACAGAAATAATATAACCAACTTTATTTATTGAAATGATCATACAATTTTCTCCTTTGTTCCGCCAATGTGACAAATTATTCTAGTTGATTTTAATACATTAAATCCACCCTGAATTAAAATAAGCCCATAATGGTAAATAAACATTTTATATATACTCTTTACTCTTCATTAGATAACTTATCTTCCAATTAGTTATCTCTCAAAAGTTATTTTTTTGACTAATAATACCTATCGCATAAAATATAGTCTTATATCAAATACTATGCACATTTAATTTTATTTTCATTAATTTTCTTTACAATAATGTAAGTTCTATGATCAAATGAACTTCCAGAATTTTAGACTAATGTTATCCCTACCGTTACTTTCTATAATGCTAAGACATGAACATCTCTCTAAGCATCATTTTCCTCACCTGCAGTATTAGCAAATCCCAATTCAAGCCTGTAAGGGTACTGTGGAGATTATTTGCAATAATGGATACCTTAGAAGTATTAATGAATATTTTATGAGACCCAAAAAATGGAAGTTTATTTTAAACCATTTTACAATAAACACTTGGCATAAAAATATAATATAAAATCACATTTATAAATACTATTGCATTTCTTGTAGAGAGAGCTAGCATAAAGTGACAGATACAGACACATAATTTCACACACATAACCAAGAAATCCAAGAGTGAATTCATCTGTAAGTCAAGGTCCAAATAAAATCCCACTAATTCTCACCAATTCAACATCTGTAGAAAACTAAAGGTCTCAGATAGGTCTCTAAATTTTACTAGGATTTATATATTAAATGTCAACTCTGCCTCTGGATTCCTGTGTCATTTATGCTATATTGTTTGGCCGCTTTTACACACAAATGAAACTACAAACACATGCACACAACACCTAAGCACTTCATACACTCTCACTCTCTCAGTAAGGGCCCTGGATTTTTAAAGTTACAAATGTTCATCTCCAAGTTTGTGTGAAGTTAGAAAAGTGTCAGGAAAAATACTCAGAGGAATAGGAAGACATGCTGTTGGTGTTTTATCTGAGTGGTTAGATCATAATAATTTTATGAAGTCTTTTTTCACTTGTCTGCATTGTTTTTAATTGTTGAGAATCACGTTTTTTCATATAAGTAACTCAAAAGCAATAGTACAATCCTTACCAAAACGGGAAAAAGAAAAAGAAAACATTTGCAATTAAGGAGTAAGATACCTAACCTAACATTTTCTTCATGGATAATCCTGCTAATGTTTATTCACCATCTACTTGAATTTACTTCTTTACTGAAAAAAATATGTTTTACTCAAATAGAACATTGAGAATTTTATGTGTACCATACAGTAGTATGAATATTGTTTTAGGGCAAAGTCAATTGGTATTTTATTTCTTACAAAATACTTGTTTCTTTAAGTACATGTGTTTCCATTTTTTGAGGTATTAAAAAATCAGCAGAAAAATATCATAAAAATTTTATTATATGGGGCTGGCCCTTTCGTGTAGAGGTTAAGTTTGGTGCATTCTGCTTTATCTAACTGGGTTAGTGGGTTCAGATCCCGGGCACAGACCTACACCACTTGTCAGCCATGTTGTGACAGTGACCCACATACAAAATAGAGGAAGATTGACACAGATGTGAGCTCAGGGAGAATCTTCCTCAGCAAAAAAATATATATATATATATGTATATTATATATACATATATATATGTACACACACATGTATATTACATCTCTTCATCAATCTTCAGTGTTGGCATGAATTTGAAATCTTTTCATAGAAACCAAATATTAGTAGCAATAATATTAAAAACCAGTTATCTGAATAATATTGTTAACCAGAGCACAATAGGGTTTTTATAGTTATTGGCATGAATTCTCTCCTAATGAGCCTTGTCAGAGGGAGACAGGGAGATAAAGACAGAGAAAGAGAGATCTACATAATAAAGTACCTTGAGGGTTGTTTTTAAAAATGTCTTTTTAAAAACTCAAGTTTCATGGAACTTTGAATAAAACATATTAATAATAACTGCTGTTTGTTTACTATTTAAACACTAACTTATATTATCTCATTTAATGTTCTCAAAACATCCATGGATTTAGTACTATTATCCCTATAAAATGTTTTGTGGTTAGGTAAATTGTTCAAAATCATTCAGCTACCGTGTGGCAGATCTGTTACATGAACCTGTGTCAGATAATGACAAATTGAAGTTGTGGAAAGACTATATAACTTGCATTGGCGACTGCTTATTGTTGTTTTTTATATTAACTCTTCTGCGCCAGGAGTTTGAAATTCTCCAACCCAGCTGGAATTTGGTTTCACTACTTCCCAAAGTAGCCATCTTCCACATGGGTCTAATTTGTCTCTTTATTGTTGTGCCTCAGCTAGGGTCACTCCTGTTTCGTATTCCTGTTCATCTGTGGCCTGAATGTGATCTTCAAGCCTTTAATCCAAATGTTCTTTCAAACTTCAGTTCACACCCAACATTCTTGACTTAGTTTTCTATAACTACTTTGGCTCTCATAAATATTCTTCCTGTTTAAATTCCTGGGATTAATTGATAAGTACCAAGTATCTTTGCTAGAAATATAGGACACAGCACGTGTTACTATGTGACAATAAATTATGTACTATATTATCATGAAGTATTTGTTATAGTTTTCACCCCACAACCAAGTAATATGTAACAGTTTCTTAGAATTTCACTTTGATCTAGAAAGTGCTGAGCATACTCCTATTTAACAATAAATTCTTCCTGCTTTTCATTTTTACCTAAAATATAAATAAGCAGTAACAAAAAATTCTTTTCATTTTCATGATTATAAAATTTAATTTGAACTTTATTATGAGAGAAAAGGAAATTATCTTCAAGTACGTATGTACAAAAAAATCTAATAACCATTTTATGGATTTCAAAAACTAGCAATGCATTAGGATTCTTCCTGAGAAAAGAAAGCCGGGGAACTAAGCCTGTATTTTACTGATTTCTAGAAATAATAAAATTTAGTAAAATCATGCTCTTAGTTTTTTGCTTTCTTCTTTTTGGTGAGGAAAATTGGCCCTGATTTAACATCTTCAGTCTTCCCCTACCTTGCATGTGGGATGCCACGACAGCATGGCTTGATAAGCAATGTGTAGGCCCGTGCCCAGGATCTGAACCCATGAACCCTGGGCCACTAAAGCAGTGCACAACTTCACCACTATGCCACTGGGCTAACCCCCTTACTATTTTTTAAAAAAACTAATTCAAAGTTTTTAAAAAATTCTATCTGGGTTTTAATTGTCTATACTATGTTTTGGGGATTATCTCAGGTTTTTTTCAGAGAAACCGGGAAACGCAAGTCAGTGAACAGAGTGAAATGAGAAGCAGTGCAGAGTCTCCAGTCAAAGTGCATGAGTTCAAGTACTGATTCCACCCCCCGCTTGCTGAGTGTCTATTGGGAGTTCATCAATCCCCCTCAGGGGGCTTCCTCCTCAGGAAAAGGATGGTAACAATACCTGCCTTTTAGTTTTCCTGTGAAGATTTTAAAAAATGATGTGTAAACTAAAACGGTGTCTCATATTAATAAACATCACATGTATTTTCTGTTATTTTTAACATTCTTAGAAATCATTAGATTCTGAGTGATGATAGATACATTTCTAAGAGTTATCTCTTGTTGCACAATAATGTGGAATATTTTTGCAACACAACCCACCATCTCTAATATTCAATGAAATGTAATAAATATCGAAGCAGAAAAATTTCCAATGACAAAGAGAAATTTTTTTAAAAAATAGCATTTGTCGAAAACTCAGAATTAAAATAACTGTATTCTGTGTATATTTTCTTGTTCACAGTTGCTTAACATTAGTGAATTTTGCATGTAATATTTCATTAGCAAAATTTAATTTTAGTGTACTAAGTCTGAAATTCAACAAAATGACAAGGAAACAATCAGAGAAATAAGGGTCTCTTAGATAAATGGAAGAGAGGAAAATATTTCTATTACAGGCATGTTTTGTTTGTCTGGAGAACAATACCATTATCATAAATGGAATGGTCTGCCATTCCTTGTTGCCTTGCTGTCTGTATCAGTGACCTTTGGGGCTCAAATAGAGAACAGGATAGGCACTCCATGGTGAGTTTTAGAAGACAAATGTTAAGATAAAAACTCAAGCACTGGACATGAAAGGTTAAAGGTAGGAGAGAAGGGAGGGTTTTTTTTCAAGAATCAGGTGGTTCCCATGGGATTTTGACACTTTCCTTTAAAGTTAAGAATGTATTTAGAGCAACGACCTGACCTAAGGATGAATTGAGACAAATGGGCTGGTTAATCTGTAGCTAGCATATGTATTGGCAGTTTTAAAAGTATGTGTGCAGTGGAGTCTTGAGAAAGCTGACAGCTTCAAGCACTAGAAAGTGAAAAAGCATGTCCCTTGCTTCTACATGCCTTCCCAAGGATGCCATAAAAAGTAAAACTGTGAACAAGATTTGGATGTTTAAAGACTGATATCACCAAGATTATCACTAACTTAATATTAATAGATAATATTTTGCCTTACTCTGACTCTAAATTGTTTCTATTAATCCTCATGACAATCCTAAGGAGTAGTTTCCTTCATCAGATCCATTTCCAAATGAGGAAACAGAGGTACAGATTTATCTTCCAAAGGAGATTCAGGTATTAAGTAGCATGGTGTGTATTATATTCATGGATTATGTTTAAATTGATGTTCGATATACATAGTTCGGATCCCAGGTGTGGACATACGCACCCCTTATTAAGCTATGCTGTGGCAGGCATCACACATATAAAGTAGTGGAAGATGGACATGGATGTTAGCTCAGGGCCAGTCTTCCTCAACACAAAAGAGGAGGATTGGTGCCAGATGTTAGCTCAGGGCTAATCTTCCTCAAAAAAACATGTCCTCAAAGACAATACACACTCTTTATAATGTCAGCTAGATTCCTCAGGTACTTGTGCTCAAGGGGACCCTGTGGACCTTTAAAGTTCTCTTTCTGTGCTGCTCTATCCTTGATGGCACTTTGTCCTGAGAACGCTACCCTCTTTGTTATCCCTGGACCCTCAATTCAGTTTCTTCAATGCAAGGCCTTGCTTGGTGCCCCTTACCTCTGCCACATCCTGTAAACTCTCTCAGGGCTGTAAGCTGATGTAATCTTAGTGCTCATTTCATTTGTTTCCCATCTCTCAAGAAACACAGTCCTTGATCTGGAGGGTCTTTAAAATTGATTTTTTCAAGAATTTGTCCAGGAAGTTATGTAATGCCCCTATTACTCCATCTTGTTAGAAGTAAAGATCTAGTTTTTAAAGTGTAATGAAAACATTTAGTTCGGGGCTGGCCCAGCGGTGCAGCGGTTAGTCCGTACCTTCCTCTTCTAGGCGGCCTGGAGTTCGCAGGTTCAGATCTGGGGTGTGGACATGGCACCGCTTGGCAAGCCATGCTGTGGCAGGAGTCCCACATATAAAGTGGAGGAAGATGGGCACAGATGTTAGCCCATGGCCAGTCTTCCTCAACAAAAAGAGTAGGATTGGCAGCAGTTAGCTCAGGCCTAATCTTCCTCAAAAAAAAAAAATTTATTTCACAGCTTTAGTGTTTTGTGATTCAGTTTTTGTATGGTTCTTTTTATATTATGCTTTTCCTTGAAAATTCTAATGCTTATGCCTAGAAATATATGTTAATATGTTAAATTTGAGAGTTTGCTGGAATAAAGAAAGTTTGTAGTAGTTTGGCTCTAATGACATGTATTTCCTACTCAGTGGTTAAATATGCCTCATATAAGCTCTTTAAAAGTAAAGTGGTTTTTAATTACATTAGTGGGAATGATGGAGTAAGGCCCTAGGGAAATCCTCTCTTCCATAAAAGCAATGAGAGCAATGGCAAAATTGTTAGTATTTTCAGAACTTTAAAAAGTAACAAAAGTGTTGCGGCATTTTATAATACTAATTTTATGATGATAATATAAAGATAAGGTCAATATATGAAGAAGATATAGAAATTATAATAATATGTACACCTAATAGAAGAACTCAAAATACATGAAGCAATGTCTTGGGATTAGCAGCCTCAGGAAAAAAGAATACACAAAGCAAAAACTGACAGAATTGAAGGGGGAAATCAACAAATCAACATTAACAGTTGGAGATTTTAAGGTCCCCTCTTCCAAGAATGATAGAACAACTAGAAAGAAGATCAGCAAGAACTGGGTAGGTAAACAACACCATAGACTTCAGTGATATCTAAAGATATCTCTACATTTCACCCAACAAAAGCAGAACACACATTCTTCGCAAGTTTTCATAAAATCTTCTCCAGGAAAGACTATGTGTTAGGTCACAAAGCAAGCCTTACTCTCTGTGAAGGACTGCGCATGTAGAGAGTACGTTCTCTGAGACATGAAATGAAATTAGAAATTAATAACAGAAGGAAGTTTGGGAAACCCACAAATATGTGGACGTTAAACAATATAAGCCTAAATAATCAAGATCAAAGAAGAGATCAACATGCAGATTTGAAAATACTTCAAGATGAATGCAGATGAAAACATACACTAAAATTCAAGGAATGTAGTGAAAGTACTGCTTGTAGGGAACTTTATAGCTTTAAATTCCTGTATTAAAAAATAAGATCTCAAATCAACAACTTACCCTTCCATTTTAAGAAACTAGAAAAAGAAACAACAAAAACAACAACAAAAAAGACTAAGCCCAAGCAGAAGAAAGTAAAGAATAAAATTTAGAGGCAACACAAAGTTAGAAAATACAAAATAGAGAAATTAATGAAACAAAAAGTTGGTTCTTTAAAATATCAATGATATTGACAAACTTTTAACTAGACTGACCCAGAAAATAGAGAAGACCCAAGTTACTGAAACTAAAAAGAAAGAGGGGACTTTAACTAATATTCCAGAAATAAAAAGTATGAGAAGGACACTATAAACATGTGTGCGCCAAGATAACTTAGATTAAATGAACAAATTCCTAGAAAAAAACTACCAAACTGACTTAAGAAGAAAATTAGAATAGACTTATAACAACAAAGGAGAATAAACTATTAATCATAAAACTTCTCATAAAGAATAAACAAACCAGGCCCGGATAGCTTCACTGTGGAATTTTACCAAATTAAATTAAGCAGAATTCACATCAATCTTTTACAATCTCTTCTAAAAAATAGAGGAAAAGAGAAGAATTCTATGAGGCCAGTATTACAAAAACTAGACAAAGACACACACAAAAGAACTACAGATTGCTATCCTTTATTAATATAGATGCAAAAATCCTCAACAAAATACTAGTTAAAATGAATATATTAACGTAAAAAGATTATATGCCACGGCCAAGTGGTATTAGGAATATAAAAATTGGTTCAACATACACAAAGCAATCGAGGTAATACATCATACTAATAAAATAAAAGACACAAGCCACATGGTTTCTCAATAGATGTAGCAAAAACACTTGACAAGATCCAATACCTTTTCACATTTACATTCAACAAATAGGAATAGAAGGAAATTTCTTCAGTTTGATAAAGGGCATCCACCAAAATTCCACAGTAATAAATGGTGAAAGAATGAAAACTTTCCCCTAAGATCAGGAAAAAGTCACGGATGTCACTTTACTCACTGTTGCCAACATTGTACTGGAGGTGCAAACCAGGACAGTTAAGCACGAAGAGAAATAAAAGGAATCCAGATTGGATAGGAAGAAGTAAAACAATCTCTATTTATATATGACATGATTTTGTACATAGAAAATACCCCCAAATTAACGAAAGACTATCAGGGTTAATAAAGGAATTCATCAAAATACCAGGACACAAGATCGGCATAAAAAATTAATTTTATTCTATACACTATTGTATTAATTGTACTCCATATAGTATAATATGAATATGAAGAAATATTGTAAAAAGTGTACCAAAATAAATTCAAATCTTATACATGGAAAACTACAGAACATTGTTGACAGAAATTAGAACAGATATGAACAAATTGAAAGATATCCCAAATTTGTGATTCAGAAGACTTAGTATTACTAACATTGTCAAGACAATTAGGTTGTCAAGACAACAGAATAGGAAACAATAGTTTTTTCAATAAATGATGCTTGGCCATTTGTATGTCTTCTTTGGAGAAATGTCTATTCAATTCCTTTGCCCATTTTCTAATTGTTAGGTTTATTTATTTATTTATTTTTCCTACTGAATTGAGGAGTTCCTTATATATTTTGAATATTAACTCTTTGTTGTATATAGAATTTGTAAATATTTTCTCCTATTTTGTAGGTTGCCTTTTCACTGTTGATTATTTCCTTTACTGTGTAGAGGTTTTGTAGTGTGATATAGTCCCACTTGTCTATTTTAACTGTTCTTACCATAATAAAAGTAAATAAAAAAATAAAAGTCAAAGGTACTGTTATAACTAAACATTCACATGTAAAATAAAGAAGTAAAATTCCTTCCTTACACCTCAACACGAAATAGCTCAAAGTAGGTCATCAGCGTAAGTATAAGAACTAAGTCTATAAAAAACTCTTAGAAAACGTATAGGAAAAAACCTTTGCTACTTTGGGTTAAGTAAACCTGTCTTTAACACAACAACAAAATCACAAGCTACAACAACAAAATCACAAGCTACAACAGCAAAAAAGATATATCAAACAACATCAAAGTTAAAAAGTTTTGTGCTTCCAAAGACCATGAAGAAAGTGAAAATACAATCCAAAGAATGGAAAAAACATTGCGAATCATGTTGCTGAAAAGGGATTATACACAGAGTTTAAACAGAATGCTTGTAATTCAATGACAAAAAGAGTATTTAATTTTTTAAAATATGCAAAGCACTTGAACACAAATTTTCCCAGAGAAGCGATACAGATGGCCAATAAGCAATTGAAAACATGCTCAGTATCATTAGTCATTAGGGAAATGGAAATCAAAACCATAGTGAGATACCATTTCATCCCCACTAGGATGGCTCTAATAAAAAAGATGAAAAATAAGCTGTGCTGGCAAGGGTGTGTAGAAATAGGAACCCTCATAACTTGCTGGTGGGCATGTACAATTGTATAGCTTCTTTGGAAAACTCTTTCTGTTCTTCAAGAACATAGAATTACTATATAACCCAACAATTCCAATCCTAGATATACAAGAGAATTGAAAACACATGTTGACCCCCACACAAAACTTGTGCATGAATATTCCATAGCAGCAGAATTCACAAAATGAAAGCAGAAGTCACAAAATAAAAAAGCGGCAACTATCCTAATGCCCATTAAATGATGAAATGATAAACAATGTGTTATATCCATACAATGGAATATTGTTTAGCCATAAAAAGGAACGAAGTGCAGAACCATGCTACAATATAGATGGAACTCATCGTACTTAGATTTTATTGAGCTTCTTGGATGTGTAACCCAATGTATTTTTTAATCAAATTTGGACATTTTTGACAAATATTTCTTCAAATATTTTCCTGTCCCTTTCTCTCTGCTCTCTCCCACTATGGGTTTGTTCACACACCTGATGATGGGTGATGTCCCACAGGTCTATGAGGCTCATTTTATTTTTCTTAACTTTTTTTTCTTCTGACTTGTTTTCAAGTTCTTTCTTTTGCCTGCTTAAATCTGAAATTGACCCCTCTGTTTAATTATCCTTTTTGCTTATTGTACTTTTTACTACCAAAATTTCTATCTGGTTCTTTTTAATGATTTATGTATCTTTATCGATATTCTTTTTGGTGAGATATCACATAATTTTTTTTTCAGCTGTTTATTTTTTGTCAGTCTTATTTCCATTTTCTGTTTATAATTTTTTACGGAAACTGGAGGTTTTAAATAATATGATGTGGCAACTCTGTAAATTAGATTCTTTTCCCTGCCCAGGTTTGTTGCCCCCTGCCCTAATGTTTGTTGTTATTGTTGATTTTGTTGTTGTTGTGCTTTATGTACTGACTTTCATTAACTAATGCTACAACGTTTATATTCTTGATCATGTGTGGACGCTAAAGTCTGTGCTATCTTACCTTAGTGGTCAGCTGATAAGTGGACAGAGATTTCCTTAAGTGCCTGGAACTAATTTGTCTCCTAGTCTTTGCCAAGGGGCTCTGTGTGCACGCAGTGGTCTGCCTTCAACACTCAGCCAGGTACGTGTCAATTCTTGCCTCGTCTTCACTTTCTGCTTGTACAGAGGCTCAAGGTCAGTCAGAGGTGAGAGCTTTGGACCTTCTCTGGACACTTCTGAGCATGCTCACAACCTGGAGTGTGTGCACAGCACTATATTTGTGCACGGTCTTCTGGATTCCCAAGAACATGTCAGAAGTTTTCAAAACTCTCTATAGGCATCCCATTTCCCATCTTTTCCTTTCAAGGTTTTTGGTTAGCTTGTTGTTTGCCTCAATCACAAGCTCTGGCAGTTATGATATTCAACAATTGCCACCAACTGTTTTTCACAAATTATGCCGAGGAAAAGGCTGTTTTTCCTGTGTGATCTCTGAGTCAGGCTAAATTTTAAAATGCCTTATCAGTGAATATTTCGTGGACATTCTAGATATGTCCAATAATGACAACAGTCTTGTAATGGGGCTTTGGGAGAAACTCAACATCATTCAGACGCCTGCTGGTTTCCACTGTCATTGTAGAACGCTACTTTTTGAGCCTAAAACAGAACTACAAAGATAGAGATGGGAACAGGCAAGTTTAAACATCATTGATAGCTCATTGTTCTTACCAAAATTTAGCTGTGGTTTTTAAATAAACATTCCTGGGATTGTTGCAAACTTTTGGTTAATTTGCAGAGTTATGACAAAGTTGATTTGACAAATTTTTCTTTAATCACTATTATGGAATAGAGGAATTTGAGAGATCCTTACTCCACATTCCCACGGTGGTCAGCCTGCTTTGTTTTACTTTCGTTAGCAAACCTTAGTGAGTCTGCTGTGTAGATTCATTTTTATATATTCTTATTTGAACACTTTGGAGGCCTCAAATTTATCTTCACATTTTCAAAGGGAATGTGTCCTCTTAAAATTGAGAACTTCTTGCACCCCTATGTTCATTGCAGCATTATACACAATAGCCAAGACCTGGAAGCAACCTAGGTGCCCATCAAGGGACGAATGGATAAAGAAGATGTGGTATTTATACACGATGGACTACTACTCAGCCATAAGAAATGATGAAATCCGACCATTTGTGACAACATGGATGGACCTTGAGGGTATTATGCTGAGTGAAATAAGTCAGAGAGAGAAAGTCAAATACCATATGATCTCACTCATAAGTAGAAGATAAAAATGCCAAAAAAAATTAAAAACACACATAGCATTGGAGATTGGACTGGTGGTTACCATTGGGGAAGGGGGGAGGGGGGAGGGCAAAAGGGGTGATTAGGGTCACATTTGAGGGGATGCACTATAATTAGTGCTCGGGTGATGAACATGTTATAATGTATACAGAATTTGAAATATGATGTACATCCGAAAAAAAAATAAAAATAAATAAATAAGAATAAATAAATCCAGAAGCAAAAATAAATGACTTAGAATAAAAAGTATTTGAAAATTTGGGTAAAAAAAAATTGAGAACTTCCTGTATACTTCCATTTATTAATATTTCCCAAATCTCTTTGACAGTCTACTTGGAATATTTGTTTCTTGCATAGCCAAATTTTCTTTTTTTCAAACATTTAGTTCCCATAAAAATTTCCCAACATACTTTGCCTGTTTTTGAATGCCTTTGCCTAACCGAAACATCCTCTAATTTTTATGTTATCCTCCAATGTTATTAAACAACATATTTTTCCTTCTCTATTATAATATGAATTTACACATTCATTCATCACATCCAAGGGTCATTAATATATACCATGCACAATTTGTCAGGATACAGAGATATAAGCCAAACTCTTAGAAAACACAACTAAGTGGAGAAGAAAGACACTCCAATAGCTATTGCAGTAGATCACATAAAAAGAGAAAGAAGCCACCCAGACTTAAGGACCACAAATATGAATTTTAAAAGAAGAGCCAAATAAAAATGATTTTTCCAAGGGATTTTAAGAATGAGTATAATTTGGCCATATTGAAAAATGGTGTGAATGTATGTGTGTATTTGTGTGCACACGTTGGTATGTGTGTTTTTAAATGAGCATGAATTTACTTGGAATTAGAGCTTGGGCAGCATTATAAATGCAATATTTAGTGAAATATTTAGGAAATACTCAATAATCAATAGTTGTATATACAGAAAAATCAGATTAACTTGGAAAATATATATATTTCAGATCATAAATTAAAGAAAAGCTGATCAGTAAACTAATTCATAAATACATGAATATAAAGGTCTTACCTAACGTGTGAAGATAAGACAGGATCATGTCTCTGAGCACTGGAGCCACAGGTAAGATTGCAGGTGTTTGATTAATAGTTTTGTTTGTCTTGCTGTTTGAGTCATTTCTCTTTCACAGGGTAACCTCTGTTTCAGGCTTATTTGGTGTTATAGTTTCATTGGAAAGAAGTTGTTCCCAATTTGTTCGTTCCTGCCCAGGTGTGACCCTTGCTGATATAGTTTGGAAACCTAATTCCCATACAGCAATGGATGAGTCAAGGGTCACACATGGGGAGGATGCCAACAGTCCTTGAGCTGCAGTTACAATTCACATCAAGGAGAGAGAGCAAAGGTCAGGGCAGAACGTGGACTCAGGAATCTTAATAGAAAAGCTATATTTAGCCACTTGAATTGGTAGTGTTGTATGGGGTAGGTCAATTTTCTTCAGATAGAACAAAAGTAAAACTGATTATATATATCTTATATATATAAATTTCATGTTTGCGTATGTGCATATATATACAATATGTATAAATCAATGTATTTATCTTGATGTATTTCTAAAAAAATAAGCCAGAAAGGAGATATTCTCATATTGATAAATATATTTTATTAACTTAAAACTAATTTATGTACAGCTAAAACTGAACAAGTTTTTTTGGTAATCTTTTTTTATTTGGTAACTTTTAGTGTATTTAATCTCATACTAGCATAATGGATTATTTAGTGTTTTAAAATGAGTTTAAGAACTCATTTATTCTATAAGTAAAATATTGATCAGCAATGATAAATGTGAATTTCTTAGGCTACTTATTTTCTTTGGCTAAAAAAAATTTAACTTATATTAACAAGTCAGGTATATCTCTAAGATACAGAATAATGATTATATAAAATAAAACACAAAATAATTTTATAACTTTATTTGTTATATTATGTATAACTATCTTTTTTTTTGAAGATTGGCACCTGAGCTAACATCTGTTTCCAATCTTCTTTTTTTTTCTTCTCCTTCTTCCCAAAGCCCCTCAGTACATAGTTGTATATTCTACTTGTAGGACCTTCTGGCTCTGCCATGTGGGATGCTGCCTCAGCATGGCTTGATGAGTTCTGCACCCAGGATCCGAACTGGAGAAACCCTGGGGTACGCAATCGGTGCGAGCAAATTTAACCACTCCGCCATGGGGCCGGCCCCGAACTTTATCCTTTTGATATAAAAGCACTTGCTTTTATAGTAATCACTTCCTTGTTAATGTGCCAATTTACAAATGCACTATAATTTGGAAGGTGAAGGTGGGAAAGAGTTGATCAATTACAATATTCACTTAAGAATGAAAAAATATATTTGCTTATAATATCTTTTAAGCATTTAAAAGTAAATGTATCTCTTAATATTTGACTTTATTAAATCTAACATTTGAAAAAACATCATTTTTTGCATAGTGACATTGGTACAACAATATCCTCTGAAATGTTTGATACAATTAGCTTAGAAAACTGGCTTGAACATGGTATATATTTTATAGAATTCTTTGGGCTTGGTTTTTTAAACAATGATTTGATTTTTCATGACATTTTCTTGTTTTTCAATGACCATTGAAAGTTATATTTTCTAGAACTGTTTTGGAATATTGTTTAAAAATATTGAGATAAAATGTTTCATTATATTCTCTCATTTTTATTGTCTGTATAATCTGCCCATAATGTATTTATAGATATTTTTTCTCTAATTTTATTTAATATGCTACTTAAAGATTGTGATTGATTTCTTGTCAATTTACTCTCTCACAATCAGTGTGTGAGACTGCCTAACTTTAGACACTCAAAAACAGTGTCCCAGAAAATATTTAGATATTTACCATTTGTAATGAGAAAAAAGTACTTAAGAAATATTTTCCACTGTGTGCGATTATACTTGACACACTTCATCTTTTCATATGCTAATAAGACATTTATATTTTCTTCTCTGTACATTCTAGAGTATATTGTTCATTTTCTTATACTTTTATAATTGGCACATTACAGATATTTATACTTAATGAACAACCTTTTTATTACATGTACTGTAAATATTATTACAAAATTCTTCATTGCACTTTAATTTTGTAGTGATTGCCCAGGTCATATTACTTATTACTTTAAAGAAAAAAAATCATTATTTTCCTTTACGATCTCAAGACTTTACATATTTTTGTTAGTTATTCATATTCCTGATATTTCTTTTGGGAAGGTCCATTGTCTTTAATTGAATTTTTTTCTTACACTCAAATCATTCTATCTATCATCTATCTACTTATCATCATCTATCTATTTTCTAATTTGTACATATGTTACTCTCATATCATTTTTTCATCTCATCAGTTTTGCTTTGTCCTGCCAACAAAGTGAATTTTAATTCTGTCATTGTATTTTCCTTGTAGTAATTTCTAACTTCTTCCAATTCACTTTGCATATTGTATTATTTAATACTCATCATGTATATTCTGTTTTTTTGTCCTTCTGTACTTATTTAACAGAAATGATGTCATCTTCTTCATCCAATGAATAACATAATGTATTTAATTCATCCATTCAGTCATTAATCATTTCATTTAGTCAACAAAAATGTGTTAAATACCTCATTTGTCTAGGACTTTTATCTGTACTGGAGACACAACAAAGAATAAAAGAAACGGGCCCTTCACAGCAGTACGAAAAAAGAACGAAAATGGAGGTCAAGTAGAGATAATTCATATAAAGAAAGTTATTAAAAATGACGACAGAAACTTTGCAGGTGGTTAAAATGTTAGAATTGTTATGGATACCTGTTTAATGAAGTGACAACAGAGGAGAAAACTAGAAGAAGTGAGGAATGTCTGGAAGAACATTTTCCTGTGTAGAGGCAACGGAAAGTACAAATGCTGGGAGGTGAAAATAAGCTTCTTTGTCATGAAGAACAGCAGGGAATGCAGTGTTGTGGGATGTCCTCAGATGACTGTATTGGCCTTTCTTGGCCCGCTCACCCATTATTGGACTTTCAAGCTGTTTCTGATTTTTTTCAACACTGCGAATATGGTTGTTGTAAACATCCTTTCACTTTTTCTGTTCTAAATGTGAGTTTCTTCTGAGCATAGTTTAAGAATAGAATTCATAGGCCACAGAATACATATTCAAATTTAAATGATTATAGAAAACAAATTTCCAAAGTGATGTCATCATTTTACACTCCAACTAGAAATGTATATGATATGAAATAGCTCCACATCTGCTACAATACTTGGAATTGTCAGATTTGTAATTTTTGAAGAGCAAATGTATGAAAATTTGTTGCTCATCCTCATCTTGATTTGGCATTAACCAAAACTTAATTTATGATAGTTTTTAGACATATGTTCAATAAATTATAAGTGGTACTTTAGACATCATAATGATGTAATTTGGATATTAATCACAATCCTTCTCCAGTATGATAGGTGAAAAATTCGTGATGAGAATGTTTGTTTAGCATCATTCCAATGCTTCCTGAATTCTGCCTTTTTGTATTCTTGTCATTGCCTATCTCTACAATGTCATGATACATTAATGCTCACTTTAAGTAATTCTCTGTATGACATCTTGAATTTCTTGTTTATATATATAAATTTCTGCTATATATGGGTGTATATATATATATATATATATATATGTAACTTTTTGTATATACAATCTCTTTAAAATTTCTTTATATTTCTATATTTGTATAAAATGCTTTATATTTTAACTAGAGATATGAGCTTTTCACTTTCTGGCTTTAGCCAGACATATAAAATATAGTAAAGACATTGTTATGCCTTCATTCAGAAATCTGTTTCCTCTTTAGTTCCACCAGTGGGTCTGGGAGGACATTAAGGTACTTCCTGAGAAAGTGAAAAATTATCCAGACTGTTAAGTTACGCCCTGATATTCATCAGATTGGAATCAAAGATGCAGGAGGACCGGGCTGCAAAGATGACAGGAAACATTATTTCCCTGAAGAAAAGTGTCAGCGTCATAGCAATCTCTTCTCCGAGAAAGACTATTGCTTTCTTACTCACTGAGGAACACCATTCTCTGAGATCTTAGACTATCAGAAACTTTGCTGTTTGAAATTATATCAGTAAAAATGAACTACCTCATGCCTGAGGGATCTAAGTTACGTTGCACAGCCATGCAGTTTTGATTTACAACCCAGGTAAACCCCAGATTTCTAGAAACAACACTCCACATCAATCTTAACTTTCAAGTCTCCAAGGAAACAGGACCCAGGGCTAACGCGCAGTCCAGGTCTAATGCTAACTCTTTTACTCCCAGCCCTGCTTTGCCTGAGCCTGTCAAAGCACTGTCTCATTGAAATGTCAGCTGAGCTCCACTCTCCCTCCAAATCCAGATCTTTTTTCCTTTCCTAGGGGAGATACACCATGGCTCTCTGACATGTAGCCTCTCTGATGGCAATGATTCAATAAAGAATAGGTTTATTGTTGTTCAATAAACAATAGGTTGATGGTTTTAGGACAATTTGGAGACCCCAAGGAGAATTGACTGTGACCCTGACTGCCATAGACTGGGACCTTTATTTTAGTGATAATGCATGTAACTTGAGACAAATTTGACAGGAACCAAATGTGAAAAATAGAGCATCAAACTCAAAATAGATCAGCTCACCCACAAAGAACTTGAATTAAATATTATTAAAGAAGTATTTATATTTATGAAATAAATGGTAGACATTTATTTACAAACTCAGAAAGAAATGAACTAGACAAAAATAGAAAGTTGTGAAGTAAAGGCAGAGGAAATTCTATAAAGAAATTGAAGGAAGAGACAAAATTTTCTCAGAAATGTAGGCTACATTACAAGGTATCCAATGAGGAATTGATACAATTGAAAATGTAATAAGGAAAGTGCAAAAATGATTTCCTATGATTTTCGTAAAAGAGGATTCATGTAATAATGTACTCTGTGTACACAGAAAAATCTTCACCACTGAAATACTTGTGAATCAGCGTGTACAATTGTACTGGCCAGAGTTCTCCAGAGAAACAACCAATAGGATGTATATAACTATATCTATACCAATATCAATTATTTATCTACCTATCTATTATCTATCAATAGGATGTATATATCTATACCATTATCGATTATTTATCCATCTCCTTATCTATTATCTACCTATGGTGATTGATTTCTTGATTGGTTTGAAGGATTTGGCTCAGGTGATATACTGTGAGCTGGTAATCTGTAGGTCAGGCTGGCAGGCTGATAATCGGGCAAGAGTCCATGTTGTAGTCTTGAGTCAAAATGCTAAAAGACAGCAGGCTGGAAACCCAGTCAGAGTTTCTGTTGCAGTCTTGATTAGAATCCCTTTTTCTTTGGGAAACCTCAGTCTTTGTCAGTTAGTTGCTCCTAGTACATTAAAAAAAATGTAAAATTCATAAATGTAGTTAGATAGTTACGAAGTGCAGTTTTTGAACATCTAGAAGTATATTTATCTGAGGGTTTTTGTACTTTGGTAGATCATTCACTATAAAATTTATGTTCCTAATTTTGTGAGTACTATTTTTATTTAATGAATTAATTTTAACGGGTATTATGTTTTCAGATTATCCAGATTTACTTTTATATTCTTTTACTCATTTATATTTAAGGATGGCTCAGCTTGGAATAAAGAGAAAATTCAAGTAGCCCCAAAGATAGATTTGATTACATCAGCATCTCTAAGTGTCTTCCATTTCTTCAGAATCTAAATGTACTGATTTTTAAAGATGTCTGCTTTCATTATTTCACTTCATGTTTGCTTTGATAACTGAATTCTTTCTTGTGTTTCAATCTGCAAATTAAAGATCAGGAGTCTCTGACTTTAGTCTCTGACAAAGGTATTCAATTCAGGAAAGATAATTGTGTCAACTAAAAACCTCCCAGACCCATTGAAATATATAATACAGCCCATCAAATCTTCAATCTCTATGTCATTCATTTTCGGGGAAAAAAAAAAATCCCACTATAATTCAAGAGATCGAAATTCCTTCAGAAGATTACACTATCTTCAACATCAGGATTTGTTATAGTCGTTGCTCTCTATCTGCAAAAACAAACTCTGGCAACAACTGAGTATATGCTCAAAACAAATTTATTTAATTAAATAAAATAAATGTTTCATGGGAAATCCTTAGGAAGGTAAGAGGCAAGGTGTCTTTGTCCAGGAGATTTTGTGTCTCTTTACACCGATGTGTATGTGGCATGATGGGGTAGTGTGGTAACTAATTATGGCATCGACATTAAGCATTTAATAAATAAGTGCAGCACATGACAAAAGAAAGTAACGTAATCTAACTTTTCTAAAAAACAAAAACAACACCAAAGAACAAAAACTCCATTTCCTTTTTATTACTCTGCCTTTTTTTTTTTCTTTTTTGAGGAAGATTAGCCCTGAGATAACATCTGTGCCCATCTTCCTCTATTTTTTATATATGGGACAGCTGCCACAGTAGTGCATAGGTCTGTGCCCGGGGTCTAAAATGGTGAACCCCCGGCTGCTGAAGCAGAATGTGTGAATTTAACAGCTACACCACCAGGCCAGCCCCAACTTTGCCATATTTTCTAGTGTTTACATATTTTTTTTCCAAGCTAATTTGCTATGCTATGTATCATCTTAAATATGTTTTGCTGTGATAGTTATCATCTTAAATATCTTTTACTTATGCCTATTATTTTGATCTATCTTCTCCAGGCAACAAAAATAATTCTAATTGTAATCTTAATATTTTTCAAATCTACTCTTATAAAGGAAGCACTTTGTACGTAAGCACATATGCATATTTATAATATTCAACACCATTTAACTGGTTACGGATATATAAATTTTATATGGAGAACTTGTGAATAAGTTGTTGGTTTTAGATAAAACTCACAAATGAAAATGTATAGAGGAGACATTTTCTTAATTGCTGCCTTTTAAATATCTGATAGCTGTGTGTCCTACTCTATCAACTTTTCTTCTCTGTAATGAATTAATTTAATGAATTTTGTGTGTGTGTTTGTGCAGACTTTCTCCAGACACAAAGCAAGTGAAGGCAGGCAGTTAATGCTGTTTCAGCAGTTCACTTGTCAAGGAAATGAACTCTGTAATTCTCCTCACCTTTCTCTCATCAAACTAAGATGTTGCTGCTGCTCCAGCCATTACTGTCATGTTCCAGAAAGAAAGAACATAGATGGAAACTACATAGATAAAAGCCTTGAAATCTATTTCAGAGAAGTAAACTTTCATATAAATAACTAGAAGAATTTTGTTTGTTGTTTATTATTGGCGCTCTTGATTTTGTAGTGGGAACTCTCAGACAACCTTATTTGTGAGATGGAAAACCTTATTTGTAAGGAAAACTAGAAGTACCTTTATAACTAGATATATTATTTTCCAAGGCCAAAGAAAACAGACATTCATTTTTTATAGTACAAGGAGAGAAGGGATGTTGTGAGAGTAAACAATAGCTTATCCCATACCTATTCCATACACATAGTAAAAATATTAACCATTCATACTACAAGTATACATTTTAAAGTAAGCATTATTTCACTACTTAATTTATGTATAGTTTTCTAATATTCTTTATTTAGAGAACAAATACTAATTCATAAAAAGTATTAACAAACAAAAAGAATCAGGTTTTCTAATGTAAGAATCAAATTTCTCTTGAAACAAAATTAAAACAATTTATAGCCAGTCAAAACAATGAGAATAAATTAATAAATGACATAATTTATGCAAAAAGTTTTATGAAATTAAGTCTCCAGATAATGTGCAATGAATATGTCCATCAAATCATCATGTATACCTTAAACTTACACAATTATGTGTGTCAATTATATCTCAATAAAGACGGAAAAAAACTTTTTAATTTTAAATTATACTGCATTTTCCTTGTCAACAACAGAGTAAATAGGTAAATTTTGATCACCTTACTCATAGAAATAAGACAATTTCCTGGACATAAATATATCAAATATTCTTACATCATCTTAGTCATCTAATATACTTTAACTGTTTTTGTTAACTCTGGGAAGGTGTAATTATTTTCACCATTTCTTGATGTTTTAATTCAAAACAATTTTCATGCTAAGAAGAATGTGTTACATACATTTTCCCTAGTAATGCAACCAAATATCCTCTAATAAAAAAGATCAATTCAAATTCTACTTTTTGACTGTGATTTATTACCATTTACTCCTACTAATCTTGTGATACAGGTTTATTAAAACAACAGAACGTTAAAAATGATAATATCATAAACGAATAATAAATGACGTTACCTCATTAAGTGGCAATCAAGTGTACTATGGCAAGTCAGAACAAGGTAGATTAAAAGATACAATGTAATTTCAATACTGAGAAATAGTAAATATTATTTTTTCAATTATTACTCTTCTTACATATTCAGAAGTAAAATATTTTGCTTACTGAGAGCTCTTTTTTTATAAAAATAAACATTTTCATGGCTGGCCCAGTGGCGTAGCAGTTAAGTTTGCATGCTCCACTTCAGCAACCCAGGGTTCCCTGGTTCAGATCCCAGGCAGGAACCTACACACCTCTTATCAAGCCATGCTGTGGCAAGCATCCTACACGTAAAGTAGAGGAAAATGGGCAAGGATGTTAGCTCAGGGCCAACGTTCCTTAGCAAAAAGAGGAGGATTGGCAGCATATGTTAGCTCAGGGCTAATCATGCTCAAAAAACATAAATAAATTAAAATCAAATTAAAAAATAGACATTTTGCTGAAATATTTATAAAACAAATGCCTTAAACCAAAATTAAGATTCATTTTATGGCCCTCAATTTTAGTGACAACTAAGACCAAGAAATAAAATGAAGAATTCTACGTATAGGCAGAGCCATATTATTAGAAACATTCATCCTCAAGGACTTTTGTTTATAATGTAATTATACTAAACTATAACTATCGAGCATGAAGATTTGGACTTTCACAAGTTTAATATCTGTTAAATTCAAACCTTCTTTATTACATTTTAATTTTTTAAAGTACCAATAACTCTTGAACTTAATTTAATCGCCCTTTATTAAATTTGCATATGGGTTTCCATTATATTGACGTGTACTACTTAAAAATAACTAAAGATAACAGAAATAAATATATGACAAAGAAGCAGGGTTATCAGTATTATTAAAACAATTCATCTCATGATCAGAATTAGAATATAAATATTTCTATTAGTTCCTTTTGCTATGAAAATAAAATCCATTTTTGTTTTGGGTTGTGATAACTTTTATCATGTTTTAATTAACTAGGGAAAGAAAATGAAGACTATCTTTCAAGCAAAGGACATGGTTATATAACAAAACAGATGGTCAAATACTGCTACAAATTTTAGTATGTTGGAGATTAGCATGAAGAATTTTTTAAAGAATTTAGTCTATGATAGATCTCTTGAACTATCAAGAAATGATTTAGGTTACATAAAGAAGTGCCTTGGAAATTATCCACTCTCTAATTGCGGACTCATTAAATTTGGTTGCTGGTATATGTACCAGCTTTTTTCCATTGCATTTTCTTTTCCTTAATGTGCTCTTTAATGGACTCTCCTATCAACAAGGCTAAATTTTACAACACAACTTGCAACTCAAATGGCAGCTTGTCTTTCCATTAAGACATGCCAAAAAATGCAACGGAACTCTGATCTACTTATCAAAAAGAGAGCAATTGCTATCTGAATCTAAAAGTCTTAGACCCTTTAGACTGATTACCACACAATGATACTATGGAAGAGAGTAAGTTTTTCTCTTTAACTGGATACTGATGACTTTGTTCTGAACAATTCTGTACAGGCCTACCTTTTCATGTTTGATGATTAATGAAACATTTGCAAATTGTCAGTGAAATGGTTTGGTTTAGCATTCCCACTTCTTAAGATAACTTGTAATCAATAAAACTAAACAAAATACATCATCTTGTATTCCATAATTTAGTTTTTGTGGGTTTATTCTATTTTTTGATTTGTTTTGTGTTTATGGACTATAATAGATGTGTACTAGTATATCACGTGCTTTTATAATTGAGATATAATTCAGGTAACATAACATTCATCATTTTAAAGTGTAAAAATCATTCATTTTAAGTATATTTACAAGGTGTTGCAATTATCTCTACTTTGTAATTGTAGGAAATTATCATCACCAAAAAAAAAAAAAAAAAACAACCATGCCAGTTAGAGTCAATCTCAAAACTGCTTAACTTCAGCTCCTGGAAACCATTAATCTACTTTCTGTCTATGAATTTGCCTGTCTTTCTCTCTCTTGCATGGTTTCTGTAGAGAAGTCTGATGTCATTCTAATCCTTGTTCCTTTTAAATTATGATTTTTTTTCCTCTTTGCCTGCTTTTAAGATTTTTCTCTTTGTCACTTTTTTCTGCAGCTTGAATATGATATGCCTAGGTTTAGATTTATCTATCTACCTGTCTATCATCTATCTATCTATATCTATCCACCCATCTAACTATTTATCTCCTGCTTCATGATCTCTGAGCTTTATGAATCTGTTGCATATATCACTACTTTTATAAAATTCTCTGCCATTTTTTCTTCCAATGTTTCCTCTACTCTATTCTCTCCTTTCCTCCTGGTAGTCCAATTACATGTAGACTATAGCTTTTTAAACTGCAGCACAGTTCTTGGATATTCTGTAGTTTTGTTTCTTAATTCTTTTTTCCTCTTTATTTTTCAGTTTGGGGAGTTCCTATTGACATATTCCCAAGATCACTGATCTTTCCTTGGCTGTATCATCAAAGGCATTTTCCTGTTACCATGATTTTCTTTGCTAGCATTTCCTTTTGATTCTCTCTTAGAGTTTCCATCTCCCTATTTGCTTTCGCTATCTATTTTTAGATGATCTCTAATTTTTTTCTATAGAACCCTTAACATATTAATCATAGTTATCTTAAATCCCCTACACGATAATTACAAACACTGCGTCATATCTGGTTCTGATTTTTGCTTTGTCTCTTAAAACTGTATTTTTATTTGGATTTTAAGCATGCCTGCTAAATTTTTTGTTGAAAACAGGACATGATGTATCCGATAATAGGGACTCTGATAAATAGTACGTTAGTGTGAAGTTTTCTGTGAATCTGGGTAGAAATTGGGCTACAATTCGTATGTACTGTAGCTGTGAATGTCAGAGGTTTCTATCTGTTCTAGTGTCCTTATTTGTGTATCTTGTGTTATCTTTTTGTTTCCCTAAAAACTCCTGCTTAAATGGTATCTGCCCCTAGCCATTCTTCCAGCTCTAATCAACTGTGATTATGCTGTAGCTCCATTTGCTCTTATCTTACGATTCAATATCAGTCTTTCAATGGGCCTGTGTCCCTGGGCTATGAACTTTACAAAATTTCTCAGCTTCCTCCCTCCCCCACCTTAGCGAAAAAGATGTCTAAAAAGTACTAGAGATTGATTTATTCTCCTCCCCTCCACCCCTCTTGGATAAAACTGGTACATTCTTTTCCCCTCGCTGAGACTGCCTTTCTTAGAGAAAGCTTCTGGGTGTAGTAGTAAAGGTTGAAAACAAAATGCTTACCATGGAAATCTCTTGATTATCCTGCTCTAATATTATCATTGGGGAAGACAGGACAAGTGTAATTTCTCACAATGGATTTTATTAATTAATTGAAACAACTTTTTTTGTGTGTGGAACTTATAGTAGTGGGTTAGCAATTGTCTTCCTACCATTGAATTAGCAACTATACCAGCTTCTCAGGCAAGACGGCTTCTTTAGCCCACTTTTTAACATCAAGTGGTAGTTTTCTCTTTGTTTTCATCTTCTTCCTTATCAAGACATTAAAGCTTGTTACTTGTCTAAAACTCAATTTTTAGATTCTTTTGTGATATTCAAGCTTTTGTATAATTGATAGGATGAAGTGTATGATCTTGAACATAAAAGCCTTGAATAAAATACATCAAAATATTAATAACAATGTTATGATGTTAAGAATAATAATTCTTTCTGGATGGTAAGATTATGGGTTGTTTTTACCTTTTTCATTTTATTTAGCATTTTTTTCTAAGTTTTTGCTATATTACTTCAATATTTAGAAAAAAAATGTAGGGGCAGAAATCTTATTTGAAGAAACAATGGCTAAAAACTTCCCTAACCTGGGGAAGGAAACTGACATCCAGATTCAGGAAGCCCAGAGATTTTCAAATAAGAGGAACCCGAAGAAACACACATCACGACATATTCTAGTTAAAATGTAAAAAGCTAAAGAGAAAGAGAGAATATTAAAAGCAGCAGGAGAAAAACAACTTGTTACATACTAGGGAACCCTCATAAGACTATCAGTATATTTTTCAGCAGAAACTTTACAGCCCAGAAGGGAGCTGCACAATATATTCAAAGTACTGAAAGAGAAAAACTTCCATCAAGAACACCCTATCAGGCAAAGATATTCAGAAGTAAAGGAGAGATAAAGAATTCTCCAGACAAGCAAAAGCTAAAGGAGTTCATGATCACTAATCCAACCTTAAAAGAAACTTTAGAGGTATTCTTTAAGCTGAAAAGAATGGGTACTAATAAGTAACAAGAACAAATATGAAACAATAAATCTCACTAGAAAGGCAAATATAGAGTAAAGGTAGTCGATTAGTCACTTATAAGAATAATATGAAGGTTAAAAGAGAAGATTAGTAAAAATAAGTATGATTACAATAATTAGTTAAGAGATACATTCTAGATATTAAATTGAAATACTTGAATACAGTAGCATAATGGCAACAAAGGCTGCAAACCCAATGGTACAATACCTTGAAATGTTGCTGTTGCATTTTGTTTCCTTCCTTTCCTTTGCTTTATTTTGTCCACACCTATGAAATTTTATAAGCATAAGTAAGAGGCGAGGCCTACGACGTTTTCTTGTGCCTGTGATAAATCAGTAAGACTCTAGAGATTTTATCTGTGATAATATAAATCTAAACAGAAACTTAAACATTGTGTCCAGATGCATTTCATATACAATGTTACATGTGAGTAGTGACTATTTTAATGTTCCTAATATTGTAATTGAAAATTATGAAATTTAATTACAATTTATTATTTTTTTAGATTGTCCGCCAATATCTCTATCTCTATATTTGTCACTTTGAAGTCAATTCAAAAAGAATAGACACATTCAGGCATGAGATTGATAACTGGACTTGGAATTATCTTGCTACACCTGAAATTATAGATTCAGCAGATGGTGTGAAGTGATAGCTTGTTATATTCAGAATTTTTGTTTCCTTAGTATTAGCTATATTCAAATATATAAAGGAAAAACATCATTTTTCTTTTAAAGGGCATGCCTTATACTAATCTCCCACTCTCCCTGTGGAAGAGGCAATCTGAGAAGTAATTTTTTTTTATGGAGAAGGAAGAAAGGGTATAAAAAAGTCACAAATACTACACAACTATCAATCTCATAAATTATTTTGTATTTTGCATATTATGCACTGATTTTGTATAAAAATAAGGACAAACTATTTTGTAAAATAATACTACCATGAAAGTGATTGCCAAAGATTTTTTACATTTATTTTCTGGAGAATCCTAGACGTAAGATACAATACATTTTCTGTGGAGTGCTTGGGAATCCACTGTTCTTGACGGTTTTCCAAGCACACAGTAAGTAGGTCATAGGCCTCCATTAACTCACATTTCATTTTTTAATGTCATGCTAATCTACTAGGAGTTGAATTTTTTTGGAGCTGAAAAGGATTAGCTCTAGAGAAAAAAACTTCAGATAGAAAAGAAAGAGTGGCATTAAGTAACCTTTTCTTTCTATGCTGGAACCTGTTCAGTTCAAAGCACTTGGGAGTACAATAGTTTGCTGATTAAAAATATTGTTTAAAGTATAGAATCACAAACTATAACTTAAAGAATCCTAAGTATTTTTGGTTAAAATATAGATCTAAAATATTTTACTTAAAATACACACACGTACACATTACCTTACTTTTTTAAATGTGTTTTGTGACTGGCTTTTATCATGTCTTTCCAAAATATATTTATTTTTTTCCTGGCAAAACACTGTTATTCATATTAATATTTTGTTATTAAGAGAACAAGTACAATTAGTATAAACAAGTTTGGAACAAAATACAAATGATTCTTGATAAGCACACAGTCATTTGATAGGTGCATAAATATATGTTAGATATTTACCTATCACTGTAATCATAACATTTAACAATCTGTTTATAAAGTAGTTGGAATTTATTGGTTAATCTACTGATTCTGTTCACAGGTTAAATGAAATGTAAAGAGCAGTTTTACTTTAATAAGTAACACATTGAGCAACTATCATTTTATAGAACTTACTGGAGACAGAAAGCTCTTTGCACTGCTACACATACAGCAAGCACGCACACGTATGTGTATATGCATATATAATATGCAGCAAGCTTTATTTATCTGTAGAGATAAGACAAAACTCTCTGCAACCAATGAAAATCAGAAGAGCCCTCAGACAAGAAAGAAAGTGATAAATATCACAGTATCAAACTACTTAGGGCGATAAAACCTCCCAAAATAATTTTAAGAGGAGGGATTTTCCTCCTTCCCCAAAACTTTTCAAGATATATTAGGTCAAACAGTAATAAGATGCATAATAGAAAGATTACATTTAATATTCAAAAGATGAAATTGTGCGTATGTGTATATTTGCATAAAAACACTTAAGAAGAGGGCCGGCCTGGTGGTGCAGCAGTTAAATTCACACGTTCCATTTCGGCGGCCCTGGATTCACCGGTCCAGATCCCCAGTGCAGACACATCACCCTTTGGCAAGCCATGCTGTGGTAGGCATCCCACACATAAAGTAGAGGAAGATGGGCTTGGATGTTAGCTCAGGGCCAGTCTTCCTCAGCAAAAAGCGAGGAGGATTGGCAGCAGATGTTAATTCAGGACTAATCTTCCTTGAAGGAAAAAAAGAAACACTTAAGAAGAACATAAATAAATGTGATTCTTTCCAGAGAGGGTGGTGTGAATAGACTGCAGTGGGAGCAATATTCTTTGCTATGTATGTCTTCCTGATTCTTGTTTTCAACCTTGTGATTGTTATTAACTATTCAAATAATACTTTGCTATTGGAGCCTTTTTATGTGAACTATTTATATGACATCTTTGTCAAGTGAAACATTGCCTTTCATTCACATTTTTATATGCACACACGTTTCAATAGACCTTTTATCCTAAGAAATACCATAAACAAATATAGCTTGTTTTAAATAAACAATATAATTTTTCTCCTGAGTTACAATTTCTACTAGATCATTTTTAAAGAAGAGAAAATAAAATCAGATTCTTTGTAAAATGACTGTACTTTGGCTTGACAATCATGATTAAATTAATTTCTTGAAGGTATGTATTCATATAAGAGCTCTTTCATAATTTAAATTGCTGTCAACTAAAGTTAAAAAGAAAACACTAAAGAATCAAAATCATTTCTTCTTATCTGTGCTTTGTAGATGTTCCATGATAATTTGACACCTCTACTCATACAAAATAATTAAATGCATTATCAGAAAAGATCTTTAGTAATAAAATTAATTTCTGTCAAAGCTTGCTATATTTAAAAATATCGATGCTTGCATCATTAAAAATATTAAAAACGCAAGATTAACACATTTCATGCAAAGTTCAAGGTGGTAGTTTGACACATTCCATCAAATGTAAGAGAATGATTAAATGAAGTGGCTTATCCCTATCACAATTACAGTTGTCCATGCAGTCTCTGTGCAATCTTGAGAGACATATCTGGAGTTATTTGTAAGTTAATTCTCAAATAACAGGATCTGTGACCCAAAGATTTTCTCTGATAATAGAATAAAGTAGATTTTTTGGGACTGAGTTCTTCCAAAATTTATTTGCTAATAAATTTGGGGAATTCCACCATATGAGAGAGCAGGATCAAGGCAAGACCAAGACATTCAGAGAACGTCCATTGAAACAGCGAAGTCACCCGGATTAATGCATGTGATCTGCTGTCAAGACAGGAAAGCCTTTCAAACTGGGCAAATGTATACTGTTTTTAACATATGAGGAAATTTGGGGGACAAGATGAAATATATCACATCAAAAACTTTATTCTTTGTTATCTATTTCTTTTTTACCTTATAATACCTATGTCCTTCAGGTTTTTAAAGGTGATTCTTATATTCTCTGTGGAAGATATATTACTTGTACTACTTTCACCAGCAATAGCACCCCTGACAAAATTATTTCAGCATGGTACATTCTAGAGTGTCAGGATCAAATGATCGACTAATATTTTATTAGCCTAATTTATGCTGTATAACTAAGAAATATAATAATTCCAAAAAGAAAAAAATACACCAGTGTATAGAAAATTTAGATACATTTCTCTGGAAGGGAATATTCCAGAGTTTAATATAAAGTGGTTTGTAAATATTCACTAACTTTGCCCAGTTTTTGGTCATAATTAAAACCTAACTTATGGTTTGAATTAATAAAAATGCAGCAATGCAGGGGATACATAATAAGACAGTGAAGTACTTATGGAAGAATTGAATTTTCAATGAAGAAAATTCTACTGCTATAAGTTTTCAATTTCGCTCTTTTTCTAGGTAGCTTGTATCTATAAATATACATAACATAAGCCATAAAAAAGGTAGTCAAATGTCATTGACTATTTCTTGCTTCCCATTTTATCTGAATGCAAACTAGATCTACCCAAACTAGTTTCTTGAGATTTCTTGTAATACAATTGCCAGATTTAGCAAATAAAATTCAGCACACCCAGTTAAATTTGAATTTCAGATATTCAACTAGTATTCTTTTTCTTTCTTTTTTTTTAACATAAGTATACCCATGCAATATTTCAGAACACTGATATAAAAACATATTTATTGTTTATTTGAAATTCAAATTTAATTGGACTTCTTGTATTTTATCTGGCAGCCCTACTTGAAAGCCCAGATCGAATTTGTCCGGATAGCATTGAACTGAGATTTAGGAGTATGGTAAAGCCCTTTAGTTACTGTCAAGATAGAGGCTGTTTGTCCGGGAGATCCTCAAGTGATGCCATTTGTTCCAGTACGATCAATAATAGTATTCTTTGGTTCTCAGAGGTGTCCTGAATTGAATACAGGTTGTAACTGTTAGGCACTTTGATAAAAGAAAAAGATACATTGGGCTCCTACCACTCTCACACACACTCTGTTTCTGTTTTTATTTTTACCTCTAGAAGCATGAATATGAATACAAAACAGATATGGAACCCCAGTATGCTCTCCAGGGTATATTTATGCAAAATAAAAAGTACATAATATAAAACTAGCAACATAACTTTCAGTAGAAGCTGTTTCTGTTACCTGAGAGAAAAAGACCAAAATAAAGGTGTTTTGACGTCAAGAGAATCATTGTAGTATTATCAACAGAACCCGTTCACGCTTTATTCAGTTCCCAGCCAATAACAAGAAATCTGCCTTGGTATTTTTTTTCCCCAAAGGTCAGACTCATGAAGATGAAATATTAGTAAAAGGGGAAAATAGAACAATTTTAATTGCTGCAGCAAAATGGAATAATTGCCTGGGCTTTTATATTTGAACTTTGAAGACTTTAATTAAATTTTTAATTTTTTTTTCTCAGCACCTCATTATCTTGTATGCATCGTGTTCCTGCAAATACTTGATTCTATCTCTGATTCGACTGCCCCAATTTTCAGCTCTTGACTCTCCTGCATGATTCCCTTTCTGTCTTCCTTATTGCTGGATTAAGTTTACTAGATTGGATAGAAAACAACCAACAGCGGAGAGACAGTTAGAGAGAGACCGAGAAAGACAGAGAGAGAGGACAAATGCTCTAAATCGATCCTTGCTATACTTACCTCCTTCTCACCTTTAAAATATAACAATCTCCATGACAATAACTATATTTAAGTTACCTCCTCCCCTAATTCTCTGATCTCTCGCTCTCCTGAATTTTTTCATACAAATACAAACGTAATCTAGTACTTTTCATGCTAAAACAACCCCCTCTCTTCCACATCCATTCCAACCTTCGCCCCATTCATTTATTACTAAACTTCTTCCTCCACACATCCTCTGGTTCCAGATGTCTCAGTAACTGGCACCACAGCTAGCTATTCATCTCTACATCCAAACTGAGACAGAAACCAGCCTAAGGAGAAAAGGCCACATGCAAGGCCCCAGGCCTAACAAGATAAGTCCCTATTAAGATTGGCCCTAACCAATAGGCAGGCTAGGAGAATCAGATAGAGGCCACCAAGACTCACATTCCACATCCTCTGGACTTTCCAGGGCTCCCATATGCGCCCTAGCACCCAGGAGTCCACTGAAGGTGACCCTAGCTCCATTAGCATAGTAAAAATCACACCCAGGAGTGGAGAGCTAGCATTCTAATGATACAGGTGTCACATGTAGTAGCATGCCACATGACAGTGCAGGTGCAAGCACAACCCCACCTCTACAGGCCATGACAAGGTACTCCTCCCCAGCCTTTGCCTAATAAAGTCCCACAATCCTGCTCCCTAACAAGCCAGTCACCTTCCTTTCCCCACCGGCTCTCTGTGCCTCTCTTGTGCACAGGCTAATAAACTTTTACTTTTCTACTCCTGTTTGTTGTCTCTCTTGATTTCTATCCTGGGGGACAATCAGAAACCAATGTTCCAGTAAGAAAACTAGTATAATCTTGCACATTCTCCTCCAAATTTTATATCACTTTATTCCCTTTTTCTCCAATGCCAGCAACCTTCTCTTTCATGGACTACTTATGAAGTTTTCCATCTGTTCTCTCTACATAATGTCTTCTTCTCTTCATTCCATCCTCTTTTTTATCAAAATATGCAATTATTGTAAATCTCCCAGACAAAATGGTATCTATTGTCATAGTAACTAAAAGGCATGGAAATAGTCTAAATCTGGATTCAATTCAGTGCCATATGAATAAGTTTGCTCTGCTTACTAAAGGAACTTCCGGGTTGCCGGGTTTTTCTCCTGCTTTGCCTCAGAGGATCATGGTAAGATGTGGATATCTGAGCTTTTGTGATTGAGAAGAAGAAGGACGTGGAGGAGAAGGCCTAAATGAATACGGTGTCAGGCTGGAAGGGCAAATTCAAAAGGAAATCTGAAGAAAGCAGTGCAACATCAGCCTACAGGATGAGGGAAGCAAACGAAAGTGTGCGCCTCGCATTGCATCAGAGAAGCATAAATTAAGAAGAAGAATTAGTTTCAATTTACTTTTTAGTAAATGCATGATTTCCTTGTCTGTAAAGTTGGTATGAATTATATTTGTTTGATATAACAGGTCAGCCCATAGCAGACTTGCTGCAACATTTATTATGTCAAGGTCGTCTGAAATTTCACACTTTCACTCAATATTTCACTACCTATATTTGAATATTCATTTATTATTTGATGGTGGTTCTGTTCAGAATCATTAAAATATACCAACCTATGAAGTCTTTTCATTCAGTGATTATCTTGGAGAAAATAACCCTCTCTATCCTAATTCCACTTGTAAAAAGAAAACTAATACTAAACAAAATTATATTCTTCTTATTTTCCTTTTCCTCTAGCTCTTTTGTAGCCCTGTGGTAAGTCAATTTTTCCAGAAGAAGCTTGTTCCTTGTAGATATAAATTAGTGATTTGACGATGCTTCCTTTTAAAATAAACAACTTTTGTGCTTGTGTTTTGAAATGTAATTTACAATGTTAATGTGAATTTTGAATATATAATGCTATTTAGTTGGTAGTAGCAAACTTCTTTCTTCCCCTTTTGGAAGGGGAGGTTTCTTAAAAAAAAATGTTTCCTTACATATCCTGTAAGAGCTATATTTCTTCAAGCTTCTTCGAGATAAACTGCTTAATTAATTTTTTGAATAGATGCTGTTTATCCTATTTGCAACTATCCTGCTGTCCCTTAATTAGTTCTTATCTTTTACTTCTTAGTTCATCCTTCCTTTCTAGAACTTGTGTTTTCAGTTTTCTCAGGTTATCATGAGTTTCATGATTTCATAATTGCTATGACATGACAAAAAAGTATCACTCTTTAGGCTATATTTTTTTTTTAAAGCAGAAAAAAATATGTTTTTATAGTAATAATAAATGTAGATAAGGCAGGTCTTCTGGAGATTTTCAGAAAACCTGATGAAAATTTCCCAAAATTTAAAAGCTAATTATGTACCGTGTATTTCCTAACATATGATCTAATAAATAAAAGTCTCCTCATTGGTAAAAAATATGGATAACCATTATTTTAAGGACTCATAGTGCTCTCTTTGCTTTTTAAACACTAATCTTTGACTTGTGCAATTCTCCCTTAAATCTTGACAAGAATTGCTGTCACCTTTATATTAACCTCGAGAACAAGACTTAGAATATCCTTGATGTAGGGGTATGAAATTCACATCAGAATCAAACTATTTTAACTTGGGAAAACATGACTTAGAATATGTTCAGTTTAGAAACATTCAGATATGACATTCCAAATTAAATATTTTACAAGCGTAAAATATTCACAGTATTTATAAAATAATAAATTGTCTCTACGGTTAAAAATATAGCTATTCTTGCTGTTGTGTACTGAGATACATCTGTCGGTTTTGCCTCTTTCTGTTGCCCTGTAATTCTTATAGTCTTCTCTCTCTCTCTCTGTTTTTCTCTCCCTCTCTCTCTCACACACATACACACACAAGTCTTTAACATATGAATGAGAGGTAAATGTTAAAAATACATGGTGAATGAATAAGAAAAAAAGAAAAGTAGATATGGACTGTAATAAAGAAGAAAAGCATACGTGAGAAAGAACAGAAACAACAAAACAAAGTGGCCAAAGGTGCCCCTGTGGAAAAGGTGTCCAGTTCTGGGGCAACTTCACTTTGGACTCCCCATATGTAAGTAAGGTGACTAAAACATCTTTCATCTTGACAGACTGCTAGAACACTAGAAGTGTGTCTTGGCTTTTATTTTTAAAAGGGTTTATTATAATTCTTCTGCCTCAATTTACATTGCATTTTTTCCCCATTTTAGGTTGTTATCACTCTCAAGGCAGCATTCTGTCTCAACTATTTCTAAATTTCAGCAGGATGAGGACACCTGTTCTGAAATATGTGACTGAGAAGAAAATCTATGAGGATTATATTTTATGATTTGTGAATCCGCACACACTCAGATTAGTCCCACCTTCTTGTTTAGGTCAAAGTTTAGGAGACTTAATTAATATCCTTAAATATGTACAGCAAATGTACGAGGTGTGTATGTATAAGCACGAGAAAATAAGAGAGGGAAAGTGAAAGAAGAAAGAGAAAGACTAAAAGAAGAATATTTATTTGAAAATATAGTAAAAATAAATTGATAAAGAGCATACATAGAGTTTTTACTATTTATGTATGGCTCCTTCAGTTTCAAGACTATGTCTTTGCAATATTTTGTTTAATAATTATTTCTGAAGTTATTTTCACTTTTATATTTAAGATTGACATAAAACTTCTGATACATGGATTTTGATAACTTCTGAATATTTCCAAACACAAAGAGATGTGTTCTGATTTCTGAATCTTCCCAAAACAGGTAATGAAGAGAAAAAACAGAAATGGGAGTATGTATTCCATCAAATATGCAAGTAAGACCTAAAATTAAATCTAAGCTTGTAGTCAGTATGAATCAACATTCTATTTTTGGATATTTCCTTTTCACATCACAGGGCAATCCCTTAAAAAGAAATATCTATAGGATTCAGTATTCCATCACCCAATTTGATATAACCAGCACACGAGCATGCCAAGTTATAACCATCCATCTTCTTGTAGCTTTTTAAATAGGTTGCCTTGCTCATTTATTTATAACTGTGATCAAGACATAATTTGGGGGCAAAAAATGAATTAAAAATGTGCATCTGCTCCCAATTCCTCCTTTTTCTATATTTTATGCAAACTTCCTTGTATTTTCCTTTCAAGTTAAAAAAAAAAATTGAAAATTGGTGCTTGAAAACTGTTTTTTCACATTTTATTTCTTCTCTGACTTTCCCTGCATTCTCAGTTATAATCGGGCTGTACTGTTACGAAGTATCAAGATGTCGTAGAAAGGATTTTGAGAGTACGTTTGTCCTGAACCTAATTTGGAACAGAGTTTAGAGTCTGATTTGACACTCGATAATTAGATGCCCTAATCAACTCAGCTATTCCCACGTCAAATACCTAAATTTGAATCTTGTCAACCTGAAACATCATACTATGTTTATTACTCAGTAAGGCCTGATAAAGTGTGGCATACCAAAAAACAAGCCCCTTTCCATGCCCGTGATTATAGTCTAATGTCATATTAAGCATGTAATAACCTTTGTGAACACAATCATCACGAGTACAGATTGTTTTGATTGATCTGAAGGAGGTTTGTGGAATTATGGAAAAGCGAAATGAAAATAATAAAAAGTTAATCGAGTAGTGGCCCAAACACAGACATGAAAGTATTAGATCAATATATCATGCAATCCAAAAGAAGAGAGGTTTGTATGAAGAAAAGATAATAATTGTTTCAAATAGTGGTGAACTGTAAAGCCTTCTGAGGGCTAAAAAGTCCCTTTGGAGTGAAAAACCGTAGGTCACTGTTAACAAGAGAGAGGGGGATATTTTATTGGGATAGTAGGCCACAGATGCAGGTTGGATTGGACTGAAGAGAGAAAGGGAGAGAATTCCAGTTTCCCATAAGGGTGGATTTAAAACGATGAAAATGGTGGATAAAATATAAATCAACTACAAAAACAAAACGTCATTTCAAAAACACTAATGAACAGAAATGAGGGTCAAAAAGATGATAATTTTTAATGGGATGCTGTAAATAGAAAGGTACTCACACTATCATACTGAAGCACTAATATAAGGAGAGAGAAATGTTGACAGTAAGAGGACAGAAAAAAATATACGCAATGAAACTAACCAAAAGCAAGCTCGTGTATCTATAGTAATATCTTAAAAATAGATATATATATCTTAAATCAAAAATCTGTAAAAGACAAAAATGTACATTTTGTAATAATCAAAAATCCAATCCAACAAAATAACATAATAATTCTAAAAGTGTGTGCACCTGATAACATACCTAAATTACATAAGGAAAAATTGAGAGAAATTAGAGGAGAAAGACAAATTCACATAAATCACTGTGGGATTCTAACGAGTCTCATTCACTAAGTAATAGTACATGTAAACAGATAACCAAAAGCATGTAGATTTGGAAAACATGATTAAAACTATTGATCTACAGGATGTCTACATCAAACATCACACCCAAAAGAGCAAGACACATATTCACTGAAGTTCATATGGAATAGTTCACAAATTGCTCATTCTCTGGCCCATAATATGTCTTAACAAATACCAAAGGGCAGACTGAAATAATGAAAATATGTTCTCTCACCAGAGTGGAATTAAATGAGAAATCAAAACTAAACAGATAATTAATATTCCCATATAAACTCCCAGATGAGTATTTCATGAAAAATTTTATGACAATAAGCTCCAATAACATTTCATGAACATTATGATAGTAAATTTGAAATTTTATATGAAATGGAAAATCACTGAAAAAACTGATAAAAATAGAAAATTACTATCGTCTCATAGATACTAAATAAATTAAAATTTTAACTGAAATTATTCCCACAAAGGATACTCCAGGCCCTGTCGAATTTACCAGTGAACTATCACATACATTTAAGAAAGAAATAGCAACATGGTCACACAAAATTTACTAGAACATTAAAAATATAGCAGAAACTTTGTTTTCCAAAGCCAACAATATCATTGTAGTAATATTTAATGAAATCTTTGCAAGAAAAAGTAATTTTAGCTCAATTCATCTCATTTTGGGGGTCCCTGCTATTTATTTCTAAAAATAGCGATATCAGTATGGTTTTCATCTTGGGCATACTTTTTAAATTGTTCGTAATGTCGGGATATGCAAAGTAACTAATGGCCCAATTCCAATGAATAGCCAAATACAAAATTTCAAATAGATGATGATATGTGCATAATAGATGTATAACAAAGTTTCACATAGATATGTTATAGATAAGAAACTACATGGACAAAATATAACTTTTTCTGTTATTTGCTGCAAGTGAATCAGGTTGAACACAAAAAAAGTTCTGGCAACTTATTAACATTGAAAATTTTATAAAATTCAATTATCCCTGAATTTTAGATGCAATTAATTTATAAATGAGGAAATCTTTTCTCTTTCCTGAAGAAGTCTAAAGACAAATTAGTTACAACAGGGATTCTGCTTTAGGACTCATTACAATCTGTTCAACTCACTTCCTGAAGTGTTCAGGTTGTTCCTAAAGAATTACACACTTGGAAAATTCTTGTTTGCTGTAATGGACACACAAAAGTGTTATCAACTAACAGCGCTGAAAACTATTCCAGTGTATTATCTTGTTCTTCTGTCACCCACAGCTAAATGGATGCCTATCAATTTTTTAATTACTATATTTAAAGTATATTTGTAGTTGGCTCTAAGCTTCATATTATTCTATCCTTTCACTTTTCTGGTTTCACATAATGAAAATGCTGCTAATAATAAGCTGTCTCTTCACCATGAATATTTTTAGAAAGATAAATTGGAATATAGGTAGATTTGTATATTCACTAGAGTTGATCTTAAAGCAATGACTGAACAGAAATATAAAAGGTCTCATGGATAGATTTTAAATAAATATAACAAATTTCTGTTAATGTTCATCCGGAGAATATGTCAAACTCTTTACGTGCTTGTGTATTTACCAATAAATAAATAAACTAACAAACAAAAATAAACATTTGACAAACTGAGGCACTTTTTAAAATAAGCAAAAATGAATTATCCAATTTTATGTTATTATGAATCCATTCTCATACTGCTCTCATACTTATAACTACATTTGAGGTCAGCAATAATTTTATGCAACTTTATATTTTCAAAGAAAATGGTTTCATATATCCTCTCATTTTATTATCATTAAAAAAAGACAAGGAATGAATCTCATAATCTATAGAGTCAAAGATTTCTAATTTACGCTCCTTTGAGTACCCCAGTACACTATATTAGAGCAATATAAATCAAACCTTATCTGACAGTAGATAATAAGTATGGATTGTTTAAATTGTTATGCAATAATAATCATTCTCAAAAGGAGATAAAACCTAAAGGTAATATATAGCGCATGTTGAAAAACTGAAGTCTGAGATAAAGGTGAGAAAAATATGTGACCACTTGTGTACGCGCACACACACACACGGGGCACAGTATTTAGCTTTAGTTTTATTGTGAGACTCCTTCACTGCTCAGGAGGTATGGGGAGGACTGACTTTATATTAATCATGGAACAGGATGTAGGATCAACAGGACTGAGGTCGCAGTTTAGGAGACTTTGGTTAGAAAATTAGTATAGTAAGATACTGGGGGAAATGGTTTGGGAACAAGATATGGAAAGATCATGATGTAGAATACTCGGTACTTCTGGGTCTTTTATAAGAAGTATGCTCTGACTTCTCTATGTGTGCTGAGATTGTGGTTTAGGAAATTTTAATTGGATGATGCCTCATATATTCTCTCTTCAAGTTCTTTATAGATCAACATATTTATATTATGTCTCTATATCGATATTGATATCTACATTCCAATAAACCTCCTATTCCTCTGTTAAACTGAATGACAATTTCTCTACCAAATAGAGTTTCCTAATGACTGGCCAAGACTTTGCAGCCCCTGAAAAGAGGGTGTCTGTACTTGTTTTCTTTTTTGTTTTGAGGAAGATTAGCTCTGAGCTAACTACTGCCAAGCCTCCTCTTCTTGCTAAGGAAGACTGGCCCTGAGCTAACATCCGTGCCCATCTTCCTCTATTTTATACATGGGACACCTACCACAGCATGGCTTTTACCAAGCGGTGCCACGTCCGCACCCAGGATCTGAACCAGTAAACCCCGGGCTGCTGAGAAGCGGAACGTGTGCACTTAACCACTGTGCAACCGGCCCTGCCCCTGTACTTTTTTTCTTAACTGAAGTCTCCAACCCAGATACTGATGGAAAAATATCCATAGAAATAAGGATGTATTGGTTTCTGTGTCTCTCCTCTTTGATTTAAATATGCAAATAGCATTAGACTTATTCAGTCTGACAGGACAATTTGATCAAATTGAATCAAGCCAAGTTTCTTTCTAAAATACCCAAATACATCTCAGGTGTGAAAGCCTAAGAAAAACGTACTAGAAAAGAATTCTAGAAATAAATAATTTTTTAAATTGCTTAACTGATCTCGTTTACCAAGAATTAACCAACATTATAATTGGATAGGACTATTTTAATATTCTAATAGATTTCATTTTCTAGTATTTGATTTAAGATTTTATGATCTCTTCTTGAGATTTTTAACTTCCGTGATATTCTTGCCCAAATGTAGTTTTAGGTTATACTGGCTTTATAGAATAAGTTACAAAACTTTACATTGCATTTTTTGATATATAAAATTTTTATATAATATAATTAATTAGCTGTTGCTTATTGGTTTGTTAGATTTCACCCATAGAACCCATGTAGCCTAATTATAGCTTGGATATATAGTATTTTCCAATTATTTGTAGTTTTTCTCTTTAATTCATGATTGATTCACTTTTCTCAAAATCTATTAGAAACATTTTCTAATCTCTATTATATTAGACCAAAGATTGGCAACTGTTTTCTATAAAGGTCCAGAGAGTAAATATTTTAGGTTTTCTGGGCTGTTCTGTCTCTCTCATAACTAGTTGACTCTGCTCTTTTACGACTAAAGTAGCCAGAGGTAAATGATCATGGCTAGATTCCAATATAACCTGATCAACAGAAACATGCAGTGAGTTGGATTTGGCCTGTGGGCCATCATATGCCTACCCCCATGCTAAATATGTGTGCCTTCGTAAAGGTACTGCTCTAATGTTCATATTAACTCAGTTTTCAATCTCTGTCATTTTCTCTTTCTATTATTGCTAGTTCTTTATATTTCAGACTCTATACATTTTTAAAAATTTGTTTAAAAAATGATTTAAAAAAATCATCACATTTAAAAAACCTACTAGAAAACTGTCTATATTATACATAGATACACCTGGATCCCACAGGTCCCATGAAACCACTTGGATGGATGCCAAATTATTGATGTTGAAGGTGGGGGATACATGCCACCCTGCCTTTCTTGACCACTTTGGTAAAGTCACTCTCAAAAGATTTTTCTTTTATAAAGAGAAGAATACATGGTCAGAAGGAATCAGGTATGAAGAAGTGGGATCAAATGTTCATGTGATCAGATAGATCTGAGAATGTTTCACCCTGAAACCTGCCTATTTTTCAGCAGAGGTCCTTAAGGAAGGACTGTGTGCTGGCTTAGGCTAAGGGTGGGCCAAAGTTCAAGGCTGGGAAGAAGGTCAGAATCCAAATCAAAGTTTGGTTTCCAAGCATTTTGTTCCAGTTGATCAGTGGGGACAAGCAGTTCAGCTAACCGTTCGTGAGGCAGAGAATAGGAAGCTGGAGGGTCTGTGTTTGGCCTTGTCATAGGTAAACAAGGGGTCATCTGTGAGTCTTATTTAAGTCACATAATTATAAAGGTTCTTTGTAGTAAGCCACTTTCTGGAACACAAAGGGTGGGGGATTTCTTAACCTTCACTGTTTTCCAGGCTCATAGTGCGCAAGTAAAGTTCAATATTTTATGTACAAAGACAAAATACCCTTTACTCATTGGAATCTAATCTTAAAATCAGTTGCAAGATCAAGGCCTTCCTAATATATGAGTTGTAACACAAAGTCATATAATTTTCAAAATTTTATATATAAATCTTTATAATTGATCTATATTTATATTAATAGCTACTTTATGTATGTAAATCCTTCAGTAACATGTAGGTTTGTGAACACTAGTTTATTTCTTACTTACACTGCTTATTTCTTACTGGACATTTTAGTTACAATTCTGGCCTCTGTAATCATGTTCTTCTTCCAGCTTATTTTCAGGGAAATCATCTTATTGTAGTTTTCCTTGTCATAGGAAAAATTTTATTTCCACTTGTTGATTAATGTAAATTATTTAATCAATAAACACACATCAAAGCCTATCACAATAGTTAACATTTTGTCTACATTTAAATAACAAAAGGATCAGGGAAATTTTGAAAAGTAAATACTATAATTAAGTTAATTATCTTTGAACTCTCTTCAAAAATTATCAAACTACTTTAATATTCTATTTTCTGCATGTGTCTAAATAAAAATCTTATTTGTAAAAAAGAATTTACCATATGATTTCTTAGGATTCTATGGTTAACTATAATTCCTTGTAATTTGTCATCTGTTAGCAAAACAGCTATGATACCACTGGAAGAGATATTGGAATCTATGTACGCTCTTAATCATACCAAATATTGACATAGTTTATCTCTTTTAATTTAATCGTGTCCAAGGCACAGCGGTATAGATATTTCATCCTTATTTTGCAGATGAGAAAACTCTACGAGAGAATTGAAGTACCCCTAATAAGGGACAGAGCTGAAATTTGAGCCTAGATCTTTTGGAAACCAATGTTGGGATGTTATAAGTAGCACTTGTTGAAAATATTTCTGGTGCATTTTTTTCGGACTGGTCTAAGAAATAGGTTAATAATTCATTACAGACTGCTTATACCTACCCGTAAAAGTTCTGTGAGACCATTCTCAGCATGATTTTAAAAGATAAGATCAATCAAAAAAAGTCAATTATACACAAGTAATGTGTTAGGTAATTGAACGAGATCATGTCTCTGCATATTGGGAGTTCATGAGCTAGTAAAGGAAGCAGAAGTGTATAAGGCAATTATGGTACAAGAAGATATTCATTATAAAACAAACAGAAACAAAGTGCATGGAAGAGTCCATATGCATCATCTTAGTTGATCCATGGCAGAAAATATATGGCATATATTTTTATTATTTCAAATTTATATATTAGGACACCAGCTCTCAGAGTTTTAAATGAATCACCTAAGGTTATACAGCTAACAAAATATGTAGCCATCACTCAAATGCATATTGTCTTTTGCAAAATTTCAGTTCTTACTACTTTCTTGGGTTGTCACCTTGCACAGATTCTTAGAATATAAAAATCATTACTTTTCTATCATGATGCTCACCTAGTAATGTGGATTACTCATGTCACATATAACTAGTAACTGAGATTGTACATTTGATATTCACCACTACTTTAGAATTACAGGAAACTGTCAATATCGTTTTCACATATCTCCATACTAAAAACTTCATTTCATTTCTTAAAGTAGACAACGCTATTTCTTTGAATATTTAAAATAATTTGAAATAAAATAATGTTTTCTAAACCACAATAGGCTATAGTTTCAATGTTATTTCTTAATAATTGTTTAATTAACACCACTATATTTATTACTTAGCAAAGAGTCTTATTTTCAGTAACTCAGTACCAGTCCAAACTCTTGGGAGCTCGTTTGTACCTCTGATACTATTTTTCTGTTTCTTCTAGTAAAAACAATAAGTACCATAATTCTATATGCAAAAGAGACTTCTATGTGGGTCCAATTGAGGGGGAGGTTTTGTTTAATTGTCATTCAGTAATTTCAAGTATTTGACTTAATATAGTTAGTTCCTAACCTATTCTCAATAATTTATATGATGTCTCAAAGTCCAAACACTTTTGGCTTTTTCTATTTTCCTTCAGACACTTATTACATATGTGATTACACATCCGGGTATAAATTGGTGAGTTAAGCCCATTATCCTCCCAAGGAACCTTAAAAAATGCATCTGAATAAAACCTGAGAAGAATTTTTGAGATGTCCTTTTTGATTACCTTAGTTGACTTATTTTAACGAAGGATTGTTAAAGCTTTGCTTGGCTTATAAAAAATTCAAACTAAATAATTGCTTTCTCTATTGTAAAGGCACAATCAGGTTTGTTTATAGGCCAGGGACAAATCAGAAATACTTTGAATAGGTAAGCTACATAAGATTTTACCCTGTTTTGAAGTTAACAAGTGAGCCTGTCACATTTCATAGATTCTGACAGAAGACCTAAGACTTTTGGTTCACAGGCAAAGGATTTTATAACTGACAGCACAGAAAAAAGCCTAAGTTTCACATATACAATAATTACCCCTGTCTCTCAAAATCCATTGGTAGTGATATGGAGGCAGGCCCAGGTGGGCACTGAATACAGTGGACTTTTGTCATAGTGAGGAAGCTTGAGATTAGGAAACACTGATCATATAAGGGGCTGCTAGCAAACTTAACCTTTATTTAATAGGAAGACATTATGTTTATTATCCTGGTCAGGAAAAAATCTATAGTCCCACTTGTATAAGACTCTAAAAGATTTTGGTTTGCTTTGAGCACTATATCTGGTCATCTACTTTGTGTTTAAAAAGTCCTCAAACTAAAGATATACATGGAATCTTGGGTATATCCAAATGTTTTGGCTTATTGGCCAGTAATTGGGAGATAAATGTTGTTCAGGGCTCTGGGAAGAGGTATATGTGTAGACCTACAGGAATGATGATATAGGGTATATCACATATCGATGCCCAAGAAAGCATTTTCTGCAGACCGCTAGTGAACTATGCGGCTAAGATGACTTTTTCAGACACTGTCCTTGACATTGAAGATCTTATGTAATATACAGTCATGCACTGCATAATGACATTTTGGTCAATTACAGACCACGTATACGATGGTGGTCTCGTATAGTACCATGTAGCCCAGGTGTGTAGTAGGCTACACTATCTAGGTTTGAGTAAGTACACTCTATGATGTTCTCACAATGATGAAATCACCTAAGGACGCATTTTTCAGAATATATACCCACTGTTAAGTGACACACGACTGTACCTATGAATGAACTAGTCATGGCAACAGAGACAGTGGCTATGTGTGGGTTTAATATTAAGGGCTCTCATCTCCCAAGGCTAATCTAGCTACTGCCACTGCTGAATGCCCAAACTCTCAGAAGAAGAAACTGAATCTAACAAATCAATGTTACACAATGCCTTGAAGAGAATAACCAGTTACTCAGTGACAAATTGATTATGTTAGATTCAGTCACATCTAGAAAGGGCATCAACATTTTGACTGGGATTGACAGATATTCCTGGCAAAGGTTTGCCTTTTAGCCTAAAGTGCATATGCCAGCACTAATTTCCAAGGGCTCACAGTGTCTATGATTTACTGATGTGTGATTCTTTATAAAATAGCTGTATACCAGGGGACATACTTGATAGCAAAAATTGTGTTAATGCATCCATGAGCATGAATTTATTTGTCATAACATATACAACATAATTCCACATACCAGATTATCCTTACCTTGGGTTTCTTTTCTAAACAGTTTATACAATTTTTTTTCTGGTAAGAGTGATCAACCAAATAAAACCAAGTTTAACCTAGCATTTACTTCTCTCCTTCCCTACCAAACAAATATTAATTACATTTTTGGTCATCCTATAATACCTTCTGGCATATCAAAAATCTTGCTTACATAATTCTCAGTCAGTTTTTCTATTAATGCTTCCTTAAATATGAACGTATCACCAAAATTGAAGAGATATTTGAAGAAAATATAAGACAAGAAAACAATAATGAAGAAAAATATATGTGGAGGCATATAAGCTATATTTCTATATTTAAAATAACAAATTAAATATTTTAATAAACTCCAACGCATCTTCAGAAAGGTTTTGTAATAATCTAAATTCATACATGAGGAGAGTGAGATGGAAAGAAAGTAAAAACTAAACACTATTAAAAATTAAAACATGATCGTTTTAAAAAAAGCAAAAAAAAAATCCATATAACTTTGAAAGGCGTGTTCAATGCTATGTTGTAAATGGAGATGGTCCCTCAAAAAAGATGCAAATGAAAAAAACGTAGGAGTGAAAGGGAAAAATCCAAAGAGGGGACGAGTTATGTAGCATCTAATTAATAGGAATTATAGGTAGACAGAAAAGAGAAAGGGAGAAGAAATTACTAAAGCAAGCAAAGGGGAAGATAGTAAAGTCTCTTTGAATACACGCACATACACACACACACACACAGATTGAAACTATTCATTATAGGCCGCTGTCTCCACATGCCTCCAAGGCAAGGTATGATGTACTTTTAACAGGGAAATTAGCTGTGTTAAACAATCAGCCGAACTACCGAGGAAATTGTCAAAAGGAGGCAAAATTACTAAAAATAGTGAAGTCAATCACTATTTTGAAAAAAGTACATGAATACATGTACAAAAACATGAAATATATGTATTTTGAAAAAAATACACAAAAAGATGAAAAAATGCTTTAAAAATCTGAAGCTGTTTCATTACTTAAGAATCATCCTATTTGATGAATGTAAATTTGGCAAATAGGTCTTTATGAACATTCTTCATTAAGTGACTTATCTTTGATGTTGTTTTTAGGTGATGTTGATTTTAAATTGTGTCTTCTTCCAATCATCCCACTTATATATGAACTGATCATGGCTGTTGGATTAATTGCTGACTAGTGAGCCACTCAAAGTAGAAAGAAAGCAGGTGACTGGATGGCATTCACCACATTTTAATCCAGGGCAATCAATAAATATGTTACATAATTATTGGGACAATTCTAGACGTAATGATAACAATCCTTAGTTTTTTACCTTGATTATTTACTGTGGACATTCCTGGTGTATTAGTCCTAAATACTCTCAAGATATTCCGCCTTAACTCATGTATTTATACTGGTAAAAACATCATTCTCAGAGCTAAGTATAATGTGTTTATTCTCTCTCCATTAGAGTCGTGTGCAAAGTATCTACTGCTAACGAAAAGATGACGGATACACATATAATTTGCTGGCCAAATTAAAACAAAACAACTGTTTGATTTAATCTAAACACTCCAGGTATAAATCCTTGAATCACTGATTTTTTAAGGGAACAGCATATTATTTTGAAAATTGCTATTAAGAAATACAGTTGGCTATTTTCTTACCCAGAATTATTTCAGAGAGTATGATAAAGCAGTTTCTCTAAGCAATCGTTTGTAGGTATAAAAGAAAAAAAATTTAGTGACTAACAAACAGCGTGAGGCGCTGAAACACAAACTGGAAGGAAGCATACTTTGGAAGACAGCACAGTGCATCAGGTAGGAGTAACAATAAATATAGACCTGTGGTAGGAGGAAGGCTGGAGCAGCTACAGAAAGATCAGTTAGAACTTTCAAAATAAAAAGGAGTGACATGCATTTGAATTATTTAAGTTACCAAATAAGGATAAAGACTTTCAGTTTTACTTTTTTTGAATGAGGACAAAATCTTGCTAACATCTGTTCTATTTAGCCCACTGTGATTCTGACATTGGCAGGGTTTTTTTTTTTCTTTTCTAACGTGCAAAGGCTCTCTTTGGTATTGTGAGTCAGGGATGTTAAAGAAGTGCTTGAACTGCCTCCTCTTCCTTGTCCTGCTCCTTTTGCTCCCGTTTCTCTCTCTCTTTCTCTCTCTCCCCCCTCTCCCCCCCTCCTCCCCTCCTCTCTTATATGGTATAAAATGCTTTGCTTTTGTATCTTTAAACAGTATTCTGAATGTTGAATGTTATTAAATGCTTCCGAATGACTTACATGTTAACTCTTCTGATTATCATCTGATTACTGAATTACTCTAAATAACACTATGAAGAAATATTTTGATTTTCCAATGTATATTTTGATTAAAAGATAAACTGATGAAATTAGTCCTGCAAAAAACATCGAAAACCAAAAAATTCAATTTTTTGATTGTGCAAATTTACATTTTTCATTTTTATTTAAATATCTACAGAATTATATCTTGTAATTTCTACTAGTAGTTATACAAACACTAATTTAATAAACTACACATTATATCATTTTCAAAACAACAGAATGTATGACTCCTATGGTAATTAACCAACCTCACTGGTATCAACTTTACTCCTTTCTTCTTAACGTTTTTGATTTTTAAATTCAAGAAGTATACATTTAACACACAAATAATTATTCATGGCCCTCATATATAAGTAGATGTTTTGTCTTGTTTTAAAATAACATTTTGAGGGGCCAGCCTCATGGCGTAGTAGTTAAGCTTGGCATGCTCTGATTTGGCCGCGTAGGCTTGAGGGTTCAGATCCCAGGTGTGGACCTACACCACTCATCAGCTATGATGTGGCAGAAACCCACTTATAAAGTGGAAGAAGATAGACACAGATGTTAGATCAGGGCCAATGTTTCTGAGCCAAAAAAGAAAATAAGATTTTTGAAATATTTTTAAAAGCCATATTGATTTTAAATGTGTTATTTTAAAATATGTATTTTTCTGCTGCCTTCAGTAGGATGACTTTTTTTGGTCTAAGATAAATAGCACTTTTAATACCAGTAATGATAAAAAACCATAAGGCCTCTTCATGTTATTGGAATTCTGGCCTTGTTTTCCTTACTAGTCCACCGTCTTTTATCTCATAATTAGGTTCTTTTCCCCCACAAATGTATAACTTCACTATTTTAAGCACGTATCAATAGTTTTTAAAAATGTTTGGATAAATGTGATTTTTATTAAAATATTATTTAAAAAATCCATATGTCCATAATAATAACACCCAATAAAATAATTTTTAAATAGGTTGTTTCTAATGTTAAAATTTAAATTTAAATAATATGTTTTTGTCAAAATAATGATAAAAATAATGTTTAATTATTTCTCTTATAACAGACACTTAGAATTTACATATGCACACTTATTTTGCCTCTCTGAACTCTTTAAGCAGGTTCTGTTTCTTATAATTTCATAGAATTCATGAAAGCGAACCCTCCCACCAAAAAATGCAGATAATTTATAAAATAGATGTAAAACTAACTTGTTTGAAAACATCAGAGCACCATGAAGGCAGTCATATTTTGAGGGGACTACATTCCGAACTGTAGGACAGTCACATGAAACTCATAGTAAAACCAGGAAAAATTAAAGTTAAACAAAAAATTGTAAAGACAGATTGAGAAAAACACACATGAACTTCAAAGAACCCACATACAGATCATTTCTTGAGTTTTGGACAGTTATAATCAAGGTCTAAAAACAATCGAATGCCATCATTAAATGCTGAAAGAAAATATCTGCCAACTTAGTTTTGCCAACCTTTGATATTCAGATAAAATATCTTGCAAACATAAAGAAGAAATAAATTTTCCCTCATTAAAATTATATTCTAAAGAATAGGAAGTGTGTTTTTCAGAGACAAGAAAGGTGCATTCAGAACACAGATTCAATAAAATGAAAATAAAATTAAAGTGAAAACTGAAACATAAAAAGCAAAGACAACATTTTAGTAAGCTTAATTTAATACTGATTAATAAAAGGATACTAAAATGTTGTGGATTGTGTAATTTAAAATATTTGTCAAATAAAAATACAAAATGAAAATAGTCTTTGAAAGTAGAAATAAGGACAGTATGAGTTACAGTATGCTAAATTTTATAGAAGTAATGATGAAAGGGATCTAAGTTTGATAGAACCAAAAAGAGAAATAAATCTATAATCATATTGCAGATTTTAACAAACATTCCAAATAATAAATAGAACAAAAGTTAAAAAATAGTAAATATATAGGAAATAAGAATAATGTGCCCACAATCGCCAAATCACAATTATTTTCAAGAGCATATGGAATATTTACCAACGTTGACCATATGTTGGTCCATAAAGCAATGTCAACAAATTTCAAAGTATTTATATCATGGCATATATGTTCTCTAACCTTCGTGGGACTGAGGTATAAATCAATAACAAACAATAACATGAGTAAATCCTCTCAGGAAAATAATCATTACAGCTAAAATGTTTCATAGATAAAAAATAAATCACACTGAATCCAAAAGATATTTTAACTGAGTGATAATTAAGATATGCCATATAACACTTGTAGAAAGCACCTAAAGACATACATAGAAATTTTTAAATTTAAATGCATATTTTTATAAGAAAACAAATAATACCTGAAATTCAATAATCTAAAAATCTAGTTCTTGAAGTTAAAAAAATATATATTAAATCCAAAGAAAAAGAGTGAGTAAATTAATAAATATAAAAGAAGAAATTAAGGTGATATAATGCAAATACACAACAAAGAAAAAGCCTGAAAATTGGCTTTCTTAAAAGACTAGTGTGATTAATAACTACCAGTGAAACTGAGTAAGGACAAAAAGTAGAAAGCACAAAGATCATTATCGGAAATGAAAATTTGATATCTTTACATATGAATAACAATAAATTTTAAAATTAATGAAACATACAAATTACTAGAAAAGCACAGTCTGTGAAACAGACATAAGAAATATATAATTTATACAGCCCCAGATTTATTAAAGTATATAAATCCACTATAAAAAGTGAAAACTCCATGGGCAAATGCCTCACTATTGATTCTTCCATACAATTATGGAACAAATCACATGAATATTACATAAATACTGCATAACTCATTTCATGAGATCATGTGACCTACATACCAGAACAAGACCAATCGTTACAGGAAAGGGAAATTGAAGGTCAATATCCCTTTGAATATTGATGCAAGCAACCTAAAGAAAATATGTGCACCTATATTTAATGATTTATTTTTTAAAAAGTTATCAATAAACCCATGTGCATTCATTTCAGGATTAAAATTTTGGCTCAAGATTCATATCAATGTTATCTATGAAATTGATAAAATATAGAACTTACATTCATTGGATGCAAGTGGTGGTAAGAGTCCTTAGTAAGTTAGGAGAAGATAATCACTTTACATTACGAGTAATTTGCAGATGATCTCTAGCAAACCTCATGCTGAAGGGTGAAATATTTAAAGCTTGAGGTTCAGAATGAAAAGCCAATGTCTACTATCACAACTTGTATTCACCATTGTACTAGAGACCTGGACCAGTGCAATAAGATAGGAAAAGAAAGGAAAGTGATAAGAATTTAAATATGATTAAGTAAAACTGCCCTTATCCATAGATAAAATAAGAGTGTGCATTAATGCAAAAATAATACATAAAAATGGTTTAGCAAGGCTACTGGAATATCAGGTTAATATGCAAAAATAATTTATATTACCCTACTCCAGTCCAAAAGTGACTAGGAATTAAAGAATATCATATATAATAGTATGAAAGACATAAAATGCATAGGAATTATTTTACGAGAAATGTGCAAAATACGTTAACACTAAACTATAAAACATAATTGAGAAAAATGAAAGAAAATCCAATTTAATGGAAGACTACACCATGCTCATGGATCGGAAAACACTGACATTTAAAGATGCCAATTAAATTAATCTGTAGATTCAATGCAATCTTAATAAAAATGCTAACAGTTTTAAGGGAGATTAAAATATATTTCTAGAAATTATTTGGAAATGTAGATGGCCAGAAATAGCCAAGACCCACTTGCAGAAGGAAAACAAAGTGAAAGGTCTTAACTAATATTTTAAGACTTATTAAGTCACATTAATTAAAGCTGCTGTTAAGCAAAAACCTGATGCAAAAATCTACATATTCTATGACATCTATATATACAGTTCAAGGTTGTGAATAATTAATCTAGTGTGTCATAAGCCATGATAGTGACTCCATTTTAGGAGAAAGGGTTAATGGCTTGTCAGGGGCCTCAAGTGGCTGCTAGGATGCTGCTAATAACCCATTTGAATCATGGTTATATGGGTGAGTTCGTATTAAGAATATTCAATAAGCCAAACACTTATGATTTAGGCATCTTTTCATAGATATGTTACCCTCAACAAGCATTTATTTTAAAATGTGTATTAGATATGTCACTGCACTCACTATACACATGAAAAAACTGCTTCAAAATTAAATAATTTGGAAGTTTACCATTTATCACTGTCAAGACCAGCACTCATTTAGTTTGATTCAATCCAAAGTCCATGTTCTTACACAATAATTATACTATCTCTGATGAAATCCTGAAGTTTTTTCAAAGGGGTAAGTGGAAATTGAATTACTCATTTGGTTGGAAAGAAGAGTAGAAGCGTTGGAATAATTAGAATCACTGGATAATAAAAGGACTAAACTAAATTCAAGAAAGAAAGAGTGACATAGATTGAGGGTATGCCCTTCCTTGATCCTACACATGAAGTCTTTCACTATAAAGGCTGAGGAAACACTCATTCAGAAACGTTTTCAAGGTAACATGTTTGATGGATTTAACAATGCCCTGATCTCAGAGCAGGTTGTTACTTTGGGCTAAGCTGAAATTCTTTATTTTTCATATAAGGCTATCATCATCTTCCCAAGCTTCTCAATTCAACTTTTTTTGTGAAGATGGTGTACAAACTGCTGAATATAGCTGTCACTTCTACATTTGCTTACGATTATCTGTGTTCTTGATTACCACCTGTCTATATTGATCGAAATATTTTATGCAATAGTTCATTTGAAATAGTCTAAGTCCTTTGCTTTGGTAGATAATTTTATTATAATAAACTTTCATTACAATGTTCTCTTCACATTAAAATATAAGTAGCTTGGGGCTGGCCTGGTGGCACAGCAGTTAAGTTTACATGTTCCACTTTGGCGGCCCAGGGTTCAAACCCGTGTGCAGACCTACATACCTCTTGTCAAGCCATGCTGCGGCAGGCATCCCACATATAAATAGAGGAGGATGTTGGCTCAGGGCTAGTCTTCCTTAGCAAAAAGAGGAGGATTGGTGGCAGATGTTAGCTCAGAGCTAACATTCCTCCAAAAAAATATATATATATGTATATGTACAAGTAGCTTGTTTTCATGCCATGTAAATACAAAAAGAAACACATCCTAAGATATATACTCTTGTATATATGTTGTTTATAATTGACTGAATTTCAAAAACTTAAGTAAACAGAAAGTCATGTTGAAAAACTGATCTTGTGACTCACACTTTGCCCTATTTTGCTACAAGTCAAATAGTTTTTTCAGAGGGTGGATATTAAGATCAAGAGGCTTTTTATACAAATTGCTGCTTTATACAGATTCTTCCTACACCCAATGTGACTAAGTGGTATCACCTTCCATACATTGGCTCTAAAAGAGTATAATGAATTAGTGTACTCAGTTAATGAGACGGTTGTGGCCATCCCTCGTCCCTTTAAAGTTTTCCTCAGAAACGTAGGAACAGGGAAATACATCTAATTATACTATATATATGAGTCTATCTATTTAAATTATAGTCATAAGTCAAAGAAAAAAATGATTTTGAAGACATTTAAACCTAAATATTTACCAACACTTGTGTAACAGAAAGACCATTGGAATGAATATCAGAGGGGCCCAGTTCTAGTAGTACCCCACGATTGTTTGTTTGACCTTGAATGTATTAAGAAAGGTAATAATATACATAGCATCTGAGTTGATGTACTATTTAATGTAGTGACTGCTTTAAAACTTAATGTAGAATTTATTGGAAATTTAGTTTTGTCATAACGCCTCCTCCAGATATAGATTACTTGAGAAGGAATAAAAGATATTATTCTCTCTTCCTAGGACATTAGCCCTTGTTAAGGCTCTGTCTCTCTTTTCCCTTATGATATCAGGACATCAAAAGAAAAGATGACAGTGGATGAAGGCTAACGTTTAGATAATTTCCTAACAGGGCTTTCTATTTCAAAAATCTAGACCAATGTGGACAATTTAGCGTATTTCCCCAGAGGGTTCAAGATGGTGTAAATTGATGATTAGATAAGTGAAACTGATCATTAGATAAAAATTACAACGGAGATTAGGGTCTTCTGGGTGGAATTTGCAATAATGCTTTGGAGCCACAAAGGGAAACATCATATACAGCCCCCTGAATTTGTCAGAAACTTGAACCCTCACCTCAAGTAACTCAGAAGTGCCAGATATGTTTTTCCTTGATGAATGACAGTTTAATAATTGAATATGATTCTATCCTATCAACATACTAATACATTGTCCATTTATTTAATATTCATTGAATACTTACATCCCTTTCCATTCCACTATTTAGATACATAGATGGATAGAGATAATTAACACCATTGCACATATTTTCTGAGTAGAACTGATTAGATAATGACATCATATAATAAAAGGGTTTTTAACTCTTCGAAATCTCTAATTTTTACTAAAGATGCATAACATATTAGGCAAATCATAATGCTTTGAGAAATGTCAGAAATAAAATTTAAATCCAAATACAATACTTCAAGTAGCATATAAAAATAGAGTGTGGGTTGACTTGAAACCAAATTCAATACAAGTATGTGATAATTTTCACTATCGTAGAATAAGCAGTTTTACTGAAAATAAATATATAAAGATTAGTGACGTTATTTTATCATTCATAGCACAGTTTACATTGCCACTTATCAACAGATACTGTGGTAATTTACTTAAAAATGTGTTGCCATTAATTTTACACATTCCTGAATGTTCTTTCCTATTAAATAACAACAAACATTCCAAAATGTATTAACATAACAATTCTACTGACTTTCCTTAGACAGGTAAAATTCAGAATACCTCCCAAATACTAAAAAGCTAGAATGACATGTTTTTCTCAATTAAACTAAACAAGACTCATTTGCCTTACATTTTTCATGCCATTGCCATTACTATTTGTTGAATAATCAGACATTAATGAGCACGTGCTTTAAGTTTTACTATACTGACACAATCCAGTTGCAAAGAAGTTACAACCAGCTATACCCAATGGATGAAGTATAAATATGTCTGTTAACACTACTCGACATTATCGAACTCCCTTCTATTTAATCTAACGACTAGAAATACGCACTATGGAGACAGTCTTCACCTTAGAACACTCAATGACACTAGCATTTTGAGTTTTAAAGTGAGCAAAATTGTTATTTTAAATCATTTGATGTATCTTTCAGTTCTAGAATTCATTTTTAAAGTTCTTTGACTTAGAAATTTACCCCAAAAGTGACTGATCCAGTTGAGATTTCACCTGCATAGAAATTTTCTTTCCCTTATATTACCACACCAATTATGTCTTCTCATTTGTTTTTCTAACTCATTTTTTTGTCTCTCTATTGAATTTACAGCAGCCTCTCATCACAGTGTCCAGGTCTTATTATCTCTGATTCTGTTGATCTACCCTGTTGTAGTCTCCTTTACCTTATTCCTTAACACATAGACATGTTATATATATATATATATATATATATGTGTGTGTGTGTGTGTGTGTGTGTGTGTATATATATATATATATATAGTCCTTATGGTTGTCTTCTTACTTCTCCCTTACCAGAACTTCCTATCCCAGCTTGTGAAGCCAAAGCCATTAATTTGGAGCTGGCTGAATATTTGCATTCATGACCTTTGACAGCGATTGTCATTATCCTGTGATTAAATTTAATTCTCAACTCCTATTAGGAGGGAGAATAAGCCTAAGGTCAGGCTTGGATTTACTCTCAGTTAAATCATTTACCAGCTGTGTGATTTGGGGCATTTTTATTTAACCTTTAAAATTTTCCTTTTCCTTATGTCTTAAAAGATAATAATAGGGAAATGTGGATGTAAAAAATAAACCAAAACAGGATCTCTTCTATATTCCAAATACTAAAACCATTATTATAAATTTAAACAAGGTTAAAAATATTTAATAACCATGTATTCCTGTCCTTTCCCTATCTTGACATTCTTCCCCACCATTTTAAAGTAACCAAGTTAGTGCATCTTTTGTGTATAAACCACGCTAGGTTTATCAATTAGAATTAAGGTCTGCTGTGAGGTATTGGAAGTCAAAAATAGCATGGATTTAAATAAGAGAAGGGTCTTTCCCTAAAATATAAATGTAAGCAAACCAGGGCTGATACGGCCCCACTAAGGTCATCAGAAATCTGGGAACTTTTATTACTAGTCCAACCTGGAAAACAAGATCGTCATTACAGCCATCAGGAAGAACCGGGTGAAGGAAACAGGCAGAGTAGATAAAAGTTGTCTTCTTTCTGATAGTTCCTAGAAGCTTTCACAAGTATCTTTCACTTTCACATACATCTCATTGATCAGAAATGCAGTCACATGGCCATACCTAGTTGTAAGAAAATCTTTTTCCAAATAGCAATGCACCACCCAAACCCTGGGATTTTATTACTATGTAAGAATGAAAGAAAGGATATTTATTGGAACCACATAAATGTTTCTATAATAATCTCAACCTTTCACCATTAAATGTTCTATGCACACTACCTTTCTTGAACAAAGAACATATTCAACCTTCCTGAAGAAAGACAGCCCAACAACATCCGCTGCCAAGTCTAGGACCTCTTGGTGATATATGATCCACTCCATCTGGTTCAGAAAGAAAGTAAATAAATAAATGCTTAAACACATATATACATAAAAACATACAGTCACAATACATACATTCACATATATATGCACGAAGGGCTTTTATAAGTCACTATAGATAATATGTCATAACTGAATTGTATAATTAAATCAAGCCTCAGCATACCAGATCCATTAAGAAGAAATTTAGGCAAATTAATTGCCCATGAAATACCCAGTGTATGATAGAATAATAGGAATAAAACACCACAACAAGACTACTATCTTTTAAAAAGGAGAGAATGTGAACCATATAATAGAAATTATTAAATTCTACTGGCTTGGAAGAGTAAAGACTTTCTTCTCCAGCAGTAAAATAATTTCCTTTGTCCTCCCATATCCCATCTGTCAGCATTCAGCTCCTTTTATGAGTTCCTCCCCCAACCCCTACATTGTCCTCTGAGATCTGTGACTCTCTCTGGGCATTCTTTTTTGAGTATTATCAGAAAATAATTACATTACGACATTCAATAAAGGGAATGGATATTAGTCCACTGTTAAGGGCTGCACATTTTTCTAGACTTCCTCCTGCTGACGTATATTTGGTGGTCTGAGGATGTAGCTTTATGAAATAAACATGATTTTGCAGGCCACACTTTTTAATTCTTTTAGAAATAAATTCAAGTCCAAATACAGAGTTTTTCTAATTTATTTTTTTTCCTGTGAGCTTTATATGCAAGTGGCAGCATCCAATGATTTTATGTACAAATAGTTCTATGTATTAAGACTTAGATCCTTTATTTGAGTTTCCACTTCTCAATTTACAGGGAAATACTTGAAGTATACCTGATGGTATGGACTTGGCTTGAAAAGGGACACCACAAATACCTTGTAATCTAGAAGGCCAAAATCTTCACATTGCAACAATGTCAGAATAACCAACACTGACAAACTGAAAAAACACTCATTACTAACCTCTTTTGGCTTGTCCAACCTTCCAAGAGTCCAAAATACCAGACTCTCAGAAATTTTATATGATAGGTCACGGACAGAAAACCTCCTGATTGGGGCTCCGCTCTAGTCCCTTCTCAGCTTACATCTGGCTAGATCTAGCCCAAATTTATCTCTTTCATAGGATTTGGCTGAAAGCAGCAAAATGCAGCCAATATACGCAGCATTACACATTTTTCTATAATTTTCCCATAATGACAACTTCGGTTGGAATAAGTTCTGGCTCCTCTGGTGAAACAAGTCATCCTTTAATCATATGTTTTGTTTTGCTTTTTTCAGTCTCATAAAAAGGATCATCAGTTTTCCAGTCTTGTTTCCAACTCTATGCTGCCTATTGACTGTCCACTTTTACTAAGTCAATGCCCAAATTTTCAGGTTGTGTTACATGCAGCAGATACAAAATTCTCCATTCACTAAAATTTGGTTGAGCTGTCAATGATACAAAATCCACAATATTCTATAGAAGTGTATTTCTTTCCAACGTAAAAGCCATGTGAGTAGTCTATAGCTGGTATGGTGGCCCTATAATTGTCACAGACAAAGACTCATTCTATCTTGTTCCGAACTAATCTCAATTTGGGACTGCTGACTCATTCAAGATTACGTTCTTTAATCCCAAATATCACGTTTATATTCCAGATGGCAGGAATGAGGAAAGGAGACAGAAAGGAAGGGGCAAAATGGAACATATTAGATATTCTTAGGAAGTTTCCCAGAAGCAGTGTTTCTATAGTATTAACTGATATTTCCTTATGCGGACTGAGATGGCTCAAAGGAGAACTGGAAAAGATTCATTACTCCATTTTCATGTTCCCATATGATATTTATGTTTCTATCACAATAGAATAATAAGGAATAGACATTAGGGATTAACAAATAGTCTTCGAAAAAATTAATGACATAATAGTATGGAGATAAGATACTGTTTTTGATTTAAGAATGATGTTCGTACACTTAATTGTGGGTAATGTAGCAATCTATCTAATCTTGGTTCGTTCCTGAATTCTACTCAGCCATTCTTTCAATCACCTCTAACTGCCTTCCCACCGATAATGCTATTTCTCAATACCATTCACACAGGAAAATATATAAAATATATGGGGGGTGCTTCCTTACCTGCAAAGTGATGTTTCCTTTCTGAGAATAATGTACTTTTGTTATTATTCCAATATACTGTGAGGGCCTAGTAAGTAGGAATATTGTATTTTTTTTATCTTTAACTATATTATACACCAATGACTCAACCCAGAAAATTTCATAGGTTCAATAAATTTTTAATGAACAAATGTGTAAATGGCTATAAAAATGTGTCTACCTCTGGTCATATCTAGACGAAGCCTCAAATAGTTTGGTTTAAAAAATCCAGGACAGCATATTTATCAGTGGACAGAGGAAAAGCAGATGATATTAGTGATACTGGATTTTTTTTAAATTCTATTTTCACAAATGAGTTTCCCATCCATAATTTTTGATACAGTACACTTGGAAAAGATGAGAGCAAATTAGTCCAAGGAAGAATTGGACTTTCTATAAAGAATAGTAAAATTAAACTTAAAAGTAAATACTTATATAGCACTAGTTTTGCTACATGTGGGTTGGCTGGCTTAGTTAGTTTGCCTTGAAAAACTTTTTGGCTTCGGTTTGCTGCTTTCTCTCCTCAGGCTAAAATCTGAGCAACAAGTCATCCTCAAAATTGTCATCATTTTTTTTCACTTTTATCGAAGTATAATTGATGTACAATATACTGCACAAATTTAAAATGCACAATTTGATAATTTTGAATTGATAATTTTAGTGTCTATATTTATTCATATTATTGTGAAAATAAACAAAAGATGTCAGGACCCAGGCAGATTATTAATTACGGTGGTAACCACATTGTTTCTCCTTCACTCCAATCCTTTCCCTTTCTGGGGTGAGATGAGAGGCAGGTTGACAGGCCTGTGTATATGGGGCCACATCACGTGAGAAGAGCCCTGCAATTAGGAAGCTGTAAGCTTAAATAGGACAGCTTACACAACCGTTCTCCTCACCATCTAAGAGGAGGAGAAACTCAACTCCCCTGTTATAAGCAAACTCCCTTTGGGAAGAGAAGGGGAAGACCTCTATACTCTTAACTCTGAAGTGTAAACAAATGTCTACAGTGAGGAGATAGGACAGGCTCCCAAATAACAACCTGGGTTTTAGCCCCCTTTAAAAGGTATAAACATAGGGTCACATGTGACCTTCTCAGGTGTCTTGGCTTTTATATCACCCTTAACTTCCAAAGCTTGTTCTTTAATCAAGGTCCCAGGGGGTCTTTGTTCAGAAACTTCTCACTGCAAAAACATGAAAATATGTTCTCCGGAGTCTCCCAATGACACGTGTGTATACCTGTGAAACCAGTCACCTCGAGCGGGATAGAGAACATACCTACACCCCCAAAATTTCTTCATCCCCTTTTCTAATTCATTTCTACTGGCCCTCCTTGGACAGCCTGCCTCCCATCCCAGGCAACCTCTGATCTGCTTTTGTCACTATAGATTGTTTTACAGTTTGTAGAATTCTATGTAAATAGAATCTTAAAAGTATGTAACACTTTTCTTGATGAAGCTATTTTCTACCTAACAAATTTGATTAAATAAAAGAGATTTTAATTAATTACGTTAGTAGGTCTCAATAAGAAAGTAAACAGATAAGGAAACAGATTATTGTATCCTAGAATGAATTTTAAATTAAGTAATGAACGTGACTCAAATCAAAGCCTGTTCTTAATAACACATAACACCTCTATTACATAAGCAAACTAAAGTTACACTGTTATGAAAAAATCATCCATCTTTGAATAGAGTCACATGTAAGTGAGAAGAAAACAAATGTTTGTTCTTTCAAAACTTATTCATGCTTAGTTAATTTCCAGTTTCCATTTCCTCAGATTTGAATATTGAACAGAAATTCTACCAGTTACCTCAGGAAGTGAATGGCTAACATTAACCAAAGGTCAATAAATAAATAAATAAATAAATAAATATTCATATTGACATATATTTTAGATTACCAAATACCAAATAGTGCTGTGAATGCAAAGACACTGAAATTACATCTGTTGAAAAATTAAATTAAATTTGATGACATTTAGCACTGTCCATCTGGAATTTTCAGACAGTGGAAAGCAGCATTAATTTTCTTCTGATTAGATAAAAGCAACAACAAACAAACACATAGCAACAGAGATTGGATTGGTGGTCACCCGACGGGAAAGGGGAGGGAAGAGGGCGGAAGGGGTAATTAGGCACATGTGTGGTGATGAATTATAATTAGTCTTCAGGTGGTGAATATGATGTAATCTACACAGAATTCAAAATATATTACGATGTACACCTGAAAGTTATATAATGTTATAATCCAATGTTACTGCAATAAAAATTAACGTTAAAAATTTTAAAAAATTTTCTTCTGATTTAAACTATTACAATATATGCACTTGTAATTTAATGCAAACTATTTTGGAGTGAGCGTAAGGAAGAAGCCATTTTAGTCTGGTTTACCTATAGAAAGAAAAGATGCTTACCATTTGAAAAGTTACTTAATCATTTATATTGGTTTGCTCTCCTTTGGAACTGAGGAATTTGGTTGGGAATTGTTTTCAAAATTCCTTTGAAATTTTTTTTTTATCAAAAATTCCTTGTAAATTCAACAATTGTGGTTTTGTTGACATTGTTCACAGGACTCTAAATATTCAATGAACATCTCTCCTTGTGAACATTTGAGCAGAGACTGTACCAGCAAAAACATTAAAAGAATGGGCTATTATGTAGATAATATGGGCCCTTTTTTTAAAAACTATCTTAAAGGTGCGAGGTAGAATACATAAATTTACAAATGCACTATCTCCAACAAATAGGAGGGATAAAAACAGAGTAGAACCAAACCCCATTTTCACTTCCCAAAAATGACATGCTATACAAACACAATTCAGTAAAGTGTATATATCTCTTATGGTGATGATATCATAGATGTATGCATATATCAAAACACATAAAATTGAATACTGTAAATATATCTAATTTATTTTGTCTGAAATACATCAATAATGTACTTTAAAAAATAAAAACCAACTAAATATGTTCATTTTAAAATCAACCAGTTCCTGTTAAAACCACAATATATTACTGTTATTAATAAGTATAAAGTCATTTTTTCTTAATGTCAAAGGTCAGAGATATAAAAATATTGTCAGGATTAATATCCTAGTCACGTTTCCAATTCCTTTCTATTTTGTCATTCACATTATTTCATTGGGCTTTTTTTTCTCATTTGTGTGATTAGTGTAATTTGCCATGTTGCTAATCTGATTTTAAAAATTCATTCCTTAAGTTATTCGTTAAATATTTGTTGTTTGCACTAACATGGCCTTCAAAGCATTTTCTATACATGAAGGCAAATATTAATCACATAACTGTTACTGATGGATGTAATATTCTACATACATATCACACTAATAAAAGGAAGAAAGTTTATACTTTCCAAAAGAACAGCTAAGTGGCCCAGCACTGGTAGCCTAGTGGTGAAGTTCAGCATGCACTGCTTTGGTGGCCCTGGTTTGGCTCCCAGGCACAGATCTACACTGCTCCATTAGCAGCCATGCTGTGCTGGCGGTCCACATACTGAAAAATAGAGGAAGACTGGCAGAGATGCTAGCTCAAGATTAATCTTCCTCAGTAAGAAAAGAAAAGAAAAGAAAAGCTAAGTACCTAATCCTATCCCAAACTGATGGCAAGCCACATATGATCTAACAGCCTGAGAACTGGAGACAACAGCATAAGCATTTGAAATTATATTAGTGAAACATGGTGAAAATGGGGTATTATACATTATTTTGGCTTTTAACCAAACTTATAATGATTAGCATTACTGATGGAATGCTGTGTAGCCAAAGCCCTCTAGGAAGGGGTGTGTGTGTGTGTGTGTGTGTGTGTGTGATATTTTATTTTCTTTTAAGACAACTGTTTTAGACCATCTAGTGTTCCGAGAATGAAAAGAGTTTGATGATCATTTAAACCAGCAGAAACCAGGATCTCCTAAAGTGAAAAACAGATGACTGTATTTGAATTTTATTAGCGAAAAAAAATGCAAAGGTTTTTCAAGGGCTAGTTGGCATAAAATGAAGTATTTTAATAGTTTTGGATCTATTATTTCTTGATTGATCTACTTTGAAAATAAAATGTCTGTCCAGTTTAAATTATCTACCAGAAATTTTTTCTGTCAGAATGAAGTAGAGACGGGAGATTTTGTTTCTTTCACAAGGCCCATTTTGAAAGCTCACACTTTGTGAATGTTGATATTATTATTCACTTGCCAAATATAGTACCTTTTATCTAAAGTGAGTAATACATATTAAAATTCTTAACAGCTATGTGAGTTTTAGCAAAAGCAGCCATAATGTGACAATCAAACAATACAGTGTACAATCCAGTCTTTTAAATTCATTTTCTTGTCAAACACTGGGTGACATATGTGTCATATATGCCCATTTTGTTTTAAGAAATGTTCGGGGTTTGTCATCCTAGCATCTGATTTGCCATGTCTGGAATCAAGGGATTTGAAGTCACACTCTCAGCTGACTTGAATTTGATTAGTGTTTTATGATGTTTCTTTCTTTCTTTTTTTCTTTAGTGAGGAAGATTGGCCTAGAGCTAACATCTGTTGCCAATCTTCCACTTTTTTGCTTGAGGAAGATTGTCCCTGAGGTAACATTTGTGCCAATCTTCCTCTATTTTGTATGTGGGACACCACCACAGCATGCCTTGATGAGCCGTGTGTAAGTCCATACATGGAATCAAAACCTGTGAACCCTGGGTCGACGAAGTGGAGTGTGTGAACCCAATCGCTATGCCACTGGGCTGGCCTCTCTTTTTTTGTAAGTTGTAATAATTGAATGAGAAAGTCACATCCTCAAGATCCTGCAGAAAATGTTTTAAAAAGTATTTCCTCTATTTTTTAAATATAATGAATATTGTAACTTTTTTTTTTTTTTTTTGCCTTAACATTTTTCCATACAGGGACCATTTACTAAACCTTACCATAAAAGAAAATATCAGATAGGGGTGATTGATAAATGTCGAATGCATTAGTTTTAATTTTCTACAAAGCAGTGCTTCTTTAATTACCTGCAGATTTTGTTAAAATGTCCATTCCTATTCGATAATTCAATGACGAGACCCAAAATTCTGTGTTTCTAACAAACTCCCAGGCCCATGGTCTTGGCCCATGAATTTCAAGTTTAGTAGTAAGTTTAGGCACTTCTTCTATACAAATAGTCCTATGCTGACACAGCCCTGAGGGACAACTAAAATGTGTCTATCTTAAGGAATTACAAGCAACAGTCATTTGTTTGTGGAAAGCCTTCTTTCAACTATAAATAAAGTCGTTAAAGTTGTTAAAGAGATGACTTTCTCTGGAATTTTGAGAAGGATCTTTCTGTGTATTTTAGTAACTTTAGCTACTAATGACATGACCCACTCACTAGACTTCCTCAACACAGAGACCATGACGGGTAGAAAGGATGCGATCTATCTGCCCACTCAAGTTATCACTTCAGAAGGAACGTAGATTTTAATTTATAATAGTTTATATGACTCAGTGGATGATACCTTGTTGTTCTGGATTCTTCTCTCCATTCCTCCAATGATACATTAGTAACATCTAATATTTATCTTCAAGCTGTGTTAGAGAGCTCACCTCCCAGAATCTGCCATTTTGGGGCTCTCCCATATAAGTGGAGAATTTGGGAGAAAATTTTGCCTCTTGGATACATGTTAAGGTGAAAGATGCTTCTTTGGCATTGTCTATAACTCATCATTTACTTATTGGGGATGTGTTTTTCATATAATCTTATGAATTAACATAGGTAACAATTTTCCCTGCATATAGGCGAGAACTGGAGAGTTTACCCTTGAGGATTCCACTTCCGCAATATCTAGAAGGGAGGTGGCTCCCTGTTCTTCTTATCTTTCTTTATGCCATTTATCATCAGGTGATCAGGAATGCCTACTTCAGTTTGCTTTATACCGAATTATTTTTAAAGATTAACTTCCTAGATTTTTCCATTTATACTGAATAAAATTTCAGCATGCAGAATGAGTCATGATGGCAGATTACTGCTGGTGACTCAGTTTTCCATCTATTTTTATAGACTGGTGTATGTAAACACAATCTGTTAAATACTATGTTCCTTTATTTAACTTGGTACTAGTCACCCAGTTGATAGTGAACTCTCTAAGGCTAGCTCTCTTGAATGTTTTGTTATGTAAATAAAGTGTCATATATCTGGTTCTCAAAGAATGTAAACAACCAGGTTCTAAGAGATTATTTTACACAAAGAAGGCAAAAAGAATGACAATGTTTTCTAAGTGTATGAAATTTGTTTTCTAAGGAATTTGTCATTATAAGCAGATGGAATGTGGGGGCAATTATAGAAAATATCCAAATCTTTAAAGCATAACAAACTGCTGTTGAAAATAAGTGTCTTAAATGGAATTGCAACAATAAAATTTTCCTAGCTACATAGGTTACATAGATTAGAGCCATTTCCTCAGTCTTTGCTATACATTTTTATATGGCATAGCTAAAATATCTTTCAGTCTTGAAAAGAAATATCAGAGACCTAGAATAGTGCTTGCTGAAGGAAAATTGCTCTAGGAAGAAAAATAAGGATAACTGTGTCAGGATTAAAATACCAAATACATATGATAAAAAATACTGCTAAAAAAAGGAATTATCTCATTCAACTAATTTTATTTTAATATATAAACATAATGGTACAGATCATAAAATAAGATCTTAGTACTCAGTGATGTGGAAGGCTATAAATTAAAAGAAGACGGGCCGGCCCAGTGGCACAACAGTGAAGTTCACACATTCCATTTCGGTGGCCTGGAGTTCCCCCATTTGGGTCCCGGGTGCAGACCTACACACCACTTGTCAAGCCATGCTGTGGCAGTCATCCCACATATAAAATTATATATAAAATTATATATAGAATAGAGGAAGATGGCCACAGATGTTAGCTCCGGGCTAATCTTCCTCAAAAAAAAGGAAAAAGGAAGTAAATAAAAGAAGACAAAGTCATAAAACACAGTAATACAATCTAGCCTTAGACAAAGGCCATAAGTGTCTGTCCTGGCCGTATTTTCTGCATTTTATTTTCAAAGATCTCTACAGCTTTCTATTATTGTCCAGGGGAAAAATCTGAGTAATTTTCTCCATCTGAATATTAGTATTATTTATTGGTAGTTTATTAATACCCATAAACAAATGATGCATTACTAAGGTCTATGCATATGTAAAGAAGATTGGGAACTAATCATGAAAATTATGTTCCAATCTCAACTATGTACTAAACTTAGATTAAATTTTTGCCTTAGTTAACCCTTAGATTCTATTTTAGACTTTTATTTCCATGTTTATTAAACATTCTTCCTATTGCAGTGATTAAACTTTTCTATATTCAAATGTAGGCGTTAATATGGACATATAACTATATGCCTAAGATTTAAAATAAATCAGGGTTTGGCTAATGTTATAGTGGAAATAGTATAATTCATATGGCTTTCTGATCCTTTGCTGTTATTCTCCCTTAACAGAGAAGGATACTATTCAATGCTTGAAAGAAGAAAGTTGAATTGCTTTTCAGAGTTCACTACCAAAGTGTGGATACAAGATCCATCACTATTGCACTTTGCAGATGCCTCTGCCCTCAGATAGCCTGTTACTTCCACCAGGTCTTTACTCAAAGGTCACCTTTCCAGGAAGGATTTCAAGGCAATTCTAAAATTTCATGTGATCTCCATTTTAACAGTTTATATTCCTCTTAGCTTGATTTATTTCTTAACATCTTAAGAAATTTACTTACATATGTCATTTATTGTCTCCTTCCTCCTTTAAAATATACACACTATAAAGGAAATAGGGTTTTTTGTTTTGTTTTGTTTCATTTCTTTTGATTTCCCTGTTGTGTTCACTGAAACAGCCAATACATGGTGTCCACTCAATAAATATTTGTTGAATGGATGAACAATTGAAATAGCAAATAAATAGATGAGTGAAATTGAATGTCATTCAAGAGCATTTGAGATAAGCTTCTCACCTAGTATCTTAGAAAGACACATTTTGCATCTAATTAAAGTATAAGAATGTGCAGAATTATAAACAACTCCAGCAAATTATTTTGCATGGGTTCAAAATATGATTTCGTACTGAAATATTGGACTAATCTATTACATTAAAATGAAAATAAATTGAAAACCTCAATAAATTGTCATATTTTTGATAATTTAATTTTTACCAAATGTCACAAATTAGATCAAATTAAATGTTTCTTTACTTTGGCTGCAATTGGAAATCGACCTTAGATGGTTGAACATACCATAAAAACCTGGTAATTTTTTGCTGATAAAACCTTCTGAATCTCAGAATAATTACACACACATACTCACATGTGTGTATATGCACACAAACACCAGACATGCTTTATGTTGGATGTGTAGCTTTATGTATATTTCTTGCCAAATCATGATCTTCTACACCTGTAAGAGGAATTAAAGAGTCTTTCACATGGCTCTTTGTGTCCCCATGTATAGCTGTCAATTGGAAAGCAGGATCACTCATCTTTGGATAGGACAAATCCTGTTTAGCATCTCAAGTGAAGTAGAAGCTTTCAAAGAAGAAACTAGTAAAAGTTCTTTCAAAGAAGAAGCCTAGTAATGTTGAAACTGTGTGCAGGGTTTAAGAATTAGAAGAATAGAGCACTGATTTCAATCAATTAATCTTGATAACAATTACTCAACAATACATTTTTGCTAAGTTGCATAATTAATTTTTCTGTGAAACTATAAATAATTATATATTACATATATTATATGATATATGATATAATATGATATATTACATAAACTATGAGGACCTTAGTTATCATCGCTTATGATCACTTTCTCCTCTTTCATTCCTGTTCTCCCTTCCTCTTTCTTTCTTCCCTTTCCTCCTTCCCATTCCTCCTCCTTATATTTCCTGTCCATTTGCTATCTGATCCTCTTCCTTTTTAACACTTATCCTTCCACAGCCCCCTTTATTGACCTTTACCTTAAAATTTCAGTCTTAATGCCATGAGGCAGGGCAAAGCAAGATAATCATCCAAGTGAAAAGGTGAATTGGCATGGAAAGAGGTCAGAGCCCGCACTAGGTGAGGAGGGCACCCAAATACTGGCACAGAAGGCCTAACATGGAACACCAGAGTCTGAGCATGATTGGGACGATACCTATGCAGAGGCAAGGCCTGATATGAAGTTTCAGAACTCAAGCGTTGAGGTTATTGTTGGCAGAGGCAGTCTACCATGGGCCCTGACCTTTACAGCACATTCTTCCTGGCCAGAGTACAAGTCTTATCCAACTCCTGCTAAAACAATTCTATAGCTACTTATATAGGACTAAATAAGTCAAGCAGGTCATGCCTGACTACCTTTTAATTACTCACTCCTCAGAGGGAGTGGGGCTTGCTTGTTTGTACTCTCTACATGTTTGCTGTTTGCTCAGTAAGGGCTTCTTCTTCAGTCTGGTTTCCTCTTTGTGAGGTAAGCCACTGCACAGAATTTGTTATCTGTCCCTCTACATTACTTGTGGGAATTGGGGCTTAGGAAACTATAGCATATATGCTGACACTCTGGCTACAGACTTGCTGTGTCCAGTCTTTCATCCCATAACCAGGAGTCTTATGTCTTCTCTCAGCATCCATAAAACTGTGGTAGGTTAATGTTGTTAGCCTGCAAGTGGGGTAAATGCTCAGACCCTGCACACAACTGATAGAGTATTTTCACGTATGGGTTGTCTTATCATGAAGGATCAGAGTCCATGTGGTGTGAGGAAGAATTGGCACAGTGGTGGTGTCTGGAATGGCATGAGAGAGTAAGGAAGACATCTGTGAGGGCAAAAATGGTAGCATTGGTGTCCTCACTGGTGAGGCTAGGTATCCGAGTGGCAGAGAGGCAGAGACAGACATTCAAGGAAGTGCTGGCAGTGGCCCAGCTGCGTATCACAGCCCTAGTGAAGTCAAAAGGGTATTCACATGGGGAGAGAGTGGCAGCAGTAATGGCAGATTGGTTGATTATAGGAATATTTATCAAATAATTAAACTAATTATAAATGGAGCCAGGCTGATCATGGTTGTGGTAGGGTGTTAAAATATGAAAAGGGTGAAAATGAGAATAAATAACATTCAGTGGTATTGGATTGAAATGGGAAGTATCATTGTTAGCTCATGATTTATCACTGCATATAGATAATTATAGAAATGAATGCAGATGCAAGTGTGTATTAATATATGTACGTATGTCCCTGTGTTTGAATCCATACATTCTGTGGCTCTGTGCAAGAGAGTTCCTTGGATCAATGATCCCCAAACTGTTAATCATAAACACACCTAGTACCATGCTTCTTTGGAAAAATGACTGATTATCTAGAGGTGGAATACATCAAAACAAAGTGAACCCATAATGCCCTGGAGTGTCAAAAACAAAGAATTACTCAACTAATGAGAGCACATATCAAAAGATTGAAGGAGCTCCCATTGGCCGGGTCTGTACACTTTGAGCCTCAAAATAAATGACTACATGGATTAGAGCCCATTGAACAAACAGGAAATCATGAGTCCCTACTGGTGTAAATAAAATAATGAATACATCAAAAGTGAGAAGAACAGGCTATTAATATAGTATCAAATGACCTCCTACAAAATAGTTAATTAGAAATAGGGATGAAAAGTAACTTTATATTGGGGAAGGCTGGCAGATTTCGTCTTAAATTAATCAAACAATCAGAGTATCACCAATGAGGATACAAATTGAAATTGTGGGTTCTTTAGTAGGATATAATCTGAGGAACACAGAACCATGTCTGTGATATTCCAAAGGCATATAATTTATATTAGTCATGAACAATCATCTGACAAACACAATTTGAAGATACTACTACTCAGAAATTGGCCTTTAAAGTTTAAATGTGACAAGACTATGAGACTTAAAGAAAGTCAGAACTGTTTCAGACTAAAGTAGACTAAAAACTGACATTATGTGTTTCTTAATTTATATAATTGTTTATCTGTTCAATGCCTGTCTCCCATTATAAAGAAAGCTTGATGAGGGTAGGAACTTCGCCTCATTCACTCCTGTATCCCCAGTACATAGGAGTGTATCTGCCTCATAGATTCTAAGTAAATATTCACTGAATGAAAAAATAAAATAAAATAAAAATGTAACCAAACTCAATGGGTCTGACTGTTGGAGAGCGTGGAGCCGAAAAGCACAACCAAGGCAGAAATAGGTGAGGAAAAGGTTTTTTGCTAGCATGAGCGATGGAGAACACCTGGGATAGCTCCTGGTGCAATGTCTCTGAGCTCAGAGCTGATGGAGACTTTATACACAAGAAGGCAGAGGATAACAGGTTTATTTGTAACAATTCTGTAACGAGTTTGTTAACTTAGGGAGCATGTATAGCAGGTGAACATGCTATAACATACACGGTGTGACCTGAAAATGCCTGCTGGAACCCTACCAGAGGAGGAGAATTTAAGATGCTAAGGAGTTTAAGGTAACTTTAGGATGCTTGGTACTGGAACAATTTGCAGGGGTCTTGCTGTAAACATGTAAGTTTCTTGCAAGATAGCAACATCTGCAAAAACAGGACGTTAATTTCTGCAAAACAGAACACATAGTTTCTTCTTGTCTGAAAAACATTTGACAGATGTGTTAGTTGTTGATCAGGTCCTCAGTAACCCTTTCTCTGCCTGGTTCCTTGGTCACAAAATGACTAAAGAGATCTCAAAACACTGTGCAGCGCATGACTCTAGACTATGCCATTTTTCTATTAAGAACATCTTTAGGATGATTGGTGAAACTCGAGGGGTATCTATGGATTAAAAGGTAATAACATATCACTGTTAATTTCCTCAATGCTATTGTCTGTTTCCTGGTTTTGTAAGAGAGTATTAGTTAGGAGGAAATTTATGAGACGGAAACGCAGAGTGGCTTCAACATGTCAGACACTGTGCTGCTCACTGAGCTGAACATGAAAAGATAAATGTATTTCTTCAAATAATTAGTTAAAATATTGTATTTTTGGAAATATACCCACCCCATAAAGAAGAACTCAAAATATTTTAAAGAAAACTATGGGAGGTAAAGGAGAGAATTATGCATAGTAAATGCAATAAACAAAAAATGTTAGTAAGACATTTTTAAAATCAAATTATAAGATGGAAAAGAAAGAATTTGAAAATTCAAATTCATTTCATATTTCTAAATGTTCATTATTAAATACTGTATTCTGCAATATTATATTTTTAGAGAAATGAAACTCTGTCTGGGATGTGACTGAATATTTTCAGCAGGAGTCGTTCTGGGCCTCTCAATTCGGCTTTTCAATCCTACTCACTTGTGCTGAGTCACAAATGATTCTCTGACTTGTTCTTCATTGTTATTCCCTCCTACATATTTCTCTTTATTTGTCAGTTGAAAGCTTCTTTCTCTTACATATTACTTTCAATATCAACCTACTGATACTCTAACTAGGCTGCATCTGCATTATTCCTTAAAAGAGAATAATCTGCATCATATGAAATCATTTAAGATACCTAGTCCTCATTTTCTTTAATTGTCATTTACTCTAAGCCACAAAAAAGAAAGAAATGAATTTTAATTATTTTATTTTATTGTCATTTTTCTCATATTGACTCATACTTTTTCCTAAAAAACATATTTGTGTGAAAATTCATCCAAAGAAATGCAGTATAGTTGAGAAATAGTGTGAATAGTACATTTTTGACCTATGTATATTTATTTATAACTATGAAAAGAGTGATAGAATTTATTCTGTAGATGATATTTGGAAATGGCTTATTATTTAACTAATCCATAACCTTTGCTGAAGACAAAGAGAAATAGTTTAGTAGTGTTTATACAACAGTAAGTGAATAGAGAATATTGGAGCTTTCCTGAAGAAAAGGCATTATGCAAAATAAAGTTCAACAAAATGATCAGCACTTATTTAAGTCTTTCAATCTACATAATTGGATAAGTTTCTTCTCAGCTAGTATAATAAGCTGTTATGGATGACATTTTCCTAAATCTTAATGGATCAAACAATCATTGTTTCATAAACTGAGATGTAGAGTGGAAAAATAAGTTGGATAGATAACCAACTTTTTGAAAGAGATAAGTATGATAATAAAATATTGATGCCTAAACCTTGACAATGTTTTGCAAACGGTAGGGGCCATGGTCATCTCATCAGCCACTCCCATGCAGTTCACGCTAAATGTTTATTTCATCTTTTGGAGGAGGAAGTATTCCCCTAGTAATGTGGAAAGGGAAGAAATTCCTAAACAAATGCTCTAAAACCTAAGAAAAGAAGAGCTAAATCAAATTTTGATAGACAGTAAACTCTCAGATTTAAGGGAATTCTTTCTAATTTATTATTTACTAAAATACTCCACTTCCTTTGGAATACATCTAGAGACCATGCATTTATTTCATTTTAGTTGATGATAACGTCCATTAAATTTGCCATTTTAGAACTGAATATTTTTTCTTATAGGAAAATACAAAATAAACATGCCACATCAGAGCCTGTCAATTATTTTAAGTATATTATTAGTCTCTCACTAAGTTCAGGGTAAATATGTTCAGTTTGTGTTTTGTGTGTTTGTGACTACTAATGTGTTATGTATCATAGACCCTCCATTATTTTTTTCCTTTAAAAATATGTCCTGCCACAACTAGAAGGACCCACAACTAAAATATAGACAACTATGTACTGGGGGGCTTGGGGGAGAAAAAAAATTACCTATAAAAAAAGTCCTAGTTTATAAATATCCTTTTGAAACTGGGGTTCCTTGAAAAGAATACAAACTTTCTACTCTGTGTAACCAGCACAGGACACTCCTAGTACCAAAAACTTCCTTATTCTATTTCTACCTGTATTAACACAGCTGCAATATAAATTAGTTTTATAATAGCCATGTCACAGTTAAATATTACTATTCACTTGTTTTATTTATAGCTAAGTCTGTCTTTACATATGCTGTTATGACAACATATTTATTATTCTTGTGAAGTTATTTGAGGTCTATTAATATCTGTCATATTTTATCCTCCTCATTTTGGCCATCACCTAGTCTCTTTTTAAATCCTGAATCTATTATCAAGGACATTTGCAATAAAAATATCATTATGTACTCTATTCTGTTACCAAAATACTTTATTTCAATTTTATTTCTAAAGAAATAAAATGATATTCATTTTCTTTGGAACAGCTGTAACTAAAATATAAATTAAATAACATCTTCAAACTTGGGAACCTAATCTTGACAAGTTAGTAAGCGATTCTTCTACTTGTTCTTGGAAGTCAAAGTCATGGCCAGAATGTTTAATTTACACTCTAGCAATAGTTCCCATCCTATATTTTCCTTTATGACCTAAGCGTTTTTCCCATATAGAGAGATGGTATCAATGACCTCTCCCTGAGACTCTGTGGATTCATTTGTAAGCAATAGATTATGTTACATATCATGCTGTTTACATTTAAAGCTAGATCAGAAAAGGTCATGCCATATCTGCCGTGTTCACTGAGGACACACGCCATTGGAGATCTGAGCTCTTTTAAGATGACCAACTCTTCTGAGACCATGATGCTGAGGTCACACAGCAAGACCAGCAGAAGGTGCTCTGGCAAACCATCTCAGCCAAGACCCAGCCTTCAGCCAGCATCACTTCCCGGACATTCAAATGAAGAAGTCTGCAGATGAGCACTTGAATCACCTTCAGAGCCAAGTGTTGCCAGCTTTCCCTCCTGAATATTAGGCAGCAAACACAGGCTATTCCTACTCTGCTCTGTCTGAATTGCTAGCCCACAGAAACTTTGAACAGTACTAATGTCTTCAAAGTCTTCGTTTTAAGCTGATAAATAATTTGCTATGCAGTAAAGGTAATGGAATACATCCAGAAACTATTCAAAGTGTGAGAACAGATAAGGGATATAGGATAAGGGCAGATATGATTAAAATCTCAAAATTTACTCAATTCCAGGGGGGCAGAAATGGCCCTATAGGAACAGCACATTCTTTTTCTGCTGCCTTGGCTTAATGCCACTAAAATTCATAAGATAGTCTAGTATATTATAGAAATACAGAGCATGTGATTTTATGGTGAATAATTGTGTGTAATCACTCAGGTATATTTAGTACAATACAATACCATGTTGATTTTAAAGGTAATTCTATTCTCCATGAAACTGTTTATCTAGATAAACAAATATTACTATCAATAAAGTTAATCTGTCTTGATATCCAGTCTCTGAAGATGCTTTCAGAAAGCCTTTGTTATGAGTCCAAAGGTAAACTCCTGATTAAATATATTTTGATCCTTATGGTAATTAGTTACAAGAATCTAAGATAGCAGTGAAGGAACACTCTGTTGTGCACAGTATGTTTATTTGTGTTTATGCAGCATTCCAGAAGGTCTTCAAATTTTACTGGGTGACATTGTTGAACATTTCATTGAAAATTGAAATAAACAAACTTCATAAATGTATGTTTCAGATTTGGCATATGCTCATATAAATTTATAATTGTGTATCTTCTCTTCTCCTGATTGCTGCAGGAGATCATAGCAGCATTCTTGCTAGGCTTTAAGCCTAGAAAAAGTAAATTCCAAATGGGTGACTGGGAGATATGTGATCTGCTGACTCTCATAATTATTATACCAGATTGCTTGTGCTTTGGAATCTCAGGCCGGAGGTGATTCTGTTATCGAGCATGAAGGCAAGGGGCTTTGGAATGCCGTGCCCTTGCAGGAATGGAACGCCGCCTGCATATCTTGCTGATTGTTCTTAAGATACTCCCCAAGGGAATGACCTGGGATAGGGCTGGTGTGCTTCAGGGGGATGAAGAATAGAACCTTTGGACTTTAGCTTGCGTGTCCCTGCAGGCGTGAGTTCCTGCTATTGTACATGCTTGTGATTCTTTACCCGCAAATAAATATGTGGCAATCCAAGGGACCTCACCTCAGTCCTTGAGGCTGATGGTCCCCTGGTCCCAATGAACAATATAGATTGTGTTCTGTCTATTAATTCTGTCCGCCCCTTCGGCTGGCTGCCTAGCTGGTCTTAGCAGCACCTGATTGTTAATTTTATGAGATCTTTATGGATTGCATAAAATAAAAATAATCTCTAAATTATTTTCATGTCTTAGAATTTTCAGAACCTGACCTAGCCAAAATTTCTTTTGTTTGCATGATGTTGTCATATTATAAAAATATTTATAGAATTCCAATGTGAATGTTCAGTACTCACATTATGCTGTGTTTCAGATTTATGGAGACCTCCAGGTCCTTGACCTTTTTAATCTGTCTCTATGTTCCTTCTTTCGCCTTCCTTTACCATTAATCATCCATTCCATAGTTCTTTATTTCAACCTTTCTCAAGCTCCTATCTTCTAGTCCTGTCATCCTTTTTCCAAAGCACATTTCTAATTATAAATGAAATCACTTTAGGAAATTTTCGTTCTCTCTTCACCCAATAAAGTAAAAATTTGATAGATTTTCTTACAAGATTGACCAGTACCACACACACTTTCCTCAGTGTTGAAGAATCTAAAGTACTCACACTATTCTTAAATTTGTGTGTGTGTGTGTGTATTGGAGGGGTTATTGTACAAATGAAATAAACTATTAAAAATTTAGGCATATAACATCACAATATTTAAAATTGTTCATTTATATTTTGAAAATATATATTGAGACATTTTATTTACTTATAATTTACTTATGTAATGTTTATAAAGGAAATAGGTACTACGTGTACCATACTGGTGACAATGAATTCATCTAAGAACTGCAGTGGGAGGAAGGGATGAATATGAGTGGGTAGGAAAGGATTTCATATTTTTCTCTATACAATCTATATAATCTCCAGTACTCTAAATTTAATACAAATTAAAATACAAATTTAGGAGTTATATATTTTCTTTGTAATTAATAAAAAAATACATGAAGAGGTTTTTTTTTCATGTCAGGAAATTTTAGTGCCTTTTAATAGCTGAGATATTGTGATAGCTGTTGTGCTGAACAATAAAGCGATGATATCATCTCCAAAACTAGGGAATACGCATTTTGTTGTTAGGGAAACATTAGGTAAATAAATTACAGACTTATATAACACTTTAAAATATAAAAATAATTAAATGCCTACATCAGTAGTAATACTAAAATGATGACAGAAATTCAAAGAAAATTAAGTTTAGTACAAAATTTGTTTGAAGGGAAGACTAAGCTTCACAATAAATGATAAAAACCTATATCAATTGATCTGTGTTGAAGTGTATTTCTATAAACGAAATAAATAGTAAAATGCTTACACAACCTACACTTAGAACACCATGCATAATGAGGATGGATATTTAGAGATCATGGCCATTACTGTTGGTGCCTCCCCAACCATTTCCTGCTACAGCTTTCCATACTAACTCCAAATATCAAACAAAAACAAAGCAAACAAAAATCATCAACTGATAAAAAGTTTTTCAAAAAACAACAAGAGAAAATTCCTTTTCGAAATTTGGAGTACTATAGTTCGGTAAGTTCAAAAGTTAATGGATTCATTTACGTTTAACAAAGTCATGGACAGAAATGTGTCAGTTTCCTGTGGAAGGTGACAGGGCTATGAGCATGCTGCACACATGTAAGGTGTTTTAGCTGTTCTGTGAAATGCACATCCTTAAGAAGATAATTTTACTATGTCTGAGATATTCTTCAGTTAATTTAATTCTTCCCTCTTTGTAATTAGGTTGACTAAATTCAGCTTAAAAGAATAATTCATATATTTTATTAGTTATTTTCAACAGTATGTCTGTTATGTAATTATATTCTGAAAAAACTGATACAAAAGAAATTTCATAACACGGGCAAAGGTTAAAGCAAAGGAAAATGATTAATTAACCTGAAAAATGTATAGATTGATAGAATATTTTTACAACGTGTTTTTTTTGAGCACATGCAAAAATTACTCTTATTTTGACCTTTAATAATACACGTGATTTTTCTTAATATAAACTGTTGAAAAGAGATCCCACAATGCTTTTCCAAGTAGTGAGCAGGGCTCTTCTCTTTTAATAGTTAAACTTGTGAAAGCTAATTAGCTTAATGGAGATCACAGCAAAATATAATCAAGAAAATAAATCTGCTGCAAAAACATCCTGTAATGTTGGGAATTAAAACCAAAATATACACCACTTAGAATACACTCTCTCATATTTTTTACCTTCAACAGTACAGATAATTGAGCTGACTATTCATGTAGGTGAATGAATGAACTGTTCATACTACTAAAATCATTATGATTTATGACTAGCGACAACTTTGATTTATATTCATTTTACTTTTTCCAGATAAATGCTAAGAATTTTAATTATTAATTTTTAGAAAATGTCCATAATAAAAATTCATTAGTAATATTTTTTACTTTTCAGTGTGAAATTATATTTATAAAAACTATCTCATCAAAAATTATAAAATAGCTCAGTCATAGAAATTTTTCTCTTGGTTTTTAGTAAACTCACTGCGACTTTGGAATCCTTCACAGAGCCACCAAATAAGCAAAAATCTAGTCAATAGGAAAGAAAAGTAAACTTTACACTCAGGTAAATATTTAGATATCTTCTTAATTTAGATGCAAATATACCCAAGGACTCTTTCTCAGAACTTGCATTATGTAGAGAACATATTTTGGATGTTTTAAATGACAATGACCTGTGTGAAGAATATATAATGAATCCCAATTTACATTTTCCCATCTATATGTTGAAGATTATTTTTCTTTACCTTATATGTCATTTCCATTGAATACAATGTAGCAGATATTCAGTTAACATCATGGAGTGAAGTGTGTTAATCAATCAATAAATAAAGGTACTTTGAAACAAATATGTATATATATAAGTTTTTCCCATAGCTTAGACCTGAGTAAAATATTTGAGAAGAATTTAAAAATACATTTTCAACTGTTTTTTTCCAGAGGTCCAACCTGTGAAGAAAAAGTATAGTACCATGTTTGATATACACCTAGGTGATTATATTACGGTCAACAAAAGGAGTTTGCAAGTTAATTTAGTAAGATTGTAAAACTGTATAAAAACATGCTTGAAACTGTACAAAAATATGTGATATATTACAAAAGAATCCAATATTAATCAACCTATGCATGATATTGAAAAGACACTCAATGAATTTAAAGAAGAGAGAAAGACAATGTGAAATTGTTATTCAGTTAGATATTACAATAATCACCTCACTTTAATTCCACTTCCCGAATGACTCATTTTCAACAATTAAAGAGATTATGACGGGAGAGAGATCAGCTTAACAGCAATCTGTCTTCAATAACACAGTACTTTTTTTACAATGGGAAAAAGATCATCCAGGGAGATGATAACTGTGCTTTGGGCAGCTGGGACAATACGAATGAGAGATTAGTGATTGTTAGAAAGTAAAAAAGTTGCGCCAAAACAAATCATCCCCCAGTGAAAAATTGAGTTCCTTGTTACATTTAGTTTTGACTAGGAGAAGCTGGCCTTGACATCTGCTGTCTTACTGAGTTTATTATTACTCCAGATGGTAACTTCGAACTGTTCTCCAGTGTTTCACTTCTGCAGAATAACAATTTGGTGCTTTCAGAACACAAGACCCTTATCTTCCGCCATTGTTTCCATTTTATATTGTTTCTTAAAATATTTTTTCAGTAAGATTTAATGATACAAGTACAACAAGGCTATTGACAAAGCTTTGTTAAGTTATATAAGTAATCTCAGAAAACAGCTGTTGTTTAAATACTATGAAAAAATGTTTCGCTAAAAATGGAATAAAATCACCTTCACCAGCTCCAATTAAATAAATAAGTCCCTCTCCCACCAAGTGAAAGTAAATAAAACAGAATCTAGGAGACATCTAAAGCACAAACCAGAAGTATGAAGAGTAGACCATAAATTCAGCAGAAGTCAGATAGGGGGTCAGGAAGATGACTCCCTCTCCAAGGTAAAAGTGGGCTCGTGCTTAACATCTCAGATTTAATGAGTTGGTCACAATTTTCCACTTAGTTTCAACTAATAACTCCTTGACTCTTTCAGCAAAATTATGGGTACAGTTCCTAATAGGGGCTTTGTTTGGGCAGGAGCGCAATCATGGATTAGGAATTAAATGAAAGATATGCCAGATAAGGCACAAGTGCCTGAAATGGCCAGTTGATGAGTCAGCATAGGAAAGAGAGACTGCAATATCAGTTGGCTGGAGGTAAATAAATTTAAGCTGAGTAGAGGTAAAAAACTAAAAGAAAAAACCCCCTGAGATTTACAGCTAACTGTTTTGTAAGAGTAATTGTTGCTAAGCTTATCATGGACTTGATATTCTTTATCATAAAACTCATTAAAGTGTTTGTTCTGAATGTCTGAATGAACTTGTCTCTTTTACAGATGAATAACAGTCAAAAAAGGGAATGTATTTTAAAAAGTGGCAAAGGAAAATGAGTGAAAGAAATATAGCTAATAACTGAAGAATTGGAATTTTGGAGGTAGAGAACCAGAGCAAGGAAGTGTGGGGGAGGGGCAAAGACAAGGAGTGCTCCAGGAATTTGCATAAAGTTCCCTTGATTGCACTGTTGAATATGTGCATCTGCAAGGGGACACTCCACAAAACTAGGAAAGTTACTACTGGGGAGATGTAAGCTGAGTATTCCCAGAGCTCACAGAGGGACTTCAGACATTCAAGTTCCAATTAGCCCAAGTGGAGAGACCTCATTAATATCTGTGATTTTCAGTAAAGACCTTACAAAGGTCACACATTAATAGTAGGTCTAACCTATCCCTAGAATTAACGTAACTATTAATACACCATAATATATCTTAAAATGAAGATGTAAAAGGATAATACTGACCCACAACATAATAGCATTCAAACAAATGTCAACAATTTTTTATCTAAAGAGAGACAACAAAATCCACATGATCACAATAGAATATTTTCCAGTTTCAGCATTCAATAAAAAATTACTAGTCAAGGGCAGGCCTGGTGGCATAGTGGTTAAGTTCACAAGCTCCTCTTTGCTGGCCCAGGGTTCCCTGGCTCAGATCCTGGGCGTGGACCTACACACCACTCATCAAGCCATGCTGTGGCGGAATCCCACATACAAAACATAGAGGAAGATTGGCACAGGCGTTAGCTCAGGGCGAATCTTCCTCAAGTAAAATGAGGAAGATTAGCAACAGATATTTGCTGAGGGCCAATTTTCCTCACTAAAAAAAATAAGGAAGAAAAGAAATTACTAGAAAAGATTTCTGCTTACAGTCTTGTTGATGATTGGTGTATATATTGCCATGCATCATAAAAAGGAAAAGTTAATAAACAGAAAACTGAACAAAATACATTTCTGATTTGGAAAACATGCAACACAGGCCTCTGATTTCTAAGAAAAGGTAAACAAAGTGAGCTTTATGAGTGGCCTAGATTTTAGCATGGAGTCAATTTCCAGATGGCAGCACAGGGGTTGAGGACCCAGGAAAAGCCCAGTGGGCTTGCTGAGATGGAGAGAGAGAGAGAGAAGAAAATGGGAGGCCACATAGCAATTGAAATCTCTGAAGTGGAGTATTAGAAGGAAGGGAAAAAAACCCAGTGAAAGAGTTCCAAAAATGAGCAAATTGAATTCATTAAAATGTTTGACTGAATGCTAATGTGCATATAAATAGAGTGAAACTTCATGAGTGTAGGTAATGAAAAATGTTTGGGAGTGATGTTTAATTATTCCCAAAACTCATGCAGAACCGGAAACTACTCAATTTTCTACCACTAAGAGTAGGGTATTTCATTTAATAGTTGTGGCACTGAGTACATTTGCTCATGTGTGCACATGTATAATTGAACTGAATAACAGCAACGATATAAGAGATGGAAGTGAGGATAATTTAGGAATATCTGTTATTATAAAATGCTTGCACTATCCATGAAGTGGTATACTGTTATTTGAAAGTGGACGGGGATAGGGTGCAAACATATATTACAAACTCTAGGGTAACCGCTGAAAAAGTAAATAGATGTAAATAGAAACGGATCCTGAAATGTCCCAGATGCTGAAAATAGTAAATAATTCCTTTAGAGAAGCAATAAAGAACTGAAAGAAAATGTTGATAACAATGAACAAATAGACCAAACATCTCAGATGTGATATATTAATTATAAAGTAAAACCAAATAGGACTTCCATAAACATAAAGTGCAAGTTTTGAAATGAAAAATTTACTGAAAGAGTTTAGAAGCCAATTGAATATAGCAGAAGAAAAGAGAGCACTTGAAGGCTGAGCTTTAGATATTATTCAGTCTGAAGTACAGAAACAAAGAAAATGAATGGATCCTTGTGATCTAGGAGCGATACCAAGCATCTAATAATATGTAATAGGAGCTGCAAAAACAGATAAGAGAGTAAGGGGGAGGCATTTGAAAAAAAAAATAGTTGTGAAAATTTTCCCATTTTTTGTTGTAAAACATCATCTTAAGGATCCACGAAACTCAGGGAACACCAATCTGGATATATTCAAAGAAAATCTTACCTACCTGCATCATAGTCAAACTGCTGAAAAGCCAACATGAAGAGAGTATCTTGAAATCTTCTACAGATTAAAAGACACGCAGTTGTAAATAATGGCTTACCTCTGATAAACTACATGGGGACCAGAGACCAATGGAGTAACATCTTTAAAGTGCTTGGGGGAGAGGGGTCTGTTAATCAAGGCTTCCATATTCAATGAACATGTCTATCAAAAAGCAGAAGCAAAGTAGACATTTTTAGCCAAATATTTGCAAATTAATTGTAAGAATGTTTCAGCTATTGAGAAATTACATCAAAACAAAACTTGGATTTGCAGGGAGGTATGATGAGATCAGAAATGGTAAATATACCTCTTACAGCCCTAATATATCCCTATAAAAGATAAAGAAGCCCTGCCATATGGGACAATATTCATCAGCTGGGAGGGCATTATGCTAAGTGAAATTGGCAACTTCCTTTTATGAGACAGAAAAGTTCTGGGGGTCTAATGTACAGCATACTGACTATAGTTAATAATACTTTATTGTATACTTGAAATTTGCTAAGATCATAGATCGGAAGCATTCTCACCACACACACATGCAAAACTGATAACTATCCATCATGTGAGGTGATAGATGTGTTAACTTGATTGTGGTAATCATTTCACAATGTATAGGTACATCAAATCATTGTGTTGTACATTTTAAATGTATACAATTTTGTCAATTATATTTCAATAAAGCTGGAACAAAAATTAAAACCGAAAGCAAGAAACAAATAGAAAATATTGCCTTTTTTTCTCTTATTTTCTTTAAAAGACAACTGAATATTTAAAGAAAAATTATAGCATTGTGTTATGGGACTTATATTGTCTGCAGAAGGAGAATATATGACAGCAATAGCATAAGGAGTAGGGATGGTAAATAGAATTTATCTTTGATTAGCAAGGTTTTATATGATTCTCATATTTTTCATAAAAGCTATTTAACTTACTCTACTGTTTGTTATCTGCTTAATTTTTCCATTATTTGTGTGCACTTAATAAAAGAGTATATTATTTACTTTTTGGGGGCTAAATTAATCATCTGTGAGAAGGTAAAAATTTCCTTCTCTTAAGAGAGATTTTTCAATTTCTGATACTTTTACCATCATTTCCTTGTGTGTTTTGAGAATACTTTATGTGCATAAAAAGTTGAGACTTTTCATATATTTCTGTTGAATTGACAGTTTTATCGTTATATAGTGACTCTCTTTTTCTCTAATAACCCTCAAAACCATTGCCTCAAAACCTCTTTCATCTTATACAGTATTAAGTTTATATTGGAAAGCATTATTTTGGCTTGTCATAGAAAGTAAAATTTGTTTATAACAGAAGCCATTGTGCTTTTTCTTGAGAAGAGTATTAAATATCTTTAGAAACACAATTCAATATATCTTAGAATTTTTATTCTATCAGAATTCAGCTTTCAGATGTTTTTCACTATTTTAATTAGCACTATTCTCACTTTGAATTATTCCCAGATGTACGTGTCCCAATGCACAGAGATTTATATAATATTTTACATGAATATTATGTTTGCTTATATTAATGAAGATTTGCTTCATCACTATTTTTTAATCTATAACCTAAGCCAATTTTTCTTTTCCTATATTAAAGATATAGTGTTACTCTGAGAAATGTAAATAAAAACATGCAAATAATATGTAATTATGTTTTATGATATGAATAGTATCTTGCTAATGAATGTTAGGAGAAACTTTTGAGTTATGCAGGCTTTTTATGGCATGTACTTCTGTTAAAGAAAATAAAGATTATTAAAATAAATGACATTTCTACAAGACAGTAATCAAAATTCCCAAATTATCTAATTAATGTAAACAGCAAAGTTTTGTTGCTTTTCCCAGCATTGTCTGAGACCACTTGAGGTAGTAACTCTTATAGTGTGTGTACTTGTATTCAGAACATGGTAATTAAGAATAGAGTGGAGGCTGGCCCGGTGGTGCCCCAGTTAAGTTTGCACATTCCACTTCGGTGGCCCAGGGTTCGCCGGTTCAGATCCTGGGTGCAGACACGGCACCACTTGGCATGCCATGCTGTGGTTGGCATCCCACATATAAAGTAGAGGAAGATGGGCACGGATGTTAGCTCAGGGCCAGTCTTCCTCAGCAAAAAGAGGAGGATTGGCAGCAGATGTCAGCTCAGGGCTAAGCTTCCTCAAAAAAGAAAAAAAAAAGAATAGAGTGAAATTCTTTTTAAAACATAATTATTCACATGTTTCAAAATTCTGTAATGGATGTGAATATTATTTTATCACGTTTTACTTTGAAAAGACCAAATCACCTGAAGTTTTCTTGTGAGACAGCTGAGAACCAACTGTGACATTTAGACCATATTTTAAGAAGCCCTGCTATGAGCGTTTACACAAAACATTGGCAAAAAGCTAACAGATTGGTGAAATCGAGCTTAAGGTTATAAAGAAATATAGCATATGCCAAGTTAAAGTCCCTTCACTCCCTTTTCCCAGAGGGTGGCAATGCTTAATTTGGCTCATTTTCTTCAGAAAATGCCATAAGATGCATATTTTTCTTTCAAATTTCCGATCTAAATATTATGTTTTCAAAGCAGGTTTTTAAATACCATCACTTCTGAAAATGACTCTGATTTTATCTTATTCCATTGAAGATATTTGTGCACATATACACATGGCCATCTCATGGCCTTCAATAAAATGGCCAACATAAAGTAATATTTCAGATTATTAAAGACACTCAGCAGTCAATGTTAGGAGATATTATTTAATTGTTATTTAATTTATTTCATGAGGCTTTACGATGAACAGGAGCAAACTCTGTCAAAGCAACAATATCTTGAGACCTGTGGCTGTATCCAGTAATATTTCAGAATAACAGTAACTAAATGAAACCAACAGCAACAGGCCTGTAGGCTAGCTATTAATTTGTACATAAACACCCTTCTATCAGCTTTGCCAAAACAATAATTTGTAACATATATGAGAAAGAGATAATACAGAATACGGTAACATCACATTGTTTTCATCCATTTTGAATGAATTCTAGGAAGACTTTATATCAACAGATCCGTTAACATAAATAAACAGTAACGATTCAACTTCCAGATTATTAACTCTATGATAATTCACCTTTATGATGCACAATATTTGGTTTTACATGAGAATAGTCTATCTGGGTCTTCAGCAAGCTATTATTTTCATGTATGTGAAAACATCTAACCACTGAATTAAATTGGCTTATGGTACAATACACAATAAGAATAAAGCCTAGATTTACTCACTATAGTCTTCCTTTCCAAAACTATTTATCTCAATGTTAAGAATTTTTTCAACGGAAACCTATTTTAATTTTAATTTTTGTTCTACTCAACAGATTTTTATTGAGAGAGAATTATATACAAGATCGTAGATCCTGGGGATACAAATGTGAAAAATGCTAATAAGATCTCAATCTGGTAGGGTGTTCGACATGCATGCAACTAAGTACAGCACAAGACAGAGTAAAATAGGTTCTCCAAATAAGACTTGAGTAAAAAGCATGGAGTGATTAATTTTTCTTCTATGATCATAGAAGATATTAAATTGACATTAATGCCAAAGAACATTTCATGTTGCAGAAGCATTTTATTTTGGTCTTTTTTGAAAATACATGTTTTATAAAAATACTTACATGTTCAATTAACATTGTTGTACTGGCAAAGTAAGACAAACCACCTTAAACATAAATGGAGTGGACAGTCTTAATGATGCATATCACATCTCTAACCCCCACAGCCACAGACCTTGCAAATCTATCGCTGAATCACACCCTCAATTGCATCTTTGAATGCCTCTGTTAAAATGTAAATATTCAAGAGAGAAAGAAGAATATTTCACAAAAAAATCTGAATTTATTAATGATGAGATATCAGACGTATATAGTATGAAACTACTTGATTTAGATATTAAGGAAAAACAGTAGTCTAGATACATTCATATTATCCTTGGAAAGAAATGTATGGGAGAAGAAATTTGGGGGTACTAAAAAAGTTTTTGGTACGTGGATTTTGTGACTAGAGATGAGTATAGGGTTGTTGTACTTCTACATTAAATCATTTTCAAATTAATTACCCATGCTACCTCAGACTGACTATGTGTTTAAATATACATTTAATGGAAACCTTTCAGCATAAAATAAATCCTCGATTTCAAGATGATTTTTAAAAATTTATTCATTCCGTAGCAATTTCTATGATGCTTAGAAATAACCTTTTTAAAAATGCTATAAGACTGGTACCATTAGAGAAATGATTCTGAGGAAAAGATGTTAGATGTTGTTAGTGACTTTTGAGAAAGTAGCTTTAGGAAAGTAGGTCTGAGATGGAAGATAGATTTTATGGCTTGAGAATATTATGGAAAATATTGGGAATATAGATGTTATATCTTTATTTTTAATTCAAGAAAGTATTTATGACATTACATATATGTCAAAATTATCTCAGACCTGATAATATATACCAAAAAAATTTATATTAAATTAATTACCTTCATGTTTTAAATGCTTGATATTCTTATTTCACTTATAGCCCTCAAGTTCAAGGTCAAAGCTTAGTTAAGTTTGCTGATCTCTCAGAAACTTATTCTCCTCCAATGAAAATATAGGAAGATGTAAAATTGTCCTTACTCTTTGATCTCCATGATAAAATTTTTAAAGTATATAAAGATCTTAAAATATCTCCTATGTAACTAAAATATCTCTTCTAGTTCTTTAATTAATTATACATCTTAATTAATGGTATATCTCAACTCCACAAATCCCAACACTTACTTTAACTAACTCTTCACTTTTTTCCCCTAAAATTGGATAGATGTTTTAAAGAATTAAACACAGAAATTTAAAGTAAATATTGCAGATCTTCTGCTACTTAAAAGAAAATTCTGTTATAATTAAGATTTTTGCAAACTATACCCTTTACAGCATGGGAAAGAGAAATAAATTTCCTGAGAAACAGTAAAATTAAATTGATTCTGATTTACATGCTGTAGGTAATGGATCTTCTGAGCAAAAGAAATGACCTAAGTTAAAATCAAGATTAAAATTATCCCATCAATTCACAGAAAACATAGAAAACTTAATATCCTGTATCCGTTGTACTGAAAGGAGTGACTTAGGAAGGAGATTGTTTATAAGTAATCCAAAAAGAATTCAGTTTAAGTTAAATCTTAAGAGTTTTGAATAAATTTTACCTAATAAATTTGACATTTTGAACATTCTGACATAGCTATTTTAAGACTTTTTACTTTCCATTTATATTATATTAACAGTGTTTATTTAGGTTGATTAAATGAGCTACTTTTTGAGGAAATGTAATTATCCACTATGAATGTGAGTCTACACATGTACGTATGTAGTAGTAGGACTCATTTCCACTGAAGGGGAAATAACCAACTCTCCTCTGGAGAAGGAGGATGATACTATTCATTCTATGTGTTACTTCTTCAGACATTGCTATTTTTAAATATCAGCTATGCTATATGCTTTTAAACATTTAATGCATGGCTTCTTCCCCCTTTCCATCTTGCTGATTTTCTTTCTTTCTCATGCTTATAATCTGGGCCACAATTTTAATATTCTTTTTCTTTCTAAAGTATCACTCTTTCTTACTTTGCTAATGCTGTCATCTTCAGGTGAATCAGACAAGTTGACTGAAGCTCACTGAACTGGATCTCTTCTGCATATTCCATTATCCACCTTCTCCACGCTTCTCTGCATGTTTGAGCTACATCAGTAGAGCTTCAGGAGGTCAGAGGGAGGAAAACAGTGAACAGAAGTATTCACGAAGTTCCCTTTCTCTTGTACCTTGTAACGGTTGTTAGCACCTCCTCTCAAGGTGGTCCTCTCCAGTCAGCTCTCTCCTTCCAGGCCCTGCTGTTACTGCATCGAGCCCCTTCCAGCTAAGAGTGCTATCAGAACTGGCTGTTACCACCTCTGTTATACTGGGATATATCTTTTAGGGGATCACAATTTCAAAATGCTCCCTTTATTAATACTTCTTGAATTATCCTAATTTTAGCTCATACTGGGAACCAGATACCCTCATTTTAGTTATTATAGTTATTTGCCCAATACCTGAGATCTACACGAGAGTTTGTAGGATAGCCTTATTCATATCCTGGTGATGGTATGGGAAAAAAAACTCTCAATGACGTAACATGTTAATGTCTCATTTGGTTATATGTTCACTATGAGTTGGCAAGTGGACTTGGCTTATTATAGTCTCTAAGGGACACTGGAAGTTCCATAAAAATATAAGCCCAGGATTGCAGAGTCAAGAGAAAGAAAAGACAAAAAACCAGGGTTTGGTTGTGAAAGATTTTTCCTAGAAGGTCATTTCACACACATTTATCTGGCTAACATGTCAGATGGCTTAGCCTGAATGATAGTGTGATATTCCTACAGGGAGGGGTGCCAATGTGACAGACTAAGAGCTAATGCAGTCTGCCATTCTGGTCACCAAATATTAGGTTTCTTCCATATCCCATGTATTTTTACCCAATTTCAAACGTCCCGACTAGTCAATACTTCTAGCATGAGGTCCAATATCTCTTGGTGTTGTGTGATTTTCTCTATATCAGGCCAGAATGCAGTTTATTTTGCTCTGGAGAACTATGAACCCAAAAGAAATGTTACCTTCTCCCCAAACTTGCAGTATAAAATGGTGGAATTGAGCAGAATAATTATAGTAAAAGCTGTTTCAGGGAGGAAATATTGTAGTTGCAATATATAGGACAAGAATGGACTACAAGAATACAAAAGAGTCAAAATTAAATACCGGCACATAAGAAATATATACTAATTATCTTATTAGCTTAAAATGAATTTCATCAATTAAACAATTATCTTAGCAGTTAAGAGGTTTATATAGCATATAGTCAATAAAACTAGATATATGGATCTACTGAGAATTAAGCAATTGGGTAGATCTTTATTCTTCATTATTAATGACCTGAAACATTAAAAAAGTAATTTTAGGCCACTGGATATTTACTAATTTGAATAATTCTGTTTTTATGATAGTTTCAATATTATATACTTCATATATTAAACCTAATCATTTCTTTATGGAATAATTCCAATTAATGGAAAATTATTAAGGATTTAAATTTATTGGCTCTCCAATAAATGTTAATTAGTGATAGTCTTATCAAAGGTAACAAAGTAATTTTGGGAAGTCAATAATTTCAATGTCAAATCCAGGTATATTCACAGATTTCCAAACCTACTTCTTCTGTTTCATCATCTAGACAAAAGACATCTATAAATTGAAGATAATTTCTTTTAATTACTTTATGGAAGAAATGTGTTTTAAAATATTACATGACATATAATAAGCACTTGATGTCACAAATGCTAAAGAACCAAAATTATGTTAAAAAAATACGTTTATGAGGAAAACAGATTACAGATGCACTAATGAGAAGAATGATTACTTTTATCAAATTTTAAAAATAAACTGTGCCATGCTTCAATCTGCACATTTGTTGCAAAACTGCTAATATGGTATGGTATCATTTTACATTTGCATGTTTCTTCTCCTTTAACATTTACCTTAAATAAAACTTTATAAATGTATAATCACAATATAACAATAAACAACAAATAACCTTTTTAAATACATTGTACTAAAAATTCCAATTTTATGCTCAAGTTTTTGTGGAGTAATCATATAATGGATTTTTGGAAGTTCTTTGAATACAAGTTCTTAAATTTCATACAGGTTATCTGCAATGAGAAATGAAAGATTATCCTTTTCACAATCACCCCCAGGGCGAGCGTCTGGGACATGTGATCTGTGCAGTCTTACTGGGCCGTGGGCTTAGAAGGCCCCCATATTTGGTTTAATGTTCTGGGACTGTTCTGAAATTCTTAATAATTTCTGAACAACAAGCCCTGAAATTTTAGTTTGTACCAGAATCTACAAATTACGTTGAATTTCCTGCCAATATCTCTTCTTTAATTCACGAAATAGTTATCTAGTAATGTGCCTTATATTTCCTCTTTAAAAAGCTAAGGTGAAAAAAATAATAGTCATATATGTGGCAAAACCCTGAAACTAATAGAAGATATAAAGGGTAATCATGGGTCTTCTTGCTAGAATTTGGACTAAAGATGCTGCTTTCCTACTGCAGGGATGATATCGAGTTGCTTCAAGGAAACAGGCACTAAATGAATTGCCAGGAGATGGGCAGATCCAGGAGGCCAGAAAATAAAGGGTGAGAGCCTCAGTTATAAAACTTTAGGCAAAATATTTGGCCATAGTCACTCAACAATAAAATTTGCTTAAAGTAATTAAGCCATAAATCAATGAAGATAGAATTTGGTTGGATTGCCTTGCCAAAGAAACTTCTTGCAACAACATGTAATGACTTTATTCCCATAAACTATAAACCCACAGAAATGAGGAGAAGACTATGAAAGCTGATTCTTGTTTAGGGAGAGAATAGCAAGGCTGTCATTATAAATAACACAAAAATAAGTGTATAATCAAGTATCTTGCCACCATATAAAGAAAGCTTATAAATGAACAAGGGACAATAAAATTATTTTAAAAGAAACTGAAGTAATTCAAGGAAAAGAAAAAAAAACTGAACAATATGTCCAAAGGATAATTAAGAGTTGCTCAAAAAAAAAAAAAAAAAAAAGAGTTGCTCAGATACTAGTATTTGCCAACATAAAGCAAAGATTAAGTGTTATAAAAATTTGTGGAGGAGAAAACAAAAAAGAGTACTTGTAAATTTATAAAAGTCGCTATTTTTTAAAGATTTTAAAACGAAAGAAAAATGAAGTATAGGAAATTGAAAGTAGACAGCCAAAAGGCAAGAAAAGGGGAAATATATGATTAAAAACATGAGAATAAGCAGATTATTCAAAAGCTTCACATATAGATATTAAGATTCCAGAAAGAGGGAATATATCAAAAAAGAGGAGGAAATTATCAAGGAAACGATGCAATTTCCCAGAAACAAAATGCTGTACATATTCAGAGTATAAGACCCACAGTCACCATGGTGATTAATGAACAAAGACTCACACACAGATATGTTGTCATAAATTTCAAAATTCTTGATAAAAATAACAAATCCTAGCGGCCGGCCCAGTGGCGTAGCGGTTAAGTTTGTGTGCTCCACTTTGGCAGCCCTGGGTTCGCCGATTTGGATCCTGGGTGTGCACCTGTGTGCAGCTTGTCAAGCCATTCTGTGGGAGACGTCCCACACATAAAGTAGAGGAAGATGGGCACAGATCGTAGCTCAGGGCAATGATCCTCAGCAAAAAAAGGAGGATTGGCAGGGGATCTTAGCTCAGGGCTAATCTTCCCCCCAAAAAACAAAACAAATACAAACAAAAAAAAAAATCCAAAAGTTTTCGCAGAGGAGAGGCAGGCAGAAAGAGTGAGATACAGACATGCAGACAGAGATAACATCGAAAGAGGAGTAACAATTGGCAGAAAACAATAAATTCTGGGAGAAGACATGCCAAGTATGCCTTCCAAATTATCATTTTTTTATCCAATATTTTTTGTAATCCAAGATTCTCATAAAGCATAATATGTAATCTTAAGGCCGATAATTTGAGATATGCAAGAAAATAGGCTTATCATGTCATCTGTGATGAACAGTAAGGCTTTATTTGCTTAATTTACACCATGGATCTTGTAAGAGTTGTCTCAGGTTGATTAAGCAAAATATATGGATATTTTCATACTGTCTAGTTTGCATTAAAAAAGAAATGTGACATGAAATTGGAGAGTTCAGTACCATGTTGCCATCTCAAAAAACCATCCCAAAACTTAGTGTCTCAAACCAGCAATATTTCATTTGCATAAAATTGAGTAAGTAAACAGTTCAGATTGTTCCCAACTTGATGCTTCTTTGACTGGTCCTCAGATGCCATTGTCTGGTGGCTCAACTGAGGCTGGATGGTCTGAGCTTGCCTCACTCGCACGTGTGCTGGTTGCCTGTAGCTCCTGGGCCACATACCTCTGGCACTTCTTCACTGATTTATATCCACCTTAACTAGACTTTTTGTGAACCAAAGTTCAGTTTATTCCAGTTTTCATAAGAAAATGAATTAAAAACGAGACACTGTTCAAAAATATTGCTTTCTCAAATATTTAACAGTATAATGCTAACTCACATGGCCATTCATAAAATAAATATGTCGTGTAAAATACCTTCCATTTCTCTTTCTGAAATCTTAAGGAAAGCACAAACTTTTCGTGCAAAGCAAGAATCAGAGATAAGAAACCTGGAAAGGAAATTCCCGAAACATGAATAATCCCCAGCCCATTCCTCTGGGGACCATGCTCTGCTGCTTTTCTTTAGAGAAGGCAACCTCAGCTGAAGAAGCACTATCTGTCCCCTAAATTAGGTTTTTAGTTTCATTCTAGTTTCAATTATGTTAATTCCTAAAATTGACAAAAATATGAAGCAGGATCTTTATGAACATTTATCAAACCAAAATTTCACTTATTTTTTTATTCAATCTGTACTTTTCGAGCATTTTATTTCTTTTTACTCTGCAAATTCCTAACGTATCTTCCCCATACCTACTCCAGGATTGAAAGATGTACACCAAGAGCTCTCAAGGTTTTTATTCATAAAATCCCTTTATAACCTTGAACTTATTAATAATCCCCGTGTACTTTTGAGAGTTATAATTATTAAAAGTCACCATCTTAGAAATTAGAATTGAGAAAAATTATAAAATATTTTTTCATTTAAAAATAAACATTACTTGACATAAATGCATTTTTATGAAAATAACTATATTTTCTGAAAAATTATGAAAAGAGATATTGTTCTGAATTCTTGCAAGTCTTTTTAATGTCTTGCTAAGTATTAAATAAGTTGGTTTTCATATCTGCTTCTACGTTAAATCTGTTGCAATATGCTGTTTTGTTTCACATATATGAAGGAAACCGTGCCTCACAGAGATACGTAGCTGGGACTAAGAGGAATACTTAATAGTCTTTTTAAGTGTGTGTGGATAGTCTCCTTTGATACTCTCCTAGAATGAGACAAGTTGAAGTGGTATAAAAACTAATCGCAACGTGGAATCTGCCACCATATCAATGGTCTTTTTGGACTCCGTTGGATTAAGACTTACTGGCTTATCTACCAACTAGAATGTATCTTTAACACAAGTGTGATTGGATAACATTATGCCTTCATCATTTGGTAAATAATTTTAAATTTAAAATCCATAATGTCCAAAATTCTATTATTTGGGGAGACGTACATCATATGCAAATTCAAGCAAATTGAAAAAGAGAGTCTTAGAATTTAAACCAGTAGACACACAAATGGTCCTCAAATATTTGATGAGTAAGGAAAAACCATTCCAATCCCACATTATCCTTACAATTTTCTCAGTTCTCTAATTTCCTATGCAGATATGGCCATAATAAGCTATATAATCCACACTCATTACATAAATACACAACTAAACAAAACAAGGGGTCTCCATTTGTAGAATGTTTTTCCCTTACCAATATGCATTCTGTTACTGTTCATTAAATAATAGATTAATATCAATTATGCTACTTGACTATAGAGTATGTGACTCAGACCTTCACAGCAATTTAAAGCGACAAAGAAAAACTGTAAAGGAGATTTCCCATGTATTGACAGGGCGCGGGGCTGGGGGAGCGGAGGTTGAAACAGGGCAAACCAGGGAGTGTGGTCTTTTTAAACTGTTGTGTACAGGCTCTCCAGAGAATATTTTGTCAGAGATATATTGGGAAGCACTGCTAAATTGGGGTCATATTGCTCTAATCACAAGATTTCTGGCCAATACTGCCAAGGGGTAACACACAGGAACCCACTGAGAATCGTGAAAACTCAATATTCAGTAAAGAAGAAAGAACTTGAGAAGTAAACTGGCCAAAGTTTTCTTTCCTGATTTTGTTTTCTTTTCCCATTTCGACAGCAACGGATGCCAGGAATTACTGTGGTTAGTCCTGAATGATTTTATCTTCTCTCTCTAGACTTTGCTACATTAATTTAGACTCAAATGATCTCAACATGGTTCATAACTGTAACATATAACTTTATTTAAAGTTTATTCTCCCTATTTTTTCTCTTTTATTAGTGTAGTCTGGTAGCAAGGAAGAGAAACTTTTATGAAGAAGGGTAGGATATAGCCATGGGTGTAATTTTTCTTTCACATTCAAGTTGTTGTTAATATAACACAGCCCTAAATCTTGAAATTGAACAGATAAAGAGAACTGCTTGAGGTTTATAATGATGTCATCTGATATCAGTTTGTCTGTTTCCAGTACTTCATGTATCATGAAAATTTCCTTCTATCTTGAAATAAAACCAATAAAGCCTGCAGGACCCTTTACAGCTTAGGAGCTCAAGCACATGCCACAATTGTTCTTTTGACAATCTTCACTTACCTAAAACCAAAGCATTCAAAAAGTTTGTGGCATAAATGCAGTCAGAGTTCTCAATGCAACCATTAGTCATACTCATGGATATAACATTATCTCAAGAACTAGCATCCTGAAGAAAGCATTTTTTCATATTTTTCAGAAATTTACCATCTGTGTTATCAACAGTACACCTTTTGTGTGTGTGTGTGTGAGGAAGATTGGCCCTGAGCTAACATCTGTTGCCAATCTTCCTCTTTTTGCTTGAGGAAGATTGTCGTGAGCTAACACCTAGGCCAATCTTCTTCTATTTTATGTGGGATGCCACCACAGCATGGCTTGACGATCAGTGCTAGGTCCGTGCTGGGGATCCAAACCCGTGAAGAAAAGAGTGCAAACTTAGCCACTATACCACTGGGTTAGCCTCAACAGTACATTTTTTAGAGAATTCTTTAGATGACACATTGAAGGATTGACCTGTGCATGGTTTTCATACAGTCAGGATACTGCTATATTTGCATATGAAAAAGGACTCCAACTTAAAGAAAAGAAAAATAATTAACATTAATTGAGCATCCGTTTAGTCCACTTTGCTATGCTAATTTCTACATCAAATGAACTACTGATGTAAGTAATGCATGCAAAATAAAAGTTGCTCTTTTCCAACTTATATAGAATACAGATAATATTTAAGATCTATTAGATGACAGTTAATTTTACAACTAACACGTTAAGGTATAGTGTATGCTTTTCTCAATTTCCTAGGTGAAAAATACAGATTCAGAGATTAAATAACTCATTAGAGATCACACTATTAATAAGTGTGAGACTGCAGTTTGAGAGATTCAAGACATGTGCTATCCATGATAAAACACTTGCTTTGAGTAGGTGTGAGAGATCATTAAGGAAATATTGAAGCAGAATTCTACAGATTGAGTCACTCTTGTCAGGTAATGAAACTTTTCATGACAATTAAACAGAAAAGGATGCTACTGCAGAACTCAGGAAATAAGAAGAGACTACATTTTCAGATCTTCTACAAAGAGTAATAAATGCTTTATCATTTGAAAAAATATATATTCTTGTGCCAGATTTTTATTTAGTTTATATTTATATGGAAAATGATGATGAAATATGTAAGAAATATTTTGTGCAGAACTCTTCAGGATATGCCACTTTAAGTTTCATAATTGTATAGGTAGCCACATTTATTCAAGTGGACTGTTTTTGACAAACAGGAAGTATTTATATTGACATATCCAACAGGCATTACTGAATTACCTAATGCAGTTAGGTGTTCCTATATTCAATATCATAATTAATCTCATTTCATCATGACAATAACACCATGAAGAATTATTGTAACTTCTTAATAGCTATGAAGCTCAGCACATCATTAGAAAATTTTGGGGGTTTCCTAATTATCATGTAACTTCTACATAGCAAAACCAGATTTCTGTACTCAATTTGATTTTCCCATAATATGTGCATACGCAAGGGCAAGTGAATTGCTTTCTACTCAGTACCATTCAGGATAAAATCATGTGTTCACTATCCACTTCATACCAGGTTCAGCACTATCTTCTAAATGGGTTGCAAAAAAGGATAAATTTCTTTGTCTCAAAAACACTTGAGAGAAGATAAAAAATTGATTTTTTTAAAAGAACTGTTATAGTTTTAGTTGTGAAATATAATGCATCCTTATATATAGTATCTCCTGCTTTCAATAATATATCAATATTGAACTCAAACCTTAGCAAGTGATAATCTTATATAATTGTAGCTTGCTCATAGATTATCAACATAATATCAGAGCAAGTTCTCCCTCTGCTGCCCTACAGAACTCTAATTATGTTCCATACCAGTTAAGAAGGAGAGCATATTCTCTGACCTTCTCAATTTTTCTCCCCAAATAGCTTGGACTTATTTGAGCCACTGCCAAACATTAAGCTTAGGCTCTGCCTTGTCCAGATGAGGCAGGTTCTTTTTCAGGGGTAGTTTGTGTAAACATTTCCTGGTCAATTCATTCAGCAAACAGTCAGTCCCAGATCTTGTGCTAAGCATAAAAGACATAAAACCTAACTAGTTCCAGTTTCTGCTCTTAAATCACTCAAAATATAGAAAAGGAGTCAGATAACGAAATGATGTGAAATTATTGTAAAAGATTCTGTAGGTTAATATAGGGACATGAAAGAAGAATTAGTCAATTCCATCAATAGTTCAGAAAAGACTCCATAGAAGAGAGGTTAACCACAAGTTGTCCAAGAGGAAAGGACATTGCAGACAAAAGAAGTATTGTGAACACAAGGAAGAGAATGTGTATTAGCCAGACATCTGAGAACCGAGGACAGTTCCGTGTGCTGAAGAACAGTAGAGAGGGAACTTGTTGTTGCATAATGTAAGATCACAAGGCTAAAAAACTGAAAAATATGTATTACCTACTTTTCTAACAGGTTTAGGTAAACAATACCGTACGTTGTTTGTGGTTGAGTATTCTTTATGGGACAATTCAGAGGTGAATATTAAAATTAGTAATCCAAATGTCTTTCGGCACAGAAATTCTGCTTTAAGTAATCTATTTGAGAGAAATACATAAAATTGTTATTATAGCAGAATGTGTGTGTTAAGAAGGAAAAAAGTATAAATGAGTATTATTATGGAAATCCATAAATATGTTACAGAATATAAATGTAATCAGACACTAAGGAGTAATTTAAAAAACTAAGATATAATCACATGTATTATAACATATGCATGTATTCAGTTGCAGAAAGATAAATATGCTTATGAATATTTTTGTTATCATTGTGGGTCTAACCATAGAGCATTTCTACCCAATTAAAATAGTGAGGGTTTTATTTTCTAGAATACAATTATCCCTTTGGATTTCTAGGAACTCTGTCTCTATGTGAGAAGGGCAGTGACATGAAGCACAGTACATAGTGGATATGTCCACCTAGAAGGATAAGGATTAGCTCATTCAGGTCTTGGGGCATCGAATGAGTGAGCATATCTTCTGCCAGATCACGCACGAACAACATTTAGGCTGCTGTTACGGGAAAGATTTCAGCAGATAAGGAGGCTACTGCTCTGCACTGATGATGTGCACTTTTAGCTTAAAGCTGAAGCTTTTCCTTGGCTTGGCTCCCACTTGGTTTCTAGGAGCCAGCAAAGGACAGGAGCAAAGGAGCTGCCTCAGCAACTCTCCGGGATTTCCCCAAGCAGCTGTGAGCTCCTCAAAGTCATCAACCCCTACAGCTTCTAAAGATAATTTTATTTCATCTGACTTTTTTTTCTCTGTGCAATCTTATAGTTGGAATTTATTAGGTATTATTTCTGTAACAACAACAAAATTTAGTAGTTTACCTCGAAGGTTTATTTCTTGCTCTGGCTGTAGGTCCACCGAGGGTCAGTTGAGGCTTTACTCTGTGTCATCTTTACTCTGCAACAAAAGAAGATAGAACAGCCTTCATCTAGATCATGCCCAGTTGTCCTGGCAGATAAGAAATGAAAAGAAAAAAAGGACTATAGTGGCTCTCACTTTGGTATTAATTATTTAAAGATGCTGGCCTCAAAGGGATACACATCATTAGCACTTTCAGTTCATTCCCAAAAGTTGCCACAAGTTCCCACAAACCAACAAGGGAAACAAGAAGTGCAAACCTGCCATGTGCTTCAAAGAGAGTAAAGTAGAATACTTGTTAAAGAGTGTATCCAACGCCAGAAATTTCTTGTTATGAGGTTAAAGCCTTAATACCATGCTTTACTTCTTCCTGCTTCGCAAGCTGGTCCTTCTCTCCCCATCAACCAACCAAAAAAAATCTGCCATTTGTAAGTTGAAAGATTGGGTTTTTAATTTTTTCTGTTGAAGGCTTCAAGAGATAGTTTTGAATTAAAGAACAAATGATCATTGACTGCTTTCCTTTTTAAAAAAATTTCCTGCTATAATTGCCCTCTTTGTAATGTGGATGCCTTGGATATGAAGGGAAAGGCATATACAAGGACGTACAGAAAATAAATAACTAACAGTATTTCAAGATGTTTTCTCACTGCATATGCAAAGGCCTTGTTCTGCAGACTATAGAACAGATTCGTAGTATCGCGCTACCAGGGAGAGTAGCAGCGACGGGGTGAGAAGAAACAAGCGGCTGCCAGAGAGATACTTTTCAGCATTGTTATTGTTTACACACTTTACAATAAGTTCGGATATAGTTAAATTCAAAAGAAAGAAGAAAAAGGAAAGAGATAAAAAAAGAAAGGAGGGAAGAGGTGAAGAAATGGAAAAGAATGAGTGAGTAAATAAAAGATAGAAATATGACTAAATAAAGACCGAATAAATATAGAGCAAAGAATAAAGAACACAGCACTTGATACTCAAGCATTTGGATTTTCTTTTCTAGGCAATAGAAAACTTTCTAGCTTTCTCAGAAGGTTGATAACATGATCAGATGTCTATGCTTTAAGAGAAATGTATATTATATATGTCCATATCATGTATAATACAATATCATAAGATATAATATATAATTACATTATACCACATATTAATTATATGATATATTGCTATGTATTTATAATATATTATATATTAATTGTTATATATCAATATAATGAATATATTAATAATAGAATATATATTATGCATTATTTTAATAAATAACAACAATAAAATAACGTTTAGTTCTCATTCAACAACTTTATGAACAAAGAATTATTCTTCTCTATGAATCTCTGCATCAATATATCTGATTATTTTTCAATATATTGAAATTAGGCAGTAAGCAGGTCCTCAAAGCCCGTTATCCACCATTCCCGAAATGCCTACTATGTTCCAGGTATTAAACTATGTATATAGTAACACTGGGTTATGAATCATGTTAAGTAACATATAATAGTATTAAACCCATCAGGCGTTTTGCCAAGAAATTTCCTTACCTGCTCAACACATTTAACCTTCACAATAGTCCTAAGATGTAGATATACTAGTAGCCCTACTTAATAGATCAAAATCCTAAAATTCAAAGAGGTTAAATAACTTGCCTGGGTCATTACCTTAAAACTGACAGAGACCATGGACAATCCCAAGTCTGTCTGTCTTCAGAATACATGATTTTCTCACTATGCTTCTGTTTCTCTCTTTTTATTTTACAGTAAGAGCAAGTGTTTATAAGTATGGTGACATAAAAGTGAGACTATCGGTGGTGAGAATGATGCAATGTATACAGAAACACATACAATTATCTACACCTGAAATTACACAGTGTTATAAACCAATATAACTTCAATAAAATAACTGAAAAAAAAAGAGCAAGATTTTTTTCACATAAATTTATACAATGGGAAAATAGTAATCACAGAAGATTGATCATAATGAATCAAATGCACATAGAAAGCACACAAGGCCATTAGAATGTGTATACTTTCCTTATGTTCAATTTGATTCTAACACCTGAATAAGCCAATAACTCCGACTCTATTTTCATTTGGATATGGAGCAATGAAATGTTACTTTTCTGATGCCAGTATTTTTGTTTTCTTTTGGAGACAGACCTTAATTTCCCCTTATAGAGACACAAGGTCTTACAAAATGCTCAAATACACGTTGCTGCTGTGTGTGTGGAATGAGATGTAAGGGAGGGAGAAAAACAGTTTGGAAAATCAGAGATAAGTACAGTTCAGCTATTGTGATTAAGCAAGGAAAAAATATTTCCACATGTATCATGTCTCATACAGTCCAAGAGATTTCTTTTTCCAGAAACTAATTTAGAATAAACAAGAAAAGAATATTCAGGGGCTGGCCTGGTACACAGTGGTTAATTTTGCACATTCTGCTTAGGCAGCCTGGGGTTTGCCAGTTTGGATCCTGGCTACTGACCTATGCACCACTTCTCAAGCCACACTGTGGCAGGCATCCCACATATGAAGTAGAGGAAGATGGGCACGGATGTTAGCTCAGGGCCAGTCTTCCTCAGCAAAAAGAGAAGGATTGGTGGCAGATGTTAGCTCAGGGCTAATCTTCCTCAAAAAAAAAAAAAGAAAAGAAAAGAATATTCATTAAATGTCACTGAGGAGGAAATTTGTCCTGAGTGGAAAAAAAAAGATTTTAGTTGGATAAAATATACCTGCTATAAAGACCTTCCTTGTAACCCTTTTTTGCTCATTTATTTCACATTTCCATCAAAATCTCTAACTCAGATTCCAACTAGTCCATCTTTCATAACTCATTATGTCACTAAAACTTTTTTAAAATGTAAAATATTGCAATTTTATTGGTATATGACAATTGATAAAATTTTCTATTATTATAGCCATTTATTCAGTCTGCTATTTGCTTGTCTGGCAAGTCAGTGTTATTTCTCACATAAATCAGATTTAAAAGAATTGTTTGTATGCATTCCTGCATTTACATATTTTGCATGATTTTCCTACTTTGAATTTTAAATTATGTCCCTGTTCTTAAAAAGTCCCTGTTTCTACAATATGTTACTCGCCTTTGTTTTATGTTTTATTTTATTCCCTGAGATTATCATATTCTCTCCTGCTCATTAAGCACATCAGATTTTAGAGGTATTACATAGACTAGCTTTAAAGTTATTGTTTTATGCAGAAGGATGCTTAGTTGAGGTACCATATAATTGTTGTTGCTGTTAGTGCCCTGAGGTTGATTCCGACTCCCAGCGTCCCTGTGCAGAGCAGAGTAGAACCCTGCCCAGTCTTTTTGCACCATCTTCTCACCTGCAGCTGTGTCAGACAATGCTCTGCTACTGTTCATAGGGTTTTCAAGGCCAATTTTTTCGCAAGTGGGTGGCTAGCTCTGTCTCCCTAGTCTGTCTTAGTCTGGAAGCCCTGCTGAAATCTGTTCACCATGGGTGACCCTGCTGGTATTTGAAATACCCATGGCATAGCTTTCGGCATCACAGCAGCAGGCAGCCGGCACAGTATGAAAACTGACACACGAGTGGTGTGGTTCCCTGACTAGGAAATAAACCCGGGCTATGGTGGTGAGAGTGCCAAACCTTATCCACTAGACCACCATAAAATACTAATCATAAAGGGCAAGCTATGTAGTGTCCACATTTACCAAGATTCTAAAGGGAGCAATGTAAGTTTTTTTTTTTAATCAAGATTTTGTTTTTTTTAAAGATTTTATTTTTTTCCTTTTACTCCCCAAAGCTCCCCGGTACATAGTTGTATATTCTTCGTTGTGGGTCCTTCTAGTTGCGGCATGTGGGACACTGCCTCAGCGTGGTTTGATGAGCAGTGCCATGTCCGCGCCCAGGATTCGAACCAATGAAACACTGGGCCGCCTGCAGCAGAGGGCACGAACTTAAACACTCGGCCACGGGGCCAGCCCCAATGTAAGGTTTTTTTTTAATCTTATTTAATGACATTTTTAATGATGCCTTATTGTGTAAATATACCAATAAAATAAAATCTTTGAACTAAGCTCCAAAGCTTTCCAAGGCAGAGGGATACTAAACAAACTAATGGGAAACAATAGGGGTTAACAACATGGGAAGAGATACAAATGATGTTCCATAAGACATAAAATAAAAATAGCGGCCCGGGGTTGGCTGGTTCGGATCCCGGGTGTGGACATGGCACTGCTTGGCAAAAGCCATGCTGTCGTAAGCGTCCCACATATAAAGTAGAGGAAGATGGGCATGTATGTTAGCTCAGGGCCAGGCTTCCTCAGCAAAAAAGAGTAGGACTGGCAGTAGTTAGCTCAGGGCTAATCTTCCTCAAAAGAAAAAAAAAGAATAGCTAGTGAGACTTGCATATAGGACCTGAAGATGCTTTCGTTTGTTCTTGCAAGTATCAAGTCAAATGCAATTGTCATTAAGAGTAGTTTGTTTTTTAACGCAGAAAGTCACTTTGGAGCTGAAATCTGAATCAGTTGGAAATCATATAATTATTGTTTTAATATGCATATTATTATCCAGAAGGTTTGAATGTACTTACTAGAATAAATAACTAATCCCCAATTTTAAATCAAGGGTGTTTTTCTTTCATTATTCATATGGTTTTATATTTTTCCTTTAAATTTTTAATCCATCTGGAATTTATTTTTATGTAATTATGAAGTACATGTTTAATATTTTATGTTTTCCAAATTGATATCCACTTGCCCCAACACGTAATGATGTGATAAATTACAGAAATAAGATCCACAGCAACTATGCATATTTTCTTACTTGTCTCATATTTTATATTTACATATGCATTTATATATTTCTATATATTCACTAATTATTCCTTTTTCCTCACTCTGTGTCTCCTACTTTCTTTCTTTCCACTTAAGTCTTTATTAAAAAAAGACTATTTCTAATAGTACATGTGATACAATTTTTTTAAAACAAACTTGCTTTGTGTGCAGAACTTGAATCCAAGAGGATGTAAGTGCTGGATCTGTTGCAATCACCTTGCCACTAAAAGGGGAGAGCCTGGCGCTGCTGGGGGCCGTGACCAGGCACCAAATCTGCTAGCACTTTGTTCTTGAACTTACCAACCTCTAGAACTGTGAGAAATAAATTTCTGTTGCTTATAAGCCACCCAGTCTATTGTCATTTATTATAGCAGCATGAGCAGACTAAGACGCCTACCAATGTTATTTTTTTTTAACCTTTTGACCTCCTTCACTCATTTCTCCCACCAACTCTCCAACTCTGGCAAGCACCAATCCATTCTTCATATGTCTGAGCTTGGTTTTTTTTGTTTTTTAGATTTCACACATAAGACAGACCATATGATATTTGTCCTTCTCTGTCTGACTTATCTCCTTTAGTATCGTGCCCTCAAGATCCATCCATGTTGTCACAAATGGCAAGATTTCATTCTTTTTTATAGCTGAATAATATTCCATTGTATATATATGCTACAACTTCTTTATCCGTTCATCCTTTGATGGACACTTAATCCTTTGATGGATCCACATCTTGGCTATTGTAAATAGTGCTTCAATGAACATGGGGGTGCATATACATTTTTGAATTAGTGTTTCTATTTTCTTTGGATAAACATCCAGAAGTGGAATTGCTGGATTACATGGTATTCCATTTTTAATTTTTGAGAAACCTCCATACTGCTTTTCATAGTTGGCTACACCAATGTACATTCCACCAACAGTGTAGAAAGGTTCCCTTTTCTCCACATCCTCACCAACACTTGTTATCCTTGTCTTTTAGATAATTAGCCATTCTAATGGATGCGAGATGATATCTCACTGTGGTTTTAATTTGCATTTCCCTGGTGATTAATGATGTTGAATATCTTTTTATGTACCTGTTGGCCATCTCTATGTCTTTGGAAAAATGTCTATTCAGATCTTCTGCCCATTTTTTAATTTGGATTGCTGGTTTTTAAGCTATTGAGCTGTATGGGTTCTTTATATATTTTGGATATTAACTACTTATCAGATATATCTAATTAGCATTAAAACCCTAAAGTGAACATTAAGCCTGCATGTTAAGTGTAAAGAAAACAAAGTCTAACAAATTACAATCCCCACTAGGCATATAATAAAATCTTCTAATATGTTTAGTGCTCATCATATGCCAGTTACCATGATATACATTTTTACATGCATTGTCTCACAACATTTCTGTGACATATGTACAATTTAGGGGTCAATTTTATACATGAGGAAACTGAAGCTCAAGTGGTAATAAATTGCCAAAAGTCACACTGAACAAATGTGTGTCAGGGCCACTGATTACTTACTACTGTATTAAGTGGATTTCCAAATGTGAAAGGGCTAGGATAATGTGGCAGAAGGATGGGGGTGTAGGCACTATCAAAGTTAGCCTGTTACTAGAGCTGGAAGCCATTATGTCACTTGTTCATTTGTTCACTCAATAATTATTTACTTTGTTTCTAACATGTACCCTCTCTTACACGATGACTGAGAGAGAAGAATTCACCACACTAAATTATGTGTTCCTTAATCTAGCAGTTACATTTTTAATTAAGCCTCCAGATTTGACTGTTTCATTAGCTATCATAAATTTTTTTAAGTGAAAGTCTGCTCACCTGTGAAGCATAGATGGGGAAGTTTAAATGAAATTCGCTGTGAAGTGACTAGTCCGGGGAAGGTATACAATTCTAACACGCTTTAAAGGGTAATAAAGTAGAAACACGAAAGATTTAATATACACCAGGACCAAATTTGAACTCTTTAAAAGAGGTTTCTTTGAAAGAATTTTTTTAAGGGGACAAAACTGATCAGTGTTTCTTGAACAATGGATGCATTTTGTAGAATTGAAACCAAATGACTTCCCAGCTCCCGCGAAGAGAACTACACAAATCTGGAGGCATATACCAGGAAAATAAATGAAGAGGTTAGACAACAAACAGGAAGGTATTAGAAGTAAGACGTCTGGTATAGCAAAGAAGTCTGTGTTACAAAGCAGGTTGTAAATATTGGTAATGTAGGAAACCCAAGTTCATGGTCTTTGACCAATGTTGCCCGCATTAACTGTAATGTAAACTGCTCACAGGAGGGAAAAGAGTAGTTGTCACATGCAGAATCCACACTCACTTCAGCATTTTTTTGTACTCGAAATGTAGGGGTCAAAGAAAAAGAAAAATTAGAGTAGGTAAATATATTAGAAGCACAATAACAGTCAAGGAAGAACCAGGGACTGAAGAATTCATTGTTACGAATTTCCTAATTTTATGAGGAAACATTTTTGTTTCAGAGAGCCCAACCAATGAGAGAAGGGAGTATAAATTTGACTTTCCAATATTAGTGTATCTCATCTTCAGGCTTCTTCCTTTTAGTAAAGGGAGCAATGCTACAATTAAACTTGAGGAAAGAATTATTCTCCCAAATGATGTCAACCTTTCAGCTGTGGTCCCAGAATAATCTGAATGAATTGATTGTTTGTGTAATGATGAAAATAAAACTTTGAAGTGTTCTTCTTAACATTTTTTTTCTTTCTTCACTTATTAATCTCACACATTAAGTAATAGCAAGGTGAAGACATGTTTTTGCTTAAGCTGAGTTAAAACAGATGGCAGACTCATCCTATCAAATCTTGTTTGAATCTTTGGACTTTTGAAAAAATGGGATACATAAAAGTCTTAGATTATTCAGATAATATATACTTAGAAGTATTAAAAGCTCTGTATTTGTTTAATTGTCAGATAATGCAGGCTATAGTTGCTAAAGGGGGAAGTCAGACTATAATTAGGCAAAATATTAATACTCACTGACAACGAACGATTTTAAGTCCCTGTACTGCATTGCTCTATGATGTATTGTAAGAACAGCAACGATGTTATATAACTGGAGCAATGCATAGGAGTTTCCTTATCAAACTGTACTGAAAAATCACCTGGGGCATTTTTAAATAATATTGTGTCTGCCCAGATTGACTAATTCAGATTGGAGAGAGGAAATATAGATAGAAATATGTATTTTTAGAAGCACTTTAGGTAATTTTTATGTAATCAGCCTATCATCTTTATTCAGATTAGCTCTGGAGGAATAAGTTTATTAAGAATTTTAATTTCTTTGTGTCTAAGAGAGAATAAATGTCTCTGTAAGTGTGCTAACTAAATGTCCCATTAAGTTTTAATATTAAATTTGAGCTCAAAATAATAGATGTGGGCTCATAGTTACCTAATATTCAGTACAACTTTTGCAGTGGGTTATTTGAGCAATGTTACCATGTCCTGTCTTTCTTTATGTCTTTATACCAGATTATATTTATTGTTGAGTTTTATTAGAAGACTTAGCTGGCATAATTCAGTAGAGAGATAGACAAGGAGATAAAGTTTGGCATAGTTTATAATATGCCTTTCGTTTTATGGTTCTCTTGACCTATTTCAGAAACATCTTTGTACATTAAAAAAATAATTATTCTGCGGGCTGATCTACACACATTCCTGGTCTAAGGAATATGTATTTGACCTTGGGAAGCAAGAGTAGATAATAAGTGTAGGAATTCCCCAGTACTCCCTTGATTTTCTTTCCCTGAACGTGTTCAGTCACTGCGCATGGAGTGGATGGCAAGCTAGGTTATGAATTAGAAATTTTTATTGACAGAAAGAGCAAAAGGCATGTGAGTATAGATCTCAAGTTCTCCAACTTTCTAGGGGGTTCAGTTTCTAGTCTCTTTATATTCCATCACACTTATTGGGGGTATTTATTAGAGCAGGGTTTCACTATGCACTATCAAGCAGGATATAATTAAAAAAAAAAACAAATAAAATTAGCAAAAGATATACAAGTTCTCTATACAAAAAACTATGAAATATTGCTGAGGAAGAAATTAAATATGTCTAAAGAAATGGATAGGTAATTATTCCATGTTTATACATTGAAAAACCTGCAATATAAAGATAATATTTCTCCTGAAACTATTCTTTATCTTCAATGAAATATTATTCAAATCCCAGCTGGGTTGTTGAGGAAATTAACAAGCTAATTCTAAAATTCATATAGAAATGGAAATAGCCAGGATCAGTAGGGAAAACTCAAAGAAGGAAAAAAAAAATGCTGGAGGATTCACACCACTAGATATCAAGATCTACAATGAAGCTATAGTAATTAAGATGGTATGGTAGTAACACAAAAATAGAAAGCTCACTAGAGGAACAGATTACAGAGTCCAGAAACATACACAGTGGAATCCCCCTAATGGAAACTTTTGCTTGGACTGGACAAAACATTTGGAGACGTGTACTATAGCCCACAGCCCTGAGACCACTTCTCTCTTCTCTCTCATTGCACAATTCAGAGCTGAATGATGGTCTGAAGGCTCCTCCTCATCTTCTCCTGCTTCCTTTACCTCTCTCCTTCTCAGAGGATTCCTCAAGAATCTTGTGTACTTCTAATCTGATCTTGGCTTTTGGAGATGACCTGAATTGACACTGTGATCTAAAAAAAATACGTGCATGCATACACAAGAAAAATGATCATTTAAGTATACTTCCCATAATAAAATATGTTCTAATCTGTACATTAAGATGCACTATAATGAAGCAGATTAAGCATCCTTTTTTGTCTCAATCATTGAGATTCAGTTCCAGTAAAGATCACTAAAATTCATCAACCGGTGTTGAATATCAGAATAACACTTATGTTTGATATAGATGTAACTAATGAAATATTTAACTTGATTTTAGAAAGCACTATAAAACAGCCTTTCATAGAAAAACATTATTCTTTCTTTGAATTTTCAATACAGTTATCACAATCTCAGCACCAGTATCTTTCACATCATTACTTGAAATTATTTAAGAGAATTACCCTGTTCCATGCTATGGTAGAGGAGGACAGAAAAAAGTGTTTATCTTGTCAATGGCATTCTATATCTCCCGTTAATAAGGATGGAACATTGTAGCTATTCAGTAGTGATAATGGATTTGCACTTGCTTGTTAATACCCCAAGTACTTCATGCTCATAAGAAGGATAACTTATAAAAAGTTACGAGCACTGACACCTTGATTTTGGTCTCATGAGACCCTGAGCAGATAATCTAGTGAGCCAGGCCAGACTTCTGACTTAGAGAACTGTGAGATGATAAATTGGTATTGTTCTAAGCCATTGACTTTGTGGTGATTTGTTATGGCACCAATAGAAAACTAATACACTGGGAAAATATCTTGTAAGCTATAAAACATTTTATAACTCTTAGGCATTATATTTGGAACACAGAATACTTTAGTTTCTCTCTTTAAACTCCTTGCGTAAATTAGCTTTGTCTGTTCTATGACCAAATACGATATTTCTAAATACTTCCAAAAGTTATCCCATTTCCTTGGTGGCTATCAGCCTAGTGTCTTTCTCAGCGCCTCAAAGTCACCTGCGTCCCTTCTCAAGTGGCCACCTCCATTTTCAAAGCAGCAAGAGCAGATTGAATTTTTCTCCTGCTTTGAATCTTTCTGACTTTAAATCCCAGTGCCAGGGGAATAAAAATCTCTGCTTTTAAACTCTCATATGATTAGGTCAGGTCTATTGAATAATCTCCCTATCTTCAGGTCAGCTATGCTATATAATAAAACAGAATCATGGGAGTGAATTATGGCATTCACAGTTTCGGGGATCAGAACATTTTATCCCGGGGGGTTCAGGAGGAAATGTTAGGACTCTGCCTACTATACATAGATTACCTGTGAAGCTGTTATAATTATGACTTTATAATTATTACAAATCAGCTTTTCTCAGGCTCAGAGATTGAAGTAATTTGTACAAAGTCTAGTCATTTGTAATTAACTAGCTCTTGAATCAAAGACGTTTGAATAAATTTATTTCCCCAGTCAATGTTATCCTTCCATCAACTGAGCTAACCAGACATGAAAGTGGAAACAAGCAGTGCCAATGGTTGATACAAGACTTTTGTATTTTGTTTTTGTTAAAACATAATATGGAGGAGTAGAAGGAAATAAAGATGCTGTCACATAATCTGAGTGGTAGATGCTCAATATTATCCTGGTGACGCAGATTTTACGACATAGCAGTCAATGAATATATACCAAATATTTGAACACATCAGTGATTATCGAAAGGAACATCCAAAGATTATTTTGAGACATCATTGGAACGGTCTATCTTTTAGACCTACACTGTCCAATACAGCTTCTCACTACGTATGACTATTGAACACTTGAAGTATGGCTAGTCCAAGTGAAATGTGCCATCGAGTATAAAGGCATATCCAAATTGAAGTCTTAACATGAAAAATAAAAATGTAATATATCTCATTAATAATTTTATACTCACTACCTCTGAAATAATATTTTGAATATTTTGGGTTAAATACAGTAATAAAACTAACTTCACCTATTACTTTTAAATTATTTTCAATATGGCTCCTTGAAAAGTTTTAATTACATGCGTCTCACATTATGTATCTATTGAACAATGCTGCTTAAAACAATGCAGCAAAAAATACTTTACCCATATTTTTTTTACCCATATCAATGCTCACATATCAGGAAACTGTTTCTTTTCATGTTATCTGCAGCTCATCTAAGAAGTTATTTATGAATAGATAAATATTTTATTGTTTACATATGTTCAATCAGTTTAAGTCGTTAAAAACAAATGAAAATGAACAATATCAAGATTTAAAACTGCAAAAGCTACTTATTTGATGATGAGAATCAAGAGAGAATATGAGGCAGTGTGCCAGCATTAAGCCTGATTTTGCTCTTGTCTTGTTTGTACCCTCGATCGCTCCTCTGCATGTTGTGTTCATTTCTTCTCTCCTTCCAGGTCTGATAAACTGACCCCAGCGTTCACCTTCTATTAATTCAAAAGCAGCTTTGTGCTTGGATCAGCTCTGCCTGACACAGGGGAAAATGAGAAATGGGCCATTGATCTGCAAAGAAGGGCAATGTAGCTGGAATCAAGGGGGTAGGCTTTTAGCCAGCTACTTCCAACGTGGCTCATTTAAAATTCCCACATTTAACCAAAACAAAATATTAATGCGTCTGCTGAAGAGAGCTTATAATCACTGAAGAACTAAAAAGGATGAAGTCTGAAGGGCGTAAGAATAATTTTCCAGTAAATTCTCTCTGACCACTCATGCTCAGGTGTGATACGTAACCTCTTATTTTTATGGGTCCTCTATTGTTGTAGATGGATGGAGTATGACCTTTCCCGTAAGGAAAGAATAAAGTGATTTTGATAAAATATCTTGGAAAGTTGCCTATGCTTTTAAAGAGTAATAAAAAGTAACCAAATGACCAAGCAAGTTTGAGTGACATGCAGAGCTTTGAATAAAGACTGCACTGGTGGACGAACACTTTTTGGTTCCAAAATAAATTAACTCCAAGAACTAAACTGAATATAGGTAGCTATCTCTAAAAAGGCTAATACTTTTTATTTTTAGTGTAAAAGGTTATACAGCATAGAGAAAAAAATAGTTGATTGTCTTAACTTGTAAAATAATTAGTTTAGTTTCTTAGTATTAACATGTACGAACAACATAATCGAATAGGATTTTATTTACAACCTTTAGCTCTCAACCGTACATTTTCACATAAACATCATTTGGGAAATGTTTGCATGTGTAAAAAAGGAGTAAAAATGTAAATTAATAATACCTGTATATCTTACAGTGGCTGGAAAACTAAGCCATCTAAGCAGTTTGCAGACAGTAAACTTCCAGTACGTATGCATGGTTTCCTTGAAGACAAGGTAGTTTACAATACAATATTCATGCCTCCAAAATTGCACACAGTAAACCCTTTGGAAGATTTGTAATGCAACAGATTGGTGAAGAAAGAGAAATGCATTGTTTTAAACATTCGCATTAATAAGCAAGTAACATTTAAAATGGATAATAAAACATCCAACTAAAATTTTGGTAAAATAACTTGGTAAACACTAATCAATAAAGATAATAACTATAAAAGCAGAGACATTAATTACAAAAGAGAAATGCAGTACATTTGATGTAAATCCAGATTTGGTTCTTGAAAGAGTAATGAGCTTGACACTGTATTTCTTAGTCAAATTATGGAAAAAGAAACACAAACACTATAATCAGAATTTAGACAAGGAGTAAATCCAGAGATATGAAATTATAATTGTAGAAGATAGGTTGACAAGCTCTGTGTCGAGAAATGTGAATATTTCATTACTATGTTAGATTTTCTAAGAAAGGAAAATAATTCAAATCGAGTTAAACAGAAGTAGAAAATTTAAATATATAAATTATGAGAAAAGAAATTTAGCAAGTGTTCAAAAATCAAACTTCAGAAAATAGCTCACTTTATAAGCAAGTGCTCCACGACCTTAAGGATATATGATTGTTGTGCAATTTTCAATCTTCATTAACATAAAAGAAGCAGTCAACTTTTTCAATTATTTTAAGAGAAAATGTAAACGATGCAAAAACATTAAAAAGTGCACAAAATAAAAACAAATAAAAATTAGAGTAATGCCTATAGTGGCCAAAATTACATTATTATTAAATATAATGAAGGGTAATTTTTAAAGCATAAGACACTACATCTTATCCCAATCTCCTCATACTTTCACCAAATGACTATGTATCAGTGAAGAAGATGTCAACTGCATGTTGTCTGCAAATTATGAGTATATAGATTTTTTAAAAAGAGAGAGAAGTCTTTAGTCTTTCCTCCCTTCTTCCTTCTTGCTGTCTGGTAAGCACATGTAATGGCAGGTGCTCCAGCAGCCATTTTGGAACTTGAGGTGACCTTAAGTATGGAAACCACATGGCTTGGGTCTGATAGAAAAAACTTGGCTCTGTGCTCCCTCAGTACAGCTGATACAGTAGCCTATTTTCTACAGCTTTATGACTATTTAGTTGAGAAAATCAATTCTTGTTTAAGCCATTATTACTCAATGATGAAACCAATTCTACAGATAAATTATTCCGACATCTGAAGTTTTATTTCTCCTTTTAACATGACATGAAGATATAATAAGAATAATGTGTAAGGGAGGAGGTAAGAAATTTTAAAGAAGTCTCAATGCAACAGATTTAAAATGTGAAGGGACTGAATACTTTAAGACCAAATTATGTAGACATCAGATTCATTTTCTATAAATGTAAAAATATTTGGAAATATGAGTTTAAATTTAATAAAACTGTAGTAGAGAAGAGCATGAGGTCCTGAACTATGATTTTTAAAAAGTGAAACTTTAAAAATATAGCTGTTGAGTAACCCAACTTAGGTAGAGTCATTGGGCATAAAAAGAAGGGCTTCAGTTGACAGAGATGAGCACCATCAGTGGTATGAGGGCTTCCAAAAGTCTTAAATGAACTTAGCCAATAGAAGTGAAATTATTAAAATATTATGACAATATTGCTTTGTTACACTGTAAATTTATAAAACAGATAAAAATATTGAGTATAATCTATGCTACCACAATTCTCATTTCTTTTCTTCTTCTTTTTTTTTTTGATGAGGAAGATTGGCTCTGAGCTAACATCTGTTGCCAATCCTCCTCTTTTTGCTTGAAAAAGATTGTACCTGAGCTAACATCTGTACCAATCTTCCTCCATTTTGTATGTGTGATGCCACCACAGCATGGCTTTATGAGCAGTTTGTAGGTCCACACCTGGGATCCAAATCCATGAACCCGGGGCCACCAAGGCAGAGTGCAGGAATTTAACCACTACACCACTGGGCCAGCCCCCACAAGTCTCATTTCTTTATTCTGCTATATACTAAATTAGCAGGTACGAGACAATAACTTAGGCCACAATGATGCTAGTAATGGTGCAGCATTACTTCATAACCAATTGGCACAATACATTAACATTATGAAACATACAGGAACAACGTTCACACAATTTAAAAGAAAGGCTTAGCGATACACAAAATCTTTAAAAAAGAAGCTGAGATTTCTGCATAAGCTGTACTTCTTGTCTAAGGAATGGCTTCAAGAGCTATTATATTTTCCCTAAATGTTTATGTAAATGGTGACATTGCTAGTGCAGAAGATGAATCTGTGAAGCCATTTCTATGTTAAAATATCATTGGTGAGGAAGGCCATACCCAATATCAAATTCTAAATTTTGGTGGAACAGTCCTTATTGAAAGAAAATGCCTCTAACGGTGTATAAATCCAAAGAAGCTGGAACTCCCTAGCTAAAGATTCAGAAGATTCAGGAGATTGAATGACCATGAGGCCAGGCACGACTGTCAATGGAGATTTAACTGGGCTATTTAAACTTAAAATTAATTGTTGCTTTTGTTAATGCTCTTGTTAAAATTCACATCAATTTACTTGTTTTTTGAATGATTGCTTGGATGAATTTAGTTGCATAGGTGTTGTTATCATATGATCCTCATCTTATTATTTCCATGAGTTTTTGTTATATTTATTCTGTGATTTTTCAGAATAGGATACTTTTTATATCCTAGGAATAGGATACATTTAGGAATGTGAATTAAAGCGTAAGCACTTTAATGCATTTAGTTCCAAGCATCAAACATAGGTGTTCAGGAGCACAGCAATCTTTAAACACATCCAAAAGAAAGAATCAAATTGTGAGAGAAGTAAAATATGTTTCATTTTCTTGAAAGGAACAAGCAAAGCAATTTTATGTGGAGAAGATCCAACCGAATGTCAAGAATGTCTTCTGCCAGTAAGAAGCCTTGTCAAATGGAGGAAGTGGGCTTCATCGTCCACAGAATGTGAAATTCAGACCGGTGCTTAATCCTAATGTGGGAAAATTGGGGGCTCAACCTAAGAACGAAATTTTCTGACAGCTCAATCTGGAGGACTAACTGCATTTCTTCACAAAGTTATATTTCATTAAGTCTTTCAATTATATTCCGGTGGACAGTTTGTGAAGATATTTTGGAGGACACTCAAACAACCAACAGCGGTGCAACTGGGACATGTTCAATGCACCTGCTCCTTTAAGATTAAATTAAGGGGCTGGCCTGGTGGCGCAGCGGTTAAGTGCACACGTTCTGCTTCAGCAGCCTGGGGGTTGCCAGTTCGGATCCTGGGTGTGGACACAGCACGGCTTGGCAAAAAGCGATGCTGTGGTAGGCATCCCACATGTAAAGCAGAGGAAGATGGGCACGGATATTTGCTCACGGCCAGTCTTCCTCAGCAAAAAGAGGAGGATTGGCGGCAGATGATAGGGCTGATCTTCCTCAAAAGAAAAATAGAAAGATTAAATTAAAATCTTTCTTGCCTATAATAAGATTATATTTTAAATTACAGATAATTTATCATAATTTATAGATTCAGTGGTGAGAGATGACTATAGAGAATTGTGTTTACTTAAAAATCATAGAATCCATCAGCTCTATGTTAAAAGTTTTGTTTATAGAAAAACACGTATTTTGAGAAAAAAATAGCTGTGTGTGTGTGTGCATATTTAGACAAGGATGTTGATTGTTGACATAGGAAGAAATTTTATCTCCATGTCACATGCATTTTACTGAAACATTTCTGAAGCCTAATAAATAGAACAAAAGCTGTTTAATTTCGCATCAGTCTGTCCAACAGGTAGCACACAAAAAAGTAACCGCTATTTACGGTGCTGCTTTCTTAGATGTCTAATCATTTAATCAATGAATTTTCTTCTTCCATCTATGAAATTTTACTTAGTAAAGAAATTAAAAGAGCACTTTTTAATTTTGTTTGAAAACACAGAACTGACTCATTATTCATACAAACACCTTTTAGAGATTAAATTTGAACAGATATGAAATTATGATTCTCTTGTAAAACTAGCACAGGGAATTGAAATTATACTCAAGACTCAAAATGATTTTTGCTGTTTAATTTCTCAAGCGGTGGTACTGAGTCCTATATGATTTTCTTCTCACGACTCATGGTTATGCTGGGCAATCAAATCAAAGGAGGGTATTGAAATAGTTTTTATATAGCTATTTGTCTTACATTAATAAAACATTCAGATGCCATTTATTTGTGTAATATCTTTCCGCGCTAACTTCTTACAGTATCTGACATCAGCCGTGTTTTGTATATTTTACTGACAGAAACGTGACAGCCAGAATGCAGTATTTATCAAAGCTGAATGTAATAGTGACCACATTCTCCAGGGCATATATCTATTTGATCAGTTCTCATGTATCACGTTGTAACTTAAGTAATGGATTTATACTTATAATTTATTTTCCCATTTAACCTTAGAAATATCTGAAGGCAGGGACCTTCATTTTTGTAAGTTGTTAAAGCGTTTAGGCTCTTTTTTTCCCCAAGGATTACTGTTCACATTACACCAAGTAAGGGGAGTGTTTGAAAAAAATCTGAGAATTAGAGCAATAGGTATCTATATCAGGACTACATATGTAGCTCATAATTCACTCGAGAATGGATTATAATCATAAATTGGTAGGATAGAAAATATAAAGGTATATATTTAAATTTAATAAACTTTATCTTTTAGAATAGTTTTATGTACATAAAAAATGTGAAGGTCTTACAAAGAACTTCCTTTATTATTAATGTCTTACAGTAGTATTATACATTTCTTACAATGAATGAATCAATATTTATACATTATTATTAAGTAAAGTTCATACAATATTCAGATTTATTCAGTTTTCCTCTAGTGTCTTTTTCTTTCCCAGGATCCCATCCAGGATACCACATTACACTTAATCATGTATCTTCTTAAGCTATCCTTGGCTGTGACAGCTTTTGTTTCACATGATTGACCCGGAGTTCTGGGGTGTAGGGGTTAAGATCACAGAGGTTAAGTGTCAAGTTCATCAAATCATATCAAAGGTGCATTATATCGACATGACTTATCACTGTTGAAATCGACTTTGACCACTTGGCCGAGGAAGTGTCTGTCAGATTTCTCCAGCGTAGAGCTACTTTCCCCCCGCCCCCACACCCTTCTTCCATTTCCACACTCTACTCATTGGGAAGAAGCCACTGTGCGCATCTCACACTTACGAAATGGACTCACTCCTCCTTGAGGGCAAAATATGCACATAAATTATTTGGAGTTCTTTGCATGGGGCATTTGTCTCTTCTCTCCATTTTTTTTTTTTAAAAGATTGGCACCTGAACTAACAACTGTTGCCAATCTTTTTTTTTTTCCTGCTTTTTCTCCCCAAATCCCCCCAGTACATAGTCGGATATTTAGTTGTGGGTCCTTCCAGTTGTGGCATGCGGGACGCCACCTCAGTGTGGTCTGACGAGCGGTGCCATGTCTGCAACCAGGATCTGAATCAGTGACACCCTGGGCCACGGAAGCAGAGCTCGCAAACTTAACTACCTAGCCATGGGGCTGGCCCCTCCATATTTTTTTTTAATCATTTACTTATATGGATTCATAGATATTTACTTTATAATTTGGATTATAATTCAATATTACATTTTTTTTTTAAAGATTGGCACCTGAGCTAACATCTGTTGCCAATCTTCTTTTTTTTTTCTTCTTCTCCCCAAAGTCCCCCACAGTACATAGTTGTATATTCTAGTTGTAGGTCCTTCTGGTTGTGCTATGTGACACACCGCCTCACTATGGCCTGATGAGCCATGCCACCTCCGTGCCCAGGATCCAAACCAGTGAAACCCGGGCCGCTGAAGCAGAGCACTTAAGATTTAACCACTCGGTCACGGGCCTGGCCCCTAATTCACTATGACTTTATCTTTATTTTGTCGCCTATATTGCTCCACTTTAGCCATTGGGCGCTCTTTCAATTGGCTTCTGTGTCTCTTTGACTTTCTTCATTGTTTGTTTGTTTTGAGCATTCTTTTTTTCTGGCACTACAAGATACTCTAGGCTCAATTTCCACATTTTTTCCCCAATCCTAGCATCAGTCATTTCTCCAAGGAGCTATTTCTCCTGGATCCTTGTATGAAAAAGTAATTTTAGAAACTGAAGTCTGGTTCTAGGTGTGTTCATTGTTACTGGTGTATTCTATTTTACATACTAACCTGTGTATACACATTTCTTCAAATATTTCTATAAGTAACCATCTGTATCTATATTAAGCTGCATGAGTTTATACTGATGTATCCAACTCTAATATCTTACCACATGAATATTACCACACAGTCTACCCTCTTGCTTGTTTGTATCCCCTCACTCCAACAGTGAGGAATTTGACCCCCGTTTACCTGACATCCATTTACTTGTTTAATCTCAGCATGTCTGTAAATCAGTATCCGAATTGTTCCCCCATACCCACATAGGAAATTTGAAAACTGGAGTACAGTGTTTGTGTGCAATTCTTTTTTCCTTAGTCTTACAGACTCTCCTCATTTCTAAAGTTGCTTAGGTCAGCACATTCTTCTTCCACCTCTTCAGTGAGGTTTTGTCATATACTTGTAACATAGTCCATTTGTTTTGTTCCAATCTGCATTCCATCCTGGGATCCCTCTTACTCCTAAGGATGTCAAGAAATGTTAAGTACACCCTTAGAAAGTGTTCAGTTTCCATATAAAATACTGGTTCAAACATGTATTCAATGAATGCCTACGCAGTGGCATAATATTTGTGAATTTGCCTGTACTGGTTAATTTCATGTGTCAACTTGGATTGCACTGGCTATAGCCCCCAGTTTTCCAATCAAAAACTATGGTTGTGATTAAATCAATAATCATTTGACTTTAAGAATGGACCTGATTAAGGGTGGGCTTGATTCAATCAGTTGAAAGGCCTTAAGAGTAGAACACAAACTTCCTAGGAGCAGAAATGCCCACTGTGGAATGCAGATTCAGCTTGTGCCTGACACTTCCAGTCTTCCTTTCCTGATGGCCTGCCCTAGAGGTTTGATCCTTTTCCAGCCAGTCCCCAAATTGTGTGACCTAATTCCTTTTTTACTAGTTTTACTTCTCAGGTCAAACAGATTAATACACATTTGGTACCAGAAGAGGATCTAGAGAAAGAAAATCTTTAGGATGAGTTCCTTCAATTGGGTCTGGATTTTCTGTAATTGTTTCTCTAAGGTAATAAGATTTAAAGGAATTAAACACTCTATTTATAGTGGTAAAGAAAGCACTGGTAGTCCCCAAAATGATGTGGCAATAGAGACATACAAGATATTGCCACCAGATACTACAAACTGAGTACTTACAGCAAGTGAAGTTCAAGGTGACAATGTCAAACACTAAATTCTGCGAAATCCTCTTTGCAGCCCTTCATTCTCTGTTTGAGGATGTTAGCTCTCTGTTGTCCAAAGAATTTACAATCACCTCCACTAAGGTAGTTACATTGCAAGTCACTGGGGATTCTCCTCAGAATCTACCCCAACAGCCCTTTTGTTCTAGATTTATAAAAGACTGAAGTCTCAATAGACGCCAAAAGATGAAGTGTAAAGTGTGCCCCTCAAGGTGGTGCACCGTACACCAAAAGAACTGCACAATTTTTCTAATTTATATAGACAGAAATATGGGGATATGTGGGAAATGGATCTTAAGGGCATGGCATCATGGTGAAAGAAATCTAAAGTTAGATCAACACAAATTTATTGATATGAGCCCACTAAGCAGAGATTGTAGATTCAGTGCTGCAGCTTGAGGTGTTAGAAAGAGCCCTAATGGTTTGTTTGGTTTGTTGGCTCATACACAGATCCAAAAGTAGTCTGCACAAGATGAAGTTGAAATGCCAGGATTGCCCTGGTAAACTGTAGAGGAAGGTATCCAAAGTCTCAGGGAGATGGGAATAATAGAGTGAACTAACCAGGTAAGACTTGCTCATCCAGGCTAGGTTAAGAGAACACATTTTTTTTTTTTTTAAAGATTGGCACCTGAGCCAACAACTGTTGCCAATCTTCTTTTTTTTTTTTTCTGTTTTCTCTCCCCAAATCCCACCCCCCTTCCCCCACCCCCCACCCCCCCGTACATAGTTGTATATCTTAGTTGCAGGTCCTTCCAGTTGCGGCATGTGGGACACTGCTTCAATGTGGCCTGACCAGTGGTGCCATGTCCACGCCCAGGATCCGAACTGGTGAAACCCTGGGCTGCTGCAGCAGAGCATGCAAACTTAACCACTCGGCCACGGGGCCGGCCCCGAGAACACATCTTTTTAAAACCATGAAAAATAAATTTTGGGGAGAGCCCCAGCATCCTTGAAGAGCTCTGTGTTCACACTCTATATCAGAAATTACATAAAGCGCAAACTTCTCCCATTGAACTGGGATCCCTAAATGCAATGGGAATAATTGCAGGGTGGGAGGGGCCAAGGAGCAGCATGTAATTACCAAAGACAAGATGGATGTGGTTACAATAATGAATAGTGAAGTCGAAACAGTAATATGAACAGTCTGACTTGCAGAAACCTATGGCATTGACTAGTTGATCACGATGTCCCCAGAAAAGAAATAGATTGGCAATGTATTGGTTTCCTAGGGCTGCTGTGAACTCGTTGGCTGAAAATAGCAAAAATATATTCTTTCACAGTTCTGGAGGCTGGAAGACTGGAATAAGGTCTCAGCAAGGCCATGCCCTCTCGAATGTCTCTAGCAAAGAATCTTTCCTGGCCTTTCCTAGCATCTGATGATTGCTGGAAAGTCTTATTGCTCTTTGATTTATAGACGCCTCTCTCTAAACTCCACCTCCATCATCACAGGGCATTTTTGCTGTGTGTGTGTGTTTTGTGACCAAATTTTCTCTTCTTATATTAACATGAAGTCATTGGATTGGGGCCCACCCTTACCCAGTGTAATTTTGTCTTACCTTGATTACATCATTTCCAAAAAAGATCAACTTCAGAGGTAGTGGGGGTTAAGATTTGATTATAGCTTTGGGGGGATACACTCTACCTACCAACGACAGTCTACTACATTTTTACTTAATCTGTATGAGAGGAATGGTTATATTTCCAGCAAACAGCAGTCTAACTTGAATTATCAAACCAGAGAGTCAACTTCTCACTCACCTTCTGTAATGGGCATGAGCCGGTTTACAGATCAGAACCCCTTGAACGAAGAGCGAGGCCAGATTCCCTTTGAGGAAGGACCTTGTTACCCTGACAAAAATGTATACTGTTAATTTTTCTCCCAGAATTCCCCAAAGGAACTTCCCCAGTTACCATTGTGACTGTGTTGGGGAAAGAGAAATAGATTTTTCAGGGTTTACTATAGACAGATTCTGAACTGTCTCTAATTCCTGGTCACCAAAGCACCACTGTGGTCTAACAGCCAGAGCAGGGGCTTAGGGAAGTCAAACGATCAATGGAGTTTTGTCTCAGGACCATCTCACAGTGGGCCCGGTGGGCCCTGACTCATCTTGCAGTTATTTCCCTGATTCCAGATACATAATTTGGATGGACAATTCTCAGCAACTGGCAACATCCTTACATTAGTTTCTTTACCAGTATCAGGGTTATTATGGTAGGAAAGGCCAATTGATTCTCACCACATTCCATTCAACTTGTCATTTTGGCCTATGCAGAAAATAGATCCTGGAGATTGACAGTGGATTATAGGAAGTTTAATCAAGTGCTGATTTCAATTTCAATTATTGTTCCAGTTGTGGTTATTCTGCATGAGAAAATTAACATCCCCCAAGGCATGGTACACAGCAATTGATCTGGCAAATGCTTTTTTCTCTGAATCATCAGAAGCTCTTTGTTTACAGCTAGCAAGGCCAGCAATACATATTCACTGTCTTACCTCAGAAGTATAACTACATGCTAGTCCTATGCCATAATTTCATTTGTAGGGACCTTGATCACCTTTCCTTTCCACAAGACATCACATTGGTCCATGGCATTGATAATATTATGCTGATTGGACCTGGTGAGCAGGAAATAGCAACTACTCTATCCATATTGGTAAGACATTCACATGTCAGAGGGTAGGAAATAACCCCCCCCAAAAAATCTAGGACCTTCCACTTCAGTGACATTTCTAAGGATCCAGTGGTTTGGAGCATGTCAAGATCTTAACTCTATTTTGAAGAATAAATTGGTACATCTGGACCTCTTATAACCTATAGGAGGCACCGTGCCTAGTGTGCCTCTGTGGAGTGTGGAGGCAAGGTGTCACTCATTTAGGTGTGCTATTTCAGCCTGTTTACCGAGTGACTCAAAGAGCTGCTACTTTTGAGTGAACACGAGAACAAGGACGTGCACAATTCCAGGCTGCTGTGCAAGATCTTCTGCTGTTTGGGCCACATGATCCAGAAGATCCAATTGTGCTTGAAGTGGCAGTGGCAGATAAAGATGTTGTTCGGGAGTCCCCTATAGATGAATCACAGCTGTACTCCTTTAAGAAACAGCTTTTGGCTTGCTCTTTGGCTTTATAAGAGACTGAACACTTAACAATGGGCTACTAGGTTACCATGCGACCTGAGCTGCCCATCTCGAACTGGGTGTCGTCTGGCTTGTTAAGCCATAAAGTTGGGCAGTACGGCATTATCAAATATAAGCAGTGATGCCTATGACCAATTGACTAAGGAAGGGAAAGCTCAAGATTGGTGTATAGATAGTTCTGTATGATGTACAGATACCACCCAGAAGTGCACAGCTATAGCACTACAATTTCTGGGACATCTCTGAAGGAAGGTGGTGAAGGGAAATTCTCTCAATGGGCAGAACTTTGAGCAGTGCACCTGGTAGTTCATTGTGTTTGGAAGGAGAAAGAGACAGAGGTCCAGTCCATGCCCATTCATGGGCTATGAACTACAGTTTGTCTGGATCATCAAGAGTTGGAAGGAATTCAATTGGCAAATTGGTGACAAGGGAGTCTGGGGATGAAGTATATGGATAGATGTCTTGTTCGATATGAATATTCACCTAAAAGCCTTCTGTGCTCTGCTTATTTCTCCCTCTCTCTGCCCTGTGACACCAGGCAAAGGTTGATTTTATGTCCATCGTTTTGCCTTTTCCAGAATGCCATACTTGTGGAATCATACAGTATGCATCCTTTTCAGAGTGGCTTCTTTCACTTAGCAATATGCTTTAAAGGTTCCTCCATGTCTTTTCATGGCTTGGTAGTATGGGAGAGGAAGAAATTTTCCTCTCTGCCTCCTAACACTCTCTACCCCCTAATCCCTGGCAAACATCTAGGTATGTTCATCGTTACTGGAGTATTAGGTTGTACATACTAACCTATGTATATGTACATTTTTACAAATGTTTCTATATGTAACCACCTGTATCTATACTAATCTGCATGAGTTTATACTGATGTATCCAACTCTAATATATTACCACCTGAATATTACCACATGGTCTACCTTCTTGTTTATTTGTATCCTTTCACTCAAAAGTGAGGAACTTGGCCCCCATTACATGTCATCCATTTCCTTATTTAAAAATAACCAAGCTAGGTGCCAGCCCAGTGGTGCAGCGGTTAAGTTTGCTCGTTCTGCTTCTCAGCAGCCCGGGAGTCTCCGGTTTGGATCCCAGGTGCGGATATGGCACCGCTTGGAATGCCATGCTGTGGTAGGCTTCCCACATATAAAGTAGAGGAAGATAGTCATGGATGTTAGCTCAGGGCCAGGCTTCCTCAGCAAAAATAAAAGTAAAAACCAACCTAAAATAATTGTTATGCCAAAGAAACATATTTTGGGGTGGCAAATTCTGCTCCCCTACTTGACTTAACTATGGATTTTGTTTCAAAAGATTTCTTGCAAATGTGGAATAACAAAAACCACCTATTTGAAATTCAAAACACCTCCTAAGTTGACATAAATAATGGGCTTTGCAAAGCTAACTTGTTAAAAAAAATCAGTTAACTTATTATAAGGATGTACTCTAAAACAAAATCAGGTTTAGCATAGCACACTTACTGTTCAAACTTGTGATGCTCTGATCTCTGAAGTACAGACTCTATTCCCACCAAATTAGCATTCTTTGGTTCTAAGTCATTTATCTTATTCTTTGACCTACCAGGATGACAAGAGAGGGCAGGAATTTGAGGAAAAGAAACACAAGGGAAGGGGGAGGCTGCAGTCGAGTACTGCTTGGATAGCATTTAAGTTTAGGACCAGTAAAAGCTGGAGCATTTTTAAAACCAGTGCTAAAGTTTTACCTTTACAGATGGCTTCTCTAGAATTCTCTTATCTTTGTCCTTAGCAGTTGACTTCTTTTTTTTCTTTTTTTCGAGGAAGATTAGCCCTGAGCGAACTACTGCCAGTCCTCCTCTTTTTGCTGAGGAAGACTGGTCCTAAGCTAACATCCATGCCCATCTCCCTCTACTTTATATGTGGGACCCCTACCACAGCATGGTGTGCCAAGCGGTGCCATGTCCGCACCTGGGATCCAAACCGTGAACCCCAGGCAGCTGAGAAGCAGAACGTGTGCACTTAACCGCTGCACCATCGGGCCGGCTCCCAGAGTTGAATTCTTTTACAAGAAGGATTCATCATTTCTATTTGTCTGTCTAACTTTAGATTTCTATTCCTCTTAGAATATTCTGTCACTGGATATAATAAAAAAACAGCAATTATTCCCACTCCCACGATTAAACCCACCAAAACACAATTTGCCAAATGGAAGGCTGCAGCATAGCATCTTAGGTGGTTTCTGACTTGGTATTGTCTCCAGCTAGTTCAGCCCGCTCTGCATTCTTATCACCACGGCATTTCTCCTCTGCCCTATTTACACCTGTCACCACCACGTTAAGTACATAGTTGTAGATTCTCTATACTCCTTCTCTTGGCGCTTGTGTTGTTACAATTAGAGTTAATACAATATTAACATTAGGTTCTGACTTCTTCAAATCTAACTAAAATATTGTTTGGGTCCTGGAAGCATGCTTAGGAGATAAGTATAGTAAAATTAAATTTGCATGATGTGTCAAGGTATACTTTAGGTTGTGGAAAGGTGGCATGGACCAGCCAAGTTATCACATTGGTAAATTGTTTGTATATATTTTTTAACAGTCATTGACCTTCAGTCACGTCACTTTTTTCAATACTATACTGAGGAAATATGATGACTAAGCTCATTCTAGCCACAGAACTTTAGTATCTAGTATTATGATCTTACCATTTCATTATTAAAGACCCCATTTTTTATAATGGTGTACCCCATGCCAGCACAACTTCTTGTTGCAGTAAATTTTTTAGATGAAAAAATTGTGTAAACATTGTATAGTTTAAATAATATAACTAAAAATTTATGGTTTTGCTATGGGTTTTACCTCCTTTAATTTTTCCACTAAAAACTCATTATGTGTGTGTCTGTGTGTAGGAGTGTTTTAAATCTTATTAGATATTTTGAAACTTAAAAGTTACTACCTATAAGTAATTTTACTACTTGGAATGAATTTAAAAAAAAGTTGGATAATTTTATTTTGTGTGAAAAAGTGGCTTATGTGAAATATGTAGTTTACCAATTCCATCTGTTTTCTTTAGAATACTCTTTCACTAATTTGGGTTTTACTCCAAGTTTTCCAGGACAATCTCATAGACACTTTTGACACCATGGTTTGTAGATGCTGATGCAAATAATCCATAATCAATCTATCAAACAAAATTTGGGGTGAATTTATTATGAGCAAAGTCTGAGGACAATAGCCCAGGGGCTTCCTTACCCAAGGAAGGAAGCACACCCAAGAAGTGGGGTATACTAAGTGGTTACATATCATCTTGGAACATAGAGCATATGTCACATATGACAAGAATATCTCCTTTACTACGGTCATGAGATGCTTAGCTGGCACAGCAGGTCGGTGGTCACAAAGTCAGTAATTAATGTTTAGTTTCCAGGAAGAGATACTTATCCTTAAAGAAACTCCAATATGGGGGGAAGCTACGTCCCTATCTTTTTGTATTTAATTTAAATTTTTTTTGAGGAAGATTAGCCTTGAGCTAACACCCGCCGCCAATCTTCCTCTTTTTTGCTGAGGAAGGTTGGTCCTAAGCTAACATCCATGCCCACCTTTCTCTGTTTTGTGCGTGGGATGATAAGCAGTGGATAGGTCCACGCTCGGGATCCGAACTGGTGAACCCTGGGCCGCCAAAGTGGAGGGCGAAAACTTAACCACTATGCGACTGGGCTGGCCCAGCTACATCCCTATCTTTAAGGGAACCATTCTCATCTTTAGGACATTGTAGATGTTTAAAACAGATGTGCAATGCATGCTCAACAGGCCACGTCAGGCGTTTCTAGAGAAACAAGGTCAGGTTGAAATAGTTTTAAACCAATGGCTTCCTCATATACTCCAAATATATCCTATTGTTTTTCATTTATCTATCATAGGTCATCATCACATGTATGCAAACATAAGGTGGCTCAGGGAAGATAACTAATGATTTTACAACAGTCAATGTCTAGGAAGCATTTCTATCCAGAAACACATAGATATTGGGAACCTGACACTGGGGAGACAGAGAAATTCAGAATCACTTAAGGTTCATATTCTTCTTTTAGTTCCGAGTATTCTCTGCATTGCAACTTTCCACAAATAGAAATGGTGAAACCATAGACAATGGCAGCACTTTCAGACTGTACTTAAGATGTTTTTCCTGTTACAGTTTTCTGAAATACACCTTTTAAACTATTCTGACTTATATCATTGCATTTTCTCATCTTGGTCCATCTCTTCTTTTCCATCCAAGGATCTGACGGTTAATTACATTTATCCTATGAACACCTTCTTTTGAGAGAAGTACCCCATAAGATGCATGTCACAGATATCTCATCTGTGTCCCATGTCTACCTATCATATTCCCTCTCTTTCTCTCTCTCTCACACACACACACATTTATTCACTTTTTAATTGAATAATTATTCATTTTTTAATTCCTTTTTCACAGTTACTCCAGATATGATGGTTGTTTTATGTAAACGGCACAATGATATTGTGTATTGAAAAGCAGAAACATCTTTCAGGATGGCAAAATTGGAAGATATCAGTGAACATAAAATGGCGGAATGAGGACAATTATCTCCTACTAAGGAGACTCGAATAAGGAGCATAGAAACTAACAATTATGAGACTCTGAATGACCTGCAAATGCTTCTATACTCACTTGGTGAGTACTTTTTGTTTGCTGTATGTCCACTGAAAAACTAAGTGACTGTGTTCAGGAATTTAACTAAATACTAAATGTTACTAAACAGTCCACTTAAAATAAAATCTTTATTTTTGAGAACAGTTTTAGATTTTAAAAATATTCTGAAGATATTATGGAGAGTCCATATACCTCACATCCAGTTTCCCTTATTATAAATATCTTATAGTAATATGGGACAATAATTACGATTAATGAACCATATTGATACATTACTATTAACTGAAGTTCAAACTTTATTTGAATTTCCTTAGTTTTTACCTAACGTCCCTTTTCTGTTCCAAGATGTTAGCCAGGATACCACATTAGTCATCATATCCCCTTAGGCTCCTCTTGACTGTGACAGCTTCTCAGACTTTCTTGCTTTTTATAGCATGGACAGTTTTGAGGCGTGTTTGTCAAGTATTTTGTAGGATGCCCTGTAGTGGAATTTGTTTGATGTTTTTCTCATTATTAGATTGACATCACGTATTTTTGGAAGAAGGCCACAGAAGTAAGTGCTATTTTCATCACATGATATCAAGGGTACATAATGTCAACATGGCATATGACTGTTGATGTTGACCTTTATCGCCTAGCTGAGATAGAGTTTATCAGCTTTCTCTACTGTAAAGTTAACTCTTTTTCCCTCCTTTCCATACTGCTTTCTTTGTAAGGAAGTCACTATGCAGAGCCTACACTTAAAGAGTGGGAAGTTGTGCTCCATCTCCTTGTGGGTGTGGAATCTACGTCATTATTTGGAATTATTCTACACTGTATAATTGACTCTCTTTCCCTGTGTTGGTCAGCTTGGGCTGCCATAACAAAATACCATAGACTGGGTAGCTTAAACAACAGGAATCTATTTCTCACAATCTGGAGAGTCCAAGATCAAAGTGCTGGCCAATTCTATTCCTGGTGAAGTCTCTCCACCTGGTGAAGTCTCTTTACTAGCCCAAGATACACAAACAATTTCCAAAGATAGAAAATTATGTATAAATTTTCAAATATTGAAATAATTGCATGTTAGAGATAAAAAAATTGGTAATTGTGTAATTTAAATTTTTACATAGCATGATATTATGGTGGGTTATCATAATCATTAATTTTTTTCATGTTTCCTGTACCAAAGTGGTCAATTTTTCATACTTTTTCTTCTAATGGTTATCTTGCATTATAATTGCACAAAAATATAAACTTTAAGGGGGCTGGCCCCTTGGCCGTGTGGTTAAGTTTGCCTGCTCTGCTGCAGGCGGCCCAGTGTTTCGTTGGTTCGAATCATGGGTGTGGACATGGCACTGCTCATCAAGCCACGCTGAGGCAGTGCCCCACATGCCACAACTAGAAGGACTCACAACGAAGAATATACAACTATGTACCAGGGGGCTTTGAGGAGAAAAAGGAAAAAAATAAAATCTTTAAAAAACAATATATAAACTTTAAGGCAAGAAAGATATTGAAGGGCAAAATAAAACCTAAATGCAAGCTCCAAGAGTTCAAAATTCATGTACATAATAAGCATATATGCCCAAGACATTGAATTATTCTGGAAGATGCAAACTCTTCATCCTTCTTGCTTGAAGTACTTATGCAAGTCAAATGTTCTTTGTTCACCTGTAGATGTTGAATATGGCTTTGAAAGAAAACATGTTTAACTATCACTTTTTAAAACATAGTTTTTCTTTTAATGTTTTGGATATGATGGTAAATTATTATATCAACAAAACACAAAACTACAAAGCACTGTTGTCTAAAAAATGAGATAATTCAAGAGCTGTTTGGTAGAATTTTCATTAACTAGATAGTCATGAAACAAGATAAATCACATACATACATATATATAACATATTAAGTAATGATTGGAATATAATTATGTTCCTGTATTAAACAAGAAGATATAGAATTAAAAGAATCCAGGAATCTCCTGTGTCAGGTAAAAGTAAAGACAGGGCATAGACAAACGAAGGAAGGAGGAAGAGGAGAAGGAAGAGGAGAAGGAGCAGCAACAACGACATCATAACAAGAAATAACCACATATAAAAAGAGAAATCATACTATAATGACTGACATAGGGCTACAAAAGCTTAGGACAAAATGTAGAGAGAAATAACATTATCTGCAAACCCTACCATGTTAGATGAGATATTGTTGTATTACTTTTACATGGTTAAACATTTTTTAGCAATTCTTTAGTTAGGAGTGATTAAAATTAATATTAATATAAGGTAATATTAATAACACATGAACCAAGAAAATGAGCTCCCAAAGGCCAAATCTGGAACAACTAAATGAATAAAGTAGCTTTGGATTATAAGATAAATTGTAAAATAAGTATCCACATTTCCACATAGGCAAAGTATGCTATTGAATAAATAAATGGGACATGCTATGGACTGAATTGTGTCTCCCCTAAATTCATAATTGAAACCCTAGCCCCAGTGGGATTGTATTTGGAGACAGAGCTTTTAGGAAATAATTGAGGTTAAATGAGGTCATACGAGTGGGCTCCTAATCTAATAGGATTGGTAGCCTTATAAGAAGAGGAAGAGAGAGATCTCTGTCTCTCTCCATGCACATATTAAGGAAATACCATGTGAGTAGAAGAGTGAGAAGGTACGCTTCTTTTACCTTTCACCTAGGATGGATGAAATCCATCATAATTTTTCTTAAAATAATTAATAGAACAAGGAGAGCTTTTATAACCAGTGGTAATGACCTACACTTTGAAGTTTTCTTCACAACTTCCAAAAACAATACACTTTAATAGAAGGATAAATAAAGATGCATGTGCATGCATACACACACACACACACACACACGCACACATGCCCACAATAAAGCCAGATGACAGATGATTGCAAATTTCAAAATATTTATATTTAAATATCCCACAAAACAAAGAACAGCAGAGCTAACTCTTGTTACTTTTGAGGAGAGTATGAAAAATCTGAAAAAATCTGTGTGAGCTAGAGGAAACAGGAATTAATAGGGTGTCCAAGATTGATGTAAAATTACTTCTAGAGAGAAAATGCCAATACTAAGTTTGAAACACTCAGAGCACATCGGTGCACTGACTACAGGGAAAGAAATTTAAAATGTGCGTGTTGAGGTGGCAGCTTTCCAAAGCCATTGCTTTGGGAAAAAGAACGTGAGAAGGAAGGCACAAGTACTCTTTAGACATAGGGTGATATGAAAAAATGAAAGCAAAAGGGGCAAATTTATGTTATGCAAAAGCAAAGGGAACAACAACATAAAAAGAAATTGGCAGAGGGGCTGGCCCCGTGGCCGGGTGGTTGAGTTCGCGTGCTCCGCTGCAGGCGGCCCAGTGTTTCGTTGGTTCGGGTCCTGGGCGCGGACATGGCACGCTGAGGCGGCGTCCCACATGCCACAACTGGAGGGACCCACAGCGAAGAATATACAACTATGTACCAGGGGGCTTTGGGGAGAAAAAGGAAAAAAATAAAATCTTTAAAAAAAAAAAAAAAAGAAATTGGCAGAAAAAGCATCCTTGAACTAAGAATCCACTCCAAATTTGTAAATAAATACACATGAAATAAACTAGAAAAAAGAAGCCTAAATATTTACAAAAGTTCAATTTAAAACAAAGCAGAAAATCAAAATAAAAATACGAATTTATGAAATATGCCTTCCTCAAAAAATAAAAAAAGGAACACAAAGAAAAAAACTAACAAAAACATTCCTGATTGAATTAAATATTTTCTACAAGACATTTGGAAATATGTAGGCCATCATGAATCATACATTCAAAAACTGAAAGCAGAAATATTCAAAGTAAAAGAGAAGAAAAAGAGGATTACTGAACTCAGATAGGAAATGGAAGAAGTAAAAACCATCACATGAATGAACATTTAATTACAAGATACCCAAAGAAAGTTAAAACCAAATGGAAATTTAACAATGACTATTGAAGAAAGGTAGTAAAAACAACAATAGAATAAAAAGTACGCTATAAAAGAAGTAAAAAAGGTGATAAAGAAAGTAGTTGAGGTGGCAGTAAGGCAAAACGAGATCTTCAATATATATAATTTGATACTCTGAAAAGAGCTAAACTCATACCTAAAATTACAATCCAAGAAAAAAATCCAAATATAAAAGTAACCTGAATCCTAATATTGAAAAACTTTTAGGACATTTAAAAATTGTTTAGAAAGTAACTTCGAGACATATCTGTGTAAACAATAACATTGATAAATAAAGACAAAATACACAGGTCCTCCATGCAAACAAAAACCAAATACCTGAGAATTAGACTTGCATCAAACATCTCAAGAGCCACATACATAGCAAAGGACAAACGCAGAGGCAGTTTCAAGAAAATCAAGAACCAAACTATGAACAAAGAAATTTTTGTCTATCTGAGCTGCTCTTACAGTATCAATGTCATAAAAAGTTATTTTTTAATATACAGCAAAGCAGCTCATACGAACTTCTTGAAGATTCTAGAAATGGATGAGTTTTATTAAAATATGATAAAATTTTAGAAAAATGAACAATTAATAGAATTTAAAATACTTAATTGTAGATCAAAGTTCTAATCAAAGGTGAGAATGAAGACAGAATAACAACCATTTACAAGTTATATTTACTGACAAAGAAATAATGTTACTAAAATATGAGGATAAGAGATGAAAAAGGAAAGAATCCTAAATTTATCGATCATGATATAGACAAGTGTATAAGGCAATGTATACCAACGAAAAACTGAGGAACGAGCTGATAAAAAGATTAATAAGATACAGATGACCACTGACGATAGAATAGAACACATTGAAAGTCAACTAGTATACTGAAAATACAAACATTCAGGAATTTAAAGGAAATTTTAACAAAGGTAATAATAGCTGCTTCAGAAGAAAACAGAGTAAATAACACATTAGAACAATAGTATTGCATCAAGGAGTAATTTGGCAGATGTGAGATCAAATATATCAGAATTGTGAATAAACATGAAAATCAAATCACCTATTAAAAAAATTCAAATTGTCTCACAGAGAGAGAACCAATTAAATGCTCTTTCCAAAAGACTCACTTAAAACAAAGTATTTTAAAAATGAATAAATAATAAAGACAAGTAAACACAAGAAGAAAATAGGCATTGCTATTTAAATATCAGGCAAAATAGAATACAATACAATAGAATTAAATATATGAAGATGTATGTATAAATGCTAAAAGCCACAATACACGATACAGGTACCATATATACGAATACATATGCATCAAATAATACTGCAATGGACTGATAAAGCAGAAAAAGGGGACATGATGACGGAGACAGAGGCACAAAAACATCAGGAGGTTTAACACCCTACTCTCAGTGAAAGGCAGGTAAGATGGAACAAAAAATAAGTAAGAATATAGAAGAAACTTGGAAAATGTTAATCAGTAGCTAGACCTTATGGAAACATGTAAAACTTTGCCACCTGGTAATAGAGAATACACTATTCTAAACTGCAAGTGGCATAGTAACAAAAAATTATCAATTTAGATCATAAACCAATCAACAGTTAGTTCCCTAAGGTAGAAATTTTACAGACAACACTCTGATCATAATCATTACATCTAAAAAGTACTAAAAAAACCCCTATTTTTTAAAAGCTTCTTTTCATTGATTTTTAAAAAAATAATTCAAGGGTGAAAGGAGAAAGAAAACTTAAAGAATTTCTAACAAATGATGATAAGAATTATATGAAATTTCATTAGATAAAATAAATTTATGGAAGAAATCAGAGGAAAATTCACAGCCTAAAACAATTGTATAAACAAAATTGTAAGAAAGAATTAAAATAAATCAATGGAAACAATTTTCAATGATCTAAAAATGAAAACAAAACAAAAAATATACTTAAGAATCCATGTTATACAAGCATAAGTGCCAAACTTTTAATAATCATATAGCCCCAATGATACATTAATTGTTCTAAAGCACCAAACGTGGAGGGGACTTCCAAACTTTTGCTATGAAACAGGTACAGAAATAATACCTAAGCCATTATTGATAGCACCTGGATAAGAAAATTACAAATCAATATGTCTAATGAATATCAATGTAAAAATTCTTAATAAAATACAAGCAAACAAAATGAAATATCATAGTAGGAAAATAATACAACATGACCAAGTGAGGAAGAAAAAGCGTATTCCAGGGATACAAGGTCGTCTTAATGTTAGGAAAATCATTAATATAATTTGCCACATTAATAAACTAAATGTTAAAATGTTATGTTTATCTGTACAAATGATGAAAATCCATTGAAAATGCAATACATGTCAAATCTTTATTAAAACAATTAAGAAAACGTGAATTGATGGATACTTCCTTATTACAATCACAGCTTATATATTAGTACTAAAACTAGTGTCTTCCAATTGAATTATGGGCCCAAATATTAAACACACACATATATGAGTATCAGAAGAATATTTGGGTAAATTTATCATGCTAATCTGAATGTATGGAGAGGTTCTTTTTGTGCGTATGTGTGAGGAGGAACAGCCCCTAGCTAACATCTGTTGCCAACCTTCCTCTTTTTGCTTGAGGAAGATTGTTGCCGAGTGAACATCTGTGCCAACTGTCCTCTATTTTACATGGGATGCCGCCACAGCGTGGCTTGACGAGGGGTGCTAGATCCACGCTGGGGATACAAACCGCGAACCCCAGGCTGCCGAAGTGGAGCACACAAACTCAACCACTACACCAACAGGTGGCCAAGACGTTCTTAATAATATAAAATCTAGAAGACATAAAAGATTAATAACTTAAAATTAGATTTAAAAATTTTTGGTATGGAAAAAATGCAATAAGAAAACTCAAAAGACAAATGGCAGTAAATACACACTCGCAACATTAATCACCAATACATAGCCAATATCAATAACAATGTATTTGTATAAATGTGGAGAAAAAAATTTGTACTGAAGAAGTGGAAAGACATAAACAAATAATTAACACAAAAAGTATGAAAATCACCCGTAGATGTAGGAAGGATTTTCAACCTCACACATCATAAGTAAAATAAAAATTAAAAGAATCCTGAACAACTATTTCTCATCAACCATAATGACCAAATTAAAAGCTTGACAATATGTTAAATTGGGAACCAGGTACGCTCATATATTGCTTTGGAAATGCAAATCGTTTTAACCTTATGAATATAAATTTGACCACATCTAACAAAATAGTACATGCTTTACCATTCGATCCAATCATCTCTAACAATGGGGAAAATACACCTGCACAAGGTTATTCATTGCAATATTATTTGTAAAAATTGTGCAGAAAAAGAGCATAGAGAATGTACTGCATTTTATGTTGAAAGAAAGGGGAAATAAGAAAACATTCATGTATCTGCATATTTTTGCAGACAGGAATACAGGAAGGATAAATCAGTAACATTAAGTTGGTTACCTATGGGGAAAGAGGCAAGAGGGTCTAAAGGATTGTGGGTAAGGTACGTCACTAAAATACTTTTTAATGTATAAGTTCAAATTTTGGAATCACGTTAATGTCTTAATAATCAAAAAAGTAACATAAAATAGAATACCAAACAAATAAAATCCTACCTAACATGGATAGATGCTATATTTAAAAATGGTTTTGATCTAGTATACAATCTCCAAGTAAAATTTATCTCTACAAGATGCTGACTTTTATTTCAAGGTTTAGTATTTCTTGTCATTTCAGTCTTCATGTTTTAAATTGTCTAAATCCTAAGATACTGGCTATATTATAATATGCAAGGTCTATGACAGCCCAATTTAAAAGAAACCTGGAATTATTTGACTCACCAGCACCATTATTAAACAGACTAAACATTCTGATTATGCTGACTAAAAGGAACATTTGGCATATTTCATGAAACTCTCAAGTACACAAATATGGCACAGTATAACAATAGGTTTCACAGCTCTGTTAAAGCGTTCTGTAAAATAAATAGCTTATCATTTTTCAGGCAATGACTCTAAAACTTTAAAGTTTGACTTCTGATTCTAAAAGTATGCACAAACTTTTATTATTATATTGTATTTCCCACTTGCCTATCTGTGTAAATGTGTACTGTTCTCATTTTTTCCACTGCAAGGATAGCAGGCACATAAATCCTGTTATATTTGCAAACCTCAAGTCAGCATTAAAAATGATAAACAATATTTCTGGATTTGAAAATGGCCTTGTCGAGGCTGAGAAAGAACCAGAGGCAATTAAATACTTTTTTTTTTTGGTCACTGCTTAATACACGGCTTTATTTTTCCATGTCTGTGCTTAATATGGGAATAAGAATAAAATGAGATGAACTTAAATTAATGAAACCCTTAAGTAAGTAGTGGAGGTGAAAAGTTCAACAAGCAATAGGAAACTCAATATTGAGGAGCAGGGAATATATGACAATGAATCGTTTGCTACATATTAGCTCGGATGGCTAGAGTACATCATTAATAATACTGAGAGCTCGGATTCAGTTTTCACATGAATTTTACTTTATATGATAGTAAGAAGCTCTGTTCCATCATCTTGGATCTTTCAAATATGTGTGATTTTTTTCTTTTTTTTAAGGCAGGTATGCAGGCCATGGTGTGAGCGCCAATTGGCATTTATTTGAACACCTACCAAACTCAACGTTCTGCCCTCCACAGCTGGAGGCATCAGGAGAACGAGGATCTCTTTTTTCAGTCCACAGAACTTAGAGGATTGGACGAGTAAAACACCAAGCTGCCGGAGCTCAGGAGAATGTTTTAGTCCCTTAATTATGAAATGTTCAGCAGAGGTCTACTTTCAGCTCTGCTGTAATCTGAAACTGAGTCTTTCTTCCAGGATGAGAACTTGATTCTATACAACTACCCATTACCTAATGTATTTCACTTGTGGAAATTTCCCCAAAACCTGCCACTCAGCAAAAAAATTATTAAATAAGCTAAACACCAATTTTATTATTATCTTAGTATATTTTCATAATTGTAGAGAAGTTGCAAAACAGAACAAAGAACCCCTGTGTACCCTTTATCTATATTATTTTGCTCATTTATTTATCTACATCTCTGTCCTCAAACACACACACTTTTTTTTTCTGAATCATGCAATAGAAATCTGCAGGTGCTATATCCCATAATCTATAAATACTTTAGTATATTTTATGCTAATGTTTAGTGCGGTCACAGGCCTAGCCCAGAATCAATTTGAGAAGGGACCACACAAAAGTGTAAATACTGGGAGGCAGGTTTTGTGGTCACCAAAGTGACAATCAATCACATTAATATAGCACTTTCCATATAAGGCTGGTCACTTTGAAAGGTGACATTACACATAGTAACATTTCTTTCCCTTCAAGATATTTTTGGTGTATAGTGAAACTTAATGGTTCTGTAAACTAAAACAGTCCTGAGACCTTTACAAGACTGTAGACAACTCCCAATTCTGGCTCCATTTTAACAACACTAAAACTCTTGTATTCATATCTGTAGTGCACTCACTTTTTCTTTGTTGTTTTTTGACCCAACTTTATGTTTTCAGGTCTGATGAAGCAGTTAACCAATCCTATATAATTTCTTGTACTCCAGGTACCCAACCAGCCTTATTACTCAAGCAGAGTTCATTTAGTTATTCATATCATGACAGACTCATGGGTTCCTACTTGTAATTTCTTTAAGGAATCCTGGTTTTTGGACAATTGTGGAGAATGATTTTTGGAAAGCAAGACCTAGAACTTGATGTGTTCATTGTTATTTTAACGTTGCTGCACCCATGTCCTTGTGGTGGACAAAGCGAGCTTCACACACAAGCACGCACACACCTTTCTTATTTATCTATCTCTATCATCTGTCAAAATCAATGAGCACACTGATTTTTCTAATTCCGTATCTGAAGCTATCTCCCTTTTCAGACAAGGAGAAATCAGTTTCCTTTTTTCTCAGTTTACTTATTTGTTTCGCAGTATGTAGCCCAGCGCTGGTACTGTGTGTGGTCATCCTTCTCAGTTTGTCTGGGTTCTGATAGCGCTTGCTGGGACCCTGCCAGTCCACCACTATCTAAACACCTCACCCTACTTGCACTCTGACATGCTGCAGTGACTCACCCCTTCCACGATGCCAATTCTCTCCTCATCAACTCCAGTTTGGAAAAATGCATGGATGCCTCCCTCCCCACACTAACTGGACAGTGACAGCCCACTCCTGAACTTGTACCCCTGCTCTCCCATGTGGAATCACCAATTCAGTGTGAGCCCCCATGCCAGTTTGCACCCCTGCACTGATTTACTTCTCGCCCCTCTCGCACATCACACCGCATCACTTTCACCCTCACACTTCACACCCTGTCACTGCCACCCTCACAGTTCACATGCTGTCACTGCCACCCATCCCTGTATAGATGCCCTGCTAACTGCACTAGAGTCCATCTCCCGTACTACTTAAATGATAGTAAAGCATGTGCTTTAGCTTTAGAAATTACATTTCCTTCAAAGTTTAGAATTGATTGATGGCTTAAACACTCTTCACAATTAAAACACCAGGTTTTCTTAAACACTTTTAATTTTTAAACATTTAAAAGAAAAACAATAAAACTACTATTAAAAAATTGACTAGTTACAAATGTTCTGATACAAATGGCATACTTTCTTTTTCAAGGAAGATTGGCCCTGAGCTAAAATCCGTGCCCATCTTCCTCTATTTTATATGTGGGACACCTGCCACAGCATGGCTTGACAAGGGGTGCACAGGTCTGCACCCCCGGATCCAGGACAGCAAATTCCCAGCTGCTGAAGTGGAACGATCGAACTTAACCACTGTGCCACCAGGCCAGCCCCATGGGTATACTTTTTTTTTTTGGTATATAAGTTTTGGCTACATAGAGTTGGAATTATCGCAATCTTTTGTTCGTGTGTAATCTCATTTAAATCCTTGCATGGTCTTCTTGTATTTATTTATCCACATTGGTTATCTTGTTTTCATTAGTTAATAAGAAGCAGTAAACTTTCTGGAAATTTGAGGTATCTGCTCCATGTGCACCAGTGCTCCACAGTGTTTCACCTCAGAAACAATCTTGAGTCTTGAAATCCTTATTGTATAGTTTTAATGCACATATATATGTTATTAAAAGGGACATATGCACACACACATGCAAACACACACCCACACTCATACATTATTTTCTTTTTAACTTAGAAAGTGGGTATCACTCTCTATGCACATTCCTGGGGCTTATTTGTTTTTTTCAGTTACTATTACATTTCTATGACTCATCTATATTGTTGTGTTTACCCTAATTCAATCAATTTACAGCCAGATAATATTCTGCTTTGCTCATACATCCTATTGCCTGAAATGAAATTTCCAGTGAAATTGAGTTAATTTTCTGAATTTTTTTATTATGGATTAACAATTTGATATTATGGAAAGTAGTGCTGTAAACATTCTTGGAAATGTATTCTAAAGTACATATGGTCAAATTTCCCCTTGGTATATACTGGAAAACAAAAATAGAACTTCTGGATTGTAGGGTATATAATATTTTTCACCTTCAGAGATAGTACCCATTTATGATCCCACCAATAATATATTGTCTTAGAGTCACATTCTAACACTTAGCTCTGTCAGATTTGTCATTTATATTAATCAATGGGTGTAAAACATTTTGTATCAGTTTATTCATAATTTAAAGTTCATAATTCTTAGTCCTCCCTCTCCCACTAGGGGTATGATTTTCCCATAAGACAGAGAGTTAGGATTTTCTTATTAAATCAGCTGAGGCTTCACATTTGTTTAATGGACCATAAGTTAGGATCAGAGACAAAAATTTAATGTGAGTCTTTCTTTGGAATTTTTATATCCATCATCCAGGTGGACAAGTCTTTCCCATTGCTTCAATTTTTGAATTTTAATTGCTTCCCAAAAAGAAGTCTATATTGAATGCTGTATCTTTGTATTATATACTGTTGTTACTTTTAAATTAAATCTGCTTTCTGAGGCCTCTCATTTTAGAGTAGATACAAACCTAGTATAAAACTGCTTATTCTGAGTGTAGTCTGATGTGGTTTGATTTAATCTAAATATTTTGTGATCAATTATGGTTTCTCAAATTATCTTTAATTATCATTGATCAACATTATTGACATCCTTCCATGATCAATAAGTCCACATATTGTCTTAAGCCATTTTATAATTCTTATTATAATGGATTTATGACCAGCTATTTTATAAAGCTATTCAATTCAACACCTTATAGACTAGTTCTGAAAAAGGCAAATAGATCAGGAGAAGAGTATATAAAGTCCAGAAACAAATTCATTAATATTGTGACACAGTCATAAAAGATTTTTGATTCCTAAATCTATACTGACAGCATATACGTAATATTGGCTTTTTACTATATTTCTTAATTTGATACTTTATATCAGAATATGTTTACAAATGATTATATCTCATACTAATATGTTAGCATTAAACTTATGTGAATTCATTAAAATATAACTTTAATATGTAAATACTGATTTACTTTAACTTTCAGGCTTACTTTAAATTTCCTATACCAAACAATAATTTGATGTTTTAATCTTATGATACAAGAAACTTCTTTATGATAACAATAAACATTTAATCTAATAATATTAATATGTGATGAGCAGGTAGGTTTAAAATAGAGTCTCCTTTAGGAGGCCATTCTTCAAAATATTAAAAATTCGTCGACAGTGTGTCACAGTCTTTGCGCTATGTGCAAGAGGTTTTCTGGGTGTGAGGTTGAAAATTTGGCTCATTCTGTGGATTTTGTTATTCTAACATGTGATGCAACACATCAAAATAAGCTGTAATTCTTTTTCCCTTTCCTCTCTCCTTCCCTTCCTGAACGCTCCATTCCACAAACCAGTAGCTGGAGCTGAGCAAGGCAGGGCTTATGCATGTGTGGGTAAGCATGAGGAGCCAAGATGCTCCGCAATCTGTAGTCAAATGAAAAAGACAGTCCAGTAAAGGCTATTGGTACCAGAACAGGATTAGCCAACACATCAATCTTGGGCAGGGGAGATGGCACAGATGGCAGCAGCTGCCCAGGCCAGAGTATTGGAATTAGAGCAGGTGAGAAGGGAGTCCACTTGGGGAGGTTGCACCCGGCTTAGGCTGTAATACCAAAAGGAGTAAGGAGGATATCCATGGCAGGCTAGCAGGTCGCAGTAGGGAGTCAGTGCACAAGTGGAGGAAATGAGAACCTCAAAGTAGAGGGAATAGTCCACTGCTGGGTATTAGAGCCTCAAAAGTATGAGAAAGGTATGCAAGAGGGGAGTGAGCAGAAATGGAGAAAACCAAAATGAACCCTATGTTGTTAGATTCAAATTGGAGATATTGTAAATGCAGAGATTTCAACATATCAAGTTAGATACAGAAATAAATGTGAATATGTACATATGCATATGTGTGTGTGCATATATATTCCTAGCCCTGTCTACTGCAATGTTCCTGTGAGCAGTGACACACAAATAGCAATGAGCACACTTAGCACCAAAATCTTTTCTATGCTCTATTCTCCATTAAAATAGTCCAGGACGTCTTGGAGAAACGATTCATTACAGGAGTGGGGCAAGGGAAGTACAAAATGAGACTGGGGTATTTTCCAGGCCAGGAAATAAGGAGCTCAAAGAATGATGAGTGCATGCCAAAAGATACAGAAGTTAATTTAAAGAGATCTTCATTGTGAAAATTTGAATGTCAAAATGATGATATTAATAGATTATACCCCATTAAATGAAATAAGAATTCATGAGTCCATACTAATGTAAAATAGTGAATAAATAGATAGTTTGATGAAGTCTCAGAACATCTCCATGCCAAGTAGTATATATACTAAAAGAAAGGAAAATTTTACAGAAGCAACTTTAGAATGGATAATACTAGCATGTGTCATCTTAATCCAGTGCTCAAAATCAAAACCAATAAACAAGTAATGAGACAAACTGAAATGTTGTGTCCTTATAGGATTGGATGGGAAGGACACCGCATCACTTCTTTGTTATACCTGCCAAAGATGGTTACTCTGAATCTAATGATGATGAAATATCTGAGAATCTCAAATTGAAGGGCATTAAACAAGACAACCAACTTCTAATATTCCCATGTGTCAAGATCATGAAAGTCAAGAAAAAACTGGGAACTATTCCAGGTTGAATGACACTAAAATGACATAACAAATAAATGCATATTTGTAATTCTAAACTATGTCTCTTTCTTTTAATGGATATTACCAGAATAATTAAAGAAATTTGAATGGTCTCAGGAGTAGATGGTAGTAATATATTAATATCAATCCTCGATCTTTATGTTTGCTGTGGTTTTCTAGGAGAAAATGAGTGATAATAAAAATATGCACAAAAATTTTTTTGTGAGTAATTGGGCATCATGTCAGCAACTTAATCCTAGATGATTCAGGGAAAAAAAAGTTGTTTGTAAGGTATTTGCCACATTTATTAACTTTGAGATTGTTTCAAAAAATTTTAAATGTAAAAAAGTAATCGAATCACATTCACACACAAACAGCTTACTATGTTTTAGAAAATTGTACATAATTTTATTTATTTATTTTGCCACTGAAGGATAGAAGAAATTACTCCTCCAGATTCATTTTGCAAGATGGGTAGAGAAAAACATTTTTCCCAAAACACATATGAGCATTTAATTTGATTAATATTTTTATTATAATTACTTAATGATTGATTATATACAAATAATTCATAGAGACAAGTTTCAGCTGGATACATTTTCCCATCTTTCAATGTTCACAAGAATTAAAGGACGTAGTAGCATTATCAAAGACTATGTAAAAATTGTTGACTCAAGATTTAATTATAACCACAAAATGGCATAAAGGCATATGATGGTTAGTTAAAATAAAATCAAATAATGGAAAGCATTTTCTAAGTTAACGCCTTAGAAAATCTCAACATTTTATGTTTCCTTATAGAGGAAATTTTTGATATGACTTTAAGCCTGAAAGTTGGTAATTTATTTTCCATGACCAGAAGGACATCATTCATTAAAATAATTTATCAATGGTTAGTAGGGATTATTAGCAGTATTCATTCCAACATCATCATTTCCCCTGCATGGAAATTAATTTCAGAAAGTTATAGCTCTAATTTCCCACCACTCATTAGTGCCAGAAGCAGAACTAATGACAACAATAATGGTTTTCCTTAGTGATGCTATTTCATAGAAGTGTGCATTCTCATTCGTTTACTCAAACAATCACAACCACCCAACATGATGTGTTAGTATCCTCATTTTATACACAAAGATATTAACTCTCAGAATGGGTTGCAAAAGTTGCCTAGGGTCAGGCAGCAAAGCGGAGGAATGTGCATTTAATATCTACCTGGACTAGCCTTCAAAAACCAGGAATTACTTTGAACTATTGCATTGTTTCATTACTCCCACCCAGTGTAGTCTATTTCCCCATACAACATCGTGAAAGGATATTTTTGTGTTGAAGTACGTAAAGGCTGTTTCTAGTAGTCACTTAGTTGATTATTCATGATCCTCTCCCTCCTTTTTGAACCTCTATTAAGTTATAGGAGTTGGTCATAAATCTATAGAGAATCAGCCTCCATTGATCAGGTTCCTCTACACCTTATGTCACACGAACATTGAAAATACAATTTGGAAAGATCTTTGGGTTAGTGTGGAAAAAGAAGCTACAGCCTGTATTTTGTAAACACTTAATATGACTACACATCAAAACAGAGGGCATAAATAGGCTATTAGCACAGCATCTTCACCATGATACTCATCCCTTTGAAACACTTCTTCACAAGGATATTCCTGCCTGAATATAATGAAGCATCATACGCCAATTTACCTTCTTCTTTCCAATTTTTACACGTCAGTCAGCTATCTCCCTCAGTATAACTGTATTATTTTTGTTTTTCCAATCAAGAAGTATCCATATCACAAAATGGCTGGAGTAATTGTTTTGAGATGTGAAAGGTAGTATTTGAGTTAAAATCATGTGCCTTTCAGTACAATTTTCTAGGAAGTAAAAGAAGAGATTTGATTTAAAAAACTGTTTTTTCTCTATGATGGCAATCTGGAGATTGAGCATGAATTCTGAATCATTATACAGTTCTCCTGTATTTGTTATCTACTGTTACATAATATTATCACAGACTTAGTAGTTTATAATAACAAATTATTATTGTTATATCACAGTGTCTGTGGGCAAGAGTTTGGGCATGGCTTAGCTGCATCCTCTGATTCAAAGTCTCATGAGGATGCAACTAATGTGTTGCCTGAAGCTGTGGTCTCATTTGACACTTGTCTTGGGAATGACCCACCTTTAAGCTCTCATGGAGTTGTTCGCAGGATTCAGTTACTTTGAAGGCTACGGAACTGACGGCTGCATTTTCTTCCTGGGTGTTGGCTGGAAGCCACCTTCAACACGTTGCCATGCAGCTCACAACATGGTATTTTGCTTCTTCAAATCCAGCAAGGAAGAGAGATTACTGTAGCAACACAGGTTACAATCTCATATAATCTAATCATGCATATGTAAAAACATGGACCCATCGTCTTGCCTTATTCTGTTGGTTACCAGCAACTCACAAGCCATGTTCACACTCAGAAGAGGATCATTCAAGGTTGTGAACACCAGAGTCAGAGATTGTTTTCAACTCTAGCATCTATCCTCCATAGACCATCTGGGCCCCAGTTGTTCACATCCCTCCCACATGCAAAATGCATTCACCCTCCTTTCAATGGGACACTCACAGGAGACTGATCTGATTAAAGTATTAGCTCTAAGTCCATAATCTCATCACCTAATAAGACTAAATCTAGACATGGATGAAGCTCTTTGTGGTTGCTCCTCTGTAACATGAAAGAAACAAGTTATCCGTAAATGGAAAGACAAGCTTTCTGTTCCCTCCCCTGCACACCCAACATACAATGGTCTGACAGTCATGCAGAAACATCTATAGGCATTCCCATTAAAAGGCGGAGAAATGGAGAGAAGTAGGTATTGGTCCTAAAAATTCTGAAATCCAGTCTTGCGAATGTTAGAATTTCTTGACTATGTACCAAGGCCTGTGAATAACTCTCCTCTGTTCTTAGTTGTACCTTTTTAGTTCTTATCTGGTTCTTACTTTTAATGAAAATTCCAAGAAATGGATAAAGAATTTTCCTCTCCAGTTTGTTTAATTAATCAAGTCTCTAAAGAAATTTGGTACATGTCTAAATAAAAGATGAAAACTAAATGAGAAAAACTAATGTTTCTATCAATTTTAATGAGTAATTGTACATATGAATTATTATAATAATATTCACACCAATATCTATAACCAAAACCAGAGACTGTAAACTTTTGTAAGTGAGCAAAACTGGAGCCATCTTGTTATGCTAAATGGCCCCAGCCCCTCCTTTGTGTGACTACTTACTGCTCTGCACATACCCTAAAATAACTGACATCCTCTCCTGATTTATGGCCTCCACTCACATATGTACTCCCCAACAGCTTGATAAATTAAAACCATGTTCTATGTGTTTCTCTCCAGGAACAGGCTGACTACAGGCAGGAAACTCACCTACAAGGTATCTGTCACAGCTGACAGAAGAATGGAACAATAAAAGACTCTGGAGGTGGAGACCAACATCCCTGGACCCCCTCCTTACTGTCCATTGTCCCTATATAACTGCCTTAAGATTCTGTAATTTTTTTCTTTTTTTTTTTTGAGGAAGATTAGCTCTGAGCTAACATCTGCTGCCAATCACCCCCCCCCCTTTTGTTTGCTGAGGAAGACTGGCCCTGAGCTAACATCCGTGCCCATCTTCCTCTACTTTATATGTGGGATGCCTACCACAGCATGGCTTGCCAAGCAGTGCCATATCCACACCTGGGATCTGAACTGGTGAACCCTGGGCTGTGAAGGGGAACCAGGGAACTTAACTGCAGCACCATGGGCCAGCCCCAAGAGATTCTGTAATTTTGGAAGATGGTTTTTTGAGACATTAGTCTGCCATCTTCCGATTATGCTGGCTAATGGAATTAAAACTTCCTTTCTCAATCCTTAACTCATTGTGTTTAATTGGCTCAGACCATGGCAAGCAGAGAGAGGCATTGTTTGGTATCAATATCTGGGGACCCAGATGGGACCATAGCCTCTGCTCATGGCTAGTCGGCTTGGCGGAATCTGTTTTGGGATTTTTCCCCACAGCTGCCACGAGGCTTTTTCTTTTTCTTTTTTTCCACCCAGGAAATTCCCCTTGTGGCTTCCTCAGTTGCCGGCTGCCTCTAACGTTTCAGTGACGGGGAAATGAAGGACTGGATCCTGAACTGGCAAGCTTGTGTCTACAGCAAGGTGAGTCATCTGGAGTGCACTCTCAGGTACTATATTCCTTTTCCCTTGTCTGGGGACCCCCGTCAGGCCAAGGTCCATCTGGTTTAGGCGCCATTGTTTAGGGATAAAGGAAAGTACAGACTACCTAGCATATTATCTGGAAGACTAGTCTCTGGTTTTTCTGTGGTGTGCACATCTGTATGTTCTGTTCTCCTGTGTGTGTGATTGTTCCACTAGTCTGTGTGCCAGTTTTTCTCTGTGTCAGAATCTCACAGCATACTTCCAGTGCCTGTTACATCATTTGGGGGCACATGAAGTTTGCAACCTTTCCTGTCAAGTGTCAAGCCATAATTAAACGCCTCAGCACAGGCACTGCTGTTTGTGCATTAACCCTTGGAAGGAAGCTGTGAGAGCACGGCCTGACCAGCGTTTCCCCCTCTTTGTTTGTCTTGTCCAGCAACTTCTTTGCTGTCATTGTGTGGAAGTTAGATTTGGGCTTAAAGTAAGCCAGACTTGGATTTCCTGTAGAATAGAAGATCTAAAAATCTTTCTGCCAGGCACCTGACCTCCTACACCAGTGCTGGGAAATTAGATGTTTACCCCACCTTAAATCACTCCCTCTTGTCTCTTTGGTTTGTTTAGCCTGGTGTGAGAACTGTGTGCTCGGGCAGAGCAGGATTCGGATAAGTCGTATAGTTATCTGGACGCCTGGAGTTAAGCCCTGCACCCTTTTCTGGGTCTATTAATTGTCAGACACAAACTTTATCATCATGGGCACCACTCTGTCCATTCCAAAAAGAAAAGGACCACTAAGGTGAAGGCTGGCCAATTGGGCTGATTTCAGTTATGAGCCCATCACAAAGAGAAGGATGATCTTTTGCTGTAATATAGTCTGGCCCCAGGATACACTGGGCTCAGGAAAAAAGTGGCCCCCAAACAGGTCACTCAATTATTATGCTATCTTGTAGCTAGAATTGTTCTGCAAGAAGGAAAGAAAGAAAGATAAAATCCCCTGACGTTCGAGCCTTTGTGTTGCTATATCTAAATCAGAGAAGGGAGACAATGGACCCAGGAGTCCCCCAGCTCCTCCCCCCTTTCCCCTTTTCCCAGGCCCCCCCACTCGCCCAAGGTGAAATGCCTGAGGGATTGCCAGGACCAAGAGGGGAACTCTCTCCCTCTCGGACCCAGCAAGGGACACAAGTCAGTCAGGGGGCCCTTCTCAGAGCAGGGCAATTTCCACTGTGACGATATCCCATTGGCATAAACGGACAAGGGCAACAGGCCGGCTTCATTTGGATACACTCTCCTTTCTCTACCTCAGATCTTTTTAATTAGAAAAATTTTATATGCCTGAATGCCCTGTTTTCTTCCTGGGACAAAACTTGCTATGTAAACTGAATGCTCAAGTGACTTTTGGTCCAGGCTAGCTAGAGTTGCAAGTGCCACCAGAACAATCATCTTTACGGTTCCAGATGGCCCCGATAGGTGTTCAAACACCACTGCCGAACCCACTGCCACCAGAGATTTTCAAGGAGGTGGGACCAGACGTGTGGGCAGATGAGAAGCCTGGGAAAGCAAAGAATGTCCAGCCAACACACATAGCCTGAAACAATATCTGCTGAAATAAGAGTCTCGGAAGTGCATTCAGCCAGTGCTGCAGAAATTCCTGGGAGCAGGATTAATCAGACCTTGCCAGTCGCCATATACTACTCTCCTGGTCAAAAAAACCCAACTCAGACGACTATTGGTTTGTTTAGGACCTTCGTGCGATAAATGAGGCCGCTCAGGACCTGCACCTTGTGGGGCCCAGCCCTCACACCTTGCCAACCAACATTCCGGATGAATACAGCTGATTTTCAGTTTCAGACTTGAAGGATGCATTCTATGCATACCGCTGGTGGAAGAATCCCAACCCACTCTCTGCCTTTGAATGGCGTAACCAGATGCTCAAGCCACTCAACAATAATGTTGGACTGTGCTCCCCCAGGGCTTCAAAAACTCCCCTGTGCTATTTGGGGAAGCTCTAAAGACCTGAGCAACTTATAATTACAAGAAGGATTGCTGTTACAGTATGTGGATGACTTGCTGATAGCAAGCCCCACTTATGAGCAGGGTCTGGCCAACGCAATTAACGTCTTGAATCATTTGGCTGAATATAGATACGAGTTCTCACAAAACAAAGCAGAGATGTGCAAAGAGAAAGGTACATACTTAGGCTTTATCTTATCAAAAGGTGGAAGGGAACTGCTGCCAGACCGAAAGACAGCGGTAGCATGCCTGAGCCCTCCCAACACCCACAACAGCTACGAGGATTCTTGGGCATGGCTGGTTCTTTCCAAAATGGATTCCTGACTATGGTCTCATGATAAAACCCCCTCTTTGAGGTTCTAAAAGGGCTACACCAGAACCACTAGAATGGACAAAGGAGTGTCAGATAGCCTTTGATAACTATTAAGACAAAGTTAATTTCAGCCCCAGCGTTGGGGCTTTCTAACTTAAACAAACCCTTCAGCCTATGTACATGAAAGGCAGAGGCTAAGCTTGGGGGTTTTAACTCAAAAACTGGGCATGACTCCCCAGCCAGTGGCTTATGTTTCTAAGCAATTGGATCAGACTGTCAAGGGCTGGCCCCCCTTCTTAAGGGCAGTGGCTACTACCTATGACATCCTGCAGGAAGCTGAGAAATTCACCCTGGGCCAACCCATCATGGCATACGTGCCACATCAAGTGCTTACATTATTATAACAAAAAAGGAGATACTGGCTCACTTCAGGATGGATGGACAAATACCAAGCTATCCTTTTGGACAATTCATATGTACGGATACAATGATTGTCGTCACTAAACCCAGCCACCTTGCTCCCTAATAAGACATCCGAAGCCTTAGAATATAACTAGTTCCATGTTATGGACGTAATGTATTCTAGTCAACCTGATTAACTGTTGGACTGTCCGCTGGAAGAATGGGACTTGGAACTCTTACAGATGGCAGCAGCTTCATGGATCAAGGTAAGAGATGCATGGGGTATGTGGTCATAACTTTACAAAAGACTTTAGAGACGAAGCCCTACGACATTGGCTCAAAAGGCAGAAATCATCACCCTCACTCAGGCTCTATAACTAACTCAAAGAAAAAGAGTAAAGATATACACAGATTCCCGTAATGCCTTTGCTGTAGTTCATGCTCATGGAGCAATGTGGAAGGAAAGGGGACTCTTAATAGCAGGAAAAAAGGAGATCAGACCTGGCCCTAAAATCTTAAAACTGCCTTGTGTTATGAATGAGCCTGCTCAGTAGCTATCATGCATCACCCTGGCACCTGAGGGAGAATCTAATGGGTCCAGAAGAACAGCATAGGGCTCCGTCTACAAAAGATTAAAGAACAGGTGACTAAAAATTGCTTAATCTGTACAAAGACCAACCCAAGACACATCTGGTCCCCACATCTGGGCACCCAACATAAAGAAAACTGGCCTAATGAAAACTGGCAGGTAGATTTTATCCAGATGTGCTGGGCAGCTGGGAATTTTAGGTTTTTGTTAGTGTCTGTGGACACCTTCACTGGGTGGGTAGAAGCCTTTCCCACTCAGACTGAGAAAACATCAGAAGTCACTCGCATGTTGCTAAGAAAAGTCGGCCCTAGGTTTGGTCTGCCTAATACCCTGCAGAGTGATAACGGAGCAGCAAAAGACCTCAGCGCAATCCCGGAGTTTCCTTTGCTTATAGCACTATTTTTAGGAAGAGGTGGGAGACTCTTGGATATTTCCATTATTTCTTAAACAACTCAGTATTTTATTTAAAAAAACATGTAATACCACGGAACAATTTGTTTTGGAGTATTCAGTCCTTCAGTCTTTACTTCATGATACCAGACTTAGACATCATATTATATTTGTCACGTGACAAATGTCCTTCTAACTTCAGAAAGTCTATACAATTGTCTGATGCCTCCATTGAGAGAAGGGAAAATATATGTATCCTTAGAATGTGTGTCCTTAAAAGTTCTTTATGAATGTGATTTTGTACGTGGATTTTTTTTTCCAGTTCCCATGGGATAAAGGTTGACAAATCTTGTTTATTAAATAACATCAAATTTACAAATAGATAAAAGTCACTATTTAACCATAATAAATTACTCATTTTAATTAGTTAATCAAAAATATAATTAAATGCCTAACATAGGGCCAGCCCGTGGCAGAGGGGTTAAGTTTGCGTGCTCTGCTTCAGCAGCCTGGGGTTCGCTGGTTTGTATCCTGCGCACAGAACTAGCACCGCTCATCAAGCCATTCTGTGGTGGCATCCCACGTAGAAGAACCAGAATGACTTACCACTAGGATGTATAACTATATACTGGAGCTTTGGGGAGGGGAAAAAAAAAAGAGGAAGATTGTCAGCAGATGTTAGCTTAATGCCAATCTTCCTGACAGAAAAAAAAATATGTATATATATCTAATTAAATGCTTAACAAGTATCATATATTTGTTCTACATATTTCCACAGATGTGCTTTATTTCATTAAGAAGTTAATGTCATAGTAAGGATGTATAACTTCATTTACTGGGAATTTTGTGAATAAAGAAATGCGTGTTAGATTACCACCAAATTCACTCACATCCTCTTCCAGTAATTTACTTTTTGAAAGAGAAACAAAATATACCTTTTGTTCATTTTACTTTTTGAATATTTGAATCCTAAAACCAATTTTGCCATGTTTTGTTGTATCGAGATCTCTGGCATAACAAAAAAAATTACAAAAAAGATATCATTCTAAAATGTATTCTATGATAGGAAGAATTTCCAAGCACATTGTAATGCGTTTTGAGCTGTGGGCATTCATTATAGTATAACAACAGCCTGAAGAAATTTTAGTGTGTCCTCTCTTCAGTGGTTTGATCAATATACATCTCCATTTTCAGCTCAGCATGTAGGCAGAAATAAAAACCCAGCTACATAACATGTTTGTCATTTCTGGATTTAGCTCAAATGCTTGAGGTTGTTTTTACATTTTGATACTCTTTTTCCAAATTACTCTTCCTTTCAGTGTTTTTAGAAAGTCAAACTATATCTCATCCAGTGTTTTCAGGATAAACCTGTTGAACATTTTAATAAAGGAGCAAATGTAATTAAAGATAAGGTCACATTGTGAGTTTTCCACATATAATAAACCATGAGAAACATGTCAGTTCTCAAAAATTGTCTATGAGGCTTGTGTCATTAATGTTCTCCTGAATATCAGAGTAAATCTATATTGTAATACCATAGCATTATTCAATACAGCAGAATTTGAAATTCTATATTTATAGCATGTAACAGTTATTATCAGTAGTTACCCTCTTTCACTCTAAGCAGTTAATCTCTTTTCACTCAAGGTAACTAATAAAAGGACATATAAAGTATGTATGAAGCATGGATATACAAATTTTGGTTTGAAATCAATACTGTGTAAAATGTTGACCATTACTCAGAGTAGAAAATTCAAAATACATCAGAAAGTTTTCCTTATTGAAAACTTGCAGGCATGTGTAGGAAACATGCAGGCATTGGTAAAAGATTATACTTTAATAAAAGGTTGCATAGAATTGTATTTTTCATTTTACTGAGCATATGTAAATACGAACAGCCAACCTTCAAGTTATAACAAAGATGTAACATAAAAATAATTATGAATGATTGCTTTAATGTAAGAGTAGACATCTGGGCCATAAATAATTCTATGAGTAATATTTAAATAGAAAATTAAAATGTCATTATTAATTAAAAATACACACAGTGCGTATGTAGGAGTTTGCAATGTTGAATCAGATAACTAATTTATAATTTATTACCTTTGGAAAATGTAATACATAGAGTTTGAAAAGAAACAAATATACAGAATTTCTAAAATATATCAAACTCCAAGCATTAGAAAATGTAAGATCAATAAAACCAAAATGAAGCAAAATATTGATGTTAAAGTATACAAACAGGAAACAAAAAATTCAGAATTATTTTTCAAATTTCCAAATAAACAATCTATGTGTTAGTATATATATGTATATATATATATATATAAAATTTCTCCTTCAGCCTGTCAAGATGCTGAAAGAAAAGAAAGTTAGGAGGAAGTAGGTGACCCTGGTACCTGCTATCTGAAGAAGCAGGAGGCCGAGAAGGTGGTCAATACCCTATTGGAGAAAAGACACCCAAACTTTGGCATTGGACAAGACATCAGGCCCGGGTGGGCTCTCACCCACTTTGTCAAACGGCGTCGCTCCGTCCGTCTGCAGTGGCAAAGAGCTATACTCCACAGGCAGGCGGAAGTGCCTCCTGTGATTACGCAGTTCACTAGGCCTTGGAGCGCCAAACAGCTACCACCTGCTTAAGCTGGCCCATAAGTACAGACCAGAAAGAAAGCAAGAGAAGCAGCAGAGATTGTTGGCCTGGGCTGAGAAGAAAACTGCCAGGAAAGGGAATGTCCCCACTCAGAGGCCAACTGTCCTTCGGGCGGGGGTTAATACTGTCACCACCTTGGTGGAGAACAAGAGAACTCAGCTGTTGGCGGATCAAATGACTATCTGATACCAAGTTAACTGTCTTTGGGACAGATCAATCCTCATAACTGTAGAAAATCCTAAAGATTCCACAAAAAATACCCCACTATTAGAGTTAATAAATAAATGAAGTTGCAGGATACAAAATCAACATAAGAAAATCAATTGAATTTCTACATACTACAACAAATGATCCAAAAGGGAATTAAGAAAGCAATCCTATTTATAATGATATGAAAAGGAATAAAATACTTCATAATAAAATTAACCAAGGAGGTAGAAGACTTGTACACTGAAAACTGCAAATCATGGATGAAAGAAATTAAAGAAACCAATAAATTGAAAAACATCCCATGTTCATTAGTTAAAAGACTTATTATTGCTAAAATGTCCATACTACCCAAAGTGATCTAGGGGTTCAATGCAATACTTATCAAAATCCCAACGGCATTTTTAGAAATAGAATATTGGAATGGAATACTTCTCAGCCATAAAAACTGTGAAATCCGGCCATTTGTGACAACATGGATGGGGCTTGAGGCTTATGCTAAGTAAAATAAATCAGAAGGAGAAAGTCAAATGCTATATGATCTCGCTCAGAAATAGAAGATAAAAACAACAAACAATCACATAGACACAGAGATTGGAATGGTGGTTACCAGAGGAGAAGTAGGGAGCGGGGAGGGCAAAAGGGATAATCAGGCACGCTTGTGGTGATGGATTGTAACTAGTCTTTCAGAGGTGAACATGATGCGATCTACACAGAAATCGAAATATAATGATGTACTCCTGAAATTTATATAGTTATAAACCAATGTTTCCACAATAAAAAAAAATTAAAATATTAGGAGTAAGAAGAAAAAAATGTTTTCCAGATTGTTATGTGCTCTAGGTCGATTTCCAGAGTGCTTGAAATGGTTGATTTTGTCTAGCTTTCTAGACATTTTGAAGGGAGAGGATTTGTCTAGCTCCTGACTTGGTCATTGTTGGAACTTATAATAAGCTAATTTACATACAGGCAATGGAATGCCACCTAGCCACTGGAAAAGATGACTTAGCTCCATATTCACTGGCTTTGAAATACTTCATAGTAGTATAAGTGGAAAAAGCAGGTTTCAAAATAAAGAGTTGCAAAACAAAAAAAAAAGATTCAACATTACTAATCATCAGGGGAACGTAAATCAAGCCTACAATGAGATATCACTTCACACCTGTCAGGATAACCCTTATAAACAAAAGAAAAGATAGCAAGTGCTACTGAGAATATGGAGAAATGAGAATCCTGGTGCACTCTTAGGAATGTAGTATGTTTCAGCTGCTGCGGAAAACAGTATAAAATTCCTCAAAAAATTAAAAATAGAATTACCATATGATCCAGCAATCCCGTTTCTGAGTATGTATCCAAAAGAATTGAAATCAGCATCTTGAAGAGATGCATGCACCCCTATGTTCATTGTAGCATTATACACAATAGCTAAGATATGGAAACAGCCGAAATGTCTATGGATGGATGAATGGATAAAGAAAATGTGGTATTTAGTTACAATGGGATTATTTAGACTTAAAAGAGAAGGAAATTTTGCCATATCCAACAACATGGATGAACTTGTAGGACATTATGCTAAATGAAATAAGCAGTCACAGAAGGACAAATACTGCATGATTCTAATTATATGAGGTATCTGAAATAGTCACGCTAATAGAAACATTAAGATGGTGGTTGCCAGGTGTTGGAGGGAAGAAGAAATAAGGAATTGCTAGGTACAAAGTTTCAGTTGTACAAGGTAAATAAGTTTTACCGTTCTGCTGTACAAATAATACAGGATTATAATTACATTGTGCTATAGATAACCATAGTGTATCACACACTTAAAAAATTGCTGAGGATAAATCTCATGTTAAGTGGTTCTAACCACAAAAAGAAAAAAGGTAAAGATATATGAAAGAAAAACCCCACATTGCATAATCACATGAAATTTTAGGATTGATATGTAATGAATATATTATTTTTAAAAAATTGAAATAGATTGGTTTTACCTTACCTGTATATTTTGTGTTCTATTTTTTCTTTTTACTCTCCTGGTAAACACAGGTGGCTTAACATTAATTGGAGATAATAAGTAACTCCTGAGGCCTTTGATCGGCCTTGTCTTAATTCTTGACTCAATTCTTGACAATCAGCCAGAGGCAAAATATTTTTCTAAATTATTGTAGCTTTAATTAGAATCATAGGGTTTTTCCCATATGCTGAAATTAGACTAAACTAAGGCTATGGCCTAGAGAAAGCTGAAAGCCCTGGAAAGCTGTGGGATAAAAAAGGGAAGCAAAGAGGAAGCAGATAGCAATCCTGACAGACGAAAAGGAGGATGCTTTCTCACAGAGCAGTTCCTCTGCTTTTCCCTGGAGTCCAGGACCACTACAGCGTCCCTGGAAAGGAGGCTTCGGGTCAGCAGCCACACTTCATTCCCTACGAAGGCTAAATTTCCCAAGTGCTGCAGGAGACCGAGGCATTTTCCCTCCAGACATCACAGACTTTAATGAGCAGTTAAGACTCTCTGTCCAGTGCCGTCTCATCTGGTTTTGACCGTGGGGGAAGGTGGACAGGATAGACACTTCATGTGAGCCAAACAGCGCAGGAAAAAAAAATTCCCCCCCAAATGTAGTTGTTCTGTAGTGTTTCAAATTAGGAGCTTCAGATTATCTATTCACCAATATATCAGAAAGTGGAAGTCTACCATGAGCAATTTTAGCAAAACTTTGTGGTTTAATTTGTAGGATTATTTAAAAGATTTCTTTATCGTATGAAAGCTTCTGAGATTTGAATCCATAAAAACCGTCGTCTAAGTGAAACTAACATCGCACTGATGCTTATGTCTGTTGTCTTAAAAGAAAATGAAAAGAATATAACTACAGCAATAGCCTTTTTAAAAAACCCTGATTCCATTTTGCTGCGTCCTGAGGCAAGCCGTTTAACTTTTCTTGTTAATCCCTTATTTTATGTAAGGACATACTCTTGCCTCACAAGATTGTTTCAACAAATTAAAAATAAAGGCACTGTGCAACCCTGAAAATTGGAAGACAAAATTTCCTTTTCTTTAGCCTTTTTTACCTAATAATCTATGTCTTGAAAACTTCTGAAATTTTGGTAGTTTTATTCAATGGGAAATGAAAATTTTACATGGTATTTTTTCTTTGGCATTTACTTTTTTCCCAGTCACAGAAGTACTCATTGAAAATGTACAACACATTCATCTTTCGATGTATCAGATAAAAAAAAGAAGTAAAAATATAAAGAAAGAGGGGCCAGCCTGGTGGTGTAGTGGTTAAGTTCACACACTCTGCTTCAGCAGCCCAGGGTTTGCGAGTTCGGATCCAGGGCACGGACCTACTCACTGCTAAGCAAATCATGCTGTGGCAGTGTCCCACGTGCAAAATGGGGGAAGATTGGCAACAGATGTTAGCTCAGGGCCAATCTTCTTCACCCAAAAAATAAATAAATAATAAAATAAAAGAAAGAAAGATATATAAATAATTAGGACATTTACAGGTTAATGAATGACATCCATATTTAAACAGATTTATAATAATTTGTATTTTAACCCCTGAGTTATACTCATTCATTTTTCAGATCTCTGTTCTATCTTTGAAAAAATATGCAGCTTAGAGCATTGGCATTCTCCTAATCTTCAATTTAAAAATTACATTTCTAAATATCTTAGTATATTTACTAGCCATTCACCAGAGCCCTTCCGTCCACCACCAGGTTTATGAGATTAAAAACTTTTCTATATAAGTTATGTATTGTTGCTTATATTGTAGATAATGCAATGGCATGAAAAGGAGATTTAATGACAGAAGCATGGATTTATAAGAAAGTTGCAGAGATAGGTAGAATAATAAAACATTGAGTTGAGAAAGAAGAAAGAGAGAGACTACTTAAAAGAATTTTTTAAACTCTTAAATGCTATACATGATATAAAATATCAATACATTTTGATAACATATTCTTTTGACTCTTTCTCTCTCTCTCTCTCTCTTTCTTTCTCTCTTTCTCTCTTTCTCTCTTTTGTTCTTTTGAGGAAGATGGGCCCTGAGCTAACATCTGTTGCCAATCTTCCTCTTTTTGCTTGAGAAAGATTGTCACAGAGTCAATATCTGTGCCAATCTTCCTCTCTTTTATGTGTGGGACACCACTACAACATGGCTTGATGAGCAGCGTGTAGGTCCATGCCTGGGATCTGAACCCGTGAACCCCGGGCTGCTGAAGCAGAGCATGCAAACCTAACCACCACACCACCAGGCTGGCCCCTCATTTGACTATTTCTTTTTTTTTTATGAGGAAGACTAGCCCTGAGCTAACTACTGCCAATCCTCCTCTTTTTGCTGAGGAAGACTGGCCCTAAGCTAACATCCGTGCCCATCTTCCTCCACTTTATATGTGGGACGCCTACCACAGCATGGCGCGCCAAGCGGTGCCATGTCCGCACCCGGGATCTGAACTGGTGAACCCTGGGTCACCAAAGTGGAACGTGTGCACTTAGCTGCTGCGCCACCAGGCCAGCCCCCTGTCTATTTCTTTTCATTGCAATTTTAAGCCCTGCTACTATTATGTGGATCATGGAATAAAAGAGAACAAATGAAAATATTACATACATGGACATACACAGATATTGAAAATCAATACCATGTAAAACGTGAAAAATAATCATCATGTCATATTTGGGAGAGTTCCAAGAAATAACAGAAAATAAAGTAAAAATGTTTTATCTAAATATTATCTGAAGTAATTTCCAACCATTTTATAGCAGCAGAATTTTTTCTAGTAATTGTATGAGGAAATTCAATAATTGCAAAAAGATAAAAGAGAATATCATTTAGAGGTTAATTAGGTTAATTACTATAGATACATAAAACAATTTATCTTTTTGTGTTTTTCCTTTTTTCTCTGATTATAATTTAACTCAGGTTTCGTAAAAATAAAACAGTACATGACTTAGAAAATATAATTCTCTTACATTATCAACACATTCCACTTCCAAAGTGATAACCACCTCTATTAATTGTGTGTCCATTCCACCAGATATTTCCCACATAAATATAAATATGCAGATAATAATGGTGGTAATAACTATTATTATATATAGAAATGTGATCACACTTTGCTTACTCTTTTGGAATACTCTCTTACAGAAAGGAAAACATGTTGATTATCTTTCCATATCAGTCATATGTTTGATCTTAATCATTATGCAAGAATTTTCAGGGGTTTTTTTTCAGGAAAAATATAACAAAAAATAGGTGAACATGTTAAATCTAAATGTAACTTACAGATTTGGGATATTTTTGTTTAATTCTTCATTTACTTTACTGAGATGCTTTAAGTCAAATTGGTTGCATTCTAGAGAAATAAAAATAATGAAAAATTAACATAGTTGAAGAAGCATTTTTTACTGAATAATATAGATTTTAAAAGTTACATTATGCACATAGTAAATGCTTTGATTTGTATTTTTATTAGACAAATATGGGGTATAATTTAAATTTATCTCATCAACTTTGTTCTGTAATGAGCTATACAACAATGATGAAACAATGTTCTAGATGCATTAAAAACATAGCCTAATTTTGCATAAGTTTATATTCCATATATTTTGGTTATGTGTTATTACTAGGCTGGAATTTCATTTTTAAATTGAACTTTGAATACATGAAAAAATATTATAATATTACTGGACATCTAAAAATCTTGAAAATTAAATTTTTACTGTTGCCTTAAACTTAGAACTTTGGTCATAAGAGTCAAATATTGTCTGGCACTGGCACTATTTTTGGGAAGGAGGGAAAATTATATATTTTGAGGCAAAACATAGACTTGTAGTTTTTAAGAAAATCTGTATGAGTGACTTAAAAGTTATCAAGGATCCTTTTTTCCACATTTAAAAAATTTACTTGGTAGTGTCATATGGAGTTTTATTTACTACTGCATTGTTAGTAACAAAGAGAAAATATTAGACTTAGCTCTTTTATAACTTCTATTGAAGTTTCTGAAAGAAAAAATGTTATACAGATTTCTCCTTTGCTACATTTATAATACAAGTCTATAAATACACACAAAAAAGGTAGATGTGGACTGTGAAAAATACAGATTAAGGAAGGCAAGGAATATTGGGGGCAGAGATAATATTTTGAACGCATTCTTGGAATATTTTCTGACTTTTTCTAAAACTTGTGTGTCACTGTGCGTAAATCTCCCAGTTTTATTACACCAGGTCATAGTATTCCCAACAATAAAATACGGTGTAATGAACCAGTTTGGAAATGAAGGCTTGTGTGGGTGTTATTAGGCAAAAGGATTTCAGATCTTCTGGGTTTTCGAGTTCTGTTTTCTTTCATTGATTTACAGCATCAATTCCCTGCATGATCTGATCATTTCGAATTCTGAAGGGTTTGAAAACAGCAAGTAACCTTGTAAGAGTGATTTAAAAACCTTCAAAAGTTCCTAGTTTTATTTCTCATAAATGTCAAAACTCCACAAGCTACCTGTGGCCTTCACAAAGGGAATAATCCTACATCTTTATTTTGCTCTGATGGCAAACATTTCTCATCTCTGTCAGATTTGAGTGAATAACTCTGTCAGAAAACTATGGCTGTTGGTCATAGGGCTGTTTATCACTTGACATATGAACCACATTGTCTGTAGCAAAGTTGAAGATCTAGCAGTGTCAATTCACGTTTAGTTCCCTGAATGTCAACAGCCTCAGGGTCACAATAAATGCCCACAGTAGGTACAGAGGACAGGGAGATAATTATGTTTATTTTGACTATTGCCATGGATATGAATAAAAATTAAGCATTCAAACAAAAAATACTGACCTTTGTGTCTATAAAAATTCCTAAATTAAGGCCACATCTGAGCAGTATTTTTGAATTAAATATAATTTCTCTTTTGATGTTGTATTTTGCCCTTCTATGGTAAAGAAAACATTATGAACAAAAGACAATGAGGGGCCGGCCCCATGGCAGAGAGGTTACGTTCCTGTGCTGGGCTTTGGGCCTGGGGTTTCACTGGTTTGGATCCTGGGTGTGAACCTGGCACCACTCATCAAGCCATGCTGAGGCAGCACCCCACATAGCAGAGCCAGAAGGATCTACAGCTAAAGTACAACTATGTACTGGGGGTTCTTTAAGGAGAGGAAGAAGAAGAAAAAGAAGAAGATTGGCAATAGATGTTAGCTCAGGTGCCAATCTTAAAAGAAAGAAAGACAATGAGTAGAACAGGGAAAAGAGACACCAATATACTCTAATGGGCAACTAGAAGGCTAAAGATAACTGAGTTGATTTTTAATATTCATAAATTTCTTGAAAACTATCATTTACTCATCTAGAAAGATAAATGAGAATATTTGTTATTTGTCTTTTTACTCCTTGAAATCATTTTCTTATGGAAAAAGTGGTTATATGGGGAAAAGCAGTTGTTCAAAGCATTTTCTTTCCTCATAATGTCAGAAATATTTCAGACTTTAGCTTTTCTATAATTTTGCTTGCTAAAATATTACAAATCACAGCTTTCTACCATTAAGCTCACAACTGAGCAATGTTTGATTGGGGAATTATTTCTCCTATAAAAGATTATCTGCTTATGTAATTAATTTCTTGAAAATGAATGTGTACAAAATGATTTATTATCATATAATTTAGCTTTAAGACATCAAATTTTATAAATTTTATAAATCAAGGTTGGAAAGCATAAGACATGATTGACTTGCTAATAATTCTGTCATGATACTAATATTTTAGTAATATCATTAACAGTGGAAATTGCTGCAATTCTGCCATTCATTTAGTTAGATCTATGTTTTAAAACTTATTTGTTTGATTAAAACATTTAAGCAATTTTTGAAATCTTTTTTAATTTTTAAAAGACATTGATATCGGAACAACTGCCTTTCTCTCTTAGAAATTTGGATATGTGAATAAGAAAGGTAATCTCCAGCAAGTCTTTTTTATTTTATTTACGTTATTCATGGAAAATATAATTCCATTTAAAACAAGGAGACATTAGCCTATCGCCGTCTAAGCTGAAGACACTGTAGGAATGTTAACATATCCTGATTTTAAACTAATGCGACAGAGACAGAGAAGAGATCTTGAGAGAGAAGAAGACATGCATCAGAATCACCCTGAAAGTCTATTGACACACAGATTGCTGGACCCAACTTTGAGTTTCTGATTCAACAGTTCTGAATGAGGCATTTCTAACCAGCTCCTGGTTGGCAGTGATGCTGCCGGTCTGAAGACCACACTTTTGAGAATCATCTCACCAGGGCTGTACGGTATACCACTATGGCTTTAATACTTATACTAGGCAGTTATTTTTTTCTATATAAATTTGTGCTAAAAGTTGAAACTTTCATTTTTCCCAAAAAAGAAACTATATATCTAAAAATGGTATATTAACATTCAATCACATTGAGACTTAAAATATCACATTATCAACTGAAGAAATTCAGTTTAGAAAATAATGTAAGAGAGCAATTTGATCAATGTTAGGAGGAAAACTTTGACTCTGCCATTGCAGGTTTGAATGATTGGGGACTTAGAAGTTAACTAACAAAAGACAAATTAACAGGAGAAAAGACAAAGCATATTTATATGCATAAGAAGGCGCACAAAAGAAATGGCTTTCTGAATAGCTAGGGGTTTATGTACACACTTAATAAGAGAAAGAGAGATGGAGAAAGCCTCTCAGGGGAAGAACCCATGTGTTTAATGGGAGAAAGACAAATGAATTTATAGGGAAACGAATGTAAGGTAGGAAAGTTTGTGATGATGTTTGTTTCTCATCAGATCTCTCTCCCTTCTGGACATGAAACTCCTCTAGAAGGGGAATTTAGGGCAGTTTCACTCTCTATCTCCTTCCTGAGAGTGAAGCTACCCAAACAAGGGATTATAGCAGTCTCCCTCTCAGAAGGCAATGCCTTTACTCAGGTAAGGGAAACTCCAAAAAGACTTCTTTCTACATCTGTTAAATCTCAGATGCCTTCAGTTTAAAATAATCTCCATGCCAAACTGTGATCCTTTCACCAATGAAATATTCCCTCTATATAAACAATTAAATCCTTGAACACTGGAAGACATACTCAATTTTAAAAGCAAATTGAGTGAAACTAACTGTAACTAGTTTTAAGAATATATGTTTACAATTTACTGCTTAATTTGTTCCTATTTTTCACAGTAAGGCAGAAAAAATCATAATCTATGAAAATTTAATGAAGTAACTAATTTGACATAAGAAAGTTTGAACCTTAGAATTTTAGACATATTCTATATCCTAAAAGTACACTAACTACTGTCTAAACATTACTTTCAGTTACCTATTTCTAAATATTTTCCCACCAGTTTCTAGTTGGAAAGGTTTCTCTTCAACAACATTTTGTTGATAACTGCCTTTAATTTTTCCCTTGTCCTGTAGTAGACGGTAAGCCAGTATTTTGGACATTTAATGGATAACCTATTTTGGTAGAAAGAAGGCAGTCTTAATGGATTGGAAAGCAATCATTGAACAAGGATCCCATTTACTTAAGCTGCACTTAAATATAAATTTATATTCACCAGTCATATGCACTCTTTTCTTTGCATGCTTCTTCTCTTCCACTAATAAAGGGTTTTACGGGATCCACAGTCATTAGATTTTCTGGACTGTACCAGAAGTTGACTCTAAATTTTGGGCAACTGAAAAACTCCAAATTTACACTTTAAGGTTTACTAAGTGGGACTCCATTAAATGGAAATTTGGTCAGTGAAAGTAATGGTCAATTACATAAAAAAGATTCAGTTATCTAATTGCTGCTCTACCATTGCTGACTATCAAAAAGGTATAACAATGAAAGACAAAGAACAAGTTTGGGCGATGCACGACTTTTTTTGCCACCCTGGGCAAAGTACAAGTCAAAAAGAGAAAGGGGAGGCACTGTAATTTGTCAGAGGGTGATAGGGAGGATGGTGATGGAGAAGGAAACCAGGCTTCCTGACTTGTGGTGCCACGGTAAGTTTTCAAAAGAAAAATTGACAGCTTTCTTCAACTAATGAAGATTTAATTCTTCAATATACAGAAGAACTGTTTTATGACATTATAGATGCTTTAAAGTCAGGAATCACATTTCATACTTCCATGTCCACCATTTATAACATTTCATAGCAGCTCAGACACTAACCAAATTGGTCTTTCAAACAAATACTGGATTATTTTGTAATGAGCTTATTGAAGCTATCGAGCTGAACCTACCCTGATGGGTTGGTAGATTTTCCCTTACTGGATATGAATGACTCTAATATCAATTATCTAAAAAGGTATTTTTAAATCTATGGCAGGAAATAAACTTCCAGCCTCATGAATTGAGGTATGATCATCTTTCTCCTATTCTGGAACCAGACATGTTTGAGTCCATACTGAAAGTTGTAAAAGGGCTGGAAAATATTTTGGCACAACCAAAAATATATATTTCTCTTTGTCCCAGGTTCCTGGCATAGAGCTCCTAAAACTCTTGGAATCTCCCAAGTGATAAGAGTATCGTTTGTATGCTAATGGGATAACTGCTGGGTTCTGGGCCCCTAGATAGTTTCATGATGGGGGCTCATCTCTAGAAAGACTAAGCCATGATTAAAGAGTAGGAATTTTCAATCCCACCCTGTATCTCCAGGGAGAGGGGAGGGGCTGGAGGTAGAGTTCAATCACCAATTGTCGATGATTTAATTAAGCCTACATATGTCAAGAAACTTCCATAAAAACTCTTAAACAATGAGTTTGGAGAGCTTTGTGGTTGGTAAACACTTGGAAGTGCTGGAAGGGTGTTGTGCCAGAGAGGGCACAGAAGCTCTGCACCTCTCCGTCCATACCTTGCCCTATGCATCTCTTCCACTTGGCTGTTCCTGGGTTGCATCCTTCATAATAAATCATTAATAGTAAGTGAAGCTCTTTCTCGAGTTCTGTGAGGCTTTCTAGTCAGTTATTGAACCTGAGGGGGGGTTGTGGGAACAGCTAAATTTGTAGCCAAGTCAGACAGAAGTACAGGCAGCCTGGTCACCCCAATGTAGCTGGTATCTGAAGTGGGGCAGCCTTGTGGACTGAGCCCTTAACCTGTGGAGATGATGCTGAATCTAAGTAATTAGTGTTAGAATTGAATTGAATCATTGGACACCCAGTTGGTGTCAGAGAATTGGAGTATTGGTGTTAAAAAAGATACAACTGAGCCAGCTCTGATAGCCTAGTTGTTAAAGTTCTGCACTCACCACTTTGGCCGCCTGTGTTTGTTTCCTTGGCTTGGAACCACAGCACCCATTTGTCAGTTGCCATACTATGGCAATGGCTCACATATAAGAACTAGAACGACCTACAGCTAGGATATCCAACCATGCACTAGGGCTTGAGGGAGGGAAAAAAGAAAGATTGTATACTTTTAAAAAAATGTAAAACCATGTATTTGGTGTGTGTGTGTGTGGGAGACACAAAGGGTAAATTATTACCCTTGATTACAAGAAGGCAAGTGAGGGAGAGGAACTCACATGAGATAAAATTACAATCTAAAATGCTGTGAACACTCATAAGAAATAACCTAAAATCATAAATCTTCATTTCTATCTCAGTTAAAATTTATAAGATATATTTCTGCAAAATTAATTAAATTGATATATAAAAAAACTTCAAGGGACATCTGTTATAGATTCTTACAGGTATATATGTGTATATTCTCAAAAAACCTGGAATTACTGTACCTAACTATTGTATTGGATGTTCTCAATTAATAACCCTGTACAGATTTCAAAATACATTTATACAAACTTTCTAAATGATAAATTATTGAAATAATAAAATTTCACACGTATTATAAAGAAGATATGAATAATTCATGAGAAGAGAAACAGTGAGGAAATTAAACTAGGCATCTAGATGTGCCAAAAAATTCCACTTTATTGCATGCATTTCTCTGTAATATCTAATGAATCTCACAATTATAAGTGATTATCTAACACAAAGTTATTGTCTTGCCTTGTTTTAAGGTAATTGATTAAATATTAATCAACTAAATTGATCATTTCTTAATGCCCCTTTTTTTCTCCATAGGATTTATTTATAGTGCTAGCTCTTATTTCATTGAGACAGTATTTTGATGAAGTCATTTCTGGCACCATACTCTCTTTTAAATGAGGAAAAATGTGACATAAGCAGTGTAAACATTCCTTATGCATGTTCTAGATCAGATCTGCAACACAAGATGGGAGCAAGTTACTTTTACTCTCACCTTTACTGAGCCAGACAGAGTAAAATCATTGGTTTCTTGTAGATCCAGTGGGCTATAAACTGAATACTAAAATTCTCTGAAAATAAACAACTATTTTTTTCTTTTACATCAATCATGAATATTGTAATATCTACAACCATACAGCTAAAAAAAACCAAAAAAAGCTAGATATTGTGCCTCATCACTTTTTAATGAAATGTAGAGAGGATTATGCACTAATTTTCTATGGTTCCTGTAACAAATTACCTCAAATTTAGTGACTTAAACAACACAAATTTATTATCTTATAGTTCTGGAGGTAAGAAGGTCTGACATGGGTCTCACTGGGGTAAAATCAAGGCATTACCAGGTCTGTGATCCTTACTCAAGTCTCAGGAGGAGCTTCAAGAAACCATGTGTATTACTTGGCTCTTGGTCCTGTTACTCCATTTTCAAAGTCAAAACTGTTGCATCTTTCTGACCATTCTTCCTTTGATCATCTCTCTCTCTCTCTGAACTCAGTCAGGAGAACGTCTCATATTTAATGTCTCATAGGATTTGGTTGGGATTACTTGGATAAAAGAGAAGAATATCCCCTCTAGAGATACTTAAGATATCTGCAGATACTTTTTACCTTATGTTTGTGAGGTAGCATTGTCCCAGGCTCATGGACATTAGAACATGGACATCCTGTGTGTGAGGGATTATTGTCTTAAGAGAAAGAGAGAGAGAGGAAGAGAGAGGGAGGGAGAGACAGACAGAGAGAGAAAGAGAGAAAAAAAGAGAGAGAAGTAGGAGAAAAAGGAGGAGAATGAAAGAGGAGGAGGAGGAGGAGGAAGAAGAGGAGGAGAAGTAGTATCAGTAGTAAGAGAAGTAATAGTATTTCTTATGGGATTAAACTAAGCATTTTGAAAGAACAGTTTCCACAAGCACACATACAAAAATCCAATTCATACATTCAGGTACAATTCTCTTAGTAATAAAAATGATTTATGATATTATAGATTAAAACAAAAGACTTTAAATTAATCTCTTTCTGTTGATAGAAGATACATAATTACTAACCAGCTATAGTTTAATATGCAATAACAGGAAAACACCGATTTAAAGATTTAAAGGAGCGTCCACATTTATTTTCAGTATGTATACATTAACAGTGTGAGGCTAAGGGGGAAATCTAATCTAATTAAGGCAATAGCTCCTATACTAATTCACAGCTAGAAGGTCAAAGAAAAAATTCTTTGGGTGCAAAGTTCTTGGGTGCAACTTGATGTATTTTGAAAAGAAACGAAAGTACTTAATATTGTTGGTTAAGCCTCATTTGCATTTTACTTTGTTTCCATAAAAATAAATGTACCTAAAAGTCACTGTTTGAAATGATACAATTCACATTAAATTGCTTAATATGCTAACACTTAATTAGCTTTTCTTGAGATCCTATTCAATGGCCAATGGGATCTTCAAGGGACTCAAAATAAAGACATTGTCTGTTAAATACATGAAATACTTTTGTGCTAATCATTTTAGTAATGTTTTCCTGAGACACACATACAAATGATAATCTTTGAAATACTTTTCCTAGATATTTAATGCACATGATCATTCAATTAAAATGACATTTTACTTTGAGTTTATTATATCACTTAAAAAGATGAATATTTGTTTAATTTGTAAACTGAAATCAAAACATAATAAAAATATTTTTTAAGAGACTCCTTAGTACAGCAGGGTGGCGCAGCGGTTAAGTGCTCACATTCTGCTTCTCAGCGGCCCGGGGTTTGCCGGTTCAGATCCCGGGTGCGGACATGGCACCGCTTGGCATGCCATGCTGTGGCAGGCATCCCACATATAAAGTAGAGGAAGATGGGCACGGATGTTAGCTCAGGGCCAGTCTTCCTCAGAAGAAGAGGAGGACTGGCAGTAGTTAGCTCAAGGCTAATCTTCCTCAGAGAAAAAAAAAAAAAAAAAAAAGAGACTCCTTAAGTGAAAGTGCTATAAATGTCTTTTTTTACCTACACTGGACAGCATAATTATTATCCTTCACAATTACACAAGGCAATGCTTAGTACAAAACAGGCAACTAGTAAATAAGTTTGGAATAAATGTAAGGATAAATATAGAACATTTCCCCAATTTACTCACCTGCCAGAATATAATCCTAGATTTTCCAACATATGCTTTCCCTTTACCGCAAAATATTGTTGCTATAATACATGATCATTAAAGATCTATATCACTCACATATTTTTAAATCAAGCTTTTAAGAAATAATTGCAAGTGTTAATGTATGTTTTATCAATTTGTAATTCCTAGGTCCAGTCTGTTTCTGAAATATTGCAATCAAAGTCCTTAAATATGTCCTCCTCGCTTCATCATCACTGTTAGATAGATATTCCTACACTATTTACTGAGAATATTTGGCCTCTGGCAAAGTCTAGTGCTGCTGTCTACCACCTACACTTCCTACTGTCATTGCCATTCTTAAGCTGAACAGAATTTTTCCATTGCTTGAATAATAACCCTTTTACAAAAAATTATTTTCTGCCAGACAATGCTTCATCTCAATCCTATGCAAGATGAAGGGCTTGTTTCTGTCAAAGTTTTAGAGCGTGGGTTGCAAGCTCAAATATCTAGAGTTAGTCATCTACTGCATTAAAGGGAAGAGACCTTGCTCTACTCTGGTATGTAAGACATTGTAGGATGTTCTCTTCATCTTTTGAATAAAATAATTCTCTTTACTTACTTTGAAATACCTCCAGCAGGGCTCTGCTGCTACTACAGCAAGTGTAGAGTTCAATTGCCCAGCCAGATGGAGCATCTGGGGCCAGATACTCACTCTCCACGCCCAGTGTTCGGGGTGCCTGGTGTAGTGGCAGACTAGTTGCTAAGCTGACACTCAGCTTTTGAGACACTCCGTGAATGAACTTTCAATAACATTTGTATTCTTTTTCTGACTTAATGGAATGCATTTAGGCTTTCATTTTCTTCCTTCTTGCTAATTGCTGTGATGTATTTTCATTAAACGTATTTCCTTTTATTCCAACTATATCTAAATTTGTATTTTTCTAATTAACTAACTCTAACAGTAGAGTATTTTCTATGCTTTGCTCCCTACACACCTAGTGACACACAAAATTTATCATATCAGAAATATCCGTATGAAATATAAAAAAATGAAACTGTTGACTTCTACGTCTTCTTCTATTGGGCTCTTATTGAGATGTTCAGTGATACATAATTTTAATTGTCCATATATGTTTCCTTCTATTTTAATGTGAAGTCAGCAAAATATATTTCTTAATATGGCCTTTCAAAAGAACTAGCACACGAAATATTCATAGAAATAATTTATTTGTCATGCTTAAATATGTATTCCTTCTTGTTTAAGAAATATGCATTTTCTAAGAGATGAATGAAGAAATTTGTTCTTTCTGTACACGTGAAACATTTAGCACAATGTCTGTGCATTGGGGAATTCTAAATAAACTTTAGATCTCTCTTTGTATATCTGTCTAGAATTGAGCTCATATTCAGCAATGGAAGAGAACCAATATACTTTAAGCAGTATCCTGCAAATTGCCATCACTTTTGTGCCATTATCTCTCATTTCTTGCACAGTTGGCCACTGTCTCTGACATTGCTATATCCTGAAATGAATTTCCAGTTGCAGAGCTATTCACACATCTGAAAATATAAAAACTACAAATGCATATGGGGTAATGCAGGGGACTTTTGCTTTGGAAATAGGAGATGTAAGCTTCTAAGCCACATTTCATCACATAACATCTATGTGACTTAAAACCTACTTTTCTCATTTAACATTGTCTGACCTAATATAGTAAAGAAGAAAAAACTTAGGTCTAATAATCAGGAGTTATGTGAGCTTGAGTAATACTTAACATCTCCAAATACTCAGTCTTTTTATTTATAGAAATAGAAATATACATTTAATAAGACTTTTGAAAGTATGTTTTTATGATTGTGTATATGCGTGACCCCAGAACAATTCATGACTCATTTTTATATCATGGTACATTTGCTCAACAAATGATAACTTCCTTCTGCAACTGGAATAAAATAATTAAATATATCACAATCTATATTTTGTGACTAGGGTAACCACATTCATGATAATATAATATTTGATGAAATAAAATGATGTATTAAAGTGAGTAACAGAGTGTAGAAGAGGGCATTTTCAGTGATCCTAGAAAGTCAGGTAAGATAAAGCCTCGAAGCCAAGGACAATAAATGAAAAACATTGTTACAGTCTCAATATTGATGCAAGTAGCACCCTTCGATTCCTTAGTACAGGATTGGTCAATAACTGTTTGACTATAAATATCCATTACCGATCTCCAGTTGAATATAGCAGTCTAGAGATTTATATGAAAGAAAAGTTTTAAGGAAGACTGTGGAATTGAGAATGCTGCATCACTGTCCTCCATTCTCTATGGGGAAACTCCTACTTCCCCCAAACCAAACACATTTGTCTTGTGTCCCCAGGAGTATCGGACATAGAGGAATTTTCCTGACTCTTGCCTTAAGAATCATAAAGTGTGACTCTTAGAACCTCCCTGCTATCCAAAAGGACCTCTAACATTATTACACAAACATGACAAAATTTTTTAAGATATTAACGAGTATTTTCACAGTACACCCTCTCTGTCAGCTCAATGAAAAGAATGTATGGGAAAGACATGCAGGGGTGGCTTTTGACAACTAAAGTATAATTTTATAAAAGACATTCATGACATTTTTACAAGTATTGTAGCCTTTTGAACTAAAAGATATAGAGACAGCACAACATAAAAAGAAGCCTTTGGACTTGCCATGTACTACAAACAGAAGCAGACCCAAACATACCCACCTACAAATCTAGGCTATTTCTTATGCAAAATTACGGGATGACTCATAAGGCAGAAGCAAGACCCACAGGGTGGAGCCAAGATCTTCAGAGAATCTGTTTCTGGGAGGAGGAGTGAGCTCTAATCAGGGAATGGACAACACACATCTAGCTGGATTTCACATTGCAATCCACCAATGACTGCTATTTGCCTAATATCCTCCAGCCCCAATGCCTTGTCAACGGAAGCGTCTATTAATGCCAGCTTCTGCATTAGTCTTATTTAGAGTCCAAAGTTGCCCTGTAAGAATCCCAGTTACCCACCTGGAGAGGCCACATTGAGAAACTCTGAGACTACATGGAGAGGGAGAAGAGTCCAGCTATTTCCAGCCTTGCAACCATTTTGGCACAGTCCCGTACATGTGAGTGAAGCCATCATGAACACTCCAAGCCGGCTCAGCTTTCAGCTGAATGGCACCAATTTACACTAGTCAACACCAAATGGAGGTGAAGAATTGTCCACCTGAGCCTTGCCTGGAATCTGGCCCTGCCTTATTGACTGACCCACAAAACTGTGAAATGTGATAAAATGTTTGTTGTCTTCAGTCAGTAAATTTTGGAGAAGTTTGCTTTGCAACAATATATGATTGAATGCTAAATATCTTAGTAAATATAATACCAATCATTTAATAAGTACTCAATAAATGTTTTGAATGAATATAATCTAATGTTCATAACATCATCTTCAATTCACACTTGAATCCGAAGCTCTGAGACAGAGGTCGGCAACCTAAAGCATCTGAGACACTGTAGGCTGTGAAGAGTAAAACACTTACTATCTTGTCCTTTGTGTTAAAAGTTTGCTGACACCTGGTCTGAGAGATTAACTGGACCAGGGCTACTTACTTACATAGTAAAGGTCAGACTCTTAGTCTTCCTATTGCTGTTCATTTTTTCCATAGTAAAATACTTTCTCTGAAGTATGAAAAGAATGGAAATCTACTTTAATTGTATGACAACTTACCAGGGATTTTTCAGTGTAAATTGCCTAAAGCTTAACCTCATTATTCAGAAAACATGGTCAGTGCAGTATTCCTTAGAGGCAATATGATTTAATTTTAGGCCTTTAGAAGAGAGGAATAAATAGAATAAGATAGAATCTAAAGTGCTAAAGACATAAGTATCAAGAAAGGTCATTGCAGATGCATTCATTACAAGTTTAGAAACAAAAAACACTTTATGAGTCTAAAAATGGTTTCATATAGATTTTACGGCTTTGTAAAAAATTATATCATCCTTATGGCAATGTCATAAGAATTACAGTAAGAGTAGAGAATTTTTAAAAGTCTAAACAATTAGACATGGACTTAGGTCTTTCAGATGAAATTACACCATTTTCCATGGTTACCGTACAAAATGTATTAAAACTAAAACATACAGCACCTAAACACTCTCTCCTATAGATAAGTATTTATACCCTAATAGTTAGCACTGTTACAATGAATTATTCCCTGATTTTCCCGTTCTCTCAGCTGCTAAACCAGACATCCCCCTCTTAAAAACCAAAATAGTTCACTCTTCATGATCACTCTTTATACATTGTTGCTATGGTCAGTGATGGTGGCAGTTTAGAATCTAGAGTCACCCTGCCAGGGTTATCCCTGCCTGATTTATATATATAGTATAACACATCATATATATGTCTTTATCACAGAACCTGTTAAGTCTGTTTCTTTGTTTTCTCTCTATATACAAACACACATGCCAGTGTCGCAATCCAATGTACACATCAGGATAGATGCGGAGAGGGCTGATGGCCACTCTGAGTTTATTGTAACCAGCGTTTCAATATATACATAGCTTACATCTGTTAGATATACACAGGTGTTCTGGATGAAATAATTAGCAAATGCCAAGAATTCTTAGTGATTTCTCAAGGAGCCCTCCCTTGGCCTCTGTTTTGATATTATCATGTTATTGCTGTGCTCCTATGTTTTTATCTCAGAGCAGGCAAGGTCTCTTAGGCAACGGTCCCTCCTGCTCCCGATATCGATATCGTTTCTCCATTTGTGCCCCCAGGCGGCCGCCGCCTGTCTTAGGTTGCCCCCCCTGGGGTCTTACCTGTCATTGGCTAACTGGCCTTCTCACCTCCGGGTCACAGTTTGTTGGCAAGCTTTTTCCAGTGATTATTAACCCTTCCTGTGTCAGGGGTGGCTACAACACATACAAATAAACCTACGTTTTAAGAAGAGCAGATAGGGGTGGGATTCATCCAATCAGTTGAAGGCCATAAGAGCAAAACCAGGTTTCTTGTAGAAGAAAGGAATTCTGTCTCAAGACAAACACAGAAATCCTGCCTAAATTTCCAGCCTGCTTCCAGCCTCCAGAAGACATACCTGACTACAACCCTATGGGGAATGAAGTTCCCTGTATTTTGTGCCTCATAGCTGAATTATAACTAACTTTACATCTTTATCATCTGTACTCTACAAAGATACCAACTCCTTTATAATAAGTGTTTAACATTATTTTTTTCTAGTATATAACATAGGGCCAGACACCTACTTAATCCACAGATATTCATTGAATGAATGACATAATTTTTAAGACATGATATCTTGGTGCTGAAAGTGCAGTAGTTTCTTACAAATAGAATCCATAAAAGAGCAAAATTATACAAGATTTAAAGAGAAAAAATGCTTTGAGTGATTAATATTAAGCATAATTTCCAACTGGAATATTTATGTTTGCTACTGAAATTTCCAAAATTTAGGAGTTCCCCTGAATATGTGTATAACGTGTCACTAATAACAGTCTACTACTTACAGTATTGCTTACCGTAAGCATCTCCTAATCGTAATTTCTATGACAGTGGCAGATTCTACCACAACCGTACAAACAGATGGTAATTACAAAATGAATGAAACAGATTGTTAGACCATGTAGATTGCACATATCTGTTATTTTGTGAAATTAATCATCTAATGACTCAGATGAATTGCATCCACATTAGCAATTAGATATCTGAATCAACATTTGGGAACAAAAAAGGTATTACTGTTGGAAATACTTGATTAGTAAGACAGACTCATTTCAGCAGTACCAGATAAAAATATTTACCGTAAGCAAACTACCATCTGGTGAGAGGAAATCTAGACAAATCTTACATAGGTCAAAAAGAGAGTAACCACAAGTTTTCTTCTATTATAAGCCAGACTGAAAAGTGGTCAGTTTGTCATTGTGTGTGTGTGTGCATGTGATTCTTACACCAATTTGGTGTAATGGTTCAATTCATAAAACCAAATTATTTATAATTTTATTGTAACTATTACAGAATAATCATTTATATACCTACTTTAAATATCACCAGATTTTATTCTACATATTTAGTAAACATTAAAAATCAGATGAGTAAATTAACTCCTTTGAATTTTACCTATTTCATTACCCTCTTTATTATGAAAGTTCAAGTGATAGAAAAATGTTTGTCATGTTTATGAGAAATATAATTTTAAAATTAAATCCTTTATCTCTCTTGTGATTTTTTTCAGTTGGACACATTTAGTGAGAATGCACTTTCAGAAATAAAAATCTATAAAAGTGGGAGACGTACAAATACATGTGATTTGGATGAAGAAAAGCATATGGACGAGTAAAGACTGTGTATTGTACAAAAGTTTTACAGTTCCTTATAGCACATTCACTGTTCATCTTTTAATAGCTCTGTTCTTTTCCTGTGATGCTATTAGCAAGTAAAAAATAAACAATGGGTGGGGTATAATTTAGTGGAACATATGTCTGTTTATTGATACAAGTGAGACAGCTTCAAACAACTGGGATCGGCCCCTGTTCCTATTTCTACGCGCAATTGTATATCACCACATTTAGCTACATATTAAAAGCCAGAACATTTAATTTTTGCTTTTTAGGTATAGTTTCTCAATCCATGAGGCTTTATTTTTATGCTCCATAATAACTACATTGTGTTTTATTATGTTGTTTTACTCAAAATCTAGCAACAAGTTTAATACAAGAATCCATATTTTCTCAAATAAATGCCTTTTAAATGACATTCGAGCAAGCTGAAATTTAGACATTTGCTTGCAGAATATCAATGAGCCCAAAATGATTGATCAGGTAATAGTATTGAATTTCTAGCACTTTAATCTTTGAAAAAGAGAATATGTCCTAATTATTTTCTGATTGATTTAGAAATCTTATATGTAAATTTTATAATTCCCAATAGTTGGAGGCATAGAGCCCCTGAACTTCATATTGCTTTATTTTAACATTTGCAAAACCTCAGCTCTGAGAGTACGTGCAGCATTTAAATGTGAACAAACACACCCTATCTTCCGATATGTGATAACGGTGCCTTTTAAAACAGCATAATCATTAGTTTCCAAGCTCTGCAGAGCATGAGGGATTTGATTACAGTACTAAACTTTTCATCTCATTCCAAATAGGGATACCCACTTGAAGTGAAGATGTTAATTCACAATGCTAAAGCAACATCAACTCCAGTTAAGGAAAACGTCTCATTACATCAACAATTCTTATGAGTCTCTGAAGGCGGATTTCTCTATTATTTCCATCACCTATATGTTTATGTGACAGTAAAGCTAAAACTCCTTCCTACTGAAACAGTTTAACAATAAGTCAAGGTTAAAATGCAGTTTTAACAAGAACAAGAATACCAAGACTAATTGTCTGATAAAGGAAACATAATTTGGTGTCTGAAAATTAATAATGATTACAAACAGGAAATACATAGATCCTTAAAAAGTGCCATGAAACAACACAAAGAAAAATTAGAATCATAAGAAAACAGAATTAAGTTTGTTTTAGCAAGATCAGGAGGCAGACCTACATAGGCTGTAACTTAAGAGTGTTATCAATCAGGCATACTGGCCGGAGAAGAATAAGGCCCACAAATCAAATTGCACCTCAGGGGAGATGAACTGAGGGTCCTAAACACCTCAGTGGCTCTCCTATAGCCCTCTGCTTTCCCACCTGTCAATAGCTTTCAGAATAATCCCTGGATACTCAGGCTACTCGCTTTGCGAGTCACTTCCTATGAGCACTATGATTACATAATGCACACTTAGGGAAATGCCCTCTCTGATTGTCTTCCTGTCAATATTCGGATAACTTTTTGGGCTTTCAGATAAAGAGACAAAATGAAATTGTTCGAATAAAGCAGAGTGTTCAGTTGTTTTGCTATGACTAAGCTACAAATTGCATTTTTGTGTGTGTGTGTGAGCAAGATTGGCCCTGAGCTAACATCTGTTGCCAATCTTCCTCCTCTTGCTTGAGGAACACTGTCATGGAGCTAACATCTGTGCCAATCCTCTTCTATTCTGTGTGGGATGCCACCACAGCATGGCTTGATGAGCGGTGCTAGGTCCATGGCTGAGATCCAAACCTGCAAACCCAGGGATGCTGAAGCAGAGTGTGTGAATTTAACCATTACACTACTGGGCCAGCCCTGACATAAATTGTATGTTTTATCTAGCATCTTCCTTTGAAAATATTTATGTGTGTAAAGAGAAGGATCAATAATTTTTAAGTATTTATTAAATACTTAAGGATACTCAAACTTTACCTACAATGAGACACTTTTTAATAGATATAGGAATATATTGGATATGTTAAAATTTTGAAAGTACAAAATAAATATGCATTTAGTAATAAACAATATTGGGTTATTAATAGAGTGCGATGGCAAAAACTAGGTGACTACCCTTCAATAAAAATAACCTCATCTTCCTTGGAACACTACTACACCATGTTTTCCAGCACACTTGCATCTATTTGGAGTCATGTGCCTGGTTTTCACCAGGGGAATACGAATAGAAATGATGTGTGTCACCTCCAGCCTAAAATGGTTAACAGTGTATGTATCTTCTTGCGTGGACTCTGTCTTTCTTGCTGTCAGCCAGATGATTCAGCTTCAAAATTCCAAACATTTGAGCACTAATATTGATGGATTTTTTTTTTGTTCCTGAAATATAGCTTGGAGCAAAGATCCTTACTTCATTTTGCATTTGCCACACCCTGGAATGTGGTTTGAGGGGGAAATAAGCTTTGTTCTGTAAAAGCCCCTGAGATTTTATATTTGCTTGTTATAATATTTGCCCTAACTTAATAAATAGGAAAAGTCACATTTGGGTGTTGCTGAACAAACAAACAAAAACTCCAAAATATACGCCATTCACTTAGTAGTTGTTTAGCAGTTGGAAAAGAAACCAACTTCAGAGGCTGGAAAGAAGCAGTTTTGTGTCATTGATGAGGCCCCTGGAGAACTGTTTTCGAACACAGTTCCCTTGTTGTGCTGCTCAGCAATGTTTTTTCTAGCCAGTGAGAAAGTCCGAGATAGCTTGCTGGGTGATGAGACACATTTAGCCATTGCTCCAGTTGACAAAGAGTAAATCAGAAGACATTTGCATAAAGTTGTTCCCCATACCAACCAGCCTGCTAATTCCCATAAGTTGAATGAGAACGCCAGAACCCTTGAGACTGTCCACATCCGCTGAGCTTGCCCAGATAAGAAAATATGCCCTGACAACCCACAGCACTATGAGAATGAACACATAATTCTTGTTTTAAGCTAGTACATTTTGAGATGATTTGCCACGCAGCAAGAGCAAAGTGGCACAAAATTTGATGTGAAGAGAAAGATTCTTCCTTAACAAAAATTTAAACCACTTGACATTGGCTGGAACCACATCAGCTGGCAATGTGGCAAGGAAACAGTTAGCAAAGGATGGGAAAATGATGTTCAAATTTTTATCAGTGCAGGAAAAACAGTAAAAAAAATTTTTACCAAGCTGGTAAAACTACGACTATTGGAGTAGTGGCAGAACAATTAACAAAATGGTTGTCTGCAGTAAAAATGGAAGATGGAAAATGTATTTAATGTACTTGAGCACCTGACTAATGCAACCAGGCAAGGTGTTGTAAATGTCAATGGCTGGGCCTAGTAGTATGTGATAAGACAAGGGAAGAGAAAGATGATCTAATAAGGAAACTGTTTAGTTTGCAAGCAGGATTTAGAGGAAATAGACAAGATCCAGGTCTTGCTGAATATCAGTCTCATCTTTAGTCCCCTCTGCCGATAAAGATTCACAAAGTGAAATGAGATCTGGTATCAAAAATCAAATCAAGGTTCTAGCTCTAAGAATCCTATTGTTAAGACCTCTAAAAGATTTAAAGAAGTACCTACTAGTCATTCTCTCCTTGACTAAAAAGACTTCTAAGAATTTTAAGGGTGTCATCTCTCAGCAGCCTGACATGCAGGCTAAAGTAGACAAATGTATGATGGATGTGGCTTTTGGCACATTGAGTGGAACCACATCAGACGTATCATAAACTCATAAACTTTGAACAAAGTTGTACTGGTAAGAGCACCACCAGCTTGGAGCAAAAAGGAGAAGACAATTAAAAAGAAAAAAAGAAAAGAGCAAAAAGGACTTTGGGCTTCCAATTTGCTACTGCTGAGAAACAGGCTGAGAAATTAAATATGGGCAATTTCTTATGAAATTTAGACAAATACAATGCATAATGATGCACTGGGAAGCCACTCTCATGGAACAAAACGAGATCTTCATCAAGGAATATTTTCTCTCCTGAAAGGAGGAAGACCTGGCAACAATTGCTTGCCTGAAATTCAAAATTGCCAAGGGCTGGTGGTTCTCAAGTTCTCCCAAAACTTTTTGAATGGCATTGTTATCATAATTATCCTGTTCCTATTTCAGAGTTGCGTGTTGGGTAACTTGGTGAATGAATTACTTGACTATGCAGTTCACTGTTATCTGTCAAGAGAAAGCCACAATTTGCCAAGATTGGCAGACTCATTGCCTGTTTCCATTTGCTTCCTGTGTGTACACTGCCGCAAAATTTCTAAGCTTCTTTTGCAGCAAATTTATTTCAAGATTCTTCTAGTCAGAAAGAAATTCAACTTTTATTTTAATGGTCTGAAGAAAGAGAATTTGGTCAATGCTGGAAATAATGATTCAGTCCCTTTTGGTTCAAACCAGAAAGTAACACGTCAATATTTGTAGTTTTCCCAAAATGAATGGTGTTGTCTTATCATGTAATAAGTTCTTCATTCCTGGAAGTGTTCAAGCAGAATCAGGACAATATTCTCAGAGGTATATGTGACAGAGAGAGAATTGGATGAAATACAGAATGAAAAATAGAGTTAATCTTGACTCCTAAATAGGATTCATTGAGTGGCTGCCTGGAGGGATGTTGAAGAGCATTGGGAAACCAAGTCCATGATGTTCACAGTAAGAGTGTTATGAGCAATAACCAATGCTTTGCTTGAGAAAGGAAAAAGTAGTGAGTGATAGCATATTTAGGTGACATTTAGGATCTAATTCAAATTCTGTAATTGTAGCAAGTAATCTCTTTTATATGGCCTATGATCTATATTATATTTCAAAACTGTGCTTATTATGTCCAGATGAAAGAATAGAGATTACATTTAAAATATGCAATGTTGCATTTTCCTTTGAAACAAACAATGATAACTTTAGCTCTAAATTCACAACACGTTTAGGTATGTAAGTGTATCTAAACTGAGAGTGTTATCTTAGAAGTGTTTTACTGTGATTTACAAATGTGTTTGAATTTCTCTTTTAAGAAGTAAATTTCATTTGGAATACGGAGCTTTTCAGAGAAAGTAAAAAACTTGCTAATAGAAATGTTCTTCAGGCAATAAATACCCTAGGGACATCCTTAGTGGAAAAGGCTGCTGAAAAAAATCTATTGACTTTCAACAGAACTTGGTAATTAACCTCCTGGCAGTTTCCTTCAAGCTATTTTGTCAGTCTCAGCACAACAATGGTAACTTAATCCTACAAACAGAAATTAAATAGGCTTTGGACCAAGATCCTTTGAAATAATAAACTTAATATTCCATGTTTACTAAATGTACCTTTTAGGACTGACGTGAAATGAGATTTTATTCTCCTGCTCTTCTATCTTACAGTAGAGAATTTGTTGGTTGTAAAGAATCAGAAAAAACTGGCTTCACCTTATATATTGAATGTGGTTACAAAAATAAGAATTATTGAAAGGAAAACACAAATGTTTTTGTGCACTCCCCTTGATACTTAACACAATACAAATAATCTAGTATTCATTTCATAAAATCAGATTATAGAACATTTTATAGTATGGCACAAAATTATAAAACAGATAGAGATAGTATTCAGACTACTTAATTAGGACATTATTTTGAGAAAGGCATTGCACTAAGAATAAAAATTATCAATATTAATCCTCAAATTAATCCTGAGGAAAAAAAATGATCTTTTCAATTATGCACATAAAACGAAGCCTAGAGCAGTTGAGCAAACTTCCCAACATCACAATTTAGGTAGAGAAGGAGACAAGGATGGAAGTCCAGGCAGGCTAATTCCAGAACCTATGCTACTACCTACAGTAGCCCGATGGCTATTTATACACGGAAAGCTATATAGCATTGTAATTTTTTGGAAGACTGCCTTACTTTCCAGCACTGAAAGATTTTCCAGATTCATCTTGTCCCTTTCATACCCCAGTCCTAGGATAAGTCATATCTCTAAGAAGTCACGATTCCTTTTATTGAAGAATAGATAAAGGCTCGAGACGCGCTCATTGCTACTGGGGTGTTTTTGCTTCTAGGGCCTCTCATTCAAAAGAGCAAGCAAGCAAATATGTGTATAATAACCCGTGTATATACACACATCTATAAATATTTCTATATGCAACAATTTATACTCATATTAAGGTAACTGTGAGTTCTTACTGATGTCTCCGACTCTATTTCGTTAACTAATGGAGAATTCTAGCTTTCTCGCTTGCTTCTCTATGAACTCCTTCTTCAACAATAGGAAACTTGGTTTCTACCATCTGCCGTACATTAACTTAACTGTTCAGTGCCAGTATTGATGCATGGCAGTACCAGAATTGTTAACAAATAAGAAACTTTATAAACTATAGCACAGTGCATATACAGTTTCTTTTGCTTTTAGTCTTACAAACTCAGTTCATTTCCAAAGTTCCGTAGTCAGCACATTTTCCCCCAGCCACGTCAGTGAGATAGTGTCAGACATTTGTAATGCAGTTCGATTGTTTTGTCGCACTCTGCACAACATCCGAGGATCCCAATACCTGAATAATTTTATTTGCATACATTAAGATTTACTATTATGCTTTAAAGTTTTATAGATTTTGATAAATGCTATGCTTACATATCCACAATTTTGGTATCAGATAGAATAGTTTCACCACTCTAAAATATCCGCTTTGTTTCACCTGTTTACATCTCCTTTCCTCCCCCAAGCCCCTGGTAAGTTCTATAGTGTTGCCTTTTCCATATAACTGAACATACCATATGCAGTCTTTTTAGACTATCTACTCTCAGTTAGCAATATGTATTAAATATTCATACATGTATTTTGTTGCTTGATAGCTGATTTCTTCTTATTACTAAATAATATTCCATTGTGTGGATGTACCACAGTTTTTCCATTCACCTATTGAAGGACACTTTGGTTGCTTCCAGTTGTAGGAGATTATGAATTAATCTGCTATAAAAACTCACATGCATGGGGCCGGTCCCGTGGCTGAGTGGTGAAGTTCGCATGCTCTGCTTCAGTGGCTCAGGGTTTCACCAGTTTAGATCCTGGGCGCAGACATCGCACCACTCATCAGGCCATGCTGAGACAGCGTCACACATAGCACAACCAAAAGGACCACAATGAGAATCTACAACTACGTTCTGGGGGGCTTTGGGGACAAGAAGAAAAAAAACTCATATACAAGTTTTTGAGTGAACGTACATTTTCTATTCAGTTTGGATTGTATGGTAAGACTATGTTCAACTTTGTACAAAATTGCCAAAATCTCTTCCAAAATGCATTCCCCCTAGTATTGAATGAGAGTTACGTTTGCTCCACATCCTTGCCAGAATTTGCTATAGTCAGATTTTTTTAGATTTTAGCCATTCTCATAAATGTCTAGTAACTCAATTTTGTTTTACTTTGCAATTCCCTAATGACAGATGATCTTGAGCATCTTTTCATATGCTTATTTTCCCTATGTAAGTCTTCTTTGCTAATATGTCTGTTCATATATTTTGTCTATTTTTTAATAAAAATTTTTTTCTTATTTTTGAGTTTAAAGTGTTCTTTCTATATTTTGAATACAAATCTTTTATTAGATGTGTGTTTGTAAATATTTTCTCTGGCTTATATTTGATTCTCATTATAATGTCTTTTGTAGAACAGAAGTTTTTAATATTAATAAAGTACAACTTATTATTTGTTTCCTTTATGGATCATGTATGTGATATTGTATCTAAAAACCACTGATCTTCCAAATTCAGCACTGGCAGACTAGTATGAAGTGTTTGGACTACTCTATAAGAAAAAAAAAAAAGTAGGAAGACCACTGAGTCAGTAACGAAATAACAACATGAGAAAATGGCCAATAAATATTAGGAATCTCAGATAAAAGGATGATAGGCAAAGAGATTTTTAAGCAAATGATCTCTCCTACCTGGTTGACCACTCACCTCAAGCCATTCAAAATACTAAATCATTTTTCTTAAAACACTTAGCAATATATGATGACAGCTGACAAAGTTAGCAACTATTTAGATACATTAATTTGTTTCAAGATGTTAGAATGTAGTAAAATTAAATAATGAAACATAACTCAGTTGTTTTTAAACACTGCATAAACAATTACAGGAACACAGTCACTGTATCATTATTTCAATAATATGAAACATCAGCTGATACTCTAAACAAAGGGAACATTTTTTTAGTTTCTTATAAGATTTTAAGACAAATAATTTGGCAAAGTGAAGGGAACTCAGAGAAAGATATTTATGTTAGATACAGTTCAAATGAAATTTTAGAAAGTGAATAAATTTGAAATTAATGAGAATACTTGTCCCCTTGAGTCTTTAATCTGCTCCTTGTTTCTTCTATTAGACTTGCAAAGGCATAATTTATTCCAAAAGAATGACAGTGTTGGTGTGGGTTCTAGCTCAGAGGACAGGAAAATGGCACAGAGGCCCTTCCCTTTAATTTTTATAAATTTTCAAGAGTTTAAGGCCATCATTGCTTTCCTCATGATATTAATCAGCTATTCAAATTATAATATTATCCACACACCACTTTGAAAAAAATGCAATTCAAATATTTGAATAAAATATTTACTTAAAATAGATTCTGTCTAGGTGAATTTTAAAGAGTTGGATACAGTTAAGATTTATAGAAGCTCTTCCTGGAATATCTGGTAAAACAGAAAAGTAATCCACTTTGAGATTGAAAAGTATTAAACAAGAATTAATAGAGAATTACATGTGATTGGAATTGAAAAAAAGCTCTTTTTCTCTTCCACTTTGATACCATTTCTGTTCCTATGTTCCTTTTTACAAATATATGTGAAAACTGTATATAAAAGTAACAGTAGAAGCTTGGTATTTCATAGCAATAAGAAGACAAAAGTTGTATTATATTCACACTATGTTATTTTTTTCAATCTGTACAGCAGAGTTCCACTTTCAATCATAACTGGAATATGAGTATATTTGAGTAAAGATAATACCCACCTTTCAGTGCCACTTCCATTTGCCCATGACTTGGCATTCATCTTTGGATACAACAGAGTCAGTGTAAGCCATATTAAAGACGAGATTTTGTACTGTCAGACACTTCCACAGGTCTAACAGTCAAAAATAAATTTATTTACAAGGTTTCTTTCTTTCTCTTTTTTTGATGGCTTCAACATAGGTATTCTAAGTCTATGTATATAGCATATTTACACACAGGCTGAGCAATTTCATTTACAGTCTTATTGAGTTCAGAAAGAAAATGCCAGATATGCACCAAAATGTATTTAGAGCTCTCTATTTTACTGTCAGCACAAAGATTTACAAACATATCTCCTCACAAATATGCACATGCATAACTCCATGCAGGCCAATAAGTTAGGGATTAGAAATGCTTAAAGCAGTCTTTGTGCAATATGATTTTCCCCTCCAGTATTCTATCATTTTCCTGCATGCAAGATATACAAAAATGCAGGAAGTAGTTTTCCCAAAGGGATGCTAAGTATAAAAATTATATGCATCAACTTCTTTCATATATTCTTTGCAATCTGACCTCAATCTATATTTTAACAAATAGATATCTATCCAGCATTTACTTAATGCAAATCATCATGATATTAAGGAGTTTGGGTTAATAGTGGTAGAAAATTACTAAGACCCTTGTCTTGCCATAAGGATCATTTAACCCAATTGAAAACAGACAAATGAACCATTCCATTGATTATAAGAATATATAATTTAAATAATTTATATTTATATGATAGTTAGTGAGAGTACAAAGAAAAAAACTAATTAAGCTTTGCAGAGGAATACCAAGCAAGGCGTTAAGTAGGTTACTCTTAATCTGCAGTTTGAAGAATAGATAGGAGTTAGGAATATAGAGAAGGAACACAGTAGGCCAAGGGAAAAATCAAAGAAATAGTGGCATTTAGCTGTGCTATTACATGCTCTGATTATAAAAGTACCCTTGATTGTCAACAGTGGCTATCTGTACGATGTGTGAGAATTTGTGCTGTATAAGCGAATAGGTAAAGAAGAAAAACTTATGGCAGCCTGCATCAAATGCATTTAAAGTGAGCAAAAATCTACTCTGGGTTGATTGCATCACAAATCTCCATAGCCACCAAAAAGGAGCTAAAATATTAAACACACACCACACAGAACTGAAATACTAAATTCATACCATACTTCTCACACACACACGTACACTCATAGATGTCTTTTTCCTAAGTGTTTACCATTCACCAATCACTAAATTAAGTTGTACATGTTCTTTATCTCCTGGAATCCTCTTTAGAGCTCTAGATGGTCAGTATTTATATTTGCATTTTATTTTCAAGTTAGTTCAGGCTCAGGAAACCTAGATAACTTGCTCACCACCTATAATAATGAATAGAATCAAGATTTATTTCCATATGAGAACAGAACCAATATCTGCTTTGCATTGAATTCGAACAAGAGATTCCCTGGAATTTAAACCCAAACAACAGCTCAAAAACTTGGTTAAATATACTGTTCCCCTCCTTTCCTGTTTCATGTGTGGTTAAGACCATAGTCTCTGGAATTAAAGTGCCTCTGGCTCTACCCTCTACTGGTTATTTGGGCTTAGAAAAGAAATCTTACAGTCTCTGTGAAACAGTTTATTCATAAGTAGAATGGAGGAAATAATGATCTGATTGTTGCCCTGGGGGTTATATAAGATGTTACGTTTAATGTGTTTATTATTATTATTGACATGTTTTAATTTGAATCTCAATATGTTGATATATCTCTTGATAAGGTGATATTTATATAAATATAAATAAAATAGCAAAATAATACTAAGAAACAGGATGTAGAAGGTTTATGAAGCATCTGCTTAGCTAAGTTTGGTTCTGAAAAATTGTCAATAAGAACAAAACATAAATATACAGACACAACAAATAGACCTCCACAAACATTAGCTCCCATGTAATTTGTGAGGAAAGGACCAAATTCCTATCTTGGGGGAGAAACATTGATACTTGCAGCATCCTCACTTATAAACTCAAAAGTTCTAGCCAGTCTTCTAAGCTTCAGACTCCCCACTTTAATCTATCTATGACAGAAATAATTTTCTCAAGTATCACTGTGATGATACCAAATCTGTCACAGAAATCTACAGTGACTCACAATGTTTGTTGACATGGAAATACAGCTCCTTTTTGCAATATAAGACATTTGAATTCTTCTAATTCAACCTTTTCATTTTAGAGATGTAAGACTTGGAGATTCTGAGAGGTTGTGACTTTCATTTATTCTCACATTCAACATTGTCTCCACTGGATATAGTCAATATGGCAGACATTGGAGATATAAATATGAATGAATAATGTTACTACTACTCATGGGCTCATATTTTATTGTGGGACATTGATATGTAAATAAATACATACTGAAAAGTGTATGTATGATCTAGTGTTTCATAGAATCTACTTTTGCATCAGCCAGAGTGTATTTGAATACCAGCTTACAACTTATTGTTTTTGACCCTAGAAAATTTTACATCTCTGAATCTTAAATTTTATCTGAAGGATGAGGATGAAAACGCCTTTCAAAAAGAATACTAATGAAGATTAGTTTATACAATGTATATAAAATACACATAAGCTATCTAGACATAGTAATTATTTCCGGTCTCTCATTTGTAGGATTTCTGATAGAGTTAATACAGGGTTTTGGTTGGGAGAATATTCAACTACACATAGGAAGTTGCTCCTAACTGACCCAATTAGGAAAATGAAAGATTGTCTGCCTTGTCCTAAAACATATACTGAATTTCACAGGAGAAAAAGAAAGAAAGGGAGGGGTGGGGCTTCCAGAATGGCAGAATGAGGACCTCCAAAACTATGCTCCATCCTAAAAGCAACAAAGGCATTAGCAACAGATTGTCAAAGTCAAGATTTTCAGAACTCTGGAAATTAATGAAAGTATTGAAACAAACGAGGGAATGTTTCTTTGAGAAAATCTGCTGAACATCAGTAAGAACTGCAGGATTTATGGCACTATCACTTGGCCTATTCCCATCCCCATCTTCCAGCTCTGTGGCAGCCTGGAAAACTAGCAGTAACTGAGAAAACAAGCAGCCTTGTGGCCATGGGTGAGGGCAGGCCAGATGTGGAGTTCCTCAAAAAGTCCCATACCTAGAGTTGGTTCATTATTTGAATTGTCTGGCAGCTCCCTAGAAAAGTCTCAGTTGCAAAGTAATGTCATTATTTAACCTAACTGAGAGTTTACACCAAGGGAGCAGCCCTATCCCCAGGGTCTTTGTTGAAAATAATGAGTGAAAAAGTTTTTAAACATCACAGTTGCCTAAAGCTGTGACAAATGCTGGAGCAAAGAAGAGATGGGACAAAAAGGAAGATCTAGAGAATGAGATGTCCATAACGGACTCTGAAAAGCTCTGAAATATTACAATACACCTACAGAGTGTGCAAGTGCAAAGATGTGTTCAGATCTTAAAAGATGGGAGACAGCCGCAAACTCTGACTTTTGGCTGACCTTGAGGTCCTGTGTGAGCAGGAGGTAAAGGTCAAGGCAGAATTGTAAACTGTGTGAGCATTAAAGGCATGCCCCAAAATGCATACAGTTCCTCTGGCAATAGGGAGAAGATATACAGTTCAAGATGTTTCAAAAAGAAAATTCTAACTAATCATTAACAGCCCCATAAGCTAACCGAGCAGAGACATCAGTGGTCATGCGTGACAGTGAATACTGACTTTAGAGAATTAGTCCTGAAAGGCAAAACTATGGAGACAACAAATAAAAATATCAGTAGTTGCCAGAGGTAGGGAGTGGGGAGAGATGAATAGGCAGAGCACAGGTTTTTAAGGGAGTAAAATCATTCTGTATGATATTACAATGATGAACATATGTCACTATATATTTGTCCAAATCCGTAGAATGTACAATACCAAGAGTGAACCTTAAGATAAATTATTGACATTGTGTGATTATGATGTGTCATTGTGAGTTCATCCTTGGTAAAGACTATACCATTCTAGGGGCCGGCTCCATGGCCGAGTGGTTAAGTTCCCGCGCTCTACTGCGGCGGCCCAGGGTTCGGATCCTGGGTGCGGACACGGCACTGCTCCTCAGGCCACGTTGAGGCGGCGTCCCACATCCCACAACTGGAATGACATGCAACTAGGATATACAACTGTGTACAGGGGGGTTGGGGGAGATAAAGCAGAAAAAAAAATCCCTTTAAAGACGATACCATTCTAATGAGTAATGTTGATAAAGGGGAAGGCTATGCATGTTGTTGGGCAGGGAGTATATGGGAAACCTCTGTACCTTGCTCTTAATTTTATTGTAAACCTAAAACTGCTCTTTAAAAAAGTCCTATAAAAGAAAAGAATTAGTCTTGAAAATTCATTAAGCAAACAAACAGCAGCAAAACAACATGAGAAAAACAGAAAGCAACAATATGGTCGCTTGAAATATGCTGCAGTCTCTCCATCAAAATAGAAGCTGCGGCATACTTGACGAAACAACAAGAGGAGGGACATTTCCTTAGGAGAAAGGTAGAATACTAGACAGTAGATTAGAATGATGTGAAAAGAAAAGTGGGATCTTGAAGGTCAGGATAAATAAATGTAAATTTTAAAAAACATGTTTTAACTGGTCTTACAAAAGACATTAGAATGAACTAAATATACTTGTTATCAGATCTAAAAACGTGACTGAGGCACAAAGAAACTTAACAGGAAAGGGACAAGACATTAGAAAACTATTTAATGAACATACGTATAGGTCAAAGGGCAAATGAAAGGGAAGGACTATACTAACTCAGATCTAGTAAATAGTAGTAGACTTACATGATACAGAAAACGAAAATGATCTATTTAAGCTGTAGGTTGAACGATTACAAATTAAGTTAAGGCTCTTGAAAGGAGTAAGAAGAGCAAGTGAAAATGAAATACTAAAGGTATAGCTTACTATAGATGCAGGAATAAATGAAGCCAAAATAGCTATTGTTCAACACGAGAGACATTCAAGATCTTGGGAATGAAATAGGCACCGTGAAAGACCATTTGTAGAGATTTAGTCCTCTCTAACCACCTAGAAATCTAAGATTCCCTATGGGGAAACCTTATTTCTTAATTAGCTGCATATTGGAAGACTTCTTTCAATGTCATTTAAAGTCCCATGTTATGGATTATACTCTCTCAGAACGAGTGGTAAAGCTGAACCCAAGAATTACAGATCTTCTCAAATGTAACTGAGTTTTCTACAACCTTTTGTACTGTGGATATTACTTTTCTTGGTATAACTGCTCTAGGGACAAAGCATTTCTGTCTTTTCTAAGTTTTATGAGTGTGTGCATGCATGTGCACGTGTGCGTGCAGTGTGGGTGTGTTGTGTGTGTGTTGGGGTAGTCAAGGTAAGTGTTGCACAAATCTTATGTGCACCTTTTATTTATTTGGATTCTTTAAATGTGATTCACAGGAAAAACAAATTCCCTTGTGATTCTGAGGACACTGCTTCCATTCTAGTGTGAGACCCCATACTCTGTAGCAATCAAAGAAAATCCCACCTCTATCAAGGTATTGGGATAAACATCTGTCTGATAATGATCAGAATAAAAAACTGGGACATATGAATTTTGGGTTTTCATTTCTTTGAATTTTAATTCAGTACTGTAGTGGAAATTGATATTTGATTATGATTCCACGAGATTTTAATTCTTAGGCACTTGAATGTGCAAACAAATTTAATATTTAAACTTCAATATATATAAAGAATTTTAATATATGACAACATTATATTCAAATTTATGGCATCTCTGTCTCTATGTTATCACAGTTTTATTACTGGCATTAGCTTACAATGTTATTCAATTTTGCTGAAATACTTCTGATGGATTTTATGGGATAAAATGATTAGGAAAAAATATTCTTTAGCATGTAAAATAACAAGTTAATTTTCTGTTTTCGATAAGGATGGCTGTTGAGTTAGTTTAATTAATGGCCCATTTTGTAGTATTGCTGACACAAAAGCAAAATGACTCATTGGTGATTCTGTAAAGGCACCCAAGGAAGCTGTGAGAATTAGAGGCTATGAGAGGAGACTGAAGAAGGTAGAAGCAGGGCTATCTCCATAAATTGATAATCTCCTCCTCACAGATTTAAGGTTTAAAGCCAAATACAATATGAGAAAAAAAGGTGGAGAGTGGTGAAAAACAGTGCTTAAACTCCTTGCCTCAGGCTGCGATATGTAAGAACTTCCTTAAAGAAGCTCTTCTGCCATGATCTACACCCTTTGTCACATCTCCCCTTGAAGGAGTGAGTTACCTGATTGGTGGGATGGGGAGAAGGAGCCGAGCCTGTTCGCTCAGCCCTTGCCCCTGGTCCTCCTTGCTTAAAGATACGTGTAAAGCTTGACTCTGTGATCATAGGAGAGACATGAAGTTTTGGGCTGAATAGTTATATTCAGGTGGGTTATTGACAAAGTCACCTGGGCACAGAGTAAGACCACATCCTCCAAACAATTTTTTCAGCAACATAATGATATATTGATATGAACCTGCTTAACTCTTGGATCTCTCTCAATTGTTCAACTCAGGTGTGGACAGAGGCTTATCATTTACTGATTTCCTAAAATCTCAGGTTTTTCTCTAATAAGGGAAAGCGTTAGTTGAATGACTGAAATAATTGTGTTTAAATAATGCTACCATAACATGAAGTGCTCAATCATACGATGCCTCAGATCTGTGGTTTTTAAAATGCCTGGTTCATTGACAGTGTTGAAAGACTGACAAACATTTTGGAATTTCTCCCCAGACAACAGGTATTTCTGTATAAAGTTAGTCACACAACTTTGGAGATTCACGGGCTCCATTATTAATAACCACTTCTTAGAAAAAATTTAATTGAAGTTCAAGTGAACCTACAAATTAATTTCCATGATATTCAGGATTTGCTATACCTTTCACATTTAAAACTGCATTACGTCTCATGAGTTACTTTCCAATTCAGTAGAAAGTAAGTGACTGGAAAAATTAAATATTAAGCAAATGTTATAGCTGAGTAAAATTCGCATATTAAGACCCAGAGGTAAAAAAAAAAAAATGACTCATTTTCATTATTATTCTACATATATTATTTTGATTTATAAAGTATCAGGTACTGAAAAAATTACCAGTACTTTAGTACTAATGTATTTTTCCATTACTGGAATATCGATGTTTTAAAAACAATGGTGAAATGTATATATGATGCAAAGTGTTTCAAAATTTTGTTATTTTCAAGGTTCATTATCATTTTATTTCTAACTTAATTTGGAGAAAAAGCATATAAGATATAAACTGGTTCATGTAAGTATATAATAAAATCATATAAAGAGAGAGTTTGATAATAAGAAATATGCTAATTTAAAGCTTTAAACTTAGTAAAAGCTATTTTTCTTATTTCCTTGTATACTATATCCTAAAATCATGCATATGTATGTAACCTTCTGCTAATTCATCAAAAATGTTTTAAAAAGTAGTGTTATACAAAATCTGATATACAATATAATGAAAAATATTAAGTAATGGCAAATAAATCTCTTAATAACAATGGTAGGCTGATAATGACTCCCAAAGTTATATCTATGTCCCAATACCAAGAACCTATAAATGTTAGGTTATTTGGAAAAATGGTCTGTGCAGATGTGATTAAGGTAAGGATCTTGAAATGAGAACATAATCCTGGATTATGTGGGTGGGCCCTAAATATCATCATAAATATCCTTCTGAGAAAGAAGCAGATGGACACCAGATCTCCACCCATTCAGGGGAGAAGCAATATGAAGACAAACAGAGAGAGATGTGGCCACATGCCAAGGCATGCCAACAGCCACTAGAAGCTGAAAGAGGCAAGGAACAGATTCTCCCCTAAGGTCTCCAGTGGGGCCTGTCCTGTCCTGCTGACACCTTGTTTCCAGACATCTGGATTCTAGAACTGTGAGACAATAAATTTCTGTTGTTTTAAGCCAAAAATTTGTGCTGAATTGTTATGGCAGCTAATAGAAACCATTAGAATAGGTAATGTCAATTAAGTAGTGACTGTTTGCTAGGCATTCCTCAAGGGCTTTACTTTTGGTTAGTCATTCTAATCTTTATAAGATTAAGTAGTAGCTTATATTTATGGCATTACTTCTCTAAAGCAGGTATTGTTCTAAGCATTTCACATGAATAAGCTCACATAATCTTCGAAATATTTGTGAGCTAATTAATACTATTATTCTAATTTTACAAAGGTAAAAACTGATGCAGAGAAAGTTGATTATTTTTTCCCAAAGCTAAACAGCTAGTAAATTGCAGAATTGAGACTTGAATCCAAATTATCTGGCTCCAGATTTTATACTCTTAATTACTATACCATCATGCTTTTCTACGATGTTAGACTCAAAACCTTGGAAATCAAGACTTCTTCTTTCTCTTCTATTTCAGATAGTGAAAGGGAAACAAAGAAGGTTAAGTAAATCCCTACTGTCATATGGTTAGTGATATAGGCAGGATTTGAATCCATACAGTTGGACAAGACAATCCGAGCTTTCAGCCATTATACCACCCTCTCTTTCAAACGGTTTTTTAGATTGAGTCTATTTTTCCCTTATATACTCTCAAGGGGAGCAAATTCTCTGAGATATCTATGAATTAAGGCTACATTGAAAAATTGCACAGGTATTCAGTAAACATTGACTGGAAATTTGTCTTAAAAACTTTCTTTATAACCTGAAAATATAACTCAACAATCATGAATTTTACTCAATGTAAATGAATACTGTTACAACCTTTACACAAATTTGAATTTCATAATCAATTTTCAGCCTTTCTCTAATGAGAAATGGCAAAATACTCTTAATAATGAACTGGCATATTAATTCCAAATATTCCCCAAGCAAAATGTTTTGTATTTAGACAGCTCTTTTAAGTTTCAAACAAAATTCAAGAAATTATTAAAGAATACCGTTTCAGTTAAACTTCTTATAAATCTTAGAATACATGTGCTATTGTAGAATAAAATGTTTGAAATTCACTGAGTAAATAATTAAAAGTTTTGTTACTATTTTTTCACAATGACTCAGCAAGTAGCTGAGACCTACTTTCCATATTCTTTTTCTCTATATATTGTTAACATACCCCTTCATTAACATCCTACATACATGCCACACACACCTACAGATACTCACACACATGGTAATTTTAGATATTTAGGGAAAACACAAAAGAAAAATATCCATTACACTTTTCCAATGCTAAAACAATCCTATTCAAAGGATTGTAACAACAAGAGTAGCATAATCTAAAAGCACTAACCGTATATAAATATTATGTATATACATAGGGTTTTAATTCAAAAATTCACATGGTGACTTCACGTTCAATCTATTTTTAATGTCAATAGGTCTGTAGGAAGCAGTGTAAACCATGAACAATTTGTTATATTAGGACAGGTACAATAAGCTATTGTTTGCTTAGACTACTGAAGCAATTGAATTTATATCTTTTGGAAGATTTTGAATTTGCTAAATACTTTGGAAATAAATAATTTATCTGTCACTTCATGTTATAAAATTGGAATTATATGCATTTAATACATTTATACCTCACTGTATAGTGTTTTGTCATTGAGCTTTTTCAATGAACAAAAATGCCAGTCTCAGGATTAAAGCAGCTTTGGGTGCCCTGTTTTAGACTCCTTCCCACTGTCTCTAGCCAGAAACCCATGTGTCCCCCACCCACAATCTAAATCTTTTATAGGGTTCATTATTCAAGAAAGGAGTGAAGACTTCCTCTTAAACCTTCAAAATACAAATAACTCGGTAAATTTTTTTGGACAATTGTGCTTAATTTCCTCTTATCGACATTTATGGAACCTCAGGCTATTTACCTCTCTTAGGAAGATGAGTAAAGTGATTCTCCAATGCTTTGTTGATCCCAAGAGTTTTCGCTTTCCCTTTAATGTTCTGAAGTAGTTACCATTTGGGGAGTGGTGGTAGTAAGAGGCTGACAAAGAAAAAAAAAAATAATCTGAAGCAGGTCACCCTTGAAGCAAGGCACCATCATGTAGATACATACTCATGAATTCTTTGTTTCTTCAGCACTGACTTCTCTCCTTAGTTCCAGTTCCAGCCCAAAAGTTTATGGAAAGAAATCAGTAATATCTAACATGTATATACATATGTATGCTAGGCATTGTTCTTAGTGAATAAATATATATATAAATATCATTTAATCCTCAAAATACCTTATGAATTGGTATAATTATTATTATGCTACTGATGAGGAAACAGAAGCACAAAAAGGTGAAATAATTGGAACAAGATTTACTCAGGTGGTATGTGTTAGAGCTGGGATTTGAACCCAGATAGATAGTCTGGTTCTGATATTTATTGTTTGAGCCACTAGGCTCTACTGTTTGTCTGCCTCTCGGTACACAGGAAGTCTTCAAAGCTAATATTATCTGATCTTGTATTAGAGAAAGCTTTTGCCCTCTGTCCCATCACCTAAATTAGAAACATCTTGTTGACTCCCTACTCTTCTTCATGTATACTAGTTTTACTGGCTCTATTATTAAAAAAAACAAAAACAAAAATCCGCCCTCAAAAGCATCATCTTTTTTATTCCTCTTCTTGTTGCCTTTTTTAAAGCCCTAAACCCCGCTTATTTGGAATTTGAGAACCAAAAATATTTCTTCTCCTGACACTGGACTCTCCTGTTTTGTTGAGTCTTCATAATACCTCCAGGGAATTTATCTAAAACACAAATCTGATTGTGTTGCTTCCCACTGCCTTGAAATCTTCTTCTTTCCATCTTCAGTCAGTACCTGAGCTGTAAGGAAACCGAGAAAAGTCCCGGATAAATTGCTTGGTATTGTGAGTAAAGATTTGTTAAAGTAGTTTGGAAGCTAATGTTAAATACTAAGTTTAATGAAGAATTAAACACAGAAATCAACAGCAGATAAATAACCTACTCAGCTCTCTCTCTTTCAGGCAGACTTTCAAACAATAATATTAATGATTTGAACATTTCTTCTCTTTGCTTCAATAACTCTTACTTGTCTATCATTTCTCAGTTTTGGTCAGACTTTCTCTGAGAACTCTTCTTGATACACTAAGCCTGGATTAAACTTTGCACAAAATATGACATATAACTATTCATTTTAATTGCCTTTTTTAGACTTCACACGCCTCACTAGACTCTATATAAAAATAACCCATTGGCCTCTCTAATAATTTGGCTTGTGCAGAAAAGATGCCAGCTTCAGTCATCCTGGGAAGTCTTGTATATAATCAGTTTTCACTCTGATGGGTCCTGGGGGAGTGGAGTGGGAGGTATGAGTTGAAATATAGCTTTGCTTATTTGTCTAAATTCATTACAGTTACCTCTTCTTTGAGGTGGAGTTAAACCTTTCTCTGGTACCAGAAGTTTCTACAGTGAACCATTGGGCACCTTTTGATAAGTAGTGTTATAAAGGTCTTCTGGAGTGTCTCTCTATTCCTTTTATCATTTTTCCATTTCCATTGCTATCATTATTACTGATTAAATATGTGAATGCCACCAACATCCCTGTCCCTTACAAACACAAATAGAAATTCTGGATAAAAATAATCTTAAAATGTACAGCTATGTTAAGAAGAAAATGCAGAAATAAAAAATTGAGGAAGCATGGAGTTAGTCCGGAAAACAAGGTCTTAATCACTAAAAACTTGACAGGATTTATTTATACATTGTACTATTATTAAATATTAAAAATCAAAAAGCTTAGCTTGTCAGACAAGGTAAAAGACAGATCAAAACATACTCCAAAGGTGAGTAATTAAATCTGACACCCAATCATAAAGCCTGGAATTCAGAAGAACTACACTTTAAGAAAAATGGTAGGCCTGGGACTGGGGGAGGGAGATGCATATTTACTTGTCAGTCTTTGCTTTAACAATTTGAAGGGAAAACATGCTCCATTAGAATTGATAAGAACAGCCCTGACATCATTGGAGTTAGGGTTAAAATGGACATTATGTTGGAAATCGTAAGAGTGTTCATCTTAGTCTTTGAATCTGCATGGCATCGTTTAACACTTAGATATCTTTGAGTGGAAAAGGGCTTCAATCCAGGTCCACCGAAATTTCTGCAGATTCATTTCAGTCAAAACACAAGTCTAAATCCAAAACTTGAAGTACCAGAAAATTGTGAAGAAAGGAGACACCAAGAGAGACAATCAACAAGAACAACAAACTGAGAATCACACCTCCCCCAAAAGTATCAGATGCTTGGATATTACAACACACGCTATGAAATAAGATTTTGAACATTTTCAGGGGAAAAGAGTATATCAAGTTTTAACTGAGAACATTGAAATGGAACTTCAAAGGTAAAAAGTATAATAATAAAGATGAGAAACCTAATAGACAAGTTACATATCAGATTAGACATAGATGACCAGTGGACTGGAAGACACACATGAACTGATCACCTGAAATGTATCACAGGAAGACAGACACAGAAATTTAAAGGACAGTAGGAGACCAAAAACATAATAAGGACATCTAAATATATCTGCGAGGCACTGTTGAAAGAGACAATGACTAAGAACATCATAGGAATGTTTTAAAAAGTCATCCTTAGATTCAGGAAGCACAACTTATCTCAAGAAGAAAGATAGATAGAAATAAATTTATAATTTTATATATATCCTAGCAGGTGCCAAAGGGGTGGAGAAAGAAAGATTTAAAATAAATGAGAGGAAATTCTGATAACCTACATGAGGATGAGTTCAGTCATAGGCTCTTCAGAAGTTAACAGTGGAACTGGAAAGACAGTGGGACATTGTTTTTAAAAGGGTTAAAAAATCATATTGGCCCTGAATTGTATTCCTACCTAGCTGTCAATCTAGAATGAAACACAAATAGAAAATTGAGAGGAATTACTAAAACAAGTACTAAAAATATTCTTTGGGAAGAAAAATAATCTCAGGGGTTAGCCTGGTGGTGTAGTGGTTAAGTTTGTGTGCTCCACTTTGGCGGCCCAGGGTTCACAGGTTTGAATCCTGGGCACAGACCTAGCACCACTTGTCAAGCCACACTGTGGCAGCATCCCACATAAAATAAAGAAAGAGTGGCATAGATGTTAGCTCAGTGACAATCTTCCTCAAGAAAAAAGAGGATGATTGACAATAGATGTTATCTAGGGGCAAATCTTCCTCAAAAAAAAAAAAAGAAAGAAAGAAAGAAAAATCTCAGGAGGGTCTGAGGTGCAAGAAGGAATCTTTAAAAATAGAATTAGTAAAATTATGAGTAAACATGAGCTCAATTTGACTTTTAAAAAATCACAAAAATATGTAAAATCAAAGAATGAATATACAAGATATCCAAAATTTGCAAGACTCATAGGGGAAAGGATGACTTGATTTAGAGTGCTTCAATTCATTGCAGAGATAACTCTTAAATCTACAGTTTAAGTATAATTTTACTACACATTTTATATGGTTTAAAGTTTAAAAGATTAAAATTGATTCATTGACTTCAAATAGAGTCTTGAGAAAAGGAGAATTAAAAACTACTGTAATGAATTCAAATTTATGCAAGAAAAGAGAAATGAGAAGGTCATAAATGAGAACACATAGCATAAGATAAAATGGTAAGAGATTGTATTACTATAAGAAAATATTTCAGCTACAAGTTGTTTAAAAGAGGCTCTCCTTAAACTATTATAGAGAACACCACAGTAAAGTAATGGAAAGAAAAAATGCCAAGAGAAGACTAACAGCAACAACAGTACTCAGGGCCTGTTAATAGTCATGAAAAGAGAAATGAGAAATTTATTTGGAGACTATAGTCTTACAAAGAAGGAGTAAAGACACGAGCAGATTCGATTTTTTAAAAATCTAATAGTGAGGAATGGCTTGGAAATATGGGAAGAAAGAACAAGGGAGAAGAGTCAGAGGGAGGAAGGAAGGAAGGAAGGAAGAAAGGAATATAGGAAGGAAGTAAAGAAAAATCAGTAGACACAAAATCCAGAGAACCAATGGGAATGTGTTCCTCTCACGGCGGAAGAATTAATGATGCAGAGTAGCAGCTAACAGTATCAATGCGCAACAAGATTCAAAGGGAAAAATAAAGTTATTAATGAAAACCTGGGGAAGGTTGTTGAAAAAATAGCATTTTTCTTTGGTGATTTTCCCCCTATATTTCTGTGTTTAGGAGGCTTATGCTACCGTGTTAAATAAATTCATTTAAAAGGTAAAATAGAAGACAACTTCAACAGTTTCTGAGAGGGACAAATGGTAGCTTAAGTTAGCAGAGCTGTGGATCTTAGAATCACTGCCTCTAAACTAATCACGTTTCTCTTTATCCAAAAACTATGCCTGTCGAAAGTCAATTACTGGATTTTACTTTTCTAAAACGATGAAAGGATTTTGTAGTCCAGGTTTCTGTTATATTGTTAACATGCGAAGCAATTAACAAACCACTCCACAATTCGACAGCTTATGTTATCCGTTATAAATCATCATCATAAAAGCGTGTTTATAGTATCATTTGTTATTTCTTCAGCCTTGGATTTGTCTTCAGATTTTCAAGACCTATAATGTAGAGTAGGATGTATTATAATGAATGACGCAAAGTGAATTTATCTTTATTATTGTTTATTATGAGGTATATATGAAGTCTAGTCAATACAACAAATTCCTAAAGAACATAAATTATTTATCACTTTCAATTTTTTAAAGATTTTTTCACTTGGGAGTTATAACTTGAAATGTTGTTTTAATGATGTTCACATTGGCATAGTCTATAGAACTTCCATAATAGTTTCTCATGCGTGCTATTTCATTCTAACAGCAAGCACTGTCTACATTGGGGATCCAAGTTTTGAAGCCATTAGAATTCCATCAAAGCAGTCATTTATAGTCAGGAATAAATCTTGAAATTACCGATATCCACTACTTGGGAGACTAAAACATTTTTCAATAATCAAGGATGAAAAAGAAAAGGATTGGGAAAGAATAAAGGAAGAAGCCATATTGGAATCCAAGAATCAACTGCCTCCTTGTATATTACTGAAAAATATCCTTTTGCCAGAACATTGTCTTCTAATTTAGTTTCATAAAATTGAACACAAGTGCATAAAACACTTAAATCTTTATTTTATTGGAAATCAAAAAGTTATTTTTTGTTTCTAAATTTTATTTCTTCACCAACAGTAATGTTTACATATCCAAGTGTATTTTGCATAGTTACTCTACAATTCATATCTGTGTTGGAATACACATTTGTTTGCTATGCCATGAATTTTTTAACTCCATTTTCCTTTTTCATGAAAAATCATGGGGATTAGTATATTTCTATGATGTTCTGACATTATAAGGATAGTGGAGAAAGTTTTAGATTAATACTGGGGGCCAATGTAATCTATGAGTGTACTACAAAAAGATACTATTCTTTATGTCTGAGGATTAAATGAAGAATTGCGGTGCTTAAATGTTTGTTTTCTATATAGAGATATTCTCGAATATCAAAAAACAGAATTTAAATATGAATCAGTGTTAGAATTATGACATCTTAAACACTGATGAGTATTAGTTAGGAAATAACCATTGTTTCAAAAATCATATTGTTCATGGGTCAGGTGTTTACTAGCCCTGTAGTTGCACATGCTTCTTTAAATGGCAGCTCTTAGCTTAGTTTAGTTTAGTTTAATTCCTTTTGTTCCTCGTGCTTCGTTGGCATAAGTTAATGTTGGCTCTTTTTCTGCTCCAGCTCTAGAAGCTCTTCTTAGCCTTATCAAAGTCTTTCCCATCATATGCCAGATTATTATCTCTAATGATATAATTAATAGTTAAAGTGTCGTTTCCTTTTTGATTTCTCTAATGTGTTCCAAATACTCCACTGTAGCTTGGTGGTTTTTGCTTTTTAATTAAAAATGTAGTCCAGAGGACTGGTATGATGCATTATATTTGGGTAAAATCAGACAGTCATCCAAGGTGTTGTAGCAATAATAATAGCAAAATAGTAATAATAATAATAATTGTATTTAATTTAAATTATCCTATTTTCCTTCATGAAAACTCTGTGAGATATTACTAACTCTGTTTTAAAGATATGAGAACTAAGACATGGAAAGTTTGTGACTTTTTTGTAGATTACACATCTAAAATTGGCGGAGTCTAGAACTGAATTCAGTCCTTCTGGCTCAGTTTTCCTTCTACAAAACCACAGCTGCTAGTCAAGAAAATTCTCCAAGGAAAGCAGCCTTTAAGCTGAGTGTATCAATTTTATTTATGTAGACTTCCGAACACCTGTACTGACCACCTTCCAGCCCTCCATGCATTTTCCTCTTCCCAGAAGTCTCTAACATTTGCTCATTGTATTTCTCCTTGAATAACCACAATTTCTACTGAGGCTTCCCTTCCGTTTTTCTATACTAGTTGAACTAAATTATTTCTTCAGACATACAATCAAGCTGTTTAATTAAACTTCCACTGAAAGCAGAGAACTGTAGATACTAGTGTCTTATTATAGGGAATGACCTATGAGAGGCAAATCTAGCAAATAGTAACATTAGTTGGGGAAGGGGATGTTAACATTAAATTCTTTGTTAGAGAGCATTTCTCCATAAATTTTCTTTAAATAGTGACCCATTAGTTTTTTGATATAATGTAGTATTTCAGGTGTATTTTTTGAAGTATTGTAGTATTTTGATTAAGCGAAATTTAACATGAGGCCCTAAAGAGTGGTGGGAGTTAAGCAATATTAGTAAAGGTTTTGGAAGGAAGATAAATTGGTTTGTTTCTCAGAACTTAGGATGTACTTTGGAAAACTCTAGACATGATAATGCACTTTCTAAGGGAACTACACATTAGGAAAAAGACTGGGGAAGATTTTGTTTATTTTTACTTTAATAAAGATACCTAGTCCCTATCATCTAGCTGGCAGTAGAGCCATAGGCATTATGTATTTTTTATATGCTCTCCAATTGATAGTAATAAAACCAGGTTTAACTTGACCAAGAACTAGCATTTGATAATCACTGTACTGTATTAGATTTTACTTTTCCTTCAATCACCAAAATATTATAAAATGAAGTTCTGATGATTATTATAAATACCATAAGCCTAGAGATTGAATATGTCCCAAGTGTAAGTTGATTATAAACTAAAGTAAAACATTTAGTAGATATATAAGTTGACTTAAAGTGAAGATGAATGTGTCCCAGCTTACCTGACAGTTTCAATTACCCCTTGCTGTTCAGTAGTAGTAATTAATAATAACCTCTTTTACTCTCACAACTGTCCATTTTAGATAACAATTATGTGGTATGTTAGTTAAAAATAACTAGTTTTAGTATTATATGTAAAGCTAGTATGTTATATTTATTTATTTATATACTTTATTTTTTAGAGCAGTTTTAACTTAAGCAACATTGAGTGGAAAGTACAGAGAGTTCTCATATAGTCCCTGTCCCCACACAGGCACAACCTCCCTCGCTATCCATATTCTGCACCAGAATAATACATTTATTGCCATCGATAAACCTACATTGTCACATCATCATTCAAAGTCCATAGTGAAATTAAGCTTCACTCTTGGTCTTGCACATTCTATGGGTTTCAACAAATGTATAATGACATGTACCCACAATTTCAGTATTGTATAGAATAATTTCACTGACCTAAAATTCTTAAATTCTGGTGATTCATCCCACCCTACCCCATAACTAACAACCGCTAATCTTTTTACTGTCGCCACAGTTTTACCCTTTCCAGAATGTCATATAGTCAGAATGAAACAGTGTGTAGAATTTTCAGATTGCCTTCTTTCCCTCAATAATATGCATTTAAGTTTCTCTTCATGGCTTGAAATGAAGCTCATTTCTTTTTAGCACTAAATAATGTTTTATTGTCTGTGTGTACCACAGTTTATCCATTCACCTACTGAAGGACATCTTGGTTGCTTCCGAGTTTTGGTAATTATCCATAAAAGTGCTAGAAACATCTGTATGCTAGTTTTTGTATGAACATAAATTTTCAACTCTTTTGGGTAAATATCAAGAAGTGTAATTGCTGAATAATATGGTAAGAGTATGCAGAATTTTGTAAGAAACTGCCAGAGTCTTCCCAAGTGGCTATACTGTTTTGCATTCCCACCAGCAATAAGTGAGTTCCTGTTGCTCCTTGTCCTTGTCAGGATTTGCTGTTATCAGTGTTTAGGATCTTGGTCATTCTAATAGGTGTGTAGTGGTATCTTTTTGTTTTAATTTGCAATTTCTACTGATAGATGATGTTAAACATCTTTTCATATAGTTTTTGACATCTGTTTATCTTCTTTGGTGAATTGTCTGTTCAGGTCTTTTGCCCATTTTATAATTGGGCTGTTTGTTTCCTTATTGTTGAGTTTTAAGTGTTCTTTGTATATTTTGGATGACAGTCCTTTATCAGATGTGTCTTTTGAAAATATTTTCTCCCAATCTGTGGCTTTTCTTCTCATTCTCTTGACATTGTCTTTTGAAGAGCAAAATTTTTAAATCTTGATATCCAGCTAATCAACTATTCCTTTCATAGATCCTGCTTTTGGTGTCATATCTAAATTGCTAGGATTTGATTGAGATTACATTGAACCTATAGATCAAGTCAGAAAGAGCTAATATCTTGACATTGAGTCTTCCTATCCATTCACATGGGATTTCTCCATTTATTTAGTTCTTCTTTAATACCTTTCATCAGAGTTTTGAATTTTTCCTTATACAGATATTGTATATATTTTGTTAGATGTGCATCTGAATATTTCATTTTGGGCAATGCTAATGTAAATGCTAAAATGTTTTAAATTTCAAATTCCACTTGTTCATTGCTGGTATATTGGAAAGTGGTTGACTACTATGTATTAACCTTATATCCTAAAACCTTTTATAATTGCTTATTAGTTCCAGGTTTTTTGTTGTCCTTGTTGACAACCACCTTCACTCATTTCCTCCATCCCTCAACGCCTGCCCTTGGTAACCACCAACCTGTTCTCTGTTTCTATGAGTTTGACTTTTTTAGATTATATGCATAAACGAGATCATGCAGTAGTTGCCTTTTCTCTGTCTGACTTATTTCACATAGCATAATGTCCTCAAGGTCCATCCATGTTGTTGCAAATGCCAATATATCCTTCTTCTTTATGGATGAATTTCATTGTATATATAACTACATTTCCTTTATCCCTTCAACTATTGATGGACATGTAGGTTGCTTCCATGTCTTCACTATTGTAAATAATGCAGCAGTGAACAAGGGGGTGGAAATATCTCTTTAACATGATGATTTCATTTCCTTTGGATATATACCCAGAAGTGGAATTACTGAAACATATGGTAGTTCTATTTTTAAGTTTTTGAGGAAACTCTGTACTATTTTCTATAGCGACTGTACCAATTTACATTGCCACCAACAATAGGGTTCCCTTTTTCCCACATACTCACCAGCATTTATCTTTTTCAGAATAGCCATTCTAACATGTGTGGGGTGATATCTCATTATGGTTTTTATTTGCATTTCCCCAATGATTAGTAATGTTGAGCATAAGATGGGGTTCCAGTTTCATTCTTTTGGATGTGGATATCCAATTTCCCCAGCAACATTTACTGAAAGAGATCATACTCAATGGTGAAATATTCAAAGCTTTTCTTCTAAGATCAGGAAAAAGTCAAGGATGCCTATTCTTACCACTTTATTCAACATACTGGAAATCCTAGCCAAAGCAATCAGGCAAGAAAGAAATAAAAGCCATACAAATCAGAAAGGAAGAAGTAAAACAGTTTCTTTTTGCAGATGACATGATCTTACATATAGAAAATCCTAAAGACTCCACCAAAAAACCTGTTAGAACTAATACATGAAATATGCAGGATATAAAATCAGTATACAAAAATCAATTGTGTTTCTATGCACTAACAACAATCAGAAAGAGAAATTAAGAATTTCAGTGTACATGCCATGTATATTTTGATGCCATGTACAATAGCATCTGAAACAGTGAAGGATAAATATAACCAAAGAGGCAAAAAATCTGTACACTGAAGACTAGAAAATATCAATGAACGAAATTGAAGAAGACACAAATAAATGGAAAGATAACCTGTGTTCATGGAGTCGAAGAATGATGTTGTAAAATGTCCATACTATCCAAAGTGATCCACAGATTCAATGCAATTCCTATCAAGAGTCTGACAACCTTCTTCACAGAAATAGAATAAACAATTCTAAAATTTGTCTAGAATCTCAAAAGACCCTGAATAGCTAAAACAATCCTGAGAAAGAAAAACAAAGCTGTAGGCATCACATTTCCTGATTTTAAACTATATAACAAAGCTATAGTAGTCAAAACAGTAGAGTACTGGCATAAAAACAGACACATAGACCAATGGAACAGAATTGAGATCCTAGAAATAAACCTATGCATATATGGTTAACCAATATTTCACAAAGGTGCCAAGAATACTCAGTGGAGAAAAAAAATATTCACTTCAATAAATAGTGCTGTGAAAACAGTGCTCTGCTTTATGTAGATCCTCATATTGTACCTGGATTATTTCCCTTCCCTCTGATGAACTTCTTTTAAAATTTTTTTCAAGGCCTGTCTCCTGGTAACAACTTCATTCTATTTTTATTTGTCTGAGAAAATTTTTACTTCTCATCCAGTTTTGAAGGATAATTTCACTGGGTACAGTATTCTAGGTTGGTGTTTTTTTCTGTCAATGCATCATTTCACTCCACTCTCTTCTTACTTGCATAGTCTCTGAGGAGAAGTCAGATGTAAGTTTTATCTTTACTCTTTATGGCATTTTTTCCCCTCAGGTTTCTTTCAAGAGTTCTTCATCTTTGATTTTCTGAAGTTTGAATGTGATATGCCAAGGCTTATTTTTAGTATTTATCCTGCTTGCTCTTCTCTGAGCTTCCTGGATCTATAGTTTTGTATCTGATATTAATTTAGGGGAAATTCTCAATCATTATTCTTCAAATATTGTTTTTGTTCCTTTCTTTTCTCTTCTTTTCATATTCCCATTTCATATACGTTACACCTTTTGTAGTTGTATCAAAGTTCCTGATATTCAGTTCTGGGATTTTTTTCAGTCATTTTTCTCTTTGCTTGTCAGTTTTGGAAGTTTCTTTTGTCACAGCCTCAATTTTAGAGATTCTTTCCTTAGCTGTGTCCAGTCAAATAATGAGCCCATCAAAAAAATTTCTTCATTTCTTTTGCAATGTTTTTGACCTCTAGCAGTTCTTTTTGATTCTTTCTTAGAATCTCCATCTCACTGCTTACATGATTCATGTGTTCTTGCACATTGTCTACTTTTTTCATTAAAGCCATTTACATATTAATCATAGATTCTTTTTTTTAATTTTATGATTTTATAATCCAACATTCCTGCCATATCTGACTCTGGTTCTTATGCTTGTTTAGTTTCTTCAAACTATTTTGGCCTTTTAGGGTGCTTTGTAATTGTTTTTGAAAGGTGGACATAATGCATAGGCAAAAGGAACTGTAGTAAATATGTCTTTAGTGTTGTAGTGGTAAGGTGTAGGGGGAGGGTAAGTGTTCTTCAGTCCTATGATTAGGTCTCAGTCTTTTGGTGAGTCTGTACCCTTGGACTATGAACTTGACCAGAGCTTCTTTGTCTTTTTTTCCTGACTTCTTGGGTGGGGTAGGATGGCTAGAGGGAGTGAGAAATGAGTATTTCTTTCCTCCACATGGAAAGCTAGAGGGATCTGGTGAGTTTTGGATAAGATCTGATAAAATTCCAGCATTTGGGGCTCTTGTAAAATAGTTTCTCCTAAGGGCTGGCCTTGTTAAGAATAGAATACTCTGCTGTATGTCAAAATCGTTCCTTTGCCTTCCACTTGCCAATAACACGAGGGAATTGTTCTTAAATATTCACTGTGAGGACCAGATAGTACTCTTAGGGATAAAACTCACAAAAATGTGGAGGCCTCCCAATGACTAAATTCCTCTTCAGTTTTTAACATGCAGAATCACCCACATTTAGTCTACAGCAAATTTGTCAATTATTGCTTAGGTTTTCCTGTATCTACTTGTTATCCAATTTCTGGGGCAGTGCTTTGCTCTGTGACCTCAGATCTCTGAGGAATCTAAGAAGAGTTGTTGATTTTTCAATTTGTTCAGATTCTTTACTTGTTAGGACAGAGGGACAACTTCTATGTTTCCTGCATCCTGGATCAGAAGACAGAAGTCCTTGTATTATATTTAGAGCTAGCATTAAGTATAGGTCCTACTTGTTTAGTAGCAACAATCTTTTTTAAACTTCGTGTCTTCAATACACTTTTATTAAGAATATAACATGCCACAACTAGAAGGACCTGCAACTAAGATAAACAACTATGTACAGGGGAGGTTTGGGGAGATAAAGGGGAAAAAAAAAAGAATATAACAAATTTCCAGCATGATATTGGATTGCTGGTCAATGTATAAGTAAATTAGCATTGTTTAGTTATTCCATTTTCTTGTGTATTTTTAACCCATTTTTCTCATTTTAATTGTTGATCCATACCCTTCAGTAATAACTTGTTTCTTTTTAAACTTCGTTGTTTCAAAAACTCTTTATCAATAATATAATGGTGACCAGCATTATTGAGGAATATTGGTAAATACATAAACAGATTTATTATAACCCTTTGCTCTTTAGTTTTTTCTAATAGCCCTTTTTTCAGTATTTTGCCTTTACTTTGTTCAAAGTATAAGTTTACTTGTACCAACAAGTATTTATTTCAAGTTAAATTCCAATGAAATCTATACAATTGTTTCCTACATATATTATTACTTGTTTTCATATGTGTATATTTCCAAGCCTTTCATTATTAAATGTTTAATCAAACAACTAAATCCAAAGTTATTAATCCAATTAGACATTTAAAAAATAGTGTTTCAAAGGTATAATCATTCTTATTAGTCTCTATATACAGTAATTTATACCATCAAGAATAGTTTATATAATCAAGAATAAAAAGTTTCATGAGTTTTAAATCTAAGAATCAAAATGAAAAAATATTTTCTATATTACTGAAGGAAACTTGAATCTAAAAATAAGGTTGACTTTAGGACCTCCTTTGTGATGCTATTTGACTTCATATGTCATAATTTTCTAATATTAATGTAAAATAAGAAGTTTCAATATTGCACATGTCCTCCAAAAGTCTTTCTTTTCTTTTAAAATCAAATTAATTAGGTCATACATTTTTGTTCCTGACTTTTAATTCCTTTCACCTTCTGTCATTTATTATTTATGTTCCTAAATAAATTATTCTTTTGTCATGAGTTATGTATATCTTGAACCTTGCAATGGGTTATGTATACCAATACCTACATGAGGCTCTTCTTATACAGAATATAGCTCTACTGGAAAATAATTGAAAAAAGACCTTGCTATAAAGATTAAAAAATTCTAAGATAATAGAGTAAAATGGATTATAGAGATCATCTATTTAAATAGTCAAACCATTGAAATGTACAATGACAACATCTCTGAGTACATTTGGTAAATACTTTCAAAGGAAAAAATATGATACAATGGATTTTGTGCCGTGTTTTATCTAGGCTTCATTGAGTAGATATATTTATATTACCAAGTTGACTATATACTGAAGGAGATGGTTGAGGAATTTTTTTTTTATAAAATTGATATTTTAAAGAAGAAATTTACTTAAAACTGATTAAAAAATATTTAGGAATTCAGAGTTTTTGCTACCATTTCAATTTCTCTCTCTACAGTCAATGTCATAATCAAAATTCGCACCAGCACAGGTTTAATAATCCATACTTATTATTCTAATTATCTTATCACTTTTAGCTGTAGCTACTTAAATATTTATACAAATGTATATAAGTATATGTAAATGTGTACATATGTATTTGTGTGTATACATCACATACAAATATATCTGGCATAGACATCCCTTGCTTTTCCTTTTTCCTCACTTTTGCCTGTTTTAAAATGAAGTAATATTCATAGATAGGTGAAATGTATACTTAGTTTCTCAGAGGGTTTTGTATAACTATTTTTATAAAGTAACATAAAATGTTATTTAAGAATATTTTCAGTCTTTATTTGTACTTTAAAAAACTTTAATTTGGCTACATTTAACAAAAAATTGTCTCAGTTTTCTGGCCTAGTTATAGAAGCATACTATAGAATTTCTCTACACAGCATGAGTTTGAAGTAAATCCACACAAATCATGTAGAATTTTGAATTATTGATTGCATTACAATATACTCACAATATGGAATTTAAAAAAGCATTTTTCCCATGACATAAAATCATAAAATCTTTCATCTAACACATATAGGGAAAAATTATTGTTAGTATAAAAATTTGGATGAAGTCTTATAAAATGAAGCCTTTGTTCTCAAAAGCTAGCAAAGTCATGCTATTTATACTTGCTTGGCAAAGAAATGACTTGTTGCTGTTAATAGATAGAATTCAAGCAATTAATCTGGATCCATGTTAGGCATGTGTATCTCGCACTCTTTTGATGCCGAGTAAGTAATTTATTTCTTTACTTTACAAGTTTTCTATATTATCTTCTGAGCACATGTAAATATACTTTGTAAGAAAAGTAGCTTTTTGCTTAAAAGGGACACGGGCAGAAAAATCCACTCAAGAAAAACATTTGACCCACAACAATTGATTCAGCTGCTCTAAACTCCTCATTGAGGAAATGACACTTTTTTGTGAGTAGTGAATTTACTGTTAGAAAAAGAAAAAGATAAGCAAGAGGAAGTAGCAGAAAATGAAATACTTAAGGGTTATAGATTATCCGTGTACAGCACACATTTCTAAGATGACAAGGGTGCTTCGAGTACTTTGTAAATTTTCTATCCTTTTGAGAAACGTGACATGACATTTAGAAGAACCAATATATAAATTTTTTTTAAAAAACTGAGATTAATAAAGAGCTCTCAAGAAATACACACACACATACATTGTGCCAGAAAGAAATCTTAGTCATTAGTCCCTTTAGAACAAATTTCATCCCCTCCTCCGTATTCTCTGCCCCAAGAATAGAGAAGAAGGAAAAACTCTAATTCTGATTAATTATCTCTTATAGATAAAATGGAAAATGAATCTTTCACAGTTGAAATCTTACTCATGAATTTTTATTGTGAATTTTGAGCCTGAACAGATATTTTATGATTTAAGATAATTATACTATGGAATATAGGCAATTTTTAAAGTACTCTGAAACTTTTCTGATATTGAGTAGTTATGCAACATGTAAAAGGACAACATCACACTCTATAACCCTTATTGGATTCAGGAAAAAAAAAAAGAAAAACATGAAAAGAAAAGAAATACACCATCTACGTTTTTAGTACCGGAAATCAAGATGAGTCTTGCACATCACAGAAAAACGTAAAGCATAGAGGCTGAAGAAATCAGTTAATACATATAAAACAGATGAGAGAATGATATTTTCAATTGATAGGGAGGCTATGTCTGACAAGATCAAGTATATTTTTCCTTGTTCTTTTCAAAGAGAGAATTTACTTGGGCTGGGATTTTATTTTATTTTTATCTTTTCCCAGATTTATTGAAGTATAATTGACAAATAAAATTGTAACTATTTAAAGTTCAAAACGTGATGATTAGATATACATATAGATTGTGAAATGATTACCAAAACCAAATTAATTACACATCCCTCACCTCATATAGTTATCGTTTTTTCGTATGTGGTGAAAAGGCTTGAGATCTACTCTCTTAGCAAATTTCAAGTTTACGATACAGTCGTTAACTACAGTCAGCATGCCATACATCAGATCCCAGAACTTATTCGTTTTATAAATGAAGGTTTGTACCCTTTAACCATCATCTGTTTCCACCACTCCTAGCCCCTGGTAACCACCACTGGATACTCTGTACCTGAGTTCAGTTATTATTATTATTATTTTTTTGTTTAGATCCCACATATAAGTTACATCATGCAGTATTTGTCTTTCTCTGTCTGGCTCATTTCACTTAACATAATCTCCTTCAGGTTCGACTATCTTCTCACTAATGGCAAGATTTCCTACTTTTTTATAGCTGAATAATATTCCATTTTATAGATCACATTTTCTTTACTCATTTTCCATATCTTGGCTATTATAAATAATGCTACAATGAACATTGTATATATATTCAGAAGTGATATTACTGGTACATAAGGTAGTTTTATTTCTAATTTTGGAGGAAATCTCCATATTATTTTCCATAGTGGCTGCACCAATTTATGTTTCCATCAAGAGTGCACAAGGGTTTCCTTCTCTCCACATCCTCGACAATGCTTGTTATCCCTTGTCTTTTGATAATAGCTATGCTAACAGGTGTGAAGTGATATTTTGCTCATTTTGATTTTCTTTTCCCTGATGATTGGTGATGCTGAGCACATTTTCATACACCTGTTGGTCGTTTGTACGTATATTTTGGAGAAATGAATATTTAGCTCCTTTGCCCATTTTTTAAATCAAATTATTTGTTTTTGTTTTTGCTATTGAGTTGTAGGAGTTCATTATATAATTTGGAAGTTAACCCCTTATCAGATATATGGTTTGCGAATATTTTCTCCCATCCCATAGATTGCTTTTTCACTCTATTGATAGTTTACTGTGCAAAAGCTGTTAGTTTGATGTAGTCCCACTTATTTATTTTTGCTTTTTGTTGTCTGTGCTTTTGATGTCATATCCAACTAATTGTTGCTCGGATCAGTGTCAAGGAGATTTTTCCCTATGTTTTCTTCTAGGAGTTTTATGGCTTCACATCTTACATGTAAGTCTTTAATCCATCTTGAGTTAATTTTTGTTAGTGGTACGTGATAGGGGTTGATTTTCATTTTTCAGTGTTTATATCTAGTGTACATCTAGTGTGAATTCTTTATATGTATACCCAGTTTTCTCAATATGATTTACTGAGGAGACTATCCTTTCCCCAAATATTGTTCTAGGTGTCCTTGTCAAAGATTGGTGGACTGAATATTTGTGATTTTATTTCTGGGCTCCCTACTTTATTTCGTTGGTCTGTACGTCAGTATTATGCCAATACTATACTGTTTTTATAGCTATAACTTTGTAATTTAGTTTGAAATTGAGAATTTTGATGCCTCCAGCTTTGTTCTTTCTTAAGATTGCTTTGGCTATTCAGGGTCTTTTGTGATTCCATACAAATTTCAGGATTGTTTTTTCCATTTCTGTGAAAAATGCCCTTGGAATTTTGATAAGTATTGCGTTGAATCTATAGATCTTTTTGGGTAATATGGACATTTTAACAATATTAATTCTTCCATCCATAAACTCAGGTTATCTTTCCATTTATTTGTGTCTTCTTCAATTTCTATCATATCTACAATATCTTACCGCTTTCTACAAGTTTTTCTACAATATCTGCAATACATTTCTACAATTATTATAGTTTTCAGTGTACAGGTTTTTTACCTTCTTGTTTAAATTCATTTCTAAGTATTTTATGTTTTTGGTATGTAAATTGGATTATTTTTGTAATTTTTCTTTCCAAAAACTTGTAGTGTATGGAAAAACAACTGATTTTTGTATGTTGATTTTGTATCCTGCAACTTTACTGAATTGGTTTATTCTAAGATTTTTTTAGTGGAGTGTTTAGGGTTTTCTATATCTAATATCATGTTATCTGCAAACAGAAACAATTTTACTTCTTTCTGATTGTGGTTCAATTCCAACATTTCCTTGTTCATTTTCTTTCTGGATAAACTATCCATATTGAAAGTGGGGTATTACGTGCTCCAACGTTGGGTGGATATAATTTATTGTTGTCATAGCCTCTTGATGAATTGACCCCTTTACAATTATATGCTCTTCTTTGTGTCTTATGACAGTTTTTTATGTAAACTCTATTTTGTGAGATATAAGGATGACTACTTTTATTCTCTATCAGTGTCTATTTGCATGGAATACCTTTCCATCCCTTCATTTTCAGGCTATTTGTGTCCTTAAAAAAGAAGCGAGTCTTTCGTTGGCCACATACAGTTGGGTCTTGTTTTACTATTCAGTCGTGGGCTGGGATTTTAATTGGTCTGCAAAGGCCTGTGATAGTTGTCTCCAAATTTATTTTACTGACCATATGATTTAGTTGCAATAACCAAGCATCTATTATATCTCAGAAGTCATTAGTGTGTTTTGTACAGAATTTTATAAATAAATAAATAATCTTAATAATTATATTATTTATGTAACTATGCTTTTAAATGTTGTTCTATTAAAGATTTTTACCTATTCTGGTTGTATGCATGCTATACACAAACTAAACACAGTTGCAAAAATATGTTAAGAGTGAAATATAAAACAATGATTTAAAAACATCATAAGAGATATATATGAAGAATTGTTAATTAAATTTCATGATATAAAAGTATTCATTTATTCTCCAAATATTTCTTAAACCATTACTTTGTATCAGGAACAATTCTAGGCATTTCCTCTGTATCAGTGGGTATGATTGAGTTTGCTCAAACAGTGCTACTTTAGAGCTGAAAAGGCTTATGTTCATTTTCATCCAATCCTAGACATATGGATAACGTTAGGAAATAATTTGTTATAGTGCTAATTCTGATGATTTGAGTAACTTTACAAAATGTTCTTTCTAGAAGGAATTCTGTAAACTTAAGCAAAAATATAAAATATTCTCTGTAAACCAGAAACCTATCTCAATATCCCAAACAGAAAGGGCATACCATGATATTGTAGAAAGCTAGGATGCAGAATCTTCCACCTGTAAAGATGAGGCCAGATTTAATAAATCACTGAACGGTGACCCAAAGTCACCCTCATGAAAGATAGATTGACAATTGAACAAAGTGGGGATGACCCTGGCAGAATTATCCTTAATCCTCTTAATTAGTGGCAATTAAAGGCATTTATGCAAAACATACTGTAAAAAACTTGGATTCATATGTAGTTACAGAAAACTGAAGGCCAATAAGAAAACAGGTACTTGTCATTTAGCAGAAAGTATTTGGAATAGTCAATTGCATCTGCCTGCATGGAAGACAGTTCAAAGAACAACCAAAGTTCAGAATGTATATAATATAATGAATTTTGCATATAAAAATTGAAGTAAAAAATGAAATAAAAATATTATAAAAATTGAGGCCAGCCCCACGGCATAGTGGTTAAGTTTGACATGCTCCACATCAGTGGTCCAGGTTTGCAGATTCAGATGCTAGGCACAGACCTACACCACCTGTCAGCCATGCTGTGGTGGTGACCCACATATAAAGTGGAGGAAGATGGGCACAGATGTTAGCTCAGGGCTAATCTTCCTCAGGGGAAAAAAAAATGCTCAGATGACTAAACTTTTCATTCATCATATCTTTCTGGGGAAAGTGTTAGGACAAAATACTTGTATACATCCTAAAAAGGTGTCTAATTCCTGTGTGGTAGTTCTCCACTAAGGTCATTTACTCCTACAGTCCTACTCTAACAATTGTATTCACACAGACTGTTTCATATCCAGATATTTCACTCTTTATTTATATATCTTGAACATTTCATTTAAATTAATTTATCATCATTAAGCTTGTTATTCAATCTCATAAAGATCCCTCAGAAATAATTATTGCTTTACTTGATATTTATCTTTCAACTTTCTGCAGGCTTTACACGTGTGTCTACCTAGTTTTTATTCCATACTCAGTAAGTTGATGTTTTCCATGGCAGTGATATTAATCCTCATACTTGCTTAGTGAAGTTTATGTTCAAGTCTCAAATCAATTAATCTTCTTTTGCCTCTACTAATAGCTGATGATAATTTAACAAATTTATAGAATGGAATTACAATAAATTCGCTGTCCTCAACTTCAATTGCATTGTACTCATTAGCTGCAAATCACTTTTTTTTTCCAAATTAGCAGCTCTTCATCTCTCCACAATTTCTTTTCTAAACCTTCTCTATGCCCCTCAAAACATCCTTAGATCATCTCATTTCCTACTACACAGTGAAAAAAGAAGACGTCAGAGGGATCCTGTTTCCTGCACATCTGTCTTTTCATTACATCTTTTAAACAAGGTCTAGTATTTCCTATTTCTTTGAAGACCCTTCCTATACCCTTATTTTATTTCAATTTTATTTTCCTTTTACTTCCTTCATGTAAGAGAGATAATGTTGTTCATTCTCTTGTCTTCCCTTTCAAATACTTCAAAAATTGAGAACATACACATGAACTAGACGATGCTCAGGTACTCTACCAGTGTTATTTGCATAGTTTGATTATACACCTTGGTGGAGCTCCCTACTATATTAATAGATGAAGTCTCTGACTGATATCTTTGCAACAGAACTCAATCTGGTTGTGTAATGAGCCCCATATACCAGAATAAAAATTACCCAGATTTTGTAGTCTTTTTTAAATAGAAAGATCCAAATTTGAAAACAACAATGACAAGCATACCTCCACATATTAAATTTCCAGGGGAGAAATGTATGCCAATTGACTTTTCAATGGTGCAGTAGTCCCCCGTTATCCATGGGGGTATATGTTCCAAGACCTCCAGTGGATACCTGAAACCCTGTATGTACTGTTTTTTTCCCCTATACATACATATCTGAGGTGAGACAGCAAAACTAGCACAATTTCTTTTTCCTTCTTCACAATTTCATGGATGGAAGATTTTTCTTACTAAAGATCTTAGCAACCTCAGCATATGATTTTTTTTTCTTTCCTTATTAAGTTGAGAACTTTCACCTTTTCACATAAATAAAGAACTTTATAGCTTCTCTTGGGCATATCCAAATTGCCAACATCACTCTCTTGCACTTTGGGGTCAATATTAAGTAAAATAAGGGTTACTTGAATAGGAGTACTGTGATATTTCAGCAGTCGATCTGATAACCTAGAGGGCTACTAAGTGACTAAAGGACAGATAGTATAAACAATGTTGGTACTCTGGAGAAAGGGATGATTTATGTCCCGGCAGGATGGAGCAGGACAGTACGAGATTTCATCATGCTACTCAGAATGGAGGTGGGCAATTTAAAACTTACGAATTTATTTCTGGAATTTTCCATGTAGTAATTTCTGACCAAGCAGGTAACTGAAACCTTGGAAAGCAAAACCACAAAATCTTGGATAAAGGGGGACTATTGCAAATTTTAAAACACACATTAATTACTAACTGTCAACTTAGATATCTCCTCCTGGAAACAGCATTGCTGCAGTATGATCAGCACAGCTGAACTGAAACTAAGCCATTTTTCAAATGTGCCTAGAGTTGCCAGATTTTAGCAAATGAAGATACAAGAGTCCACTTAAACTTGAGTTTCAGATAAACAGCAAAATTACTTTTAGCATAAAAATTGCGATTGCCTGAGACATACTTATACTAAAAAGTATTTGCTGTTTATCTGATATGCAAATTTAACTGGATGTCCTTTATTTTACCTGGATACAACCATATGTGTCTTATTTTACAAAAAAAAAGCTCACAGAATCACATTTTACAAAAAGCCAGAAAAAAAATCACAAAACGACCGTCACACCTGTATAAAATGGGTAACACAAGAAGATTCTGAGCCTCTATAGTGATCTCAAGTAAGATATTGTTCCCAGAAGCAAATAGATGGTATAAGATAGACGCATATTGCCACTAAAAGCCAAAGACCATGACAGAGAGGGCAGCATTTGGTGTTAAGAATAAGGAGAGGAGATGGAGGAAATTTCAAAAAAGGAGATGGACAAAATTTGTTTTAATTTTATATACATAGGAAACATTTGGATTTTCTGAGGTTTATATCTTGTAACACAAGCTCAAGAAAAATAACATCTCATCAAGGGATGTCTCAATCTATTCAAGCTGCTGTAACACAATACCACAGACCGGGTAGTTTAAACAGAAATTTATTTCTCATATTTCTGGAGACTGGAAGCCTAAAATCAGAGTGCCAACACCGTGGGGTTCTGGAGAAGGACCTGTTCTGGGTTGCAGACTGCTGATTTCTTCCTGTGCTCTCACATGGTGGAAGGTGCAAGGGAGCTCTCTAGTGCCTCTTACAAAGGCATCATTCTCAATCATGAGGGCTCTGTCCTTATGATCTAATCAATTTCCAAAGGCCCCACCTCCTGAAACCATCAAATCGGGCATTAGGATTTCAACATACAAATTTTGGAAGGACACCAACATTCAACCGTAGCAAGTGGGTAATTGTCACAACATAACTGCCATATTTTGAGGGGAGAAATATCTATAGATGCTAGTACTCATCCTGTGAAATTAGCCTGCCATCTTGAAAACTCCAGAAGATTTCAATATCATCAACTCCAGCTTCCACATTTTTGTTGAGAATTCTTTCTTCCTCTTAGTGTTTTTGATACATGTTTTTATATATTTAATTTTATTTCTCATTTTGAGGGCAGCATCCAATTCCACTATATATTGAATATAGTGAGGGCTGTGTCTAGTTAAAAGTGAGCTCTGTACTTTAGAGTAAATGTTTGTAGTAAAATTCATGGAACACCATTTCTAAAATCTTCATCTATGTCTCTTTGGTTTCTCCAACCCCAGCAAAGTTCCAAGGCAATAAAAATTAACTATGCTTATTGTTTACTGTTGCCCCCTACTCTGGTATTCTTTGACGTTTGAAATTCTGACTCTAAACGGTCTTTCTCTTGCCTTACCATTTGTATCACTTGGAAAATCAGCCTTAAGATTCTTGTTTTGAATGAACTAATGATGCTTCAAATCTGGCCACCATGGACCCGTTAAGAACAAATTTACCACTTTTCCTATTAGCCTCAAAACCCTCAACTTTTCTGAGCCATTGAATTTTACAAGACAAATAAATCGTGCTAATTCAGTGGTAGCAGAAAAAAAATATTTCTAACATTTTCTTACTGAAGCAGGTCTAGCAGATACTGCTTTGTTCTATGTAATCATATCTAAATTAGGAATATATATAGCTAAATTAAAAATACATTTAGAATACTTTTAAAACTGTCTATCCTTATGATCCATCACCTACAGAGTAAATATTTACTCACAGTAGGTCTTCTCTTTCCTAACACATTTTTAGATAAGAGTCTAAGTTTCTTAACATATACCTTCAAATTAGGCATGTACAGTCTCAGCAGGAGAGATATAAAGTCAAAATAATTTCTGATATCCTAAAAGCAGTTATTTTTTTTTTTAAATAATGTGTTTAACTTCACCTTCACCTCTTTGTATAAGATAATTTTACACAGGACATCTTCCCGTGTGTCCAATATCTTACACATTTTTCATCATGATCTGCTCTTATCTTGCTTTTCTGTCTTTACTGTGAGGCTCATTTTCATCATGTCTTCCCTTAGCTACCTAATGCTATAAATTCACAGAAATTTAACCTCACGAATGTGATATATGTTTGGTTATCTACAATAACTGTGTTACTATGATTCACAAATTGGTATCTTAAAAATCTTATGCTGATGCACCTGTGTTTCTTTATCAAGAAATCTGTACAAATTATGGTCAGTTTATTTTGACTGTTAGTCATTAAAAGTATCATCCCTAAATGTTTTCTTGTTTTACTTTTTTTTTAGGAAGATAGTCCCTGAGCTAACTGCTGCCAATCCTCCTCTTTTTGCTGAGGGAGCCTGGCCCTGAGCTAACAGCCGTGCCCATCTTCCTCCACTTTATACATGGGATGCCTACGACAGCATGGCTTGCCAAGCAGTGGCATGTCCGCACCCAGGATCCGAACCGCGAACCCCGGGCTGCCGAAGTGGAAGGGGCACACTTAACTGCTGTGCCACGGGGCCGGCCCCTAAATGTTTTTTTATTATTGACTATTTTCATGTTTAACAGGGAAACTCTCAATAATTTATTGACTCTAGAAACTCTACAGAGATGAGTCATTATTTTGCTCTTTCTGCTTTAGGTGCCACCCGGTTGTCCTATCCCATAAACCATTCTAGACGTTTTGAGAGATGCATTTTTTATTTAAATTAATAGAAAAAAGAATTTTTAAATATACATATACAACAAACACTATGAGAAATACTTGTATTTTAATAATAATATGTGCTTTGGTATTTTCTACACATGCATTGAAAGGAGATATCTTGAGTATTTAATTTGGTGTGTATAAAATACAGTAAATTAATTATAATTACAGTGTTGTTAAACTACTACTTATATAAAGTGTTTGCTTAATAGTGGAGTATATACAGTTTTCTATATATGTATCCTCTCTAGTCAAAAATAGTCATCTGTTTTTGCTCTTCCAAGTTATATGATACACACTATGGAGTGTGAGGATAAAATCAGTGTTATTATAAAGACAAAAAATTGATATTCTCTTAGCAACAGAAGTCACAGAGGAATTCAAGTCAAATTTTAAATATCTATAAAGAGGAAATTTAAGATGTGAAAAAAATGCCAACAAAAATATACAAATAAGAAATATGAACTGGAGTCAAGGGTTCATGCAAGTGACTTAGTTGAAGGTAGATTTGGTACCACAATGAAAGGATTCTCAAATGATAGATCAAAGTAATGTTTTAAAATTTTAGGGTACCTCAAGAATACATGGAGCTTAGCTTAAAAAAGAAAGAGCAGCATGGGCGGGCCCAGTGGTGTAGTAGTTAAGTTTGCATGCTCTGAATTGGAGGCCCGGGTTTCACAGGTTTGAATTCTGGGCAAAGACCTATATACCATTCGTCAAGTCATTCTGTGGTGGTGTCCTACATACAAAATCGAGGAAGATTGGCACAGATGTTAGCTCAGGGACAGTCTTCCTCCCAAAAACGAAAGAGTGAAAAATAAAATAGAGGCTGACCTGGTGGCGTAGTGGTTAAGTTTGCATGCTCCACTTCAGTGGACTAGGGTTTGCAAGTTCGGATACTGGGTGCAGACTCAGCACCACTTGTCAGGCCACACTGTGGCAGTGTCCTACATACAAAATAGAGAAGGATTGGCATACAACAATCTTCCTCAAGCAAAAGGAGGAAGACTTGCAACAAATGTTAGCTCAGGGCCAATCTTCCTCACAAAAAAATAAAAAATAAAAACATAGTAACAGATACCAAATGCAGATATTTTGATTTGTTATGACTGTGTTTGGGGCCACACATTTGTATTCTAATCTGCCACTGAGGAGATTTTAGTGTAGTTTGCCCATAGCTTTCCCATTTGAAACAGTACTAAGTGTTCACAGTTAAACTTGAAAAGCAATGGGGACATTTTGGTTAGGAACAAAGCATCTGTATATGTGGTTTCAAAACTTTCTGTTGTTTCCTTGCCTGTAAATAAGAGTGGTAAAAAAGTACCTACTCCACAGGGTTTCTATATGAAATAAATGAATTAATATTCCTAACTCACTTTAGAAAGGTGTCTAACACAGTAAACTCTCAATAAATGTTAACTAATTATTTCATAGCGAATAGTGTTATTTAATATGTCACCTATGAACTAGAAATGGCTTACTTATCATCACTGATGCCTGTGATGAGCAGAAAGTAATTTTAAAAATCTGATAGCATTTTTCAAAACTATTTAGAAAGAGACTTTAACTTAAAAGCAACTTATAATGATTACCTGTGATATGTTAATATAAATTGGAAAGCATAGGGTTTATTTTAACACAAATATTATCATAGTGTATACTACACCCTATTGAAATGCCTCATTTCAAAGATCTGTATTGAATATAATAACATATTAGATACTATAGAACATATTTTTTTTTTTTACTATTCCTTCATATTCTTACACAATCTTACTCATCATAGACTCTAATAGTATAATAGTTTCAGTATGCATCCAAAAAAATTTTATATGGAAGTTCATTTTCATTTCCACAAGTGCTTTTTCAATAAGGAGATCTCAAACAATCAGGTTACTAACATGAAAGTAAATGTCCAATGGATTCTCTGTAGATAGATAGATGATAGATAGAAATAAAGAAAGAAAGATAGATATTCTACATTCTTATATCCTACTTTTCAGAGTTTTAAATTTGAGCACAGGCAATTAGGTGAGCTATCATGATAGAACATTTTAAAATGCATTTAGAGATTGGTGGGAAGACGGTGGCATAGGCGGACTCTGAACTCACCTCCTTTCACAGACCCAACAAATTTACAACTATCTTTGGAAAAGTTACCCCTGAGAGAGAACCAGAAACTGGATAAAAAGAACCCCCACAACAAGGGACAGTGCTGAATGAGGTGGAAGAGGCAGAAGTACCTTTCTGGAGAGGAAAAAGCCACCTTCTAGCCATGGCACTTCACAGCCAGGAGCAATCTTAAGGTAAGAATCTTTTCCTGGAGGAGCTGGGGTCTGAGAGGGAGAGCTTGGCCACAATAAGCAGCTTTTCAACTCAGCACAACTGAGACAAGCGTCATAATGCATGGCTTTGATGGATATTAACAACAATGGGGAGTACCTGCAGAAAAGCTATCAGATATAAGAGAAAGAAAAGCCTGCTCTTAAAGGGCCCATGCACAAATTCACCCCTTTTGGAAAGCAACACAAAATCACCAGAAAGAAAAGTGCACAGTACTTCAGTGAAAACAGACTCACTTGATAGGCCCTGGGTGCATCTCAAGGAGGCAAGAGGTGGCCAGGAGAACCTCCCCAGGGACTGAGACATTGGTAGCAACTGTTATTGTGACCTACTACAGGTGTGCTGACACAGATGTTGGCAGAAGTCATTGGTATTCTTTCCTTGGCCTGTTAGCCCAGGGTCTGCCCTTCCCACTGGAGAACCAATTTACTCCAGCTCAGCCAGGTCAGGCAGCACCACTAGGGACTGGCCCCACCCATCAGCAAGCCCTCACACAACTTGTAGGCCCACATAGGTGGCATGTGTGGGACCTCTGCAGCTGGACAAATGTGTCCACCTCTGTTGGGCAGGGCACACATGAGGGGCAGGACTGCATTGAGAGGATGTGTAGGCCTGTAGATGGTTGGGCTTGTCAGCTGCAATAGACTTGTGTTTCTCAAACAGCCACATAGGGAATCTGCCCCAGCTTCCAACTCCTGAAACAATTGTGCACTGCCATGCCTGGGTCCAGCCCCACCCAGCTGCACTACTGAAAGAGCTGACAACAGCCTTGAAGGTCAGAGGCTTTGAGAAATCGTGACCTCCTGAGCCTAGCAACCAGCCATGCTGGGGGCCTACTCACTTAACAGGAGTGTGCTATTAGATCTTGCAGCCAACTGTGCTGAGGGTCCCTCCACCCAATAAAGTGACTGAGGGGAATGTAGCAGCTGTACACAGCTAAGCATTACAACCAGCTGTCAAAGGGACAGTCTAACTTCCCCATGAACCTGCAGCAAGAGCAACCTCACCACAACAGAAGGACACATGTAGCCTACACAGGGGATATATTCCTGGAACATTTGGAACTGGTGATGAGAGGAAAACACATCTGATCCTCATAGGTCATCTCTTACATTAGGCCAATTCTCCAAGATGGGGAGAAGTAGCTGATCTACTTCATACATAAATATAAGCACAGAGAAATAGACAAAATGAGTAGACAAAGGAATATGTTCCAAATAAGGGAACAGGACAAATTCTTAGAAAAAGAACCAAATGAAACAGAGATAAACAATCTACCTGATAAAGAGTACAAACTAAATAGGCATAAAGATGCTCACTGATCTTGGTGTAAGAGTAGATGAATACAATGAGAACTTCAACAAAGAATTGGAAAATATAAAAAAGAACCAATTAGAACTGAAGATACAATAATGAAAATGAAAAAATCACTAGAGGGAATTAATAGCAGAGTAGATGATACAGAAGAATGGATCAGTGAGCTGGATGAAAGACTAGAGGAAATCATTCAAGTTGAACAGAAAAAAGAATTAAAAAGAATGAGACAATCTAAGGGACCTCTGCGACAACATTAAATGCACTAAAATCTGTATTATAGGTGTCCCAGAAGGAGAAGAGAGGGACAAAGGGGCAGAGAAGCTATTCAAAGAAATAATAGCTGAAAACTTTCCTAAACTAAGGAAAGAAACAGGCATCCAGGTACAGGAAGCACAGAGAACACCAAACAAGAGGAACACAAAGAGGCCCACGTCAGGACACATTATCATTAAAATGTCAAGAATTAAAGATAAGGAGGGACTGGCCCAATGGCATAGTGGTTAAGTTTGCACACTCTGCTTTGGTGGCCCAAGCTTGGCCTATTTAGATCCTGGTTGTGGACTGCTTATCAAGCACTGCTTATCAAGCCATGCTGTGGCAGGCATCCCACGTATAAAATGGAGAAAGATGGGCATAGATATTAGCTCAGGGCCAGTCTTCCTCAGCAAAAAAGAGGAGGACTGGTGGCAGATGTTAGCTCAGGGCTAAGCTTCCTCAAAAATAAAAATAAAAAATTTTAAAAAAATAGAAAATAAAGTGCTGAAAGGAAAAATCCTGAAGCCAGGAATATTCTACCCTGCAAGGTTATCATTCAGATTGGAAGGAGAGAGAAGTTTCCCAGACAAGCAAAAACTAAAGGAGTTTATCACCAAGAAACCACCCTTATAAGAAATGCTAAAGGGACTTATTTAAGTGGAAAAGAAAAGACTATAAATAGGAATAATAAAAGTATCAAAAGATAAAATAAAATCACTGATAAAGGCAAATACACAGTAAAGGTAACAGATTAACCACCTATGAAGCTAATATGAAGACATTAGTACTAGACAGAAGTACTAGAATTACCTATTTCCATGATAAGAAGGTAATGGATACACACACACAAAAAAGAGGTTAAATATGATATCAAAAACATAAAATCTGGGAGGAGGGGAGTAAAAGAGTAGAGCTTTTAACAAGAGATCAAACTTAAGAGAACATTAACTTAATATAGATTGCTGTCTATGAAGATTATTATATATGAACCCCATGGTAATCACAAACCAGCCATCTATAATAAATACACACAACATTAAGAGAAAGGAACCCAAAAATCATACTAAAGAAAGCCATCAAACAATGAAAGAAGAGAGCATGAGAAGAAGAAAGGAACAGAGAAGAAGTACTAAAGCACCCATAAAAAAAGTAACAAAACGGCAATAAGAACATACTTATCAATAGCTACTTTAAATGCCAATGGATTAAGTTCTCCAATCAAAAGACACAGGATGGCTGATAGGATAAAAAAACAAGACCCTTATATATGTTGCATACACGAGACACACTTCAGACCTAAAGACACTCAAAAACTGAAAGTGGAAGGATGGAAAAAGATACTCCATGCAGGTGGCAATAAAAAGAAAGCTGGGGAAACAATATTTATATCAGAAAAAATAGTCTTTAAAACAAAAACTGTAACAAGAGACAAAGAAGGGCATTACACAATAATAAAGGGAACAATCCAACAGGAGAATATAACACTTGTAAATATCTATGCACCCAACATAGGAGCACCTAAATGTATAAAGCAATTATTAACAGACGTGAAAGAGAAATACACAGTAACACAATAATAGTGGGGGACTTTAACACTTCACTTTCACTGACGGATAGATCATCCAAACAGAAGAACAATAAGGAAACACTGGTCTTAAATTACACATTAGGTTGACCAAATGGACTTAGTAAATATATATAGAACATTCCATCCAAAAACCACAGAATGAACATTCTTTTCAAATGTACACGGAACATTCTCCAGGATAGATCACATATTAGGCCACAAAACAAGTCTCAATAAATGTAAGAAGATCAAAATAATACTAAGTATCTTTTCTGAACATGATAATATGAAACTAGAAATTAACTACAGGAAGAAAACTGTAAAAGCTACAAATAATGTGGAGATTTAACAAAATGTTACTGAACAAGTATTGAGTCAATGAGGAAATCAAAAGAGAAATCAAAGAATACCTGGAGACAAATGAAAATGAAAATATGACAGGATTAAATTTATGGGCTACAGCAATAGAAGTTCTAAAAGGGAAGTTTATAGAGATACTAGGCCTCCCTCAACAAACAAGAAAAATCTCAAATAATCAAACAGTGCATCTAAAGGAACTAGAAAAAAAGAACAAAGCCCAAAATCAGTAGAAGGCAGGGAATAATAAAAAACAGAGCAGAAATAAATTAGAGACTAAAGACACAATAGAAAAAATCAATGAAACAAGAGCTGGTTTTTTGAAAAGATAAACAACATTGACAAACCTTTAGCTAGACTCACCAAGAAAAACAATAGAGAAAGCTTAAATAATTAAAATTAGAAATGAAAGTGGAGAAATTACAATAGACACCTCAGAAATACAAAAGATTAAAAGATAATACTATGAAAAGCTATACACCAACAAAATTGATAACCTAGAATAAATGGATAAATTCCTAGAATTATACAACTTTCCAAAACTGAATCAAGAAGAAATAAAAAATTTAAACAGACCAATCACCAATAAGAAGATTTAACAGTAATGAAAAACCTCCTAAAGAACAAAATTCCAGGACCAGATGGCACCCCTGGTGAATACTACCAAATATTCAAAGAAAACTTAATACCTGTCCTTCTCAAATTCTTCCAAAAATTTGAAGAGGAGAGGAAGCTTCTGAATTCATTCTAGGAGGGTAATAATACCCTGATACCAAAACCAGACAAGGACAACACAGAAAAAGAAAATTACAGGCAAATATCACTGAAGAATATTGATGCAAAAATCCTCAACAAAATACTGGCAAATCAAATACAAGAATACGTTAAAAAGATCATACAACGTGATCAAGTGGGATTTATTCCAGAGATGCAGGGATGGTTCAACATCTGCAAATCAATCAAGATCTACACCACATCAACAAAATGAAGAATTAAAATCACATGATTATCTCAATAGATGCAAAGATAGCATTTGAGAAGATGCAGCATCCATTTACGGTAAAACTGATTAAAATGGGTATAGAAGGAAAGTACCTCAACATAATAAAGCCCATATATGACAAACCCACAGCTAGTCATACTCAACAGAGAAATACTGAAAGCTATCCCTTTAAGAACAGGAACCAGACAAAGACACTCACTTTCACCACTCTTATTTAACACAACATTGGAAGTCCTAGTCAAAGCAATCTAGCAAGAAAAGGAAATAAAAAGGATCCAAACTGGAAAGGAAGAAGTGAAACCGCCACTATCTGCAGATGACATGATTTTTTTTAAGTTCTTTTTTTTTTAAAGATTGGCACCTGCACTAACATCTGTTGCCAATCTTTTTTTTTCCCTTCATCTCCCCAAAGCGCCCCAGTACATAGTTGTGAGTGCCTCTGGTTGTGCTATGTGGGATGCCACCTCAACATGACCTGATGAGTGGTGTCATGTCTGCACCTAGGATCCAAACCAGCGAAACCCTGGGCTGCCAAAGCAGAACACACAAACTTAACCACTCAGCCATGAGGCCAGCCCCAACATGATTTTATATATATAGAAAACCCCAAAGAATCCACCAAAAAACTATTAGAAATAATAAATAAATACATTCAAGTTGTGGGATACAAAATCAACATACAAAAATCAGTTGCATTTCTATACACTAACAACAAAGTAGCAGAAAGAGAAATTAAGAATACAATCCCATTTACAATTGCAACAAAAAGAATAAAATACCTAGGAATAAACTTAACCAAAGAGGTGAAAGACCTGTACAATGAAAAATATAAAATATTTTTGAAAGAAATTGAAGAAGACGCAAAGAAATGGAAGAATATTTCATGCTCTTGGATTGAAAGAATTAACATAGTTAAAACTTCCATACTTCCTAAAGCAATCTACAGATTCAATACAATCCCTATCAAAATTCCAACAACATTTTTCACAGAACTGGAACAAAGAATCCTAAAAGTTATATGGAACACTAAAAGACCCTGAATAGCCAAAGGAATTCTGAGAAAGAAGAACAAAGCTGGAGGTATCATACTCCCTCACTTCAAAATATACTACAAAGCTCTAGTACCAAAACAGCATAGTACTGGCAGAAAAACAGACACACAGATCGATGGAATAGAATAAAGAGCCCAGAAATAAACCCACACATCTATGGACAACTAACTTTTGACCAGGGGGCCAAGAACATACAACAGAGAAAGGAAAGTCTCTTCAATAAACGGTGTTGGGAAAACTGGACAGCCACATGCAAAAAAATGAAAGTAGACCATTATCTTACACCATACACAAAAATTAACTTAAAATGGATTAAAGATTGAATGTAAGACCTGAAACCATGAAACTTCCAGAAGAAAACATGAGAAGTATGCTCTTCAACATCAATCTTAGCAGCATATTTTCAAATCCTGTGTCTTACCAGGTAAGGGAAACAAACAAACAAAAAATAAACAAATGAGCCTACATCAAACTAAAAAGCTTCTGTACAGCAAAAGAAACCATCAACAAAACAAAAAGACAACATAACAACTGGGAGAAGATATTTCCAAACCATATATCTGATAAGGGGTCAATAGCCAAAATACATAAGGAACTCATACATCTCAACAACAACAACAAAAAGACAATTAAAAATGGGCAAAAGATCTGAACAGGCATTTCCCCAAAGAAGATATACACACGGCCAACAGGCATGTGAAATGATGTTCAACATCATTAACTAACAGGGAAAGGCAAATCAAAACTGCCATGAGATACCACCTCACTCCTGTCAGAATGGCTATCATTAACCAGACAAGAAATAACAAGTGTTGGAGAGGATGTGGGGCAAAGAGAACCCTCATACATTGCTGGTGGCAATACAAACTAGTGCAGCCACTATGGAAAACAGTATGGAGATTCCTCAAAAAATTAAGAATAGAACTACCCTTTGATCCACCTATTCCACTGCTGGGTATTAATCCAAAGGAGAAGAAAACACTAATGCATAAAGTTGTATACTCCTCTATGTTGTTTGCAGCATTATTAACAATAGCCAAGGCTTGGAAACAACCTAAGTGCCCATTAAGGGATGAATGGATAAAGAAGATGTGGTATAATACACAATGGAATACTACTCAGCTATTAAAAAAAAGATGAAATCTTGCCATTTGAAGGAACATGGATGGACCTTGAAGGTATTATGCTAAGTGAAATAAGTCAGATGGAGAAAGTCACATACTGTATGATCTCACTCACAAATAGAAGGTAAAAGCAACAACAACAAACAAACACATAGACACAGAAATTAGATTGGTGGTTACCAGAGCGGAGGGGGAATGGGGAAGGGGGAGGGTGAAAAGGGTGACTGGGCACACATGTATGGTGGTGGATGGTAATCAGTCTTTGGGTGGTGAGCATCATGTAGGCCACCCATAAATCAAAATCTAATGAGCTATACCTGAAATTTATAGAATGTGATAAACCAATTTTACCTCAATAAAAATGAGTAGAAAAATAAAGAAAAATAATAATAAAACGCATTAAAAGACCAAGAATATAAGACTACTTTATCTAAAGATAAGATTATCTGTTTTATTTTTAAGAAAGAAATAAGAAGCAATATTTATAAAAAATAGTATTGGGGCTGACCTGGTAGCATAGTGTTAAGTTTGTGTGCTCCTCTTGGGCAGCCCAGGGTTCACAGGTTCGGATCCTGGGCACTGACCTAGCACCATTTGTCAGTCCGTGCTGTGGCGGCATCCCACATAAAACAGAGGAAGACTGGCATGGATGTTAGCTCCGTGACAATCCTCCTCAAGCAAAAAGAGGAATATTGGCAACAGATGTTAGCTCAGGGCCACTCTTCCTTACACACAGACACAAATAGTATCATATATGGGAATTGTTAATTGTACCAGAAGTATTAAAGTGTTCAAGTCACTCACAGAAGAGGGATATATCATCACTAAAGTGAAAATTGTGTCCTTTAGAATATTCTTTAACTTATCTTGTGTATCTGTAATAACAATAAGGATAAAGATCTTAAGTATAAAAATATATGTTCGAATCAGGAACAGCAGGAAACAATATGCAAAACCACAGAGTCAAGTATTTTTAACAATGTGAACTATGCTTACACTATATTCTTAGTCACCTAAGATGGATAAGGATCATTATATCTTGCATTTAATATATGCAAGAATTACTCACTTAAACCTTCAATAATAGAGATAGTATTGAAACTATTTATGAAAATATTCAACATTATATAGAAGCTAAAGATCAAAAAGAATCCACTCAACTATATTTCAAATATAGGGTGATGTTTGGTGATATTAACGAACATCTATTCAAATAAATAATTATGCCACCCTTTTGTAAAATACAGATCTTCTTTAAACAGAATTCATAGAAGCCTTTCAATCTCAAAATCCCCTGTTTGTTTAGCGCTACAGGCTACCAAGTAGGCAGGGTTTTATTAGTAGTCTATTAAAAGATCTTTGAAGTTTGTTTTGAGAAGGATTTATTATTTTGTTTGTTCTACATGTTGTACATTTGTTTCTTTATTTTATTTTTGCCCTCCCACAATAAAAAGATCAGGTAATGAAATCATAAAGGCCCATGAGGCTCCCCCATTGTGCATTGTAGCTCTCTAGCCAGTATGCTACGCATCTCGAACAACTGAAGATGCTGAAGAATCTGTTTAAGTACAGGTTTAATGAGCACCACATAGAAGTTTTATTTGTGATTTCTCACTGGGAAATTTCGGAAATAATTAGTGCCACTGAAACATCGTGGAGTAGAATCAGACCTCTAGTTACATGATGAATTAGAAATGAGAGTTGTTAAGATATTCAAAAAGAGAATAAAACATTAATGAATTCCCAGGACATTTTAACTTTTCTCCAATTATTCCCTTTAGAACATTCCTTGATACTCAGGTATAAACAGAGCTACTGCCAGTAGCAATGCAGGCTTTCTCTTCTGGTGCCCACTGCTTACATTCTCTTTATTCCTCTAATTAGAGTAAATGTCTATTTCTGCAGCCTCTAAGTGTTTTGCATGATGCTGCCATTTCCCTCTAGGCTCGGCCACTAGTGCTCCTCTTCCTCTGAAACTAGTAGAAAACTGTTTACACTTCTGATGGTCAGCTCTTTTGAGGGACAATTACAACAGAGATTTTGTTCTAAAAACGTCTTTTGTTTTATTTTTTTGTTTTGTTTTTTCATTTATTCTTGGGGAAGGGGAAGGGGAAAATAAGTTGAAAGATATTCAGCTGTGTTAAAAATAGACTTATCTGGGCTGGTCCTGTGGCCCAGTGGTTAAATTTTCACATACTCCGCTTCGGTGGCCTGGGTTCACGAGGTCAGAGCCCAGGCATGGACGTACTCCACTCATCAGCCATGCTGTGGAGACGTGAGATCTCACATACAAGGGAGGAAGACTGGCATGGGTGTTGGCTCAGGGCTAATCTTCCTCACCAAAGGAAAAAAGAAAATAGACTTATGTATGTCCATGTTATTATGAATTGTCACAGTGGCTAATCAACAGATATCATTTCTCCCATCACTCTAGCTCAACTGTATATTAGGAGAGATCTCATCAAACCCTTTAAGTGTCATTAAACACAAAAGGAAGACCAAAAGTAGTTGTTTTCCACATCAATATAGAAGATGGAGTAAACGAACTCCATTTCTCCTGGTGTAATTATAAGACCTATACCACGAAATCTTGTCCTGGCTTTCTTTTTATTAAGCTAGATCTTAATCTCCCAAACCTAATATTTAATTTTTGGTAGAGTCTATAAAGTTATAGTTCCATTTTGTGGGAAATAATCATGTACTTTGAAATGAAAGTTATCTGTAATAATTCCTATGATTACACATTCTCAGAGTGTTTCCCTTTATCTGAGCAAATAGAAGCAAGAGACCCATGCAACTGTGTTTTGTGTGTGCGTGTGCATGTGTGCATGCATGCACACCACAATAGGATACATCTGGTTATAATGCCTTAATTAATTGATTATTGTGGTATCCCGTTACTCGTTCCAAGGAAAATAGTCTATGGAAAGTGAGGGACCATCAACCTCTCAGAAGAGCAAGCAAACCTAGGAACAAGCACAGCTAAGTTTATTAGGCCTACTGCAATAAGGGAAAATAAATCTTAATATAAACTTAGAGTATCTCAAAATGTGGAAATTAAAGGAACATATTTCAAGAGTTTTAGGCTCAGGACATTCATTAAATAACAGCTTTGCATTGGTGAGCAGTGAGGGTCTCGTGAACCTTCATGCACAACCTGTAATTTTGATACAAAAGCAATTTTAGTTAACTTACAGATTTATTTTCCAGAAGCAAGTACTTTTGTTACATATAACTAAATTATTATTTTTCATTCTTGGTATTATTTAATGGTTCTTGGTATTTTCGCTGTTAGCATCTTTGCCATAAACATCTTTGCCTCAAGCATTTTGGCCACATAACTAATTGACTTTAAAGCAATTTAGCTGTAAAAGATAAAATATCGTCATGCATCACTTAACAACAGGGATGTGTTCTGAGAAATGCATGTTTAGGTGATTTCATTGTTGAGCAAACATCATCAAGTGCACTTACATAAACTAGATGGTAGGGCCTACTACACACCTAGGCTCTAAGGTACTAATCTTATGGGACCACCATTGTATATGCCGTCCATTGTTGACCAAAATGTTCTTATGCAGAGCCTGAGGACGTTTAATGTTTTTTTTTCCTCTTTGCTTGTTGATTCATCCTCATCTGCCATCCATCATGCTTTTTCTTTTTCACTAAAATTTCATCCTTTATTAAGAGAGGTATCAGTTTCCAAATACTAGGATGCACATTTGTAACTAAGCTTTATATTGCGTTGTGAAAAGCTTTCTACACTGCTATTTATTCTTGGAATATTGTCACATGTTCCTTGATACACACTCCAAAGTTCTAGGAAACATGTGGAGCTAAGAGTTATGTAGTATAAAAATGGAAGTGCTGTGTCAATGGAGAAAATGGAACGGAAGTGTCAATCAGTTGAAACCAAACTGTCAACCAATTATTTCACCTTTTATGGCAAAATTGCCTTCCTGCCAATCAGCTGGGAGGTCAAAACATTTGCAGTGAAAATGCTTGCAGCCAAGATGTCCACAGCAAAGACGCTTACCTCAAAAATGCCCAACACATTATTTAACATAGAGGCCAATATAAATTCTTGGCCCCCAAATGGATATTTTAGAAAAATAACAGAAAATTTGTTTCTTCTTAATATTTTTTTTATCATAGAGATAGGACAACCAGCCATTTTAGGCAAAAATAAAAACAACAAACAAAACTACCACAACCTCTATGAATAAAAAAGCAAACTCCTGAGAGTTCCAGTGTGTGTGTGTTTGTGTGTGCATGTTTAGCTCTTGAAAAGATTTTTACTTCAAAAAAGATTCAATATCCTTTTTTAAAATTGTGGGGAAAAACACATAAAATTTACCATCTTTCTAATGTTGTGTTTTTTGTTTCAAACTCTTTAATTGTCCTACATAATAGTTAAACACTTTAATCAATGTAAGAAAACTAACCTTTTCTGGTACCGCTGAATTGGGAATTGCTATACTCGTTGGTAACACTAGTGGACCATTTGCCTTCTGAGAATAGAAACCAAACGTATCTCACTTGCTGTTGATTCTCCAGTAAATAGTGGAACGCCAGATACACAGAAGGAGCCCAACAGTTCTTAAATGAATAAATTAATACTTGAGTACTACGCATTCTGGTCTTGGATTTATATGTGATTTTCAACTCAGAAGTAATACTTTTGAGCCCCATCATATACTGATTTCACAACCCTGGATGCAGTAAGACCTGCCCAATATACCTCAGCTTTACCATGGTAAAATTGTCACTTCTCAAAACTGATTTATGCTCTGTATTTCCCATGCTGTTCAAGACCTTGAGGAGCCTTTACAATTCCCTATAAATTATTTCAATAAAAGCATGGAATTTATAATAATAAAAATTCCAGAAAATTCTTATAACCTATTCTCTTTTTAATTATCCCCTAGAAAGTAAAAAAAATGGGAAAATCCTTAGTGTTTTCATTCATGCCACTAAACCCTCATAGAATAAAGAAAGATAATTGCTGGCTAATAAATGTTTCTCAAGTTCATTATACACAAACACACACACACACACACACTACCACCACCATTACCACCAGTAAAAACTTCCACATCACTACCATCCTCACCAGGCAGCTAAAAGGCAATCTGATTATGTTTAGAGGAAAGTAAGCTAGTATAATTTAACAGATGTACCAAAAAAGTGGTCAACTAAACAAAATAGAAGTTATTCATATACTATAACGTGGTGAATATGCAGTTAGTCAGAGACCAGGGTCCATTCCGAACGTGGTTCCACCATCCTTGGTATTAAATTGTTTCACTTCCAGATATTGAAAGTGAAAGACAATGTGGATGGAAATACTGTCTTCTTAAAATCCTTGGTCCAGAAATAATATCTCGTTTCCGCTCACATGACGTATGCTGAATTCACTCACATAATGCAGTGGGGGATATTCTTCAGTTAGACTCTCTGTCTGCTCTTTGGCAGGAAGACCTTTGTCAACTTTTTACCATTAGCCCCTGGTGTGCTCTAAGGGAGGTAATTCTCATTTGTTGCCCCCCTATGCCCACATCTGAAATTCTGACATAGGCATTCCAGCTATTCCCTCTCTGAGGGTTACAGCATTTACACAGCCCTCATAATGCTATGTCTGTCCATCTACTTATCTATCTATCTATCTGGAGAGAACAGTCAAAGAATATTTTCAGGCTTTGCTCATGGTTTCCTTGGCAATGCTATTTTTTGTATAACTATAAAACTGAAAAACTGAGTAGAACCATTTGCTCCCAGTCACAGTTAATTCTACTTGATTCCAAGTTCCTGTCGCCAAACACAAAATTATTTCCTTTGCCTTGTTCTCGTGTGCGTCCCTTCTTTGCCCCCTTACTTCCCTCTCTGCTTAAATGTGAATACTTTGAAGACATCTGAAATAAATAGGATTGTGGGAAGACACCACACTTAACCCAATCTTTTCTACAGAGTGAAAAGTCTTCATTTAACTGAAAAGACTAAAGTAAAGGGCTTTTTTTGTTTAAAGCCCTTTTTAGTCTTATTTCCTGCTTTTTAGGCCCAAAAGCACCTAGCTTTTTCAAACCTCTGGAGCTACAAATCTGGACTCTCCTTTCCCACTCCATTCTGGTTTATAGGAAAAGTCAGTTCTTACTTTAGTCATCTCTTCGATACAAGTCTTCCAAATTAAGAAGTCGTAACCAACACGCACTAATTTTCTATTTGTTTTCAACTTCTGGAGTTACAGATAATTTGGCACTTACTCTGCCTTCCAAATTTTCAGAGGTAAACATGTTAATACATATTTTGCAGCTGCATTACATGTGATCTCATTCTTCAGCTTCATTAACCTATTTCTTCACTCTCTGCTGCTGAACTGTTAAATCAATGTCGCATATTTTGTCACTGCTCTTGCAGCATCCCACATTAAATTGCAAGATTTTCTATTTCTTTGGGTAGACATGACTGTAGCAACAAGTAAGCACACGTGTATAATGACCGAGCACAATGGATCTATATTCTTACTCATATGATAATTGGAGGCAGATGTTCCCCCTACATGTAATAATTTACTATCCCACTCCTGGTGTAGGGAGGTCTCCTACATGGGGAAATTCATGGGCTGAACTCACTATTTTGTTAATCTTTCACCCAGAAAGGGAAAATATTATCTTCATTCAGGTATTTTAAGGGAAAAAAGAACATGCAGAAATACCTTCTTTTTCCTAAAAAAGCCTATGTACACACTGATATATATTCATATCCTCTCATTCTCCAGTGGGTACAACTCAGTTACACAGAACACTTAGTTCTAGGAAAGACTGGGAAATACGATCTATGATCTAGCTGTAAAACTGTGATAGATAGCTTCTAAAATGCCTCCCAAAGATCCATGTCTCTTGGGATTTACACCCAAGTAATCCACTCCCCTTGTGTGTGAGCTGGATCGACTGACTTGTTTCTAACAAATAGCGTATGGCAAAGGGGACCAGATAACAGTTCAGAGAGTGGCTAATAGAAGATTCTCTTTTGTCTTGCTGGCTCTCTCTTGCTCTCCCACTTGTTTCTTTGATGAAACAAGCTGTGACATTCTGGGCTGCCCTATGGAGAGCTCTGCCAGCAAGTAACTGAGGGTGTCCTCCTGCCAACATCCCAGAAGGGACTGAGTCATGTCAACATCCACCTGATGAGCTTAAAAGAAAACTCTCCCCCTATTGAGCCTTGGGAAGACTGTCATAGTCAGTCAACACCTTAACTGGAGTCTTGTGAGAGTCTCAGAACCAGAAGGTTCAGATAAGCCACACCCACACTACTGACCCACAGAAACTGTGAGAAAGTAGTATTGCTTCCAAAGCAAAAAGAGGAGGATTGGCAACGGATGTTAGCTCAGGGCTAATCTTCCTGAAAAAACAAACAAACAAAATCTTTTGAAACAGGGTTCATTTATAGGACAACTGCAAATTCAATGCAAAATATGTTTTGCCTACGAAGCACTTGAGAGAAAGTTATCACATGAGGCAGCACCATTCCTCAATACTAAAGAATAACAGGCATTCCTTTAAATAACCTGAATGCCTCAGTCATAAAGTGACGTTGATATATCACTGACATCTATTATTCAGAGCCCATTCAAGTTTCACTCTATCTATCTATATTTATGTTTTACCAATAACTGGTCAAATTTTACCAAAATAATTTAGACTTTGAGATTTGTACCGATTTCATATATCAATTTTGGGCTGTCAATTTGCAACAGTTTTCCTCCAGTCCACGATATCTAAGGGTTTATCCTTCAATCCATTGATGGCAATAAAGATAGTATTGAATTTTTACCAAAATATCCTTGTTTTAGGTTTTACATTTATATCTACAATGCATCTGGTATGACAATTAAGAAACAGTAGTGTTGTCAATTATGTGAAGCAACTCGTATTTTTATACACTGCTTTTGGTGTGTAATTTGGCACAACACATTTGGATAAAATATTTCGCGGTTTCTACTGAGGCTCAAATATCCTTTTACCCAGTAGTTCTACTCTTAGGTGTATAACCCAAAAATACGTCTATATGTTTGCAAAAAGATATGTATAAGAATATTAATAGCATTACCATTTGAATGGCCCCAAACTGGAAGCAAATCAAATAATTTCCAATGTTCAAATCAATAAACAAATTGTGGGGTAATATATAGCATTGGGAATGAACAAAGCACTACTAAAAGTAATAAGATAAATAAATTTCGTAAACTCAATACCGAGAAAAAGACTACTGATACAAAACAGACTGTATTGTAGGTTTCCATTTTTTTAAAAGGCGTTAAAATATGAATGACATTAACAACTTGAAGGAACTAGAGGAGATTCTTAGAGTTCCAGTAATTTGGAGTTTCTTGGTTTTCGTATTGTCTATTTGGGAGCCTGCATCTAATGAGAATTCAAGCCGTATACTTTCCTGTGAGTATTACATTCCTCCACAAAATTAAAAAAGGAAACAGGGTATAAAAGCTAACAAATTATTTATAAAAATAAAAAATACCAAAATACATTTATAACATAAAGAGAGATTGTGAGATGTTTATGAATTGTCAGAAGCAATATATGAAAGAAATCAATTTTCCCCAAATTTATCTAAAGAAATGCCATTTCACTAAAACTTTGAACAGACAACTTTGTTTTTGATCTTTATGGAACTTGAAAAACCAAAACTATAATATGTGGAAATGAAAAGCCAATATACTCCTCAAGAAAAAGAACAGGCGGGGAGGACTTGCTCTGGAAGATACAATAAAGTATTATAAAACTACAGCAATTGAGCCAAAACACAACATAGACAAATGGACCAATAGGGCAAATAAAAAAGGTCAGAAATAATCTCACAAAGTTAGTGTTGGCAAATATAGTTAAAAGCAAAATCTCCTCCCAACTCAGAAAACTTCTTCACAAAATAGAAGAGAAAGAAAACAATTTTATTTTTAAACAAGCATTAAACAGAATGTGATGTGCATCGTAGGCAATCAGCTAAAGACTGCAAAGACAGAAGGAATAGCTCATTGTATTAACAGCCAAACAAAATGCAACCCACTTGTGATGGTTAATTTTAAATATCAGCTTGACTAGGCCACAGGGTGCACAGATATGTCTTCAAACATTTTTCTGGGTGTTTCTGTGAGGGTCTTTCTGGATGAGATAAACCTTTGAATTGATTGCTTGAATAAAGCAGGCTGCCTGTCCTAATGAGGGCGGGCCCCATTTAACCAGTTAAACATCTGAATAGAACAAAAAGTTCTATCCATCCTGCAAATGAGAAGTTCCTCCTGCTGATGCCTTTGAGCTAGGACATTGCTTTTGTTTTGGGTTTGTTTTTTCCTGCCTTTGGCTGGAACTGAAGCGTCAGCTCTTCTTGGGTCTATTGCCTAATGGCCGTTAGACTAGGGCTACATCAGCTTTCCTGGCTGTCCAGCTTTGAGACTTGAACTGTCACTACACCATCAGCTCTCCTTGGTCTCCAGCTTGGTGACTGCACATCTTGAGACTTGTCAGCCTCGATAGCTGCAAAAGCCAATTCCTTATAATAAATCTCTGTATACATTAGTTCTGTTTCTCTGGAGAACCCTGACAAATACACCTTTAAATACATGTTGTCAAGATAAACAGTAACTAGTCCTCAATTAAGAGCATTTGAAAGCACCGCTTATTATACAGAGTTCCTTTTAAATTCCCTTAGTAGTAGGAGTGACCATCTGTGTTAGCGCATTGACTTTATTCAAAGGAAAATAGACTTCTCATATCTTTTATGACAAGATTCTAGTTTTGCAACTTGGAGTGAGGTTTCAGTCAGCGAGCTGCAGTTAGACTCTGAGGGTCCCACAGAAACAGAGATAAGGGTACTCTCTTTTTTGATTACATATCAAAGAGATGATTCCTAGACCTTTGAGAAAGCCATTCCTAGGTCTTAAAGCTGGCAAGAGACTTATTTAGCTTTTGAAAAGATTTACATATATTTCAGAGAGACAGAGAAAGGAACTACAATTACAAATTTTCTAAAATAAATGCTCTAAGGGAGGAGTGGAAGTCTCTCCCCTGATTTTCAAAAAGAATTAACCCTCTTACTTTTTATTTGTATTTACCCTTACAATCTTCTTCCTGCATTATAAAATCATAATACAATCTTCTAACTGTTGTTTATACCTTTCTTTGGCCAAGTTGCAGCTGTCTAAATATCCAGCTAGTTCATAGTAAAATAGAAAGCAAACCAATTATCAGAATAATGATACAGTAGCTGAATTACTGAATTTTTAAAAAGTCAGCACATTGTTGTCCCTGGGGGATAACTTGAATATACCATACCACTGATGAACAGTTAAATCAGATTCTTGATTCAAAATATATAAAAATATTTCTTAGTCATACGCTAATTGTACAAATTGTTGTAACACTTTCATTCCTTTGTAGGGGAGGAAGACATTTCCTCTACCAACTCTGGGTCCTACTGGTCGGAAAATGAATTAAATTCACATGAGACAGAATAACAGGAGAAAATTAAACAAAGCTTTCTAACATGTATACATGGGAGAGGCTCAAGAAACTGAGCAACTCACCAAAATGGCAGAAGCTTTCCTCTTAAATACCAGCCTCAGCTAAAGACAAAGCAGGATGTTGGGGGCAGGGGGAGTCAGTTATGGGAGATTACCAGAAAAGCACAGTAAACAAGAGTCAGGTTATTATGCAGACTTAAGTCTTTGCCTTCCACATTGATGAGAGTTTTTAGAGATAAGGTCATCCCCTCTTCTTCCTGGTACAGAGAGGGAGACACCTTTACAGATGGAGATTTCCTTTACAATGTAAATATCTCTTAACAAAGGGTAAGTAAATTCTACTTTTCAGAGTTTCTTTCCTGTCTGCACTTCTTAAAAGTAACCAGTCCAAAATAATCCTCATGCCAAAGAGACATATCTTGGGGTGGCCAATTCCAATTCCCCGTACTTTTGTGTTCAAATGATTAACAATCTGTCTACTATTTGGTAGTTCCTTATGAAGTCTTACCCAATACAAGCCTAAGGAGTGGCTTAACTCTGGAGCCTGGTAATCTAAAGTTTTAATTTAAGAGTTTTCCTTATAAGATTCAGTAAATGTTTCCTGAGTTTCAGTCAATCACATGCCATCACTTTTATGTAGCTTTTATTTAGGGCTTTTATCATCCTACTTTTATTCAGGCCCTTCAGTAATTGTTCTATCTTTCCAAGTAATTTTTCCCAGATATGAAATGCAAAGACATCCACAGCCATCATCTAGCATCGCAGTTTTATAATGAGGTACCAACTGAAAGGAACAGATTGAACTTCCAATTTTTAACATATATGGCTCTAACGGTTTCAGATCTGGAGGAAAAATCCACCTTATGGATTTTATTTTTCACTTTGGGTGTAAATCAAAACTTGTACTACTATAACAGTTAAAATCTGAATAACAGGAATCATGAATGATAGCCGCTCACCTTTGTTTATCTATCTGTATCGGCACAGGAGTGAACTTCCATCGTAAAGTTCACTGAGTTATATTAGACCTGTTTTCTGCAGACTGTCCATGATTGCCAGATTTCTGTTTGTCTGTTATGTAGATGGTTTTCTTTTCTACATCATCCTTCCGATCAAACCAGCTACCGAAACAGTTTTGTGTGAAATTTAGGGTCTGAGTACCTAGATGCATATTAATTACTTTTTCTTAGTTATTCTTAAAAATTACTAATGAAGATGGTACCACTTTTATGCTGTCAGTAATCAGATTGTTAAACTTATAAGTCCAGGCCCTGTTTAACTGGGAGTACAATTTAGAGCTGATCAGAAATGAGATTATGGGAACCATTACTAGACATACAGAAAAAAAAATAGTAACATGACACATGATATGTTTGTTTTCTTTTCTTTCTTTTTAAACTTTTGGAAGAGAAGATTGAAATAGATTACTGTGTTTGTCTATGCTACTGCAAATGGGAAGGTCATCAAGAGTTATCAACGTTTCTCTCTTTCTCTCTCTTTTTTTTTTTTTGGTGAGGAAGATTGGCTCTGAGTTAACATCTGTGGCCAATCTTCCTCTTTTCGCTTGAGGAATATTGTTGCTGAGCTAATATCTGTGCCAATCTTCCTCATTTTGCATGTGGGATATCTTCACAGCATGGTTTGATGAGTGGTGTGTATGTCCATGCTCTGGATCCAAACCTGTGAACCTGGGCTACCAAAGCAGAGTGCACAAATTTAACCACTACGCCACCAGGCTGACCTCTTGTTTTCTAATAAAATGTGATTCTTCAACAAAGTAATTGAAATAAACCTACTGTGAATAGGACCCCTAGGGAGTATATGACAATAGTGATCAGTTTGCTAGAATTCATCCTTTCAATTTAGTTCATACCAATATCAGTTCATCTGGAAATCTTAAATTATAAGCCGTGTGTAGGAAGCAGAGAACAGTTCTCCTGAGGTGCTGGCTTCATATGCTAAGCATGAGTCCAGTTTTGATTTTTTCACTGTGCAAGCCAGATGGCTATCAGCAGCACTTGAAAGAGTTTCTGGGAACCACAGAAGCTCTTTTCAGTATTGAATATGATTATTAGAGGATGCAGTTAATTCAGGTGCAGGACATAGTCTCAGATCCAAATTTATAGGTCTGCCAAACACCAATTTAAAGGGAGAGATTTCCTGCTTGGGTGAAGGTGCCACTCCAATTTTTAACAAGGCCAGTGGTAGAGCTCTAGGACATCTTAAAGTAGCAGCTTGTAGAATCTTAGCTAATGTAATTTTAGAATTTGATGCATTCCCTTGACTTATCCAGAGCACTGAGGCTTCAGGAATCTGCCAACATTTGCATAATCCTTGACGACAGTAGAAATAAAGTGACATCCTCAATCCCACTCAGTGTGCTCTGGTATCCCCAAAGTGGGAATTACATGTGTTAAGAGAGACTTCATCACTGGCTGAGCACCAGCTTTTGAAGAGGGAAAGACTTCAGGCCATCACGACATCGTACACGCCAGATCTAGACAAAAGTCTCATCTTTACAAGCATGCGTTCTATGGAATCCACCTGCCACCAGGCTCTCAGTGACATTGCTCAGGGAGAACTTCCTGTGGGTCCCTGGGGAGTGGCATGCAAAGAATTCTGCTGACAAATAGCACATAGCTTTAAAATGTTTTGAAGGATTTTATCTTTTTAGTACGCATAGTAAGAGTCTGGTGCCTTTATAATTTGTCTTATTCAGATGATTTTGTTGGTGACACAACAACCATAACCAAACAAATAGGTGGTATAGGAAATAGTTTGTTAGATAAATCCCATAGTCCAATCAAATTTCTATTAGCCTCTTTTATAATCCATGCATCCATTTTCTTTTGTGAAGCATAGTTTTGAAAATGAATACAAGTTTTTTACTGTACAAAAAGTGAAGGCTCTATATTTGGAATCTGTCATGTTTCAATAGCAGCTTTTGTAGTTCTACCAGCAAAATTCTTGCTTTTAGAAACTTTGTCCTTCTGCCCTGTGTGATCTCTGCAGTGAATTACTGACAACTGAGGAGGAAGTTGTAAAGCCGTTGATAGATCAGCTATCAATTTTTTCAGGAGATTCTTAGTTCTCATTGAAATAAAAATTTTCTGTCTTAAAAAATGCTCTGGTCCAGGACAGACACCAAACATATACTTATTATTGGTAATATTGTTACTAGAGAGAGAGAAGAGTGAGAAAGAGAAAAGGAGGGTGAGGGAGAGACAGAGAAGAGAGAAAAGTCTGAATTTCCAATCACTGGTAAATCAATATATATAACATCATGTCCCTGGAAAAATGAATTCATGTTTTCATTTATATCTGCTTCTTGATGTTTCCTTTCGATCAAGGTTAAAGAATTTTCAAATTACCTCACTCTAATCTCAGTATCAGTTCCATTCATTACTAATATTTTATATTACTCATTTTATATTTGGCTATTTAAGGAGTTGCATAACAATTCTCAAATATTACTGAATGATTGAATTATATATTCACCGGGTTAATTTATTGGAAAAAAAGAACAATTTAATATAATTTGTTTAAATTTGATTACTCAAAATGTATTGAGTGCCTCCTAAATGCAGATTTCCTTAATAGACAAAGGGCACATGGGAAAGTGACACAATTCTAATGCAAAATGCTCTGAATTTTGCCATTAAATTGGTCATTTATTACCTGATTGCTTCTGCACAAGCTATGTAATCTTCTGAGCTTCTTAATTCTTATCTTCAAAAAAAAGAAAATGGTATCTGTTTGCCTTCTCTGAGTCGTAGTAAGATAGTAAAAAAGAAAGAAGAGAAAGCATAGAGCATGGAAATCAGACTTGCACACGAAAGTGCATGCAGCTACCTGATATGTGAAGAGAAGTGATTATGAAAGGCCTTATCCTTATGGTTAGACTTCCGTAAAATGTTTGTGACAAATAAGTGTACAACATAGTAACAATTCTCCCAAGCATTTATATTGTTTTCTCTTTTACTATTAACATTTTAATCACCTTTTATTAATCTCATTTTCATTTCCTGTAGGAGATCTAACAGAAATCTCAGTATTCCATGAATTTTAACAGTTTTCTAAATCTGTGAGGTTTATGTTAATTAGGCCAAATATATTTATTTTGGGATCTTAATCAACCTCTTGTATGGGGCTTATTTTTTATTAACAATTTTGTCATTTTCTTCATTAATCTTTTCTGAATTACAGTTCCTTGGCAGTTTTTACAAATTGTCCCCAGCAAAGACAATAAAACAATATTCTATACAGATTCCAATAGGCCAGTATTCTCTAGCTATTTAGTTTTTGACATAATGCCATATAAAAACATGCAATTATTAGACAGAGATAATTGAAGCACATTTTCACATATATGGTTACATCACTCTAATATATTTCAATTGTAGACAATTGTAGCAAGACTTCAAATATGTAGAATTATGTTACATAGTTCCTGATTATAGAAATGGATATTAAACAGGCCCTACACGTTGTATCATTAAATATTATAAATTGAGAAAGTCACAAACATTGAGAGAATTCACTATTGACTGAGA